>NC_142033.1:93419025-94067636 GCF_982192425.1 Myodes glareolus | reverse complement strand
AGAGTATGTACACTAAAGTAACTTCAGGTGAGAGGATGTACCCTAAAGTAACTGCTGATACCTGAAAAAAAAAAGACCAGAGAATAGGACCAGGGAGTAATGGAGAAGGACAGGATACAAGTGATCTGAAGAAAATGACGAGAGAAATGGGGAGTGTGGGCTTTCACTAGGGACAAAGAGGTAAGGATGTCAGAAAAAATAATAAGGAACTATATTACCTCCCTACCAAAATTGCACATTTTATGTCCATACACACTCACACATTATATCATATCAATATATATGTATGTGTGTGTGTACATTCCATGTTAACACAGAATGAGGAGAGCTTCTGTGACCTCAATCATAGACAAAAGATTACAGGCAATTAAGGAATACTGAGAGTGGGAGAAATAATCATTCCTGGGGTTACCAATATCAGTTGATTATCCAATACCAAGTGGTCAGCCTTGAAATCTTACATGTACAAGTAAATAGACTGAAATCATGTAAATATATATATATATATATATATATATATATATATATATGGACTGAATGGGTTATATTTATGTATTAAGAAATGTACATACATGCATTTATATATACATACACATGTAAAAACAATTAGAGAAATAGAGGGCATGAATTTGAGTGAGAAGAAAGGGAATGTGGAAAGGTTTAGAGGGAAGGGAAGAAAGGGGAAATGATATAACTATATTTTAATTAAAAAATTTACAGAGAAAAAAGCAGTGTCTATATTCTAAGGGGGAGGCAACAGCATAGTAGAAGCTTCTGTAAAAATTGGGAGCAGATTTAGCTTACAAAAGAAACCAGGCTGAGGTGTTTGCAGAGAAGAACCAGTGAAAAATATCTGGGAACTGCACTCTGAGAATCAGAATGAAAATCAACACTGAGTTCAAATACTACTGTTCCCAAGGAAGAATGGATTCATCTGTAGAGTAATTTGTATCTCAGGACATTATTGAAAACAATAACAATTTGTTCATTAGTAGAGCTTAACAACTGAGTGTGGTCAGAGAAAAGTAATCCTACCAAAGACATAATTATCCTGAAGTGACTGTGAGTCTCTTCATAGGTTTGAGTCCCTGAGGATGAGGCCCAGAGACTAAACACTGAATAGAATTAAAAAATCATTAAAAAATCATTCAGTAACCAAATAGACTAGGATTCCAAAAAGCCAGTATATTACATGCAGTAGAGACAAATCCCAGTGCCATTAGCATTAACTTCTCAGTCTGCCACAATTGTCAGCCATCCCTTTCTAAGTCTGGATGGATGAGGGAGATCCTTGGACTTACCACAGGGCAGGATACCCTGCCCTCTCTTAGGACTGGAGGGGGAGAGGGAAGGAGGAGTGGGGAAGCCAGAGGGAAGTGGGAGGAAAGGAGGAAGTGGAAATTTTGATTCCTATTATTTATAAAGTAATAATAAAAAAGACACTCTAAAAAAACAAAAAAAAATCATTCAGTAGGTAACCAATCTGACAATCAATCAAATAAACAAAACCAATCCTAGAGAAAGGCTTGTCATAGAATATTATTTTAAGATGTGTTGCATTCATTTATGTTGTGCTTGTTTAACTGTGTGAAACTGTGTTACGTTGACTGGCTTAGGAACCCAATTCGTCCAATAAAGTGCTGAACAGGGGGAGCAAGGATAGGTGGGGCTGGCAGGCAGAGAGAATAAATATCACCCAGTCACACAGCTATCCGTGGAGCAACAAGTAAAGGAAAGTATGCAGAACAGAGAAAGATAAAAGCACAGAAGCAAGGTAGATGGGATAATTTAAGTTATGAAAAGCTGGCTATAAACTAGCAAAATAAGGCCGGGCATTCTTAAGAAAAAAATAAGACTCCATGTATGCTTATTTGGGAGCTGGGTGGCAGGATCCCAAATAACCAAAAGAGTAAAGAGTAAAAAAACACCCAACTATAGAGGCAGTCTCTAGGAGATAGAGCACGCATAACCTAAAATTGGCCAGTTTCCAACAACAAGTAATTGTCACACCTAAAAATGAGAAAGTATGATCTAAGTGCTGGCAACTATTGCAATCCACTGGAGCTGCCTCCAAGGTCAAATGTCAGCTCCTTGATTGAAAAAAACCAAGCACTGGGATAATGAGTATAGACATGTTCATGAAACTAAACGGAGTTGTGACACAGGAAGTCAAGGAAGGTGTGATTACACGAGCATGCAATGAAGAGAAGCAATTATTTTAAAAAGTAGAAATCAAGAGTGTGTACTATACAGATGCAACAACACATTTGAAGTGACAGAAGAGTGATAAGTGATATTAAAGACAGATCAATGGAGACTATGAAAGCAGAAAAATGAAGTGGGAGAGGATGAAGAAAAATAGAGAGACCTTCAGACAATGTAGAGTCCAGTTAAGCACACCAATACACATATAATGAGAGCACCAGAAGACGAGCAGAAAGAAAAATGAACAGAAAAGTTTTAGAAGCTATGATGGCTAAACTTTGCCCATGTATTGACAAACAATAATGTAAACATATTGTAATTCAGTAAGTTCCAAGTAGGATAAACATAAAGAGATTCAGAAACACACTTTCTGTGGAATAATCCTTTTATACACTGTAAATACATATTGCTCTCATTGTTAATAAAAAACTGATTGATCAATAGTTGGGCAGGAGGTAATTGGGCAAGACAGCCTGAAACAGAGTGCTAGGATGATGAAGGACAGAGTCTGTGGAGTCAACAGGTTGCACAGAAGAATCAAGACACACTGGAGGACGGGTAAAGCCACAAACAACATTGCAATACATAGATTAATCAAGTCGGTTAATTTAAATTGCATGAGCTAGTTAGTAATAAACCTGAGCTATCAGCCAAGCTGTTGTAATTAATATAAGCTTCTGTGTAGTTACTTGGGATTGGTGGCCTGGAGAGAAAACTTCACCTACCAATGGCATTCCAACATGGCCCACCTACATCCATAAAAGACCTACGAAAGCCTAAAAAAGAATTCTAAACACACAAAAATAGAGCCAAACATGGCTTCTTGTTAGCAGCATTTTCTCAGGTATGCTCTGTTTGCTGGCAGTGAACAGAGTCGTGACTCCTTTAAGAAATAGCTTCCTGACTCAGTGCTAGCAGAAAAAAATGACATGGTTCTTTTAAGAGGTCCTGCTATCAAACACTTAAATGGTACTTATGAACAACAGGTGGCACACTACTCAGTGGCAGCATGGAACCAGAAACTTCCCAGAGTTGGGGCAGTAAGCCTGGCAGTAAATGTGCCTCCATTATGAGACTGTGCTCTCAGGGAACTGATAGGGAGGAGACAGCCACCAGCATGCCATACCTAAATTACACAACACTTTAAGCTTAGCTTATACAGAAAAGATTACAGATACTCCATAAGGGGGAGATTAAGACAAAAAAGAAAAAATTCTAAATGAGTTACAGTTTGTTTAAAAGTATACATAGCCTTGAGAGAGAAAAGAGAATGTATAGACAGTTATCGTATCTGTAGTTTTAAAATAATTAAGTCCTTAACAAGGGAACAAAGTAATAGAAAAAACCCATGTAAATATGAAAAATACACAGAAAGTCTGGATACTGTATGTATTGTGTTGTCTTTATTTTTTTTTTTTTTGATTGCTGAGGAAGGAGAAATAGCTGCTAAAAGACATTTGGTTATAAAGGCTGCTGGATTAAGCAAACCTTATATATTTTAAAAATATCTTGACTTCAAAATTTAAGTCAGAAGGTATTTTGCTTTGGGGGAGATGTTATGTTCTTACTTCCACAGGAAATAAGAGGCTGTGGATTCACAAAAATCAGGTTTGATTGAGGAAAACCCCCCTGAAAATCCTGGCTACAAACATAAATAAATAAATCTAAAAGAACTACAAGACATGTGATGTATAGTTTACCTGCTCAAACACTTAAAAAAAATCATCTTTGGCTGACTTATGTACAATGAACAGTCTATACTTGTATTAGTAAAGATATGTACGTTACCTTTAAAAGTTTATGTTGGGAATCAGACACCAATTAAAGTTGGTGGCCCAGGCGATCTAACATATAGAACAGCTTCAAGGCTGCTAGCTGAAATAGTCCAGCCTCGCAGACTACTCCAGCTGGGACTTCATTATTATCCTAATCTTCTCAAGATTCTGCCAAAGATGACAGCCCCCACAAACAACAGGAAGTAGGCTAGAGAGCAATGTTCCCATTCTCAAATGAATGGTTATGGATGTTTGTCATCATTTAAGGAGGGTTGGGTATAAATTGATACTGGTCATAGTCAGTAAAAAAGCTAAACAAGGGAGTTAAATTCAAAGATCTCTTTTGAAAGAAAAAAGGGGGATAGGATATAGAAATGAGAGGATAAAAGAATAGATTATTTCATCTACTTTCAAATCTATAATTCAACTATTAGTCTTAAAATTTAAATAGGTATGGATTTTTGTATATTGATACACATTTACGATTATTTTTGTTAGAACATGTTGTACGTGCATATATACTCTTGTTTAATGTATTATGCCTATACAGCTAATTTAACAATGTAATGTAATTTTAGTCCTTGAAAATTAACTTTATTCCAAATTGTTTAGCATAATTTAGAAATATAGCATATAATCAACCATTACTAGCAAACTTATAGTCATGTTAAATATGTTTTCAATGCCATAAACAGATACGTTTAGATAGATGGTCTTTAAACACTTTAAAGACTTACAGAATGTGACATTTAATATGCTTAATAACCTAAGGCTTTTTAAGACAGTGAGATCTGTCGGCTCCTGACAGCACCAATCTATTTCAGAGAAGATGATGAACACTGAAGAATCTCCGTATGAAATTTGTTCTCTTTATGGAAAAAGTTAGCCATGTGGGCAATGAAACTTCCCTTGCCTCAACTGCTACTGTACAAATCAGACCAACAAGACATAAGGAAGGCATCTGTCAAACTTTGCCAAGACAAGGTAGGACAGTCCTTCAAAATTTCTTGCTTCACAGGAAAGTATTTCAGATATGCTAGGCATGTAGGCTACAGTTTGATGCCCCAATATTACAGAGCAACTTTGGGTGACTGTCCAGGCAGCCTGATAACCTTATCTTTAGGTAATATTTCATTTTTCTGAAGTCTTTGATAGAATTAAAGGCTAACTAGTTAAACTTATAATTTTTCCGAGTTATGATAAAATGACAAAACTTTGGATTCACAAAGGTAAGATAGATACTAGAATATTTTCTCTGATATTTGCCAAGTGCAAAAAAACTGGATATTATGACTGTGGTTCTTAAAAGTTTTAAAACTGCTTTTATTGTACATAGTTTTACTATGTTAAAATTAAAACCTTCCTTTCTTATTAGACAAAAAGAGAAAAATGCTAAGAAATAAGCCTTTTGTATGCTGTAAATATGTATTGCTGTCATTTTTAATAAAAAACTGATTGACCAATAGATGAGAGGGAAGGAATTGGGCAGGACAGTCTGAAATAGACAGAATGCTGGGATGAGGATGGGTGGAGTCAGGAGAGTCGCCAGGAGACAAAGAGGGAGCAAGGCATGATGGAGGATAGGTAAATCCATGAGTCATGTGACAATGCATAGATTAATAGAAGTGGATTAGTTGAAGTTGTAAGAGCTAGTTAGCAAAAAGCCTGAACTATCAGCTGAGCATTTATAATCAATATAATCTTAGGTTTCGTTACATAGGACTCTTGGCAGGGAAAGAACACTCCACCTATGCAGAGATATCAAGTAAGAAAAGAGAAAACCAGCCAAGGTAAATATCTTGAAAAAGAAATACTACATCACTTACAAAGGACTTCACCAAAATTCACAGCTGTTGTCTGTGGACACTGTGGAGCCCAGAAGGACTCCAGAAACAAAACTGTCAATAAAAATCTTACATCTATCAGTATGGTCATGGGCCACGGCCGATTCAGGCACCCTCTCCTCTGTCCAGAGAGCAATCTGGGGGATCTCTCCTTGGACCTGGGATCCCATATATAATCAAGTCTCCTGTAAACCCTAAAATGGCTCCCTTAGTTGAAATATATTGTTCCCTGATCCCATATTCATCATTCCTCCCTCCCCCCCCAATCCCCGGCCACCAAGCTTTTCCCGTTCCTCCCCTACTCCCTTCTCTCTAGCCCTCTCGCCCTCCATCGACCCTCCCACCCCACCATGCACCCGAGGTTACCTGGGACTCTTGTCTATTTCCTACCTCCTGGTGGATAGCTAAATAATCTTCATCAGGTTCATCTTTTGCTTATCACCATAGATCCTTCGTCTGGTGAAGGACGGCGATGCAGTCGGAGGCCCACATTGGAGCATCGGACTGAGCCCCCCGAGGTCCGGATGGGGAGCGGAAGAAGGAGGAACATGAAAGACGAAATCAGTACTGCGAGGGATGCTATCACCCACTGATACAAGGGAACGGATCTGATGAGAGTTTACCAGGGCCAGTCGGACTGGGACTGAACGAGGACGTGATCTAGCCAGATTCTCGGAATTTGGCCGGATTCTCTGACTGTGGCTGGCCCGGGGTCTTTCTGAAAAGCCATTGACTATGACACTGGGACCTGTTTCCTCTGCATATGCTGGATTTTGGGGATCCAGTCTGTTTGGACGCTCGCCTTCCTGGACCTGGAGGGAGGGGGAGGGAGCTGGAGCTTCCCACAGGGCAGGAAACCCTGACTGCCCTGGGGGACTGAGGGGGAGGAGGGGGGGGGGAGTGGGGGGAGTGCGAGGGTGTTGGGAGGGGGGGCGGAAATGGAAACTTTTATAATTTAATAAAATTTACTTAAAAAAAATCTTACATCTAACTAACTCATCATTCAAAACTGAAGAGGGGCCTTGGTGAGATGGACTAGCAGTTAAAAGTACTGGTTGCTCTTCCAGAAGACCTGAGATTGACCACCACCGTCCATATGACAGCTATGTGTCTCCAGTTCCGGGAAACCCAATTCTTGGGTCTGTGTGGACCCCAGTCATACATGTGGTTTACAGACATACTCAGAGGCAAAATACTTACACAACATAAAAAGAAATGAACATAAAATTTTTAAGTGATGCTAAAAAAAAAACCCTGATGCTAACATACAAAAAGAAAAAAAAAAAGAAAAGAAAGAAGGAAGAAAAAAGGAAAGAAACAAGACAGTTGCACTCTTGCCTCATACTTTATATGAAGGTTCACTCAAAATCCACCTAAAAAAGACTTGATAATTAAAAATCTACTGTAGGCACTGAAAATATAAAACTTTTAGAAGGGTTATATGGTACATCTTCTAGACCTGGATTTGTCAAGGTATTCTTAGATATAACACTGAAATCATAAGAGGATTAAACATAATCAGAATTGTAAATATGTGCATAAAAAAGTGATATCTCACAGGTTCACAGGGTAAGTGCGCATCTGATAAAGCAATTGAATCCACCCAAGAGATGTCCTATCATACTACAAAAGCATTTGTTCAACTATGTTCATAGCTGCACTATTTGTAATAGCCAGAAGATGGAAACAACCTAGGTGCCCCTCAATAGAAGAATGGTTAAAGAAGGTGTGGAACATATGCACATTAGAGTTTTACTCAGCGGTATAAAACAATGACATCTTGAATTTTGCATGCAAATGGATGGAAATAGAAAACGCTTTACAGAATGAGTTAACCCAGACCCAAAAAGAAGAATATGGTATGTACTCACTCATAAGTGGATTCTAGCCATTATTAAAGGTCTTTGAGCCTATAATTTGTGATCCTAGAGAAGCTAAATAAGAAGGTGAACCTGAAGAAAATCATATAGTTATCCTCCTGGATATTGGAAGTAGTCAAGATTGCAAGGCAAACTCAGATGCACGGGGGGTGGAGGGGTGGGGGGTGGGGGGGGTGGTAGGAGTGGAAGTAAGGGGAGATGGTTAGAGAGAAGGGAGAGGGGGAGGATTGGGGATGGCGTGGGGGAATGAGATGGGGGGAGGAAGGATGAATATGGGAGCAGGCAAGTATATATCTCAAATAAGGGAGCCATTTTAGGTTTGGCAAGAGACTTGTTTCTGGAGGGATTCTCAGGCCCAAGGAGAGATCCCCAGATTCTTCCCTGGGCAGCAGAGGAGAGGGTGCCTGAACTGGCCTTGGCCCATAACCATACTGATGAATATTTTGCATATCACCATAGAACCTTCATCTGACGATGGATGGAGATAGAGACAGAGACACATATTGGAACACTGGACTTAACTCCCTAGATCCAAATGAGAAGCAGAAGGAGGGAAAACGTGAGCAAGATAGGCAGGACCAGAGGGAACTTTCATCCGACGATGGATGGCGATAGAGATGGAGACCCACATTGGAGCACTGGACTGAGCCCCACAAGGTCCAAATGAGAAGCAGAAGGAGGGAGAACATGAAAAAGGAAATCAGGACCGCGAGGGGTGCGTTCACCCACTGATACAAGGGGACTGATCAAATGAGAGCTCACCAAGGCCAGCTGGACTGGGACTGAACGAGCATGTGATCAAACAGGATTCTCTGAATGTGGCTGACATGGGGGCTTACTGTGAAGCCATTTACAATGGCACTGTGTCTTGTTTCGTCTGCATGTACTGGCTGTTTGGGATCCTAGTCTGTTTGGATGCTCACCTTCCTAGACCTGGAGGTAGAGGGGAGGAACTTGAACTTCCCACAGGGCAGGAAACCCTGACTGCTCTTTGGACTGGAGAGGGAGGAGGAGAGGGAGTGGGGGGGGAGGAGAGGAAGTGGGGGGAATGGGAGGGTATTGGGAGGAGGGGAGGAAGTGGAAATTTTTCTAAACAAATTAATTAATTAATTAATTAAAAAATAAATAAATAACACAGATAAATGACTTTAAATAGACATATATTTTAAAGATATTTTGTGTATTTGCACTGGTTTATACACTTGCATGTTGTGTCCTCAGAGACCAGATGAGGTCGTTGGACCTCCTTTTAGCTACAGTGACAAAGGTTGTCAGGCACCCAGTGTGGGTGCTGGTACCTGAACTTAGGCCTTCTGAAAGTATGTGCTCTTAAGCACAGAACCATCTCTCCAGCGTCTCAGAGGTTCTCAACCTTCCTAATGCTGTGACCCTTTAATGCAGTTCCTCATGTTGTGGTGACCTTCAACCATAAATCTATTTTCATTGTTACATGTTGTCTGTATTTTTGCTCCTGTTGTGAATCATAATGTACATATCTGTGTTTTCAGATAGGCTTGGGGTCCTCTGTAAAAGGGCCGCAGCCCACAAGTTGAGAACCACTGCAATAGATGGATATTTCTCTCAGGGACCTTTTGGAATGGGCAACAAGCATATGAAAAGATGTTTAACATCATTAGCTCTATGGGAGACTGCAATGAGATTCAAATCTACAATGAGATTCCACTTCACATTAATTAGGATGGCTAGATTTAAAAAACAAGTAACCATAAAAGGAATTGAAACTGTAGAAAAACCATAACTCATACAGCACTGAAAAGCTTAAAATGGTACAGTCACAATGATACAAACAGCCTAGAAGTTTCTCAAATTATTAAACAATCTTACCACAGAACCCTGCAGTAATTTCTCCCAAGTGTTGTATTTACCCAAGAAAAGTACAAACTTACTCACATGGAAACTTAGAAATGAATGTTGACAGTGGTATTACTCCTCATAGCAGAAAATTAGAAACAATAAAAACACCATCAATTTACAGAGAAATAAAATGGTATGTTCATACAATGGAGCATTATTAGACAATAAAAGTAAATGGAGTACTAATGTATGTTACCACATGGACAGATCTTTAAAATGTATGCGAAGAAACCAGTTGCAAAACTACAATCCATCTTTCCATTCATCTAAAGGGAAAAAGGGGGCTGCTGTCTGTTGGTAAAAGAACAGAGCAGTGGTTTCTTTAGAGGGATGGGAAGACATACGACATTGGAAGGTGCTGTGGAAAATTAGCGTAAGATGTGTTGCATTCATTTTGCTATAGAATATTTGTTTAATGAGGCAAAGATGCATCACTTTTTTTATGTTGTATATGTTTAACTCTGGGAAGCTGTGTGTCTTTGCCTGTCTAAAACATCTGATTGGCGTAATGAAGAGCTGAGTGGCCAATAGTTAGGCAGAAGAGCGATAGGTGGAATTGCCAGGCAAAGAGAATAAATAGGAGGAGAAATTTAAGCTTGAGAGAAGGGGAGAAGGACACCAGGGCCAGCCACACAACCACACAGTCAACCACAGAGTAAAAAGGAAAGAAAGATACATAGAATAAATAAAGACAAAAGCCTAGAGGCAAAATGTAGGTAAAGAGAAATGGGATAATTTAAGTTAAAAAAGTTGGCTAGAAACAAGCCAAGCTAAGGTCTAGCATTCATAAGCAAGAACAAGTCTCCATATATTTATTTGGGAGCTGGGTAGTGGGCCCTCAAAGAGTAAAAGAAAGCCACCAACAGGTAGGTTTCTTCCTGAGATGATGAAAATGTCTGAAATTGACTGTGGAGTTGGATTCACAGACTGGTGAGTGTATTAAATGCCCGAATTGTACAGACAGTAAAAAACTACTACTAAGTTTAGTCTTATATACTTTAGAAATGTCTTCACTAGAGAAGAAACCAAATAGAAAATCCATAACAAATTTGCCATGGGACACTAGACAATTAAAATGTGGAGCAATAAATGAAGAGAGATTCGAAAAATCACATTAAAATAAAGCAAGTGATCTATACTGAAACAATATGGAACAAATTTAAAGCATAACAGTTCACAAATATTTAGTGAAAACTTGAGAGCATATTGGCTTGATGAACTTTCAGTCCATACTAATTATCAACCCAGGGGAAAGCTTTGAAGCAATGGGCTTAGACTGCTGCTTACCTTGGTGTTGTGTGGAGGTTCAGCTGCAGGGAGTGAGGACTGCCCTCAAGGGCATCAACTGAAGGAAAGAGGCAGCCTCCCTGCACAGTGAAGCTTACTGAGGTCTGCTGAAAACCTTGGTTGTAGCTTGAGGACTTACTGGCAAGTCGGGTTGTGGGCAATAAGAACAGATAGATATCTGTGATGTGAATGTGAACCAGAAGTAGGGATATAAGCATACACACATGCGCGCGCGCGCACACACACACACACACACACACACATGCATCATCATCATGACGGTGTCCTAAGGTTCTCAGGAGCCTGTGCAAACATTTGCAGAATGTTCATCCTGAAGTAAATGTTCCATGACATTTGTGAAAGGATAATTAGGCTTCAATACTTTTCCTCATTGTGATGTCTGTATACACTTGTGATATCTAAGAACCAACATTATTCTAATCACAAGAATTTATATGGAGGAAAGGATATTGTTGGGGAAGCTGGTCAGTCCCCATTTTATAATGGAGATGCTCAACTTTGTAAGATTAAAAATTTATTCTGGGGCCAATATTCTAATCACTAAGGCAATGACCACACAGACTTGTTAAATATGAGTTAAATAGTATTTATCCAATACCTCCAGTTTCTCAGCTCTTCCTTAGGTACCAATTTTTTGTTGTTTAAAAGAACAAGGACTAATTGACAGATTTGCTGCCCTTACTAGCATATGGAATGAAGTCATAAAATGATCAGAGAATAACGCCAGAAATTAGGTGAATGCCACCTTTTATAATACTCCATAAAAGGGCAATTTGGCACAGAGAAAACTAGTTTGTTTGCTTCATTTAAAGATAAAAGAAAGGAGGCAGGCAAGCAGGCAGGCAGGCAGGCAGACAGGCAAACTTTTGAGAAAGTTATTAGTTAAGAGTAGGAAACAAATAAATAGACAAGGATGAACTTGACCTGCAGGAATGCTGACTGCTTATTGGGAAGACTGAGCTTGATTTAGGGGTCTAGAGGCAGGGTCTAGCTTAACAAGGTGGAGGATAATCTAGGTTAATAAGGTAGAGCGTGGTCTAGGTTAACAAGGTGGATTATGGTCTAGGTTAACTAGGTGGATTATGGTCTAGGTTAACTAGGTGGAATATGGTCTAGGTTAACAAGGAAGAGGATGGTTTTGGTTAACTAGATGCATTATGGTTTAGGTTAACAAGGTGGAGGCATGGTCTAGGTTAACAAGGAGGAGGCATGGTCTAGGTTAACTAGATGAAAGGGGAGGTCTAAGTGAACAAGGTGGGGGCATTATTACCAAATTATACCCAGAACTACTAAAGGGGATTCATGAAAAGTGACTTGTTAAAGAGCTGGTTCTGAAAACTCTTAACTAGGAAAGTTTTTTTTTTGACTATTCATAGAGGAGAAAGTCTGTTTTTTTTTTTTTATTTGCTTTTGGTTTTTTTTGTTTGTTTGTTTCAAGACAGTGTTTTTCTGTAGCTTTGGAGCCTGTCCCGGAACTCGCTCTGTAGATCAAGCTGGCCTCGAACTCACAAAGATCTGTCTGTCTCTGCCTCCTAAGTGCTGGGATTAATGGTGTGCACCACCACTGCCCGGTGAGAAAAATGTCTTTTTAACTTCTCCTTGCTATAGGCTGCTTGAAGCTATCCACTGAAGGGACAGATGAAATCAATGTGTGGTTGGATTTTTAACATGACAGGATCTCTTTTGGTGCAAATACATACGTATATAACTAAACAAATTTAGTTTAAAAAACAACTGTATATTTTCAGAGAGAAAAGCAACTAGCTGTGAAACCTCTCAACACTTTTTTTTTTTTTTTCTGGAGCCCACAGAGAGAGCCTCCGGGCTCTCTTTACAACTACCCAACAAGCTCTGGAAACGAGCTTTTGCTGTGATTTAATAACACCATTTACAGGAGGCAAGCCTAACTTTTTAACACCCACCAAGAGAATGGAGGCAGAGGGGTAAGCCAGTAGCCAGAGAACAATTCATTATCTTTCTGAAAACAAAGATATAAATAATCATTTATTTAATTTCATGAAAATGAAGCCTTTGCAGTCGGCCTGGTGGTCACACCCTCACCCCACCCAGCAGTCCCACTGACAGCCTGGTGCTCTAGAGAGAACAGCACACCCATGCCAATAGGGGCTGAAAAGAGAAACAAACAGCTTAATTACATGGTGGGTGTTTTGTAATGACTTGCTGGATTTTAAAGAGCTCATCTTCTGTCCTTATTATTTCTATACTCCACAAGACTTCCTCCCTCGAAGGACTCAGTGAAGTGAGATCCATGTACCCAATGGCCACAGAGCATCCTGTTTTAAACCTTAGTATCTTTGCTTGTTGCATGACTGAATAAGGCTGGATGTACCAAGTACCAGCGTAACCTTTCTAAACAAATTCCTACTTGAATGTCCTGCTTAGCACCGAGCAAGCCAATGGCTGAATTGTGAGACGTTCGCTAACCCTTCTTGTCCTTTTTTCTTTTGACGTTTTTATCTCCAAATTTCAAATGAAAGAGAAGTTGACTGACTGAAGTGTGGAGAAGTGGCAAAGAGGAACAAAAAGAATAGGAAAGTGGGAGGAGGGACAAAGGGGAAAGAAGAGGGAATAAGGATGAATGGAAGAGACTTATAAGGACCTGGTGAAGAGAGGCAGGAGAGATGGCTCCGTGGACACTGTCTACTTTTCCAGAAGACCCAGGTTTAATTCCCAGCACTCACATGACAGCTCCCAACTCTCTGTAACCCCAGTTCCAGGGGAGCTGACACCCTCACACAGACATGCATACATATGCAATAAAAACAAATGAATCATTAAAAAAGGAATAGAAATGAAATCTAGAATGTTTACAATGATCAGTCAAAATACACTGCACAAACTGCCTTTGGGGACACTGCTGTCAGGCAAACACATTTGTAATAGGAATGCCTTTTGGAAAAATCTCCTAGAAATAGCACATTAGTCACAAAATGAAAAGACTCAGACCACTTTTAGCTCTATAACGACTGAAGCAGGTTGCCTACAGCAGTTGCTAGCCTTAGCTGGAAGCTCCCTTTATTTCCTGAAATGTCAGTCTGAGATGATGCTTCAGATGTAGCAACTGAATGGGAAATGCACAGAATGCTGTTTGGCGCTGTAGGAACGAAGAGACACCAGTTCCTCTCAGAACAGACAGGTGAGGCACAGAGAGAAGAGACAGGGCTACAGCTGAGCTCACCACCATGCGTCACGGGCACCTTCATCTCCGGGTTGCTGAAGTCTCTGCTGTCTAAGAGATGTAAGTCTAGCATTTTGGTGTTTGGTCTAAGATGCAGAAGGTTCAGTCAAACATGCTCAGCTCAGGCACACTCAAGGTTTCTAAGGGTCCCCACGTGTTTCACATGTTTATGTCTGAATGGATGTTAAAGTATAGGGAAGGTTCATCACTTCTCTGTTTTTGCTGCCTTCCCCCTCCCCCTAGACCATGAATGCACCAATATATTTAATACATGAGCTTGAAATTCCATAGAAGGCATGGCATTTTGTGTAGATACGCTTGAGTTTTGTGCATCATCACCTTGGTTGCACTCACCATGTTCTTCCATCTTTGGGGACTTGGTCCTTGACTCCCCTTCTTTGGGTGTGTGTGCTCACTGGAGATCAGCGGCACAGGATTTTGCAGTGCGAATCCTCTACAGTATTTATGCTCTTCTCCTCACTGTAGCCTTCCATTTTCTGCCACCAGACATAGACTGTCCAGTCAACATCCCAGAGGATGTGTCTTCACGGGGTCCCATAGCAACAGATGCTAGATGGCAGAATAGAAGACTATGACAAATATTACTGAGGAGGCAACAAAAGCTTCCCTTGAAAGGTGCAACTCTGTTGTTTGTAAATCTCATGGCTATGAAGTGATATCTCATTCTTATTTCAGTCTTCACTTACTTTATTACTAATGAATTTGAATAACTTTGTCTTTAGTTAACACCATTTTCTTTTGCTCTTTTTTTTTCTTCTGAAAATTATTTTTTTCACATTTATTATCTTCCAATTTGGTCTTTTTATCACTGATTTGCATATATTCCTATGTACTTAAGACATCATCTCAGCTTTATAGTATCTTTCTTATGAGTAAAATAGTGTTTTATCATATGATGTATTTCTATAAGTACATGTGCATAATACCAAATTAATGCAGTGAAATCTTGTTCAAAGGAACTTTTAAGAAAAGTGTTGCTTTGGTCATACAGCTGTTGCTTTAGTACGCAGCAGAAAGGGAGAAATTAACATTTGATCCAGAAGATAAGCAAATTCTTACTCATACATTTGTAAACATGAAACAATCAATTGTGATGATTTAAAAATAAGCATATCTTTTCTTGACTCATATGAATACACTAGAAAATTATATATGTAATATTAAGCTTATGTAATAGTAGATTAAATACATGCAGTGAGAAATGATTGATTAAAGGAGTTCAAGGATGGTTCAATAACAAATATCATATAATTAAATTATTTTAGCAAAGAAAGGTCATTGGATTTTATAGACTATATTACTTGATTAAATGAAATACCTACTAGTGAATTAAAGAAAGTCATCTTCCAAAACCTACAGAGTTTTGTCTTAATTTGGCATTCAAAGCAAAACATTAGATGAATTCACATTGAAATAGAAAGGAAACATACCCAGTGTCTACTATATATGATTTGAGGTCTGTAGGAACCTCACAAGGCAAAGGACAACAATGAAAAGGAAAGTGAGAGAAGATAAAGCTCCGAATCTTTTCCCAGAAAGCTAAAGAGAGTAAAGGAAATTCATGAGACTGTTCTAATGAAAGAGCTCAACTAGTTGTCTGGAGGCTGTTCTTCCTCCAAATTAATATTCTTTCATTAAATAAAACTCACCTAGCTGTAACACAAGGAAAATAAAACAAAATTTTATTGGCCATATAATAGAAAACTCTGAATCATTTGGATATTATATTAACAAATATATAAATCCATTGATATAATTTCAACAAATAATAAATTTAAAATAAAAGTTAATTATAGCACATTCAAACATGATAGGAGAATAAAACAGCTATTAATTATAGATAAAACATTCACAAACGTCCCAATAATTTAAGAATCTAAAATATTACTAAGAGTTTAAAAACCCTAACAAATATTATAACATTCTATGTTAGATAAAACAATCAGAAGTTATAAATGCTAAGGAAACTTCAAAATTGATAAATCAATAATGGGGTTTGTTGGGCACATACTAAGAATTTTGTAACGATTGAAACAAAATAGCTTTATATTCCTAGATGAGAAGAAATATATACTTTTGGAACAAAGTTCACTGTTTAGAGACAAATCCATGTATACATGATAACATGAAAAATGGCATAAGGCAGGCACAGTGAAGGACAGGGCACAGATGACATGGGGGACACAGTGAAGGACAGGGCACAGATGACATGGGGGGACACAGTGAAGGACAGGGCACAGATGACATGGGGGGACACAGTGAAGGGCAGGTCACAGATGACATGGGGGGACACAGTGAAGGGCAGGGCACAGATGACATGGGGGGACACAGTGAAGGGCAGGACACAGATGACATGGGGGGACACAGTGAAAGGCAGGGCACAGATGACATTCGCTGGGTGGACACAGTAAAGAGCAGAGCAAAGGCTGGGCTGTAGAAAATCCTAGAAAGAGATTCCTCTTCTATAGCTTTCAAAGATCTGTCTTCCCAAATGATTAAAATGATAATGTGTTAGTAATATGGATAAACTAAAGCACATTTTAGAAAAATATCAAGTAACAATTATGTCATGATATGGCAAGCACTCAAGACTTCTAAAACTCAGACAGTGGGGGAAAAGCTTGGACCCTGAATTTTTGTAGTATGTCATCCTTTAAGAAGAAAATAAACTTGGAATGGCTTCTGACTTTTAGCTTTTTAAAGTATTATTTTATGAATCAACTCTTGGAAGATGGAAATGAGTATCCAGAGTCTAAAGGACACCGCAAGGAAGAGAAAGCCCTGTATGGTTGTCGAAAAGTTGATGTCCGGCTTAGCGCCTTCTCACGTTGACCTGTTAGAGCACTGTCGTGATGGTGTTATGGCTTCCTTCTTAGGACTTGAACAAACGCCTATTGTGGCAGTGTCCTGGGTGGTGTTGTGTTGACTGTATAACACAGAGTAGCTTTTGATCCTTTCAGAACCAACGTCCTCACCACCAGCATAAGACCTCAGCTAGTTCTACCCACTAGTGACATTGAGGTGAGAACGTGCACATTCTGTGAGGGAAATGTAGTGAACGAAGAACGGGTGGAAGGCCTGGAGAGATGCCTCCGTGGTGAATACCACTTGCGACTCTTGCAAAAGACCCAGGTTCAGTTCTCAGCCCTCACATGGCAGCTCACAACCATCTGTAACTCCAGTTCCAGATGATCCTATGCCCTTGACCCTCCACAGGCACCTGTCATACATGTGTAGCATACCCGTCCACACACACACAAAGCATCCACACATAAAATAACCTAAGTAACTCTAAAAACTTCTTTAAAGGGGAGGAGGACAGAAAATTGAGAAAAAAGTTGAATGAAAGTCGGCTGCTTTGGCACTTGTGCCACTTTTATTTCTTTGAAAACATTTCTTAATGGTCACTTGTGCATAAAATGTTTTGTTGTCCATGTTGGAAGGTCCTCATGTGCTGCTATTTTTATACATAGCTTCATTCGGAAATGAAAAACAAAGACCACCGTGAGTTAACACTGAAGGAGAAACAACTCTGACCCCTTCCACATTACAGCAAAGACCCTCTGAAACACATAAGAACGAAGGAGAAACAAGGCAAGACACAGCAACCCAAAGAACAGGTGCCACAACACGGCGTCTTTGTGGACGGCGTGAACCAGCTCGGGATTAACTAGAAAACCAGTGCCACACATAAAACATATTAAAGTGGGGATGTGAGCACTTTCAGAATTCCAAGGTTGCGACAAGATCAGCCAGCTTCCTGGGTGAGGCAGAGCTGGAGGGGAAGTTTCAGAAAGGTGGGGAGATCGAGTTGGATAAACTCATTGGACCAGCATTCAGTGCTCTTTTCTCCAGCAGACAGAAAACGTGTGTCTGGTGTTTCTCCCATGGACGGGCAATTCCAGTAAACGCACAGGCTACACAGAGAAACAAGTACAGCAGACTCAGGAGTTTGTCACCCTACTCTTCAATAAGAAGGGGACATTTAATCAGAATTTATTTCAACCTTTGTCTGGAAGAGAAGATATGTCATTTGTGGTTGAGTTACTAATTAATTAAAATGATAGAAATATTGTGAAATTTAGAGTTATATTGTAAATGTTCCTGAGTCCCAGACACTATGTAGCATGATTGCCGCTGCTGCTGCTGTGTAAAGTCAGGAGGAAGAGACAGTGGTTTTAGATGAAGACACTCGGCTTTGCCTTTATTGACTAAAACTTCTATACTGGGAAATTCATGAGCGGTGAAAAATGAAATGACTGTTGAGTTACACTTCAGTTAAGGTGAAGAAGCAAGTTCATCTGGGGGTTAGCTCACACTAGTGACAGTTTACGCACGAAGCCCATCCCGCCTTCAGCAGTACCTTTTCCCTCATTTTCCTCTCCTTCCCTTCTTCCCTCCTTTCCTTCCTTCTCCTCCCTTCCTCCCTCCCATGTAAAGACTTGCTGACAGCAGGATAGACTTTTTCACCCTCACCAATTAGGTCTTGATTCCTGCCATCCTCCAGAAAGATTGTAGCCTCGAGTCCCAAGGACATTTGAGGCTGTAGAGAACCCTTAACATCTTCAATTTTTCCTACCTTGGGTTGCTAAGATTTTTTTCTATTAGTGGGGCAGAGAGGCACTGTCTCAGCAGGCAAATGTGCTTACCATACAAGCTTGCCAACTTGAACCCAATTTCCGAGCCTACAGAGAAAGGAAAGAACTGAGAGATGTTCTCCAACATCCATGTGGGCATCCAAGACCCATGCCTTTACAATACACCAACCAATCAATTAACTAATATACATCAATTAACTAATTAATATACGTCAATTAACTAATTAATATATATCAATTAGCTAATATTTTAAAGGCTTTATATACTAGCGCCAAAGGAGGCCAGGTTTTTCTTCCTTTTGTGAGTCTCCCGAGTAAGTGCCCACTGTCCTTGGAAACTGTCAGTTAAGTTCTGTAGAAAATGAGTTGCTGTTAAGGCCCCCTGGTTGCACATGCAGAGGACCCCTGACCGTAGAACTGCTTTGGATCTTTGAGCTGATCACTGTGGACAGTTAGTGGGGAGGGGGAGGAGAAGCATGGTGCTTAGTGGACCAAAGGAAGAAGCAAAGCTCATTGCATTGTTATGTTTCTCTACCTATTCCTACCTTTGTGGTTCTAATGTTCCTTCCGTAACCTTCACTGGAAAGTGGTCCCTGCCTCTCTTCCTCTGCTTGGCTAATGCTATTGTCAAGTTCCTCCACTCACACATTCCCGCCCCCATGTACAATAACAGTTTCCTTCCTCTCTTAGGTCAGTTTTTCATGGATTCAAGCATTTGCTGCCAGGGTGTATTTACTACCTGCTTACAGCCTTGTGCCTGGTTTGACTGAGTTCCAGGAACATAAAAAATATGTAGCTCTCTTGATATCTTGCAGAATTTAAAATGCTAGTACAGGGGATTTCAAGTCTTTCAACCATGACTTGTTTTGTATTCTTTTCCTTTCTTGGTTTTCTTCCTCTGGATTAAGTGTCCCCTTAAAATACGGCACCTAGGACTGAACAAAATATTCCAGATGTGGTCTCATCTAGAGTTTAGAGAGACTCTTACAGGCTGTAATACAAAAAAGGGCTTATGCTAATGCCAGCTATGAATGTGATTTCTTAAAGCAGCTGCCTCGTACTGGTGGGTCTTATTAACGTTGTGGTCAGCTAAATCCTCCAGATCTTTTGCATGTGGATTTTTGCCAAGCCAAGTGCCTCCTTCCTGTGCTTGTACAATTAATTACTTGAACTTTTATACAGGACATTGTATTTACCGCTATTAAATTTCATCTTATTGGCATTTGTTCAGAATTCCATCTTGTCAGAACAATTTTGAATGTTGATTATTGTATTTGCTATGCTCTTCAGTTCTGTGCCTTTCAGATGTCATGGCCTTCCTTGCCATGCTGAAATCAAAATCCTTCGCTGATAGACTTAATTAGATTGACCCAGAGGAGGATCTAGTGGGCCTCCACTAGACAATGGGGTTAAAATAAGTTCTTTTCATTTGATTGTCTAATTCAGTTGCTCTCCTTTCATTCTGCTTGTATATCTTTATGTATCTTTCTTCTAGAGGAAATGCTATTGAATATTTTATTTTAAACAAGAATATTCTGAAGATTTATCATAATTGAACAATTTTATACTTATTAGAAAAAAAGATCATATGTTGATCTTGTATTTTTCATTTTATTGATCATATATTTATTATTCAATAAATATTTAATTAATGCCACTGTGTTGATGTCTTTTAGTACTGACTTATATCTAGAGTCTAGTGCCTAGACCAATCTAAGAAGCTTGGATACAGGAAGAACGTAAACACAGAGACTCGTTAAGAGAGCGTGAAGGCAGTTTGAAGATTCACTGACCCCCAAAGGATGGATGTTCCGTCCTCTACTTTGCCTTGGCTGGCAGGAGTCTGGGACGTAAACTTCAATGAGATGAAGGAAGGAATGAGCTTTGCGAGGCAGCTGTGCATGCGTACTCCATGCGCTGCAATCTGAGAAGCAGGTGGCTTGTTTGTAGTCAAATCCAGAAAGAAGGGTTCATGACCTTTCTTTTAGTCTTGAAATGTGTCTTCCTCCTATCATAACTGAGACTTCTCCGATGTGATACTTCTCAAGTTCTGGGGGGTTAGACCTTTTACATAGCACCTGATAATTCTCAACCTAGGCCAAGAGTGGAGCTGCATAGGCGTCTAATTTCTCCATTGCCAACACTTCACCCAGTCACCTGGATTCTATATCACTGCTTGCCTCTCTTGAAATGCTGCTCTTGTTCAGACGCAAAAATTACAAGTCAACTGGCAATGGTTCTGTCTTAAGACATTCTTCAGTGCTCTTGGTTTCTACCTTGATGGACTGAATCAAGCTTGAGTTGAGCAGATAAAATGGCACAGCAGGAAAAGGTGGTTGCTGGACAAGCCTGAGGTCCTGAACTCAGTCCCCAGAACCCATGAGTACCAGGATGGGGGTGGGGGAAGTGACTCCTGAAGCTGTCTTCTGATTGCCACACACTTGCTGTGGAATGGGGGGGGGATTGCACACATTTGCACGCAATAATGATAATAATAATTTTTTTCACTGTTAAAAATAGTTGCATCTGTGCTGATTTACGGGATTTATTTTCTTATCTTTCTTTTAAACAAGCAACTCAGGATTATAGCAATAATTTATATAACTTTTATATTACATTGAGTGCTGTAAGTGGCATAGGCATGATTTAAAGTGTAATGGTGGATGTGCCATTTTCACAGCATTTCATACAATGGGCGTGGGTATCCATGGATCTCGCTGTCTGTGGGCATCACTGTAGCTCTCCCTGGTGACTACTAAGAGAGGATAGGGGTTTTACAGGTGCATTTGTAGCTGCCACTGTAGTTACACAGAGCACAGGTATAAAAGTGACCTTGACAAACAGACTATGCTGACTCCCAGATGAGAGCAGTCAGTGCATCCCCAGGAAGACGTGCTCCGTCTCCTGGGTTCTGTCATCATCATCACCTGTATCAGCAGGACCATATTGTCCTTGAAATCCATTCGATGCGTTGTATATGTCTGGCATGGAACTAAAAGATTTATGTGCATTATCTCATTTTATAGGGCAGTTTATTTGACATCCATTCACCCATTTGATTACTATTTATGGTATACTTCTGAGGGAGTCAATATTGATAGAGTGCTAGGACGTAGGGGTGGAAAAAGCACTCATATACCCTGCTTCAAGTAATGCCCACAGAGGGGAAATGAAGGCATTCACAGGTTCTCACAAGCATAGAATTGTGTGTATAGTGTGCACAGCCATACAGTTGTGCATCATTTTGTTTTGTAAAATACAAGATCTATGGATGCACATAGGACACAGATCTGACTCCATGGTTCCTTAATTTAAGAAGCCTGCCTCTGCTGGAAGAAGGGCTTTGCTGTGCTCCCTCTGCCCAAAAATGTCTTCTCCTGAGGACCCACTTGACCCACTCATGTTTTCCTCACTCGGGGATGTGTTAGTGTTTGATGTGGGCTTTTCCTGTCTCTACAGCCAATGAGACACAACCTCTCCTCAATGTCAGGTTGTCCTCATGGAACCGTCAGCCCATGAAAACACATGTACGCTCCCTCCACTCACTCCTCTAATGAGTAAGTTGAATATGTCCAAGAGCTGTGCTGTAGTCACTGCTGCCTTCTGAGCCCTGAATAGACCCGCCATGTGCTAGGAGCTTGCTCAATAAATACCAGTCACATGATTGATTGATAGATTGACGAGTGAGTGAGTGAGTGAGTAAATCGATGAATGGATGACTGTTTTACTAGCCCCTAAGTGAAAGCCTCAAACCCGTCATGTTTTTCCTCAGATCAATGCCCTATATGAGGGAATAAAATGAGTAAGAGACAAGAGGTTGAGTCATTTATCTGTGGCTCAGAGAAGGGACTGTCAGTATCTGGGCTGGAGGATGCTGTAATAAGTCTAGGATCCCCTGCCCATGAATAAGGTTGCAAAAGAAAAACCGAGAAATAGAGTTCTCTGTTCCAGCTAGGTGTTTGTGAGCAAGCGAATACACAGGTGTACAGTGCGTACAATTTAGCCTTGACCTATTTCCTTTAGTAAAGTTGCCTGTAACATTTTTTTCCCATCTCTCTGTGCCCGGCGAAAGTCACACCCTTGCATAATGCAGTCAATTTCTCTTGTCTCTTTTCCGGGCTCTTTCCACTCTAGTCTGGCACAGAAACTCTCTCCCAGTGTTAAGAGTGTGGGAGGTGGATAAAAAAAGAAGGTAAGATCCAAAGTCAAATAGCACCCTAGGTCATCAACAGAAAATTATGTATTAAAGAGTGAAACACAAAGCAACCAGCTGAGTGAGAAGCAGAATGTGGCCTTGAAAAAGCAGTGTTAAGAAGGGGCAGGAGCCGGGTCACCCGCTTCTTCTAGGCACAGGATGCCTAGAAAACAAACCAACTTGATGGATAGATAGCATCACTGGGGAAAGGGGGAGAGATGCGGGAAAAAGACAAACAATGAGTGAGAAAAAGTAGACCTAAGCAGAGAGCATTTCTGGCATTGGAAAAAGAGGGACGCACAGAAATCACCAAGCTCAAATCCAAGTCCTGTCAGAAGTCAGAAGAGCAACGAGGGTGACCTCGTGACTGGGGAAAGAGAAAGCAAAGGATTTAGGGAAGTATGTGGGAAATTCAGAAAGTTTTGTAGTTTTTAGTTGCTTATCATAAAACCTGATAAACCTTGACCTATTAGCGATCGTCATGCATCCTTCTGTGTCCCAGAAGAAGTTGTGTACACGAGATACTTTAGCACAGTTCTTAGGCATCACAGAACAACTAACGAAAAATATTATTTCGTTTGTGGTTCTTTTGAATAACAAGTTCACCTCCATGAGCATTTGTGTCCTCCAATTCCTCCCAGTGACAGCTAGTAAAGCATGTTTGTGCTGTTAGTTCCTCAACTCCCAATTTCACTGACCTAAGACCACCAAAAGCACATGAGCAGTGGGGAACGGTGTTCCAAGTTGGTGTTTACTGGGGAATGGTGCTCCACATTGGTGTTTAGTGAGGAATGGTCCTCCGAGATGATATTCAGTGAGGAAGGGTCCTCAAAGATGATGTTTGGTGAGGAATGGTCCTCCAAGATGATGTTCAACGGGAAACGGTGCTCCAAGGCAGAATTCAGTGGGGAACGGTGCTCCAACGTGGAGTTCCATAGGGAATGGTGCTCCAAGGTGAAGTTCCACGGGGAATGGTGCTCCAAGGTGGCATTCAGTGTAACTGCACAGTGTCTTGGACTGGGAGCACATCAAGGTGCCAAGCAAGGTGCTGTGGCAGGTACACGCCGACACATGGCCTTTTAAGACCATTTGGTTTCTTCCTCTAAGAAATGTGAGCTCTGTGCACTGAATCACCAGATGGAGAATTTGTTCAGGCAAAATGGCTTTGCGAGTTCTCTTGCAAATCGCCTCTGGCTTCTAAAACACAGTAGCAAATGTGCTAAAGACTGAATTAGCTAGAACAGAAGTTTCACTTTTTCACTACAAGAATTGTTTGGGACCGCACTAAAACCTGGACTCTGAGCATCGGAAGGGATGTGAGAAATTCTTTCAAGCAGGCATCTGATTTCAGCCGAGAATGTCTAAAAGCACACAGGAAAATTACAATGGTGTGAGGATCCCTCCCGACCCAAAAGAAAATCCACACTGAGGATCGCCTTGACCCTTGGAATTTACTTCAGAATGTGGACACAAGGTGATTCTGTGCAAACCTCTGAGAGATTCCCAAATGACATAGGAGCAATTTGGGAAGGTGATGGTTGTTTAAAAGTTGACAGTGAACAGTGGAACTCTATTAGAAAGCCAAAGTTGAAACTTGACTTGTGTCTAATACTTTTCAAACCTTCCACAAGATTCAGTGAAAGAGCTGTCAGCTGAACCGCAGGGTTGACATTGTCCGTGCTGAAAAACCTGGGGGCCCTCAAGGGACCTTTGACTCTTAGACCCGTATCTGACGCCAGCATCTGTGCTCAAGATGAGTTAGAAATGAGATTTCAGGAAAGAACATCTTTCTAACATTTCATCTTGGAAGCTCAGTACCTCTCTTACCATGGACCCCACAAGTGGGCCTCTGTTTGAGGAGGAAAGGCCTCCATGTTCACACCTTCTGAAGTAGGGAGCAATGAGCAAGGTTCAGAGACCGTGTGGGGATGAGCATTTGGCTATTTTAAAGCTTCACCTTTCAACAGCTTTAATTAAAATCAGGACGTGGAGCCAAAATCCACGGAGCTTTATAAGTATTTCTTTTCTTAAAACTAAAGCTTGCAACTGGGGGAAGCAGAGAGTCTAAGGAGACTGGGGAATGTATGCAATTTAAATTCTTTAGCATTCAGTAACTTTCTGGCTAGGGAGGGATTCAGATATTTGGATAATTTCATAAACCATTGACTTTTTAAAGAGGAATATGAAGAAACATATGCCAATTGAGTTATAAGCTGGGCATAGCTGTGAGTTAGATATTAGTCTCTTTTACCAAAATGTGGTTTATGAGGCTTTTAATAGAGATTAAATTGGTGGAAACCAGGTTTTGCCTTATTATGGATTTGATAGTTTCCACATTTATATCTTCAATGCAATGCTGAACCGTTGGACCCAATGCAGAATATTTAACGCTGCACAGATCACCTGTTTCCATTTTACAAATGAGAACTGACAAATGTCTACATAAAATCAAAATAATTCATCAGTGAGTCCCTTTCCCTCCTCCCGCCACCTCCTGCACACCCAGTGTCGCCTAGTGACCCTGGAGATTGCAGTGACTCGGGGCTCCTTTGGTCATCACGCCCAACTCCCACTTTGGAATGTTCTGCGTTTCATTCCGCCTATTCGACAAAGCTATAGTCTTTGTTAAGGAGAGAGTTAGGAGGAGAAGAAAGGCAAGGCGAAACCACATGCCTCATCTGAGAGGGACACTTTAGCGTGTCTGTGGTGAGATCTTTCCGTGAATGCAGACGAGAATCGGGTAATTTTTTGTTTTGTTTTCTTTTTCAATACAAAATTTCTCAGTGTAGCCGTTGCTGTCCTGAAACTCACTCTGTAGACCAGCATGGTCTTGAACTCACAGATATTCACCTGCTTCTGTCTCTCAAGTGCCGGGATTAAAGGCGTACACAACCAGCTTCCAGCTAAGAACACAGTAATTTTAGTAAAGGCAGAGTAGGCAAAAGCAGGCTCAGTGCGTTCATGAATAACAAGCGGAATGGGAACATGAGGAGGGACAAGAAGACAGTGAACAACAGAGACCACAGGACACAGAGGCAAGTGTGAAAAGTGGTGGCACAGACACGTTGCTCACACCCGTTCTTTTTCATACCCACTCACGGGAACAGTTAGAAGATTAGTTCCCAACCCTCATGACCGCATGAGGCCCTAATTCACCCTTAGAGGCCATTTCTAAACACTATAGACTTCAGTGTGGTGAGATGGAAAGACTACAATTCAGTCTTAGGCAGATGGGAAATGTAGATGAAATTTTATTAAAAAACAACTCTGTGTGTGTGTGTGTGGTATGTGTGCTGTGTGTATGTGTGTGGTGTATATGAGTGTAGTGTATGTATGTGGAGTATGTGTATGTGGTGTTTGTATGTTATGCGTGTGTGTGGTTTATGTGTGTAGCAAGTATGTGTGGTGTGTACATGGTGTATGTGTGTGTGGTATGTGTGTGTCCATGAGTGTATGTGTATAGTGTGTAGTGGGTGTATATGTGTGTGGTGTGTGTATGGTGTGTATGTGTACAGTGGGTTTGTATATGTATAGTGTGTGTACTGGGTGTACATGTGTGTGGTGTGCCTATGGTGTGTACGGTGTGTATGTGTACAGTGGGTGTGTATGTGTATAGTGGGTGTACATGTGTGTGGTGCGTATACGGTGTGTGTATGTTAATTTGGTATTTGCAATTGCATGTTTAAATGAACAAACATGAGGAAAAACGAGCTGATGCTGCTGGTTTTGAACTTCATTTTCTTCCTCTTGGTTCCCTTAATTTAGTTAAGGAAAGCCTAGAAGCAAGGCCCCCATCCCCCTCGGCCTTCAGTGTCATGAACTCCCAGCAACGGTCACAGAAGATGAAGGTCTCCTTCCTCCAACAATGGACCCTCAGACTATTTACAGAAGAAAGGCTGATACCAGCCTGCTGGCTAATTTCTTGTATCTGTTCTGAACATCCCACATTCTTTGACCTTATTTCTTTATTTCCAGACAAAGAGGTGAATATCAGACAGTGCTGGGTGAAATAAAAGCAGATTTAAATTCCCATTGCTCTCCAAACCACAGAGATGGAACTAGGTCAGACACTTGGCCTGAAGCTGTTACCTCTGGATACAGCTTCACAGGGCTGTCCTGAGGTCCATGGTTCTCCAACGTCCTTGTAGCAATGTCGAGAAACAGGAAATAGAAGGGCTAGAGGATTCTGGGAGTGGGCAGCAGGCCACAAGGGTGGAAGTGATTTCTGTAAAAAGGCAGTGCATTCTCTACTGGCCTTTTTAAAGCCGTGTGCTGATCCACAACTTTTTCCTCACTGACTTAGTCCAGTTTCTCACCTGCCCCGAACCTTACATTTCTTTTAAAACACAAGGGGTTTTGAGTTCTCTGTCACTTAGCATTATGGGGTCTAGTGAGAAGCAACCTTAGCATCTTGCTTGGGTTTTCTGTCATTCAGAGTTATGGAGTCCAGTCAAAGTGTTAGCACCTTACATGTTGGGGATTTTTTTTTTTTAGATTCCGTCTTTCTTAGAGGCTGGTGGAAGGGGTGGTTGATAGAAAAGTAAGTACCCACTTTATCCAAAGCCCAGGGAATTAGAAGTCCTCAGAAATGCCAACCCTGTTCAGCTCACCTGGTTGAAAGCTAAATAATAAAACCACGTTAGACAATGTAGAAAAGACTGCAAGCAATGAACGCAGAACAAAGGACTTTGGAATATGCCATCCTAATATTCCTGTCGGCACAGTTTAGTGTTCTTAAGTGTGTTTTATGTTTAATGAAAGAAACAATGACTTTCAGTGGAGGGGAAAAATAGACCTTTAAAGATAATCAGGGCCTTAACTACCTACCTTAGGTAGCTGAGGAAAAGCCACTGTACTCTTTATGTTTTAACACTCCAGATATGTAATTTAATGCGGGTCTAATGACAGTCTCAAACATGGGGCTTTAATCGAAATTGTTCAAGCTCAGCACTGTGACAGGAACTCACAAGCTCCCAACAATGCTGTCCATTTTCTCAGGTTCTGTAACAAAAAGGAAAGAAGAAGAAAAAAACCCTTGAACTTATGTTGCTATTGATGTGTAATATACAATAAAAAAACAGTTAAATTTCAATTACCCACAGGTAATTATAATTTTATTGTCTGACTGTACTACGGGGATTTTTGTAATTCCCAAGACTAATAATTTTCTATAATTTTACAGGTTGTCAAATAAACTATTAAAGATTATCTTTGAAAAGGCATCTGCAATTGTAAGGACATATCATACTGTTCATGTACTGTATTAGTAATTAGAGATTCCTGGATAGCGAGAGCCGCGCTGGGTGCCCGCTACCAGGAAGCACATTTCCCCCCAGCCGCCTCTAATCACCACCATAAGCTTTTCCGCTTCTTGGGGATTCTCTTCAGTGCGGCAGGACTCACGGTCACATTCTATTAATACTCCCCCAGCTATTCCAAATGGTTTGTCAAGATAAATCTCTCCCTCCTGGTGGAGAGAAGTTCAACTCAGAAAGACGGCACCACCTATCATTAAGGGAAAAATCTCTGAGCAAATACAAAGGAGAGAGGCTGACTTGGAAGACAGAGTGGGGGATGCTGGGAAGTGTCTCTGTCTGAGTTATATTTGGTGTCAGCAACAGGAGGGTTGGGGGTCCAGATAGCCATATAGGTATTTCTGACAACAGCTATTAAATTAGATAGCATCAAATTAGTCCAATAGCAAGGTTTTTCAGCAAACTTCCTCTTTGTCAAGGCAATCAATTTGCAATCATGAATGGGAGATTAAGGACTCTGCTTAAAGAGAGGATTCAACTCACCATTTTGGATTCGGTATCAGTGTTCGTCAGAAAAACAGCCAGGTACAGCTAATGTGACGTCTTCCTGGAATCTCACGCTCCTCTCCATACTCACTGAGTCCACCACATCTCTCTGCCCTCAAGCTCCTTTCTTCTCTTCCTGCCTGACTCCCTCTTGTTCTTGGAGCCCAGAGGAAATAACTCCTTCTGGATAGAGGTGCAACCGATGCCTTCTTTAGTTTCTATGCACTTTTCTCTTCTTGATTCTCAGAGGTTTGTCTGGCATCTCTATTATGGGACAGGAGGTGCCAGGTTGAATGCACAGAATGAAAGTCAGGGATGATGATTCAGTTGGAATATCTTTAGCTGTCGGAGGAACCCAAGGAATATCTGGTGTTGACTTTGGGGTTTTGAGAGCAGAGTTAAGGAGTAAGGCGCATATTTTGGGGAAGGCAGGACAGGAACCATGGTAGTGATTTGTTACCAACAAGAAGATCTGGAGAGGTGGAAAGGAAAGAGTGATTTATTAGAAGACAAGGATTTGGGAATAATGTATCTTCCAGCTTGATAGTCGATGATAGATGTTGTCTAGAAAGGAGCTGAAGAGCAGAATGGAGCCCATTGCTGAGTCAAAGGTCATTTTACCAGGCCTTACCTGGGCCTGACAGTACAAACATTATATGCGGCCTCCTTACATCTCCAATTTGCTTATGAATTCTGGCATTAAAATGATGTATTTTTTTAAAAGAACGTGTGTGTGTGTGTGTGTGTGCGCACACTCACACGCCTTTGAATTCAGGTTCCTGCTGAAGTCAGAGGCATCAGATTCCCTGGAGCTAAAGTTCCAGGTGTTTGCGAGCCTCCATGTGGGTGCTCAGAGCCTTAGGGACTTCTGGAAGAACAAGTGCTCTTAACCTCTCAACCATCTCTGCAGTCCTGCCTGGTGATTCACAAAGGTAAAGGCCTTTGTGTTCCTGTCCGGACCCCAGCTCCTTGTTTAGCTTGTCCTCTCATTCACACTGCACATCTGTCTATGACATGTGCCGAAGACTGAGCTGATGTCCTGCCTATTCCACAGAACTCTCTATAGTCTGCCAAGACTGAGCCTTGAATTTCCATAGTGTGCCTCTGTTCTGTGTTCTACACAGAAGGAGAAGACAAATCATCCTTAGCTAGCACTTGAAATCATCTAAGCCTTTGAGGTCTCTAGAAATTCCAGCCCAGGAGAGGGAAGCTTCAACTTTACAGCCCCAAGTGGGTGCAGTTGCAACTGAGGGGGAGTAAGCGACTGAATTTGTTTATTTGTATCATTACTATCACCAAAATTATTAAGGAAACAAGTTTTAGAAGACGGGTTTGGGCTTACGGTTTGAGAGAGTTTATTCCATCATGGTAGGAGGACTTGAAGGGGCTGCTCACATCACAGCAAATGAGAAACAGGAGCAGACCAAGATGCCAGTATGCGTTTAAAAGGCTCACCTTCAGGCACTGCCCTCCTTCAGCTGAGTTCTACTTTCCAATGGTTTCCAGCCTTCCCAGACAGCCTGGGAATGCATTGTCTAAAACAGGAGCACAAGGGAAGTCATTTCATACTCAAATCATAACACCTCTTTATTCTTCTTGCTCTGGGAAAAATAGCTGAATGGACATTTTGGGAGGAAAATAACTTTGGTGAGACAGTAGTTTACCAAGGTGACAACATGACCTGAGGCTATTGGGAAGAGAAAGAAGCCATTGAGCAGAACTTCAAAGACATATTTACCATCTTTATGTTATATTCACATTTTACCTAGGAAATTAAGATTGATCCTAAACTTGGGTTTTGGCAAAAGATGAGACAAAGTTCTAAGTAAGAAGTAAGGTGCTATCACATTGAACTTATCAGTAATAAAGCTTCCAGTAATTTAGATATGATTCAATAATATTTTTCTAAGTCCGTACTGGCTAGCACAGTAGTGAGAAACAAGAATAAAATCTAGGGACTTCTAGTCCAGTGTCCATTCTGCACTTGTCTCCAGTTTTTTTCACTTGATTCTTTAGTTGCACAGGACCCGGAGCGACACACAGAAGCAGCATTTCATGATCAAGTAATTTTTTTAAAGAAGTAAATAATCTGGATGAAAACCTTTGCATTTAAACAAAGATTGGACTGCATACCGAAGCATATTCTCTGCATGGATTTCGCTCCCTTGTGATGCAGCTTATTTTTCTCCTCGTTACTATAAAGCTGATATTTGTCCTTCTCTGAGGATTCTGGAAGCTTGGAATTCTAAAATGCAAAATTATTAAATAAATAGTCCTTATGGCAACACGTCTTGCTTCCCGATAAGTCCTTTTGATAACAGCTCTGTGCCCTGAGCTGAAGGCAATGTCAAGGTCAATCACCTTATTCAGGGCCCCTAATTAAGACTACTTTTTTGAGGTCAGGATAATGCATTACTTTATTTTAATAGGAAGGAGATCAAAGCTCTACCTTAAATTTTCCTGATGTAAAGCAGGCCCGGCTTTAACCTGGGTTATATTAACAAGGGGGAAAGCCATTTGCAATTTCACATTCACTGCACCCCCAAAGATAGAGTTATTCTCAGAGGAAATGGGACAGAGACCACCACCACCCAACCTTTCTTCTCATCTCCTGTTCTTAGTTTGTTTTTCTGTTTTCAGCTCTTTCAGAATTGCAGTCTCTAAGAAATGAGCTTGCACCAGCAAAACCAGTTTATTCGGAGATGTGCAGGTGAACTATTTGGCGTAGTTTTAAAGGCTGGAGTTAATCTTGCTGATTGGTGGAAGCAGAGCCTGTAAATAGCATGGGAGGTGGATGCCCCAGATGGACTCAACTGATAGAAACATGCTCGGTTTATGCAATGTCTAAAACTCAAGGCACTTCCTATAAAATCTGGAATTTGAGAATCTAATGAAAAAGCGTAGGTAGACAGCTGCACATGCCCGAGTTCCGAGTTTGAAGCCAGCCTGAGTGTTCCAGAACAGCTAGGGCTGCACAAAGAAACTCCATATCGAAGAATCAAAAAATGAAAAAGAAAGCATTAGATACTCCAACAGCACTGACCACTTTTCTGGAGTGGTAGTAACCAGGTGGAGTTAAGGAATGACAGACTTTCTTAGAACATTCCTGCTGCTCCTAGTTGCAAAGGTTACAAACAGGGAGACAAAATGTTATGACTGGCCAGCATAGCCTCAAAATGATGACTTTGATTTTTTTTTGTTGTTTTTCTGATGTCTCTCTGTAGGATTTAATCCTCTCAGTTCTATGGGATTGGCATCCTCTGTTACTATCGGGATGGCAAGATTAACTAATTTTTATTACAAACTTGACACCTGCAAGTAGTCCTTTCTGATGTTCTGCCTCAGACCTGAATGCTCTATTGCCAAGTTGGACAGATTGCAGTAAGTTTGTGGCCCCCCTTTCCAAAGATTCTCTCTGTCCTACTTTGAGGTCTATGCTTATTCTATAGGAAAGCCCAAAGAAGTGGTAAGTGTTCATAGTTCCCCATGCAAACTGCTAGCTGAAGGATGACCGTGGGTGGATGCTTACCTCAGCATCCCTAACACCCACGGACGGGTTTTGAAGCATGTTCCACATGGTTTCTCAGGGGATCCCCAGAGCAACGGAGCCCCAGTGCCCACAGCAGTAATCAGCTCATTAACACATGCTTTATGGGTTTTCCTCCCTTCTCTGACTTCTCACCATTTCTCAGCATTGCTTCCCAGCATCACCTTCCAAACTAACTACGCGTATTGAGCCTTAGCCTCGCACTGTGTTCCGGGAAGTCAAGTCAAGATAATATTTAAATATCTTTGGCAAAATCGCTCTAACAGGTGGACACCATGAGACTGCCTGGATAGCACGGGAGGGATCTAGGATTCACGGCACAGAAGGAAAACGTATAGGGACTGTACAGACTCGAGATATGGCTGAAAGCGATAACCAGCTCTGAAGACAGCGTCCTACAGAAAAGATAGTCGCTGACAGCTCAACCTCTGAGGGCAAGGTGAAGCCTACTAAATCTGACCTAGGCAGCTGTCAGTTCAATATGAGGGCAACTTTTAAAATCTCCAGTGCATATCCAAGGGGGCTGGGCTGCAGCATATCTGTGCTGGGCTGCAGGTCACAGGTCCTTTCTGATTTTGAAAACAAACATAGTCCTGTGCTTACTCGCTTGCACCTGCAGTCTGTGCTTACCTGCATGCACATGAAGCCTGTGCTTACCCGCATGCAGTCTGTGCTTCCCTCACACACTCTCTGAATATAATACATGTCTGCTACATGCGGAAGATGCGACTGCTTAGCAGGTTCACTAGCTTTTTAGATGTTTTGTTTTGAAGTTGGGGAAGAGGGAAAAATGAGAGATAAAACTGACATTAGGTAATGGGAAATGTTTTTAGTCCCCCATCACAGAAAAATTGCTTAACACCCTGCGAAACCTTAGGATTCCTCAAATCAAAATGCAGTCTTCTCTTCACACTGGGAATCTCTTTGGTGAACAAGAAAGCAGACGATCAGGTGAGTCCTCCATCACCTGGAAGATGCAAATGCCTCCTAAGGTGAGGCCATGGATTCCTTTCTTCTTGCAGGACCTGGACAGGATGGAGAGCCATCAGGGAGGTAATGGATGAAATATTTGGAGAAGCAAACCTTCCCCGTCAGGGGTTCCTGTGAATTCAAGTGTTTTCCACTTCCATGCTTCTTCAAAGCTACAATGCAACAAGGTAGGCAAATTAATGACACATTGTAATAGAAATGAAAAGATTACTGTGTGCCTAAGAGTGGAACATAATTTTGTTCTTAAGAGGCATGCTAGCAGAGGAGCTTTGATGTCAGAGTCTGGCTGGAGGAGTTACTCAGCTTCAGTGTCACGTGCAGCACACACACACACACACAGACACACACATGCCCACAGACACACACAAAGGGGGGGATATGTTAGAATGATTTTGTCATTAACAAAACAATGCAGGAGAAAAGAGGCGTTAGCAGGCAATGTTTCTATACAGCATTTCTGAAACCAGGAACTGGAGGAGTTATATTCTAACCCTGGGCCCTTATCAAAGCCTCTTGTGGACAGAATTATGACTCGGTAACTGTCAGCTGCCTCCTGTTTATATGTATGGATTCCAGTACACCAGGCAAAGGGAATAGCAGTTTGCTCTGGGAGCACAGAAAGGTCCTGATGGGGTTCCTGACAGTGACAGTGGTGGAGTGACAGTGGCAGAAAAGGAGACGCTGCCATGCCTTTTGAGACAGCAGGACACAGGAGCAGTCTAGGAGGATCTCACAAGACACAGGAGTCACTCCTGTGCCAAGATCTGCTGACTTGAGCACAGCACAGCATGGTGGTTCCTTGAGTCTAGACTCAGCCACCCACAAGCCTCACTCCCACCAATCCAGCCCCAAAGGCTCCTTATGATCACACGGCCACGAGGACAACTGCTCATCCTTCTCAGCTATGTCCCCTGAACACGCGTTTTGGTCCCTAGCAGAGGGTCCCAGCTTAAATGCTCATGGTCCTGGGGGTGGCCTCCACCACAGATGAGATTTTGTAAGACGACATGCTGTTTCCCGTTCTCCTACTTTCGTCAGTCGATTTCGCTGGGATTTTCTTTTGATGATACTAATTCCGGCAGAGATAATTAGGGAACACGGAAGTCTGCTTTTGTGTTCATGCCTTTGGGATGTACTGATTTAGCATCTGAAGAAGAATGAACTCCAGAGAAGGAGAGAATAGAGGAAACTCTATTTTAAAAGTGAAATCAATGCAGCTGAAGTTGTGGATTCATCTGAAAAATAACATATATATGTATATATACATATCTATACACATGCACACATTTATATGTAAAATGATACCGCTGTTGTATGACCACCCAGCCATTTCCCCCAGTCTTCACCTCAACCAGTCAGTCAATGAAATGAGTCTGTATCTGGAAAAGGTTTGTAACTTGAAAACACCCAAACTCTCTAAGCTGGTAAGGATAGTGTTGCTGGGTGACACTCTGAGCCTTTGAAGCTAAAATAATGTCTGACTTTTAAGAAATTTCCCACAGAAAGAGATAAACTACTCCCCATAACCCACTGCCCATCTAGCCTTCTGGATAATGTCTTGCCCCAAACTTTCTAAACAACGCTAAAGTGGTTATCATAAGACATTCACATAGGAAGATTGAGAGTTTGAAAGACTTTAGCGTAGGAAAGTTCACCATAATGTGATGTTTTAATAAGTGCCAATGGCACAGTCCATTCCAGTAATAGCCCACCTCAATGATACATAAATCCTGCTAGAAATTCCTCAGAAATACTTATCCTGCCTAATTTGTATAGTATCAAAATCCTGAGATATCAGAAGAATGTAATTTATATTTGTAAATGTTTTAGAATATCTTTAGCTTGTTAGTTAGAGATCCAAGTGTTTCCTTACCTGCTACAGAATTTGCTCTAGGATCCCTCTCCTCTGTTTATTTTTGTGCTATAGGACGCTGATACAGCTATTTCCCAGGAACACTGACGTCCGACAGTAAGTGAATCCAGGAAGCACTGAAGAGCAGTTGGCCCATGTTGGATGGTAACCGAACTGGAAACCGTAAACAAATTCTGCCTGGCAGACCAGCTATGATGATGTTTGACAAACGTATTGATATTACAACTCCTCGAAGTACACACAGATAATACCAATGTCTTCCAGTGAGCGTGTGGGGCTGAGCAAGAAGAGGAAATTAACATGTAGACTAAGAGACTTTAGAGAAAAGTCAATTATCTTCCCAGTGACTCGGGGACTTTGCATACACAAATTAAATATTATAAGTAACCGAGAATTAATTTTATACTAGAATCTATTCAGAGTATTATACTTTCACATACTTGTTCAATTAACAGGATATTGTTCATAACTAAAAATTAATGGAAATGGCGATTTCTAGAAAGTTAAGGCACATAAATAACAAAACTGTTTAAGACAGAGAAGGGAAAGGCTGTGGAAGAGAAGAGTACATGCATTTTAAAAGATGTAGAGATTATAGTCATGCACGAGCTGCATACTTAACTCTTGGGAGACTGAGTCAGAGCTGTGAGTTTGAAGCCAGGGAAGTGAGTTTGAAGTTGGTCTACAGAGTGAGACAATGTCTCAGAAAACCCTACACACACACCCCACAAAATGAAAGTTCTGTATTCGATTCAAGAGTTTGAATGAAGATAAACCCTCAAGAATTTATATTTTAAATTTGATTCCTCAGTGTGACGTCCTTAGGTGGTAGGAATTTTGGAAGGTGGTCAGATCATGAGGATGGAGCCCTTGCAAACAGGATTGCTGCCCTTATGAAAGAAGCCTGAAGAAGGTCCCTTGCTCCTTTTACTACATTCTGGCAGGAGGAGAGGCTCAGTCTATGGATCAGAAAGCAGTCCTTCACGAGAATTTGAATCTTGACCTTAAACTTCTCAGCCTCTACCACTGTGGGAAATAAATTTCTACTGTTTGATGCCTCTTACTTCAAAGTGTTTTAACACCTGGAAAGGTAAAGATACCTGCCTAGGAGGAAAAGACACCACTAAAAATAAACAAAAGTCAGCTATGAAATCATCTTTGACTACTAGATAGAACATAGCGAGACCCTGTCTTAGCAAGAGGAACAAAAAGGTTCTTTTATCCAACTAGTACCTACTGAAGAAAATATTATGACAAATGGGATATGGGTCCTGGCTTCAAGATGCTTGATGTCTCAGTCAGGAAAGGAATTGGGTAGACTTACGACACTAGGTTATGTTAATGGGGTTAATGGGGTTATATGGAGACAGGCTTTGAGATTTCAAGATCTCAAAGCTTAAAATAACTTAAAGCTAAAATGTATTAGATTTTGCGTGTGTACAAGGATCGTTTCACTCATCCCTCTGTAAACCTTCCGAGAGTCTTCCTATACTGCTGCACTTTGAGATCTCAATGTGCTCATGTGCTCTGGAGGATTCTGGGTAGAAAAGCATGTGCTGAATTTAGAGCTAAGGTTGCCCGAGGGCAGAGACCCTCCACAAAAGTCATCGTCATAGCCTTCCTACTCGTATTTCTCCTCATCCTCTCACCAAAGATGGAACTGTGCCAGGGTCTTAAATAGAAAGAACATGAATCCAGGCTGTAACCTCGAAAGGAAGCCTTTTAAGAGGGGACTTTAGGTTGCACGAGGCCAGGGAGGTGCCCAGGGGCACACGTTTGTGATGTAACAGAGAGCCCCTTTTCAGAAGTTAGACAAAGGGAAATGCGAGTGAAAGGGAAGTAACAGCATTGCAACAATACTCCCGGGGCTCTGACCCCTGGACTCTCTCATGTCTGCTGTCATCGACGCTGCTTCTTTCTCTATCACGCTCAGTATAACCCTGCCTTATCCACTCCACTCAGGCTTTGCCCTTTCCGTGATGGGTGTTCTTGCCTCTTGGTCTCGAATACATCCTCCATCTTATTACTTAGGTCTGAATCTAACTGCGACTCCATGCCGAAGTCTTTCCTACTCACATGGTCTGCAACAGCTCCTCTGCTTGATCTTACTTAGTGGCACTCTACACTGTACTTGTTAAAGAACCATTCCATCACATATCATTCACAGCAATTGTCGATGACTCTTCTTTTTCCCACAGCTGCGGGACCCTAATATATGGTCAGTGAACACGTGTTGAATAAACGATAATTGCATGACTAAGTGAGTGAAGGATGGCATCAAGTCGCCCTCAGCGGCTTCATAGTTTTGTAACCAGGAAAAAATGAAACAAGAATGGAGAACAACTGTAAGTTTTTCACAGTAGATGCTGGGAAGAAGCCAAATGATTGAAAGCTGATTTCTGGTCCTGGAGTATGAAGGTTCAAATCCCAGTAATAAGACTTTGCTATATAGGCCACGATGACTTTGTGTTTCTCTTTTTGTAGCTGAAGTCTTTTCTCTGTCCCACTGGTCTTGCTGGACTGATTTCTTCCTGTCTGCTGCTTCCCGCAACCACTTACAAAACAGTCATTTGGAGGCTTAACATTAATTATAAGTGTTTGGCCAGTGGCTCAGGCTATTGCTGGCTAGTTCTTATATATAAATCAACCCATTTCTGTGTATTACTACGTGGCTTCCTGAAATTACCTGTTCTCTAGTAAATCTTGTTGTTCCGGCTGCTTACTGTCTTCTCCCTCAGCCCCACCCTTCTTTACTTGTATCGCTGGTTGGATTTTCCACCTAGTTATATTCTTCCCTGCAATAGGCCAAAGCAGTTTTGTTAGTCAACCATTAAAAGCAACACATATTCACAGCATACAGAAGGACATTCCACATCAGTTATTATGGGCTCCTAGGACTATTGCATAGTTTAAATGAAATACAAAGAGATTCAGTGATTCTGGGTGGTCATGGTCAATAGATTCAAATAGCAAATAGTTCAGGGAAGCGTCAGTGGGAACTGAAAGAAGACATGAGTCAAGAGGCGTGCAAGAGAAAAGATGAAGACCTCAGGATTGCATCAGTAGAAATGCTTTTAAATTAATGTCTCATTAGAGAATGCCAATATGTAATGGGAAAATCCCTCATGTAGATAAAGGATTCCATGTTGAGAGTGTCATAGGAAGTAGCAGCAATAGTAGCTTTGTTTGAAATTGGTTACAGCACACACTAATTTCATATGCAAATGTATACCCAGGATTAGAAATGCACATTCACCTTTAAAAGTTATTTTCTTAATTCCACAAGAAGATTTACAGTAAGAATTCTCCCTTAACTCCCATCCTTCTGTACTTGAAATATAGTTTACTTAACCTGGGGTATATTCACTCTCTCTAAATCTTCATAATCTAACAAACAGTTCACAGATTCTACAGAGTTCTGTTAGTAAGCTCAAAGCTTAATAGATCAGCACGTGCCTATCTCCCGCTTTTTACTGTGCAGGAGAATTGAGAAAGCGTTCTCAAGTCCCATGTACATTATGAAGATTCCATGCTAAGTGTACAATAGGGTTGGTGAAGCAGATGCTGAAGGATCCCCAAAGGGATTCCACCTAATCGTCACTCAGCAAACCAGAGGACTCTTGTTTGCCACCCTCCACTTTAACCACACGCATCCTTCCTCAAAAGAAATGGCAGGCTCATAGCAAAGAGCAAAAAGAATAGTTAAAAAACTGAAAGTGAGACAAAATTTAAGAAAATGGCCACCTGCCAGCAGCCACATAAATTTTGGAGAAACTGCGTTTTTCCTTGTATGCTTTATCATAGGAATTGCAAATATTTATTAAATATATTAAAATTGTCAGAATGTTAAATGCTTCTTCAAATGATGAAATTTTACATTGCCGTAGTAGAAGATGGGATATTCTGATATGGTGCTTATTAAAGTGACTTCATTTTATTAGTCTATCAACCACCATAAATGAGCAGGTATCTTTAAAACAAAATCTATCGAAGGATAAAGGAGATCTGGGGGATGGTAACATCTTCTGTGAGTGTGGCTTTGAATATACAAGGGTATAAACTTCACAGCCATTCCTAAATGATGCTAGCAATATTTTTGCTGTTGTTTTGGAAATTCATAGTTATTGATTTTGACTTACATGAAAACCAAAGTAGTACTTGCCATGAAGTCTCCTGTAAGGTCCACCTGGAAACCACATTAAATGGTTGACCCAACAACCATACAAGTAGTAATTACCAAACACGTCCAAGGAAAGATGCTGAAGTGAGCTGCCCTTACTGCACAGAGTGATAGAAATGACAACCAGAGCACATCATTGCCGAGTGGCACTAAGTTGAAGGGTGACAGGATGAGCTGTGAGATTAGCTCCCTAAGAGGCTTGTGGGTCCTGTGTGCCATTGACCTAGTAAACAACTTATACCCTCACACAGGAAGGAAGAGAGCCCTTTCCCCTCCTACGATACCCACCCTGTGCACACGAGAGCATTTTGCTGAATTCATGCCACAAGATTACTTATTGAGATCCTGATTAGCTAAAATATGTGGAGGAAGATAGAGGGTAGGAGAGAAAAGCTTGTCGTGAAGTCAAGCAACTTCTTGGACAGGATTCCTATGAATCTGTCAGGCTCCAGAAGATGTAACTGGTAGGATGTTGATTGTTCTAACAGGATGATACGTCTACAAAAGCCAGATGCAGCCACACACATCTGTAATGACGGGCAAAGACGGAATGCTCAGCACTTTGTACGATGGGTTTGGTGCAGATATTAACTCATTGATTATTTCTAGACTCACACACGAAAGGTATCATACCATCCGATTTCTTTTGTGGGTTGGGCTTCTTCCGCTCAGTATAATTTGATTGATTGATTGATTGATAGATTGATTGACTAACTGATTAATTGTTTAATTGAAATTGATAGAAGGTCTCACTCAGAAACCCATGCTGGCCGGGAACTGTTGATGGTATTCCCATCAGTGATCAGGATGTAAATGAGAGATGAAGACAGCAACAAGCTCGAATTTTCCTTCAAAACCCTGATGTTCTAGCCTGGAGGAGACAGAATTTATTTATCTACACACAATTTTTGGTAATATTTAGTGAGTTCTCTAAAGACTAAGCAAAGCAGGGCTATACAGGGTGGAATATGGCAGTGAGAGGTTCTTTGAGGTCCCCAAGTGTGACCTTGGAGCAGATGAATGCAGAGAGGTCCTGGAGGTCATGCAGATCATGAGGACCGGGTAGAAGAGCATCCTTGGATGATGGAACTGTGACACAAAGGCTGTAGGTAAAAGTCGTGTGCTGGGCATTGCTGTTCGCTGCAGCCTTCAGCCCAACTTCCAGGCAGCAGGAGGAAGAGTCTATCAGATATCAGATCTGCCTGAACAGTGCTGGCTTTGTGTCGGCTTTGATCTAATTTCTGGCCTGACCATAGGCTGTCCTTATCTCCTCAAGAGCAGCACAGAAAGACCTTAGAGAAAAACAGCTCCCTGGCTAATTACAAAGACTGTTGGTTTTCAGAACTCTTTAGGGTTATATGAGAGCCTGGTGGTGAGACATGGAAGGATTTGTCAACTTCTGTTGAAACATTGGAAAGACGAGATAGAGCTCATCTCAAACAAGAATGTTCAAAGCAACAAGTAAATGTTGTTAATGTAAGGTTCAGATTATGGCTCCATGCTTAACCATATCAACACTATTTGTATTCTTACGTTTTAACAAAATACACCATTAAAACACTTTACAGTTTTATTTACAAACAGAATTGTTGGGCAGAGGGACAGGTTGGTGAGCAGCTCTGTGGTAGAGTCTAGCCAGTACACACAAGGCTCTAGGGTGAATTCCCAGTACCACCAAGGAAAAAGAAGAAATTCTTTAAGATAGGTAAGTAAGTCAACCAGCATACATATTTATGCATTTTTACTGAATTTGCAAATTTTGTTTAATCTTTTAAGCCTTGCTATAAATTATCCTCTAAACATTGTAACTTTAAAAGCCACAAAATCATTTATGCACCATAATAAAGATACTTAAGAAAAATTTTGTTATCTTTTTTAAGAATTTCATAAGCAAATGCTATAATTATGTTTCCTCGCGCCCCTTTTCTAACTTCTTCCATTTCCCCACCACTGTCCACTCCCTCTCAAAGTCATGGTGTCTTTTTTTTTCAATTATGGGGTTTACACACACTCACACACACACACAACTTGTTGAGTACATTTAGTGTTTCTTGTTTGTATATGTATTTAGGGTTGGCCACTTTGAATTGGGTGAAGTTTCAGGGGGCTTGTCCCTGAAGAAAACAGATTCTCTCTCAGCAGCCATGAACTGCTTGTTCCTCTGTATCTAAGGGTGGAGCTTTACTAGATTCTCCCTACACTAATTTTCATGTCAACTGATGTTACCATTGTGCAGGTTTTGTTTTGGTGACCACATTGTTAGAATTTCTGGGTGTGGTGTCCTTATCACATATAGAGCTCACTTATGAAGCAGAATCCATGTCTTGAGAATGTACTGACCACTTCTTAGCTCAGTGGCTCTCTCTCTCTCTCTCTCTCTCTCTCTCTCTCTCTCTGTGTGTGTGTGTGTGTGTGTGTGTGTGTGTGTGTTCCTCTCGATGCCCACATATATATCTGAAGCCCACCTTCATATCCCTTACTATTTCTTACTAAGCTCGCTGACTCAGTTTCATTTTATCCAGTCCCGAGACTATCCTGTAAAGTAGTGAAGCTTTACTTGAGTATGACTCTTAAGTAGAGACTAGTCAGATTCCTGGGATGGTGCTGGCTTGCATATTCCTTCCCCCATTGACAAGACTAGTAGCATGGCAGGCTTCTCAGAGTTCACTACAAATCCAACATTTAAGGGTCCTCCTTGAATTTGCTAGTCAGAATCCCTTTGGCAAGGATATCCATTCATACACCTGAGCATAAGGTTTGATGATCAAGTTTTCTCTGTTTGGGGCTTGGCACCTTGAAGCATGAAACTGACCCCTTTTCTCTTCTTGGAATTTGATAATCAAGGGATAATCAGAGCTCTTTGTTTCTTGTCCCCAGCTCTCCAAAAGTGACAAGACATTCAGGTAAGAAGCTATAGATGGATCATTTGTCTCATTTGACACTAAAGGAAAACAGTATTTATGACATCATTTCTTATAGCTTCCTTGGAAAAGAATGAGAAGGTAAACAAAATAAAAGTCTAAAATAAATAATGTGCATCTATAAAAGTAGAATAAAGTATTTCAGCATTAATTATCAAATTACAGAATCTGACTTACTAAAACAAAGAGAACATTCTATAGTTCTCTTTCCTGTGTGATTCAATTTTCAGAACTAGAGTGGTTCTTTCTCAACTTGGCATTCTGTGCATTGCCAAACTTTTAAACTTAAATCCTGACTTCACTAATTTCAGTTGGGAGATTTAGGGGCGAGTAACACATTTGTAAGGTTAAACATGTCCATCTATTGTTTTAACAGCAAAGCAGAGAACTCTGTAAAAAGCGAGTTCATAAGGAGACAGGTCCTTTCTGGTGTGTTCTGACGTCTAACTTCCACTCAGTAGATACCACTGTATGACAGAGCTGGCGAAGGAGAAGGACCTGCAGTGATCTGGCTTGCCATTTGTCAACCCTCCCTCTGATAAGAGAGCATCACATTTTCTATGACCTTCCAAGAACCCTCTATCCACTAGCCATAACTGATTCTTTTTCTTGGAAAATAAAGGTAAGATGCAAAATTTTAATTCATTGTGTTTAACTCTTTTTCATTTATATTCCCACTTTGCTGTAGGTACTGTCAATGGACTAGTCCCTGTCCATGGTAATATCCTTTTTATGTGCATCCACCCTGGTAGGGACCGGAATGCAAACACCATATTCCCAACCCCCATCATAACTAGGATAGCCTCTGTGCTCCCAGCATCATCTGCTGAAAGAAGAGATCATCTTGAGTCGCTCACCATCTCTCCTCCCTTTTAGCCGGGATCACAGTGGATTCTTAGGGCTGCCACTATCACCAAGTTATGAGAAAGCCAAAGGTCTAATCATGGATGATCCATCACTGCCGTCTTGCCACAAGACACTAACAAATGCTTTTCTGGTTTGGTTACTGAAGAGCGATGCAGCTGAGCTCCCAAGTGCTATAGCTGCAGCCAGTACGCCCTGGTTTTCCAGGTATTAGTCTAAACACCAGTGCCTCTGCAGATATAGTTCAGTACGGAGGATGTGTTGCCCAAATCTCAACACTTTTTAAGACCATAATATATGAGAATGTCAGCTACTCATTGTTTAGTGAAGTAAGAATGCAACCTGGTCTAAGTTACTACAATATGAATTATTTTCTGTTTCATTTCTGTAATGTTAAAATCAACAGTGGTCTCTATCTGAAACGTTGTGTAGGCTTAGGTTTCTTCTATCCCTTTAGACTATGTGATCTTGTCATGGTTCAAAAAGATGAAGAGAACAGGTTCCTACCCACAAATCCCTGATTCAGATACTGAGACACCCAAGAAAATTTATGGGTCTGAAGTTCCCACAAAGAAAGCAGTGGTCTTAAACACAAATGTGTTTGTTTTTGTCATCGAGTGTGAAATGAGTGATATACATTTGGAGTAAATCTTTGAAACAGTTGGGGAGAGAAGCAGAATGTGTGCATCAGGTGAGGGCTCTGACAAAGCCAACGAAGACAATAGAGAGCCTGCATCTTTGGATTTTTCTCTTCATGACATAAAGGGTGGGAAGGACTGCAGAAAACAGGAAGGGTTTAAGGGAAGGAAGGGAAGGAGAAAATAGGAAATAGAGGATTTAGCTATGACAAAAGTTGTAACACTTCGTTCTTATCTCTTCTCCTCATCCATTCTCCTTTCCCAGCATCCCGGCCCATTCTTGCCGCCTAGGACTGGGACCCCAGAGCTCAGAGACTCTGTTGGGGGAGTTCACCAGAGATGACCACTCAAACACAGTGTACAGTCAACCAAAAGTCTTTATTCCAGCCTCTTAAGATCACACCCATGTGTTCAGGGACCGAGGTGTGGCCCTAAGTGTCAAGAACAGTGGGTTTTGAAAGGCAGAAATCAAGCCCTGTCATCTCTCTTGGAAGCTGCATTGGGACTTCTCAGACGCAAGCAGTTTAACAGAAGCCAAGATAAGCAGTTAGTTGGAGAAGGTTCTTCACCAACAAGCAGTTTTAGCCTTTGGTTCCTAGAATAGATTTAGGCAGCTTTTCACAGGATTCTCCATCAAGAAGATCATATTCTAGTTAAATCTGGAATGGCCTTAGCAAGAATACAAGATGGAGGAAGTTCTTGCTCCATCACAATTCCATAAATCCCTTTCCTCTATGTCTCCAATGGTAGGTCTTCATCATACATGGTTTCGTAACTGAATATAAGGAGTGCAGAATCTTTGATTACAGTAAAAGCTTTGTGATTTTACAACCATCAAAAATTAAGTCCAATGTAAGCATGTTAAGAGCCGTAGGTGTTTGTGAAAACACTAGCCCTTGTTGCCTCATTTCACTTCAGCCTCTCTGTTAAACATGTCACATGCACACATGCTGTTATGCCATGCAATGCCAGTGGATGCTGCCTGAATCGCCTTGGCCCAGGGTCCAGACTAAGTGTTTAGTGTCACGGTGGTACACACAAAGTTTTCTGCTCGTAGATGCATAATGGGTTAATTACAAAAGCAAAGACTTTCCCTATTTTCCTCCTGTTGTTTCTCAGAACATAACTCTCATCTGAGTATATTGTTGGGTGACATAGTGCTGGAAAGTTTCATTTTCAATACTGCTGTTTGGATTCCTGACTTGAGTTTCTTTCTTTTAAAAAAAAAATCATTGCATGAATTTCAGCTTGGGATATGGCCAAAACTTTTCAACAGTTTCTGACATGGTCCTAAACATACTTCTGCCACTTTGTTCTAGGTATTGATGCAAGGTGGCATTCTTGGCATTGAACATCATGAAATCAAAGTGTCAGCCAACTGTGAAAATTGCTGAAGATGCTTTCTGACCTAGAGTACCAAATTTATCCGAGATTTAATTCTTGAGGTAAACATGAACAAGTACATCCATCACGTTAGTGTGCTTATTTGCTTTAGGTGGCAATAAATGGCAAAATTATAAACTAGACAAATGATTATTGTAATGTAAAATTGTGATTTATTCTAAGCAAATAAATTCACATACCTATTTCCATGCCTATAAACTCAAAATATGGGAGTACTTGGGCAAAAGTGGTTATGAGTGGGATTAGCTTCCGAAACCTGCTTTAAGCCCCTCTTGTTATGGTGCTATCCAGGAATCCCTAAATGGAAGCTAGGTTGTTGATCATCTAACCATTGAGCCTCAATAATGTGTTCTCAAAATATACCAGTGGAGGGTTGAACTGTCTTGCTTGGCTATGGAATATAGCAATGTTCTCTGGGCTGAGGGCTGCTATTCATGCACTGACCTGGAGAAGACCTCAGGAAAAAAGTACAATTTGTCCAGAGAAGTAAAATAATTAAGAGATGTGCTCTAAGGAAATGTTGAGAAGGACATTTCAAGAAAATGGAACAGTGAGAGCAAAAGATGCCTAGTTATTTTCTGCTTGAGAGGGTAAGGTAGGGATGGGCAAGATGGCTCAGCTGGCAAAAGGCACTCACTATGCTAGCTTGAGGTCATGAGTTCAATTCCCAGAATCCATATGGTAGTAGAAAGCCAAGTCCTATATGTTGTTGTATGACCTCCACATGTGTACATCACAGCATGTGTGTACCCCTCCCACAAATACATGTGTAAATGCACTTTCTAAAAATGTAAATATGGCAGGGACGTAGAAAAATATAAACCGTCTACAATTATAATTGCTTAGCACAAAGTATGACACCTTTAATTACAGGGCTAGTCGTTAGTGGAAGCCTTATTTAGGAAAGAGTATAAAATGCATAGCATGTATAAAATCCTCTAAGAACAGAGGAGTAGGATGGGGAGAGATCATCACAGAAGATGTTACAAAGAATGCTGGCATGTACCTGACTATTGTCTCTATAAAACTACAGAGAATAAATAATCAATCGTGCCATCCACTAATAGCAGAGACTGGTATTGGGTCAGGTCATATTTCATGTTTTCGTTCCATTTCCTGCTTGAAGGGTTTCCATATTGTGGCGAATCTGTGCCTGGCTGTAATGGGGGCTTCCATCTGTGATCCTGGAAGAAGCAGGTCTCTGAGCATAAGCCTGGTCACTCATTGTCTTTGGAGGAAGCTCAATTCAGACCCTGGGCAGAAGGACACCCATATAGCACAGCACATAATCTCCTCAAGACCAGATGCTCCTTGGTTTTTAGATGTGGAATAAGACCCAAATTACTCAGTCTGGTATGGGCTCTGTCCTGGGTGCCACATAATGTTTTTCCTCTTGGCAAGAGGAATCGATGTGGCCTTTTTGACAAGATGTGCACCGATGTGACATGACTAAACAGGCCCATCATTGTCAACCTGGTGTCTTGGTGCCTTTAGAAAAGGCCTGGTCCAAGGAATTTGTGTTCACTTGAATTAAATTCTAAGAAGCCTGTTTTTAGATTCTGATAGGTTTCCCAGTTCTTGCCCACGTGTGACTTCGTGGAGATCTTTGCCCACAGGTAAGCTCTGCCAGGCATGGGGTCACAGTGGACGCTGCCTGCATGCCGAGTGCGCAGCAGAAAATTGACTCACAGTAGTAGGTGCTCGGTGGGTTTCTGTAAGAGAATTATAATACGTCTTGAGGGCAAATCAGCCCGGGTACTTTTGGCTTTGTCAAAAGATAAATGATAGACATTTCACGGGACCACAAGTGTTAGTCTGCTTTTCAGAATCCAGTTTTTAAAGCAGGGAAAAGTGATGGGCATTTTGGGGGGAATTCAAAGAAGAATAAGACACACATCTATGAAGAGAACTTTACAATCTAAGGGGAGAGTCAAAACAGAAGCATATGAGGATGCAAATGGCCCGGCTGACTTTGAATAACGGTTCCAGCGCGACAGAAGAACATCACCAGACAGGTCACCTCCCGGTGCCAAGTGAATGGAAAAATAATAAGTGCTACAGAAGTTCAGAGCAAGGAAAGATTTTTCTTTTCCTGGATGGTCAGAAAAAGACAGAGGAGCCAGGGAGGGAGAACACTGGGCCCAGCTCTTGACAGGATGGGTGACATTTCCATAGCCGGAAGGAAGAGGGGCGGGTAGAATGAAATTGCTTAAGAAGAAGCACCGAGGAGGGGGCATTTATCTGAGAATCTGTCTTGGAGAACAAAGCAGGGTGGTTAGAGCACAGAGCCCTCAAAGAGAGCTGGTGGGAGAGAGTGAGGAAAAGAGAGGCAGGAGCCATATTGCAAGGCGCTCAGAGCCATCCAAAGCAAGCCTCTGAAACCCACCCTGGGAGGCTCTGGGTCTTTGTCTTGGCGGTGGAAGAATTAAGAAAAGAAACGTATGTATGCCTAGCATGATTCCCCTTGCAGCCCGATTTAGCAATGTCTTATCTAGCTTGCCTCCTCGGTTGCTTCTCCTAATTTTCTCACTGAACAAAGAAAATAAATAAATAAGTGCGCCATCGTCTTATTTATCCTTCTTTGGACATTTCTTTACCAGGCAGATGGTCAATTAAGAGCACTAAACAATGACACTGGTTTCTCTGTAAACATTTTTTTTCTAATAGCCTAACAAATGGAAGTCTGGGCTGCCATACTGCTGAATACCATCTTGACTTTCTAATTACAAAGAGCCGTGTCTTGATAGTTACAATTACAGCTGGAACAATGATGCCGGGCCCGGAACAATACCGTTAGAGGCAAAGTGCTTATCCGAATATTCACAAATAAAGGCTGAAATTTATGCCAGAGATGTAGATGGAGGTTAAACAATTGGGAGGGGAGAAATGTTGAAAACACTGGTTTAATGCTACAGATGTGAATTTGAATCCAATTACTCTGAAAAGGAAAAAAAAAAACCACACTTGAAAAGGTGCTGTTTTCTTCTGTTTTAGTAATCAATAGGTTAGGGGTGGTTCAGCTTAGCATGCTAATACCTCTAATTTTGATTTGGGGCTACACGTTAGCATTTCCAAAGCATACTATCACTATTGTTTTAACTAAATGGGTTTTTATAAAGCACAAATGGCTGTTTCCATGTTCAAATAAAAGGTCACCATTCTTCAATCAGTTAACCCATAATAAAATTATATATGTTTTTGAACAGCTAGCAGATAGCACTATTAGTGGCTTAATGGAATCACTAAAGCACTGTGGTTACATTTCTGACGGCACTGAAGGCTAATTGTCAGGCATCACAACTCTGTCTTGTCTCAGTTTATTCAGCTGTAAAATGGGAACACTTATTATCACTACATGTAACTAGGTTTAAATGAGTAGACGCTGGGGTCAGGGTTGAAAGAAAACATCTGAGTTACTATGAGCAGAACATACATGTTACAATGAGCTTTGTAAGTCCTGGGAAAGGAAGAAATGGCATAACAACTCTCCAGAGGGCAACTACCAAAACAAACAAATAAACAAAAACAGCAAAGCACAAAAAACAAGCAAACCAAAAACCACCAACAGTGAGGGTCTCTGAATGTGGCGTCAGTCACAAAAAGAGGTGGCACCAGCAACTCATGGCCACAGTTGTGGTTGTTCCAACATAGAAGTCTGGTCGGCTATTGTCAGTAGGTTAGAGTCCAGAGGGTTTTCTGTTTCCCAGTCAGGCTGAGCATTAAGGTGTGGATGCAAATGGTGGTGGCACAAGGCTTTAATCCCAGCACTTGGGAGGCAGAGGCAGGTGGATCTCAAGAGGCCCTCCTGGTCTACAGATCAGGACAGCCAGGGCTACACAGAGAAACCCTGTCTTGAAAAATAAAACAGCAGCAGCAAAATATAGTAGCCTTAGCAGTTACATACCTTTTATTTTTCTTTAAACAGCCACAATATACTGTACTACTAAATCTCAAAGCGACCAGAAAAATTCCGGAGCCATCATGTTCCCAGCTTTAAGTGGGTTGAAATCTATGCTCATTAATTAGTCTCATTGTTTAATTAAAGTAATACTAATATTAACGTTTCTTTATTTCTAATGGTACAAGGCAGGCATGCCGGGGCTAAACTCATTAGATGTGAAATCCTCTTCAGTCTTCCCAAACATGTTCTAAGCCAGGCAATCTTTCTTTTCTTCATTTTATATTGGAGAAAAACAAAGCAGACTGGTTAAGCAACCTGCTAAAAATCAAACCCTAAATAAGTGACCACAGACTTTTCTTAACCTCATGAGTAGATTAATAATTTGAAAAGCACATAAAGGTCTCCAAATAAATAGACAGAGATTAAGGCTTGTATGCAAATAAATGCAAAACAGCTCCAGTCCAAGAGTACCCCTTCAACAGTATAGTCACAGTTCACCAGCACACAGTTGTCACATGACCTGCTAAGTGCCAATCTAACTGCATTGTCTTTCCTGTGATAGACATCCCTGGCTTCCCCATTTATAGAGAAACAAGGCCAAGACCTTCACCGGTGCCTGTAACCTAATCTCCAACCTACCTCTTACCATGCCTCTTTCATTACAGTAACAACAGGACCCACTACTTTGTACCTTCTTAGCTTTATGCCCATCTTCCTCATGGCTCAGAAAGAGAACTGACCATTTCTTCTACAGGAAGCACCCTGACGTCCCACTCCATACTGCCCTCAAGTCTCCCAACTGTGTCTTTCAACTTTACTCTATGTACCCGAGGCTTGTTTTTGCAAGTTAAGTGTGTGTGCACAGTGTGTGTGCATGCACCTGTGTGTGTGTGTGCATGTTGTGTATGTGCATGTGTACTCTTTCCTAATTAGACTTTTCAACTCCAGAGGGATGGAGAAAATGTCTAAAGGCTAATTTTTCTCCAGTATCTCAGTATGTGAAAATAAATACTCATTGAATATTGAGTGTATGCAGATTAGAAAGACAGAAGCCAAAATTTATTAAGATCCTAGAGAGACCAAATGCCTATGTTACCACCTTGACTTCAGCCTGAAAGGGATGCTTCAGTTGAATCTCTTCATTAGCTGTGTAAAGGAAGCTGGAGAATGGTCTGATGTCTCTCCTGTAATTTACAGGGCTGAAGGTTTGCTCGTGGGACATGTGCTTGAGAGCATGACGGGAAGAACAGACACTTCCGTGTTCTCTATGATACTGATTGGAGGTTGGTTTTATAAAGCTGGTTGAAAGAGTCATGACTTTGGAAAACCCCCTACCATTGTGCGTACAAGTATGAAACAATAACATTGTGAGGTCAAGAACGGAGTCTAATCTACCTAGATTTGAATCTACTATGCCCAATTGTTATTTGTTAAATGAATGGATTTGTTAGGAAACTCGTCATAGAAAGGATATGGAAAGAATCTGTCTGAGACTCATTTTATTTGAAGGATAATTTGGGCTCTTCACTCTTTAAAATATTGAGGTAAATATAGAACTTCATAGAGAGAGAATTAACTTGGAAGCCTTCATCTTGGGAGGGTAGGAGGTGGCTTGCAGTAAAAGGACAAGGCTAGGGCAAGGGGAGTTGGGATTTAGCTGCGAAAAGAGAAGTACTGAGTAGAAAACCAGAGATGTGAATCCAGGGGTCAAGAGAGAGAGAGAGAGCAAGGGCAGAGATATGAGCCGAGAAACCAACCACAGGTAAACTATAGCATACGTTTGGTTTGTGATGTGTGTAGAAAAGGAACCTCTGGAAGACTGAACCAGAACACCCAAAAAACTGGAGGTTAAGAAAAGAAAAATCCATCACAAAATCTGATCGCTACCAGTCCTTAAGGCAAGAGAAAATGATGTTCAGACAACTAAGCACAGAAAGTTCCAAGAAGGAAGCCATGACCTGTCTTGTCAGGAATCAGACAAGAGGCAGAATCAGATTTGAGTCTGAAATGCTGATTTAGCATGTGGAAGAATAGGGTATACTTCTGCAATTTAAATCACTTTCATCAACTTCTTCCAAAATCCAGAGCTGGGTGACGTTCCTTTGTCTGCAGCATCACCAGGCTTCCACATTGCTCTCGGCTGAGGCAGCGCAGCCCTGCCTTCTTCCTGAAGAGGGCCTGGTGACCTGGACCACCTGAAGCCAGAACTCTGTCTCATTCCATAGTTCACCTCACAGCCAGAAATAGGCATTTTATTTTCTCCTCTCTTCTTAACACGAAGATCCCGTCTCCCCGAGGAGTTCCTGTTAACAATTCAAATCTTTCTTGAATAATTGTTTAAATATTATTTTCTCTATTCTCCTCAACTGGCTTAGGCCCTCTAGAGAAAGCGTTCCTGGATATCTCTGGCCTCTCTCCATTCTATACAATATTTCTTGATCCATCGTTCTACAACACATTCACGGTGACAGTAGGTGCGACCAACCAATCCCATACTCCTCTCACAAACATAGGAGGCACTCAATCATTTGCTGATTAATATATAATCATCCTAAGGATGTTATTAGCTCTCTTTCTTCATTTCGATTGACAAAATTCATTTTATTTTTGTTTCCTTCTGCCTAGCTATTCTAAGTATAATGATAGACCATTATCTCTAGATAGTGTGAAATACTTTAATAATTCTAAATGATCTCTTCCCTTCAGTACTTTGCAGTATATAATACATTCATAGATGGAAAATATGCATTAGTGTCCAAGGATAGAGAGAGGCGGTATTATCAAAAGCTGCAACAGAGTTTCTTCTTAAGTCAGCCACATAAACACCCATTAATTTTTTAAATGATTTTATTTGGTTGATGGAGGATTACATCTTCAAATTACATAGTTTAGATTCCCCATTACCGGCTCCTTATGGATCATAGGCATGTTCGCAAAGTTATGGAGAGGATGCTACGATGGGAAGGAGCCAGTTTTCATTTTCTCTGTTCTTGTTTGAAGAACCCAAACTGTTAAAGGGATAAAGCACTGAGAAGTGCCTGTTCCAGGTTAATTGTCTCAAATTGCTCATTTAAAGCACCATTATAATACAGCAAAGCCAGTTAATCTACTTGGAAGCTTCCTTTTTATTTTTTTTTTATGACTGTAGCTACATTTGGTGAAATGGCACCTTTGGCAAACACCCAAATTGGATAAAATTGCCATTTTTCTTGGAACCTGGAAAGAATATCACGTGTTTTGCATTCATTTTAAATCACATGGTTCTCGATGGTGAGCTGCCGTTTGTCCCTGCTCTGGAATTCGCTCTCCCGCATTTTGGGTTTGATCTGATTAAATTCCCTTTGCTTTGTGGAGGTGAGTCAGTGGTGTGGGTTTTATCTGAGGGATACATAGGTGGGGAGGCATTGCAGAGGGAGCTGGCGAGCGGGATCATGGCAATATTTCATAACATCACAACTCTCTAAGAAAGTGCTGTGCGGCTGCGCTGGCACTTGTGCGCAACTTTCAGCTCCCGCGCCTCTATTATTGGAAACACTGGAGTTGGAGAGCCTCTCCGGTGTCGCCATACCTCGCAGGTGCCACAAATGTAATGCTAAAAACATTCACTTATTAATCAGTGCACATAATTCATCTCTAATGCTGTCAATTTAAGATGCCAACCTGATTTTTTTTTTTTTTTGGAGTGGGGAGGAGGGTCAACAATTTAATGAATCTTGTCTGCATTTTAATTCCAACCTAATAATCTGCCTCCGGCTCTTTCCTTCCCTCTCTTGGAGAGCGTTGCTCAGGATCCTGTTAGGATGCCACGCAGCACAATGGGATACAAGAAGTTGCCTCAGTTACACATTAGGATACGGGAAATAGCCAGATAAGCAGACCACCCCCCTCCATCCCAGCAGAGCTGATGTTAACCTGCCACCAGAACTCGCTGGCACCATCCTGGCATCCCCCACCCTCCACTGCTCTCCTCCACTGCTCTCCCTCTCCCATTCTGACACCACACTGCTTTCCAGGTTTCTTTTATTAAACACCACTGGGACCTAGAGTCAGAAATATTCAGTGTGTTGACATAGTTAAAATAAATAAATACAACCCATTGCCAGAATATTAAAAAATTCATCTAAATGTGCTCCTGTCAGAGATGATTTGTTTTTATCCAAACAGGAAAACCAGTGGCTTCAGGATGCGCTGGATGGAGAGGCTCCAACTCTTCATTCACTCCTTCATTCATTCAAGACTTCATTCATTTCCTTATAAAAAGCAGCACTGGCCCTTCTTGCTCACCATGTCAAATGTAAACAGAATAGACTTTGTTATTAGGAGAGATGTGACTCCAAGTGTCTGAGTTGCAGAGTGATAGCCAGCTCCTCTCTGAATTTCAGGCAGCCTCTGTCACTCGCCTTGACAATGAAGGGAGTTAATGTATTCATGACATTACCGCACATGCATTCGCAATTCACAGCATATTGTATTGTTTACCCCTGTTCTTTTGTACTACTGCATGTAGTAATTTGCCTTCTAGCAACAGAAAAATTCCTCAACTTAAAATTTTACCCTCATTTTATTTACCCTTAATAAAAAAAAAAAAAAAAAAAAAACACTGCTTCCTGGCCCATCCATGGTGGCAAGATCCCCTTCCCGCAGCACAGCAAACAGATAAATGTCAGGTTTTACATTTTGATCAGATGTGTCTACAGTCATTTCCTATACATATTCCTCATCTTCTGCCTCCCATGGCTGCGCTCGGCTGCCCTTCGTGCTTTCGCTCAGCCCTCAATGGCCAGCTCTTAGAGAGGACTTGGTGGCAGAAAGGACCCGAAGAAAGACATGGAGGTGCCTTTCCCAACAGCAGGGTTGATTCTGATGAGAGTGAGAAGCATCAGGAAGTTCTTCACTGTCATTAGTCAGCCTCGGGATGCTCGCCACACTCCTCCTTTGTATCTATAGGAATCTTGCTTGGTGTCTCCATCACTCTGGGTGGACTGCGTGCCTTCCCAGCAAGAACGAATTCCTGCCATTCACTTCAAACTTATTTCTATCAATTTGTTTACAGGGCGCTGATTGCCCAGCCTCTTAAGCCTAATTTATCTATTATGATGGGCTCTGGACTTGTAAGGATTGTCGCCTGGTTAACCAGATGGCTTTGCTTTGATGAGCACTGGGTAGAGTGAGTTATTCTGCTGCTCTCAGAAGCTGCACTATTGTTCTTCAGAATGCTGCTGTTGAGGGACCAGAATTGAAAAGTGCTTTGATGGCCGAGGGTAACTTCTTGGAGAATGGCTGGATGAGGCAGGCAGTCTGGGTTCGGAGGACACAATGGCTGCTTCATTTTCTCACACTGATGAGCTGTCTGCATTCTCAGGCATGTCACAAAACTCCTGGGCTGAGAGGCTGTGCAGGGTCACCTGGCCCGGCATCTGCCCTGCCTTTAACTAACGGTGCGTTTTCAAATACACTACATTAAGAGTCCTCAAGTCAACCTGTGCCCCTCCGTCCAGCTGAACACTGAAGCCTTTCTTAGACTGGGCACAATCTGCCTGCAATGCAAAAACATCTCTTGTCGTGTTAGGGAGAAAGCATTTGGTAGTCCTTTACATGCAAATGTGTTCACACTTAGGGATTGTAATTGAATTCCATTCTCTCAAAACCTGCTGCTCCAACAGTAGGCGACATAGTCCAGGGTTCCCTTGTAAACTCCTAGCTCCTCTGAACTATTTCTTTATTGTTTCATACCTGTGTCTGCCCAATGCATTTCCAAGCTCTCATTGGGTGGAAAGTTGTATAAACTCTTAATAAACATTAAACAGGTGCTCTAGAGTAGAGACTCTCAACCCCAGTTGTCTGGAAGGAGCCCCTGGGGAAGATATTTTTACTATGTTGAGAACTGGGTTGTGACCAGGAGAATCTGAGTTAAATAGCATGAGAGGAAAAAGTGTATGGTGATGTAGTAAAGCTTCTCCAGCTCCCTGTGCAGCCAGGATCGAATTTACGATCCAGTTGCTTGTCAACATCTCTAAACCTTCATTTCATTATGCAAAAATGGGGATAAAACACCTGTTTTGCAGATGATTATGAATTCATATACATAAAAGCCTTGAGAAAAACTAGGGCATATTCCTAGTAAGGTTTATATTATTATTGGTAGTTAATATTGTTAGGCCCATAATACCAACATGTTACCAAAACTCCAAAAGTCATTAATAATAAATGAATATTGGCAAATATTTTTATATTGTTCATCCATTAACTCAGAAAGTCTATAAAAAAAATCAAAACATATCAAGAGAAGTTTCCAAATAATTTGAATTAAATATTATTTACTTTATATATAAAATATTAAATAATATATTCTTGGGGATAACATATGGGTAATTTTATTTGTTTACAATTTCTTCAAGCATACATAATAAAAAACCTGTGAGACTCAGCATAGACAAATATAATGTTCAAAATATTTTACCTTAAGGACAAATTATGAAGCATTACAAAATACGGAAGACATGCAAGCATTGTTCTCAAGATTTCAGAATGGCACAGCTGACAAGATCACCCTGAGTGTAGTTACAATAACAATAATGACTTGGCATACACAATATTTTATTACAGAACAGAAAAATTATCTGAGAAATCTAGACATTTTCATTTTCTGATTTTGTATATGAATAAACTCAGAAAAAAGGAAACGATTTGTCTCCCAATACCTGCAATGCTAGCTCTAATATTTAGAGGCAAACTAAGACACTCATCAGTGCAGAAAAGAAACATAAATTGTTTCTGGAGTAAACCATCAAAGGAAGCTTAGGGGAGGCACTGACAGATGATTTCCATGTGGAAAGAAGGGTATAATTGAAACAGGCAGAACACAAGGAATAGACAGCCCTACACAAAAGTGATCAACAATATCAACAAAATAAGGGGCCTTATCGATTATAACATAAAGTGCTTTCAAAAAGCAGGTTAGTAATATTAAAATGAAATTTGGGGATCAGATATTTAAAAGTCTTGAATGAAAAGACTAGCAGGGTCTTAGGGAGAGTCCTAGGCCATCACTAATTTAAACTTTTTCTTACATTGGTCAGGAAAAAAAGATTTACTCAGTAGCCTTGAAAACAATGAGACAAAGCAAGAGTAAGCAAATGGAAAAAGAAAATAGATATAAAGCAAGGACACAATACTTACCTAGACAGCAAAATCCATATATTCCCACAACAATACAATTCTCAGCGTTTAAAAACAAATTACTAAATATGTTAAAAAAGCACACACACAATACTTGTCAATCATTAAAAGGAAATTACTCAATAGAAACAACCACATTGCTGTGAGAATGATGGAAATATTGGATGGACAGTAAACACTTTTCTGAGTTGGCCAGAGCAGTCACATGTGCTGATATATGGTAGAAAGTATAAAAGCAGCTACATACAGAGCATTGTGGACAATCTTGCTAGACTAGCCTGTCAGCAGACTAGCAACAGAAAAAAGATGAAGGGATTTAATGAAGTGATAGCAAAACTATACTTACAGAAACATAGCTGAGGAGAACACTATCCGGCATTAGAGTTCCAAAAGGGTCATCAGAATTTCATGGATGAAGTAGTAACAAGAGCTTTTGGGGTCCAGCCCCAAAACTTTTTTCAGGGTTCAGAATGGAAGCAACAGCAAGCGAAAAGGACCTTTTCTCTGACTCTCTGAGGGTTAACTAACTCATCATACGTGCTTTTCCAAATCAGTTTCTTTACTGCTCTGTCTCAATTCTAATTCTCCTGTCCTACTTCTAATTCCTCCTAGCTTCTTCTAACTTCTTCTCTCCTCTAAAACTCTTCTCCTTACAGGAGCCTTGAAGTGATGAAAAACTTGACGAGTTACCTCGCGTTGGTCAAAAGCACATTCCCATGGTAAGTGATTATGAACTGAGCCATTGTCATGGAAACACAAGGGTACAAGGTTACAGGGGCAAGACTATGACCAGAGGGTGGAGATACAGTGCCCAGTGAGATAAGCATTGAGGCATAGGTCTAGTGTTAAAAGACCTGGCAAAGAAAGAATTGGCATGCTTTTCTTAGGGTGTTCTGTGTAGCAACCTGGTTGGACATCTGTGATTCTGAACTTGTACACAGCTGGAAAGTTTTAAATTTATGATCCACTTACAAAAAGTCTTTGGGCTAGTTTGAACTTTCTTTAAGGTGAAAATTAGCTGATTGTGTGCATAGTCTAAGCAAAAGAACAAAGTATGTTTGTTCTTTTTTGTGTCTACAGATCTCATGGGACAAAGAGATCTAGTTATGAAGCATATCCCAGCATTGATTCAAATAACACCAAAATTGTTTGCTAAATGAAAAGTCATCTTCCTGACCACCCACAGATATATGTGTCCATCAGATTGAGAAAACGCATGGTAATGGGGGATATCATAGCTATTATTGCACAAAAAATAACAGATTAAAGCAACAATTTTCAGAGTCAGTGGTCCACAAGCCTTGATGATGCGGTACCCCATCAGGGAATACTTCCTCTGGTGGATTGATGTCTGAATTATCAATGGCTATAAGCTGTAGTGACATCATGGTCCACAATAGCTCATGATAACCACTCCTAACAAAATAGTAACATAAAATGTATCCAAAATTAGTGTAAACAAAATGCACTTAGATGTTCTAGGAAACTTTGATTCCTAAAGTGATAAACACAAATAAAATAACACCATGACACATGGCAGTAAGTTACAAACCATTTTTTTTAAAAAAAGCTGTAAAGATCACATGCTCGTTCAGTCCCAGTCCAGCTGGCCTTGGTGAGCTCTCATTCGATCAGTCCCCTTGTATCAGTGGGTGAATGCACCCTTCGCAGTCCTGACTTCTTTTTTCATGTTCTCCCTCCTTCTGCTCCTCATTTGGACCTTGGGGGTTCAGTCCAGTGCTCCAGTGTGGGTCTCTGTCTCTATCTCCATCCATCGTCGGATGAATGTTCCCACTGGTTCTGCCTTCCTTGCTCACATTCTCCCTCCCTCTGCTTCTCATTTGGACGTAGGGAGTTAAGTCCAGTGTTCCAATATGTGTCTCTGTCTCTATCTCCATCCATCGCCAGATGAAGGTTCTGTGGTGACATGCAAAATATTCATCAGTATGGTTATGGGCCAAGGCCAGTTCAGGCACCCTCTCCTCTGCTGCCCAGGGAAGAATCTGGGGATCTCTCCTTTGGCCTGGGAACCCCTCCAGAATCAAGTCTCTTGCAAACCCTAAAATGGCTCCCTTAGTTGAGATATATACTTCCCTGCTCCCATAACCGTCCTTCCTCCCTCCCCCCCATTCCCCCAAGCCATCCCCAATCCTCCCCCTCTCCCCTTTCCCCTCTCCCTAACCATCTCCCCTTTCTTCCACCCCCAACCCCCCATGCACCCAAGTTTGCCTGGCAATCTTGTCTACTTTTAATATCCAGGAGAATAACTATATGATTTTCATCAGGTTCACCTTCTTATTTAGCTTTTCTAGGATCACGAATTATAGGCTCAAAGACCTTTAACTATGGCTAGAATCCACTTATGAGTGAGTACATACCATATTCCTCTTTTGGGGTCTGGGTTACCTCACTCAGTAAAGTGTTTTCTATTTTCATCCATTTGCATGCAAAATTCAAGATGTCATTATTTTTTACCACTGAGTAAAATTCTAATGTGTATATGTTCCACACCTTTTTAAACCATTCTTCTATTGAGGGGCACCTAGATTGTTTCCATGTTCTGGCTATTACAAATAGTGCAGCTATGAACATAGTTGAACAAATACTTTTGTAGTATGATAGGGCATCTCTTGGGTATATTCCCAAGAGTGGAATTGCTGGGTCCTGAGGGAGGTTGACTCCCAGTTTCCTGAGAAACCACCACACTGATTTCCACAGTGGCTGCACGAGTTTGCATTCCCACCAACAATGGATGAGTGTTCCCCTCACTCCACATCCTCTCCAGCATAGGCTATCATTGGTGTTTTTGAGTTTAGCTATTGTGACAGGTGTAAGATGGTATCTCAAAGTGGTTTTGATTTGCATTTCCCTGATCGCTAAGGAGGTTGATCAAACCGGATTCTCTGAATGTGGCTGACATGGGGGCTGAATGAGAAGCCATTGACAATGGCACTGGGTCTTGTTTCGTTGGCATGTACTGGCTTTTTGGGATCCTGGTCTGTTTGGATGCTCACCTTCCTGGACCTGGAGGGAGGGGGGAAGAACTCGGACTTCCCACAGGGCAGGAAACCCTGACTGCTCTTGGGACTGGAGAGAGAGGAGGAGAGGGAGTGGGGAGAGCAGGAGGGTAATGGGAGGAGGGGAGGAAGTGGAAATTCTTATAAATAAATCAATAAATTTATTAAAAAAGCTGTAAAGACAACCAGAATAAAATACATTAAATCACAGGGTCAGAAACAATAACAACAGAAAAATAGTGGGCACTTTAGTTAAGAATGCAACATAAGAAAATGAAATAATATGTTACATTATATAAAGAAGAAAACTGCTAATATTCTATATACATCACGGATAGCTCTTAAAAGGAAGGTAAAGGAATTTCTTATTAATCAGAACAAGAGAATTCATCAACATCCACTTTCAGCACAACTATCTTAAAATCCCTGAAGTCAAAGAAAATCTACCCCACTAGATACAAAGACTCCGAATGGTGGGAAATGAAAACACAACTGTAAGCTTTCCCTTGCATTTCTTCTCTAACTAAAACATGTTACTGTTGTGTGCAAGATAATAGCATGGTTGAGAATTATGAATGGGAGCTCACAAATTTTAGACCAAAAATCCCAAAAATGTTACTTCCATATTTTTATATCATGATTAACTTGGAGATGCCGTAACATACTTTGCATTATCTATGTTACAATCCATGTCATAAATCCTGAAGCACTCAATATTATTTTTTACAGGGTCATGGAACAGCATAATTTTTCTAAAATGAGTGTGTTTACTGCATGTATCAGGGTTTTGACTGGATTTTCTTTGCTTTGTCATTGTGGTACTAGACATGAAATCCAAGGTCTCAAGCATAATAAACACATGGTGTATTGCTGAGCTACAGTCCCAATCCTGAACATCCCATAATAGAGGGGGAGAGAGAATGGAAGAGGACATGAACAAGGGAGGAAGGGGCAAAATGATGAAGACAGTTGAGAAGTTAAAGGGGAGACGAAGGTGGAATATTAACAAGCATCCAGGGAAAGAGCAAAAAGGAGCGACATACAAATGACGCAGAATGCAAACAAGCGATATGGGGACTTAACTACAACAACAGCTTTACTAAAAGGAAATAGCTTGACACTATGATCGTGATGCAAAGTTTGACAGACTAATAAGCAAAAGTAAATCCAGCTAGATGCTATGTAAAAGAATAATAGACAGTCATAAGAATGGAGACAGTTTAAATGTAAGGATGGAAAATAAGCTACATGTAATCACCCCTTTAAAGCTGGACTGTTCATATTAGTGACAGACTTAGTAGACTCTAGGCAAAGTATAGATAAAGCATGGAAGGAATGCTTTTTAACTGGTCAGTTTATTGCAAAGATATGAGAATACTAATTAAGCTGGGCAGTGGTGGCGCACACCTTTAATCCCAGCACTCAGGAGGCAGAGGCAGGCGGATCTCTGTGAGTTTGAGACCAGCCTGGTCTACAAGAGCTAGTTACAAAATATATATTATTTTTAAACTCACATGGATTATTCAATCAACCATACAATATGCTACTCATAAAGCATGAATAAATTATATCTAGTATACCTATAAAAGAGTTATACCTATACCTATAAAGTATACCTATAAAAGAGTTAAATTATTATTCAATTTCTTAAAATATCTGGGTGAATTTATAATTGTGGGAAATCTATCTGCTATTCAAGAAAGAAATCAAGAGAAAATAGGAAGCATTATGAGTAAATTAAAATACAGAATAGCAGATTCAGATATGAGAAACTTCTCAGTTTGTAAATTAAATGCTTAAATTAGAAACAGGAAAATAAATTTTACATTGTGGAAGAAAATAACCAGTGATATGAAAAGAATAAAGTAGATAAAAATTAAGGAAAGGAAGGAAATAATATAAAGTAGAGTATAAAATAAAATAAATATAAAACATGCAAAATTAAAAAGCTAGCAAAATATAAACCTGATTTAATACTAAGATAAATGAATTTGGTAAATGCTTAGGAAGATTTATAGATAAGTCAGGGAGTTTTTCAATAAATAATGAAAGAAGAGGCAATACTAGAGAGCCTACAAACATTAGTAAGGCTATGTGGGCAATTCTGAAAGATTTCAAGCTAAAATTTAACAAATAAAATGAAAATAGCCTTCTTGAAACAATTTACCAAAACAGTCTCATGATTAAAAGAAGTTAGGGAAATTTTCACTCTGAAACAGAACAGACATGAAAAATGTTGAGCAATCATGTTCAAACATGAAAGTGAGTACTTGCTCTCAGGCTGGACGAGTCTGCTCATGAGTTGTATTACATTCAGAACTATGTGTGCTAGCTAATGAAAAAGTAAAATCAGTCCTTCCTAAGTTGTTTTATAAATTCTCTCTATATACAATCCTAATCAGTATCTATAAAAAAGTTCATCAGGCTATTTCATAAAACTTGGTGAACTGATCATAAAATGTATATGAAAAACTTCAAATGGAAAAGCAATGAGTATATCATAAAAATAATATTGAAAAAGGAACAAATATGAATGTCTATGATGCTGATTATAGACTTTGACTAATTTATCAAATTTTGCTTATTAATTAGAATGAATTCACACCAGTCACAGAAATTAACTCTAGATGGATAATTGACCTAGACACTAAAACTCGCATACTTTAGAGGAACTTCAAAGAGTGACTCATGACCTCTAATATCTTGGGCTTGGTCGAGACTTGAAAGGATTTCCTTGATGGAATAGGCATACTGTCTCTCTCCTGCCTTGTTAATAACAAAGCAAAAAGAGGCTAAATTGAACTTTGTAAAAAGCTTAAGTTTCTGTTGTTTGAAAGATAAGAAAATGAATATGTAATGTACATATCTGATAAATTGTATGTGCTAAGAATATAAAACAAGATTGTCCATCAACAACTATAGGAAAGTATCTCCCCCAAAGCAATCTACATATTTAGTGCAAATCCACAAAATTCCAACACAATTCTTTACAGAAGAAGAAAAAAATCTTAAAATTCAAATGGAACACAAAAGACCCCAGATAGTCCAAACAATCATGAACAATAAAACACTGCTGCAGGTGTCACTGTTCCTGATTTCAAATTATACTGCAGAGTCACAGCAGTCAGAACAGCAATGTGCTGGCCAACACAGACGTGCTGGTTGAGGAAACTGAACTGATGACCCAGACGCAGGTCTAAACACAATAGTCACCTGGGTTTCAACAAGAAGCCAAAAAGGGACATTATAGAAAAGACGTCATCTTTAACAAATGGTGTTGGAACAGCTGGATATCTACATGTACAAGGATGAAATTGATCCTCTCTTTCACCCTGCACAAGAGTTAGCTCCAAGTGGATCAAGATTTCAATGTTAAGCCTAAAACTAAAGCTTCTAGATGAACAAGTAGAGAATACATTTCAGGGTTTAGGCTTTCTGAAGAGGACCCTGGTTTCCCAGGAAATAGGACCAATAATCAACCAGTAAGACTTCATGAAATTAGGAAACTTCTGTAAAAAAGACTGTTAATTGAGTGAAAAGGAAGCCCGAAGAATGGGAAAGCTTACGTTTTATCCAACAAAGGATTGCTATCTATAATAGATAAAGGACTCAGAAAACTAGCTAAAATCAATAGCCCAGATAAAAAGTGGACTGCAGATTAAAACAGGGGTTCTAGAAGAAGTAACATAAATGAAAATGGCTAAGAAATAAAAATTGCTCACTATTGTTATACATCAGGAAAATGAAAATTAAAACAACTTTGAGAGTTAATCTTACCCTATTTACAATGGCTGAGTTAAAGAAAACAAATGGAAAACACAGGAAACATATACCATTTGTTAAGGTGTAAACTTGTGTAGCCACTTTGAAAACTGGTGAGATAGTTTCTCAAAAAGCCAGGAATAGATTACCATATGACCCTGCTATATGCTTCACATCCTAATGTAGAGACATATGCTCATCCAAGTTCATCAGTGTTCTATTTATAATAGCTAGGACATGAAACAGCCTACATGTCCATCAAATAAGAAATGGATAATGAGCATAGAGTACATATATATTATATATGTATGTATATGTATATATATATTGAATTTTTCAGTGGTAATTAAGAATGAAGTTATAAAATTTATGAGAAATGGTTAGAACTGGAAAAGAATATAAGGGGTGATGCAACCCAGACCCAGAAAGACAAACACTACAGTTAAAATTCATAAAAGTGTGGGACAGACTGGCTAAGTAGTTTTCGGATTCTATCATAAAGGTATTTTACTCATTAGCCTTCACGTTCATTAAAACAATGTAAGCATTAATAAATATTTTATGCAATGTACCCAACTGTAGCATGATTCATAAAAACCCAGAAACAGAAATTGGGGTTCAGTCTGAAGGGCAGAAAAGCAAAACAGCCAGCCACTGGCTCATACCTCTACTTCAGTCCGAAATGGCGATCCTGCTTCTAAGAATGTCAGAGTGAGATTGTGTCTGGGTCTGAGAGCTGTCTTATCCCATCTTTTATTACTCTCTGGGGCTGGGATTACCGTCTTTTTCACTTTTTCACTTTTCTGACCTTCAGGTTAGCATTATTTATTAAAATACAAATGATACAACTCTACACACAACTAAGATTATTAGCAGAAGTGCTATCAAGATGCGAATTTATACTTATAGCACTTTTTTATTTAAGTAAGTAAAAATTTGCTAAGGTAGTGCTTCTCTTTGTGATTCATATTTCTGGGGGATTAGCTTTATGTTTTATTTTCTGTGAGAATGTCTGCATCTATGTGTGTGTGTCATGTGTACGGTTGGTGCTCTCAGAGGCTGAAAGAGAGAGCACAGATCACCCAGAACTGGAGTTACAGGAGGTTGTGAGTGAGCCCCTTGTTGAGGGGGCTGGGTACCAAACTCAGATGCTCAGAGAGAATAGCAAGTACTCTTGACTGCTGAGCCATCTCCTCTCCCCTAGGTGGGCTTATTTGAAGCACAGATAGGAGAATCATTTAAGTTGAAGCAGGTCTGTAATCTGAACACCTAGAGACTGATGCAGGAGGATTAGGAGTTGGAGTCTATTCTGGGTTACATAGGGACTTTGAGGTCAGTCCTAGGCAGCATTCTAAGGGTTTCTCTCAAAGAAAAGTGAATAAGAACTTCTGAGAGTTGTGTCTGAAACTAGGTATGAAGTGTACACTTAACACTTTGAAAGGGGAAATATTGCAATGGAAAAGAACCAAGCCCTTCATGTCTCGAGTTCAACTGCAGCTGATCGATAATTTCTCGACTGATAGCATCCAGAAGTCCTCTTTAAACTTCCTGATAATTACATAGCCAGTGCAGTAATACGGTGTTCTTTCTTTTCAAAATCAATGGCTTAGGCCAGGTTTCTGTTCCCCAGGAAAACTAACATTTTGTTTGGCTATCTTCAGTGACACTCTACAGAAGTTGCTTATGTTAAATTTTGTAAAATTTTATGGTGTGTTTAACCCTCGGAAGCATGATGACGTTGAGAAGTGTCCGATGAATGGAAGAATTTAAAGTTAAATTTTCTGATTACAGAACACTGACCTATTAAAACAAAAAAACAATACACTGCAAAAGAGTAAGTATTTTGCTTCAGGTAAAACGCAACCAAGACTTGAGCTTGGATGAAGGGCACTCCCTGGGAGGCAGGCTAGCACGGGAAATGGGCTGCATCCCAGAGGAAAGGCAATGAACGGGAAGCTTCACTGCTGCTGTCAGATCAATGTGTGCTACAGAGGAAAGGTCTCGAGTCATAACCAATCATAGTAGATGGAGAATGGAAAGGTGTATTCTCAGCTGGCTTGGTGGTTCCTGCCTTGGGTCTCATCACTTGGGAGGCTAAGGCAGGAGGAGTGCTTCAGTTTTGTTCAAGGCCAGCCTGAACTACAGTGACTAAAAAGACATAAATTGAAATAAAGGTGTAGTTTCAAACCTTTGGCTGAGAACTTAGAACACTGGAGAAACAAAGGCATCATGGGTGTGTTCTGGGAAAGAACTGGAGGGGAATTCTGTGTGCTCTGATTTATATATACCATATTTTCAATTTATCTGGTGATGTCCATGTTGTGGTAAACTGGATATTTGATTAGTATTATTTATGGAATCAAGGCCATGCCATATGAACGTGGGAAGCTGCAGTTTCTGAATCTTTTAGTGTAGACACACTGCAGAGGACAAGACTAGATACGGCATTTCAAAGGATACAAAGAGAGGGGAAGGTGACCAACTCAAAGCCTTGGGATTGTTTACTTTGGAGAATTAAAAACAGCAGAGAGGGCCTGGAGAGTCGGCTCAGCTGTGAGAAAAGCATGTGTTACTTTTGCCGAGGACCCGAATTTAGTTCCCAGCACTAATAACACTGAGCAGTTTGCAGCCCTCTTTGCCTTCAGTTCCATGTAATCTGACGCCTTCTTCTGCAGGCACCTGCACATACATGGCACACCCACACAGATAGGCATGCATAAATACACATAAGATAATGCACACCCATAGTAAGAGAAGGAACATTAAAGATGGAGAACAGTCTGCATGGACTCAGAGAGGTGAGAACACTATGAAGACAGATAATTTAAAATAATATGTAGACGGCAACATTAAAGAGGAATCAGGAAATTTCATTTTAATTTCTCCCTTAAATTTAGCGATGGACGGCCTTTTCTATGTCATTACATGGTACCAGAGTGAGCTGTTTTTCCAATAGACAACAGAAAAGAGAAAATAGTGAAATTCTAAAACATAAAACAATTTCATTTGAAAAAACACTCGCTTTTCCTGTATGTGCACACAAAGACAAAATGAACAAATAAAGAAACAAACTCAAAAGTCAGTCCATGTGGAAGAAGAAAGAGATGTGTCACAGATCTATCGTGGAGAAACTTAGAGCCCAGTGCGCACGACCTTGGTGTGAAGTGGGGTCGGTAAGGGCCCTGCCCAGCCTTTTGACATGGAGAATGAATTCCCTACCGCTAATGCCACGGAAACACCTAGACATGCCTGCACTGAAAGCCCATTTATTTTACCACTATTCTTTTAAAACTTAGTTTTCTTTTATGTATTGTTTAATTTTTTTTTTTATTTTTTGGAAAGGAGATAGAAACAGGAGGGAAGCGAACGAAGATGAAGATACCAGAGACGGTTCCAGAAAGGGAAGCTGGGTGACAGACGGAGACAAGGAGAGACTGCAGATGGGCTCGGCTCGGGCAATGCAGCAGGGAAGAAGGTCATCTGTTCAGAGTGACGAGGGCGTGGTTGGAATGTGGCACCCGAAATGGAGGAACAGTGCTGGAACATTTCGTTGTATTGAGAGCAAATGGATTCAAAAGTTGAGAGAGGCAGAAGACACAGAGGTGCTAAGCAACGTGATGTCTAAGGAGAAACGAGGAAGCGGTTTGACAGGCTGAGCAGCCACTGTCCTCAGAGACTCGCCGAAAGGAACTGCAGCCTACAGGTGGGACATTAGCCCACGCTGGGGTCTGGGAGTGGCTTGAGGCTCCTGTCACGAGTCCGATGTTAGGAAGGACAGCATGCGGTGTCTGTCATGAAGACTGGGGTCTGGAGAACCCCGAGACGATGAGCAATGTGGTCAAGAGCAGAGATAATTGCGGTGCGGGTGATGCAGAACTCGTGAAAACTGTGAAACTAGATGCAGGTTGTGGGAAGGAACAGAAAGTTAGGAAATGTGGGGGGCTGTGTTTTCCCCTCCTCCCTTAAAGGAAAGTACCCTCAAACTCGTACTTTCTAGATGACGACTGAGAAGCCAGGTGTCACAGCAGTGAAGTGCTGGATGTTTTGGGGGGATTTTGCTTTTTAACATTTATTTTGACAGAACATATGAAATGTCTATAATTTTGTCTAGAAGGCTGTAGGTCTGGAAAACCTGTTGCTGTTATTGATACATAGCATACTGTACCATCGGTTTTTAATTTACACACATGCGTGGGTGTGTATATGAAACTTCAGCTATCTACTTTGAAAAAGTAGTTCACCATGTTGAGTTGACATCACATAGCATAAAGCACCAGGCTAGAAACATTGAAGTGATTTTCTTCCTAAATATAGATAGGTAGCAATTTAGAGTAAGCATTTAGTATCTTATTATCATGCATTTTATAACAGAAGCTAATAAAGTATTATCAAAAATGGTGATGCTATGTGGAAGGAGAGGAATGATGATTCGGGGTGTTGAAGTGAGCTCCGTCTCAGAAGGAAATGAACCAAAGAGATCAAAGAAGGAGGTGAGCACAGAGAATTGAACCAGCCAAGAACATTCGTTGACTGCAATGATTTGAGTCATCAATGAATGTTCTCAAATTATTGTCCTGATAAGAGACTTAGGGAAGAAAGCTATAGTACGGCAGTAGACACTTGAGGCATAAAAAGGAGGGCAGCGCTTTAGGTGAGCGCCCCACAACTGGTGTGAGGGGGGAAGCAGAAGATAAAGGCCATGAAGCTGGAGAGCAAAGGGTTCTCATGAAATTTCAGAAGGAGTCGCCCCCAGGTTTTGAAGAATTGGTTGGAAGTCCATGATTTTGCTACAAGTGTGTAACATTCTATGGATGAGCATGATCAGATTTTACATGGAACTTAACAAATCCAGTCATGGATGGAATGAGTGGAACGCTGGTTCTCAGAAACTAAGGGGGAATGGAGAGATGTTGGTCTAGGTGCAGAGTTACCACTACACAGGGAACAGCTCGTGGTACCTGTCACACTACACGGTAATGTCATCATACCATAATTACATGTGTGGATGTGTGTTATAAGTATGTGTTTGCACATAGTTGAAGTATGCTTAACTGCTTGGGAAACAAAATGTGAGGTGATAAATATTAAATAGCTTGATCAAATCATTTAATAGTGTATGAATATATGACACATATTTCATTGCGCACCCAACTTGCTCGATGTTTATTTACTAATTCAAAATAATTTTAAAAGAGAATGGGAAAATAGGTGACTTGAAATTTGCAATTGCTATCAGATCCAAAATTAAAAGTTCTACCAACATTCACAGTGAGCTAAGCTAACACATTCATGGCAGAGTTACAAACAAGAGTGATCAAGTTACATAAGATGGTGCTCAAAGGTGTGAGTACTGGCACCCTTCATGGAACAAGAACCCCACGCTGAGAACAGTGCCTTCTTGAATCCTAGTACCTCTACTGCCCAGGTGATGCCCTTCAGCCAATGAGCTGTTGTTTCATTGGATGTCTTCCCCACTGGAACTCCAGAAAAAAAAAACCCTTGACTCGCTCTCAGGGAGGCCAAAGTGCAGAGAACGCCAATGAGATTCTCACCAGCGAGGTGGGCACCAGCCAGGCTCCGTCCCTACTGACTAACACTGGGTAGTTTACAGTAAGGCTCTCTGGTTTTTCCGCTTCCTTTCACCAGCCACACTGTGAGCCCAGTCTGAGCACCACACAACTAGATGTTTTTCTGCTCCACTGTGGTGGTTACAATCATTTAGGTAATTCATTACCTTTTGAAGGGCCAGAGCCCAACCCCAGAGAATCTGTATTCGCCATGTCCCCACAGAGGGACAAGAGTAAAGACAGACATATTTTGCTTCTATATTCCTGGTTCAAACAGGTCTGGCACCTTTCCATCAGGAAGAATAGGCACAAGACTCACTGTTGGAAATGGTTCTCTTAAATCACAATGAAAAGATTGACATAATAGTGGATACAACATAACAAATATACAGCCTGAATTTATGTGGTTTTCATATCAATGAGGTCATAAAATGCAATTTCAAGTTTTTATTTATTTATTTTCTGAAGGAAGGGCCCGTGTAGACACACAAAAGAGGAGCCTCCAAAATGTCAAAAGTAGCCTCAGGAGTAAAACCCTAAGGACTTCCTTTTCCTTTTGTCGGATTCTCTTTGTTTTAATTCCAGAATGATCTCTACTATGAGAAAGACAAGTGAGCTGGGAGAAGACTTTGTGGGTAGAGTATCTGTGGGTAGATTTCTGATCTCCAAACCCCACATAAAGCAAGGAGCAGGAGCAGATCTCTGACACACCTGGCTCTTACAGAGAGATGGGAGGCAGAGACAGGAGAGTCCACAGAACCCCCTGGGATCACCAACCTGATATCCATCCGCTTGGGCAAGACACCCTGCCCCAGACACAGTAGAGGTGAAACCCAACATCCAAGGTTGTTGTCTGATTACTGCAAATACCTTGCAGCAGACATGTGCCTGCATACCCATAGACAGGCACGTATACACGGGTCACACGTACACGCACAAGTTTTGGGTGACAGAAATGTGGGGAGGTGAAAGACAAAAGGTTGCAATCTAGAGTGCCCTGGCTAAAGGAAGGTCTCAGACCAATATATATGTGTGTGTGTGTGTGTGTGTGTGTGTGTGTGTGTGTGTGTGTGTGTGTGAGCTGTCCAAGTTTTCTCTTGCAATCAGAGAAACTGTTTAAAGAGATGCAGGTACACCAAAATGATAAGGAAGAGGAGACCCTTGGCTCCACACACCGCACAGAGCCCCACCCCGGAAGCACCTACCACCGGCATCTGTTTTCTTTTGTTGTTGTTTTAGTTTTGTTGTCATTGCTTTTTGTTTCTTTGTTTTTAATGCTTGGGTTTTTTCCCCCTTTCTTGCTCTCACTTTCTCTGTCTCCCAGGCTGCCAAGTTTTGTTAGAGATATTTTTGCAAACATCCTGATTGGCTCTGCCACAAATTCGTGTTCTCTAACCCCTCTCTGTGGCTCAGCAATCCTTCTTTTCATCTCTTGTTAGCTCTGTTTACTCCTCCTCCCTGCTTGGCATCCAGTGGAATGAGAAACAGGTTGGTTTTTCAATCACTCAGCAAGTCTTGGGTGAGGACCTACAGCAAAGCCTAGGACCCCAGGGCTTGTCAGAGTTCTGACCTCAAGACACTTAACATCATTATGAGATAAACAATTCGAGTCACCCCCTCCCTCCATACGTACGCCTACTGTGTGCTAAGCATGGCAGGAAATGCCAAAGAATTGGAAAGAAGAATTTGAAATGGGCTCTGCTCTCCCTGAAGAATTTGATTCACAGATATTATGCAAATGGATAAGTGCAATCCAAAGTCACCCCTCTTTAATTGGGGGGTTGGAGACTGGTGCTAAGTTCACCCCAGGGAAGCCTGAAGCTGTCTGCAAGCATAGCCCTGGCTTCCATGTAAATTCCCCTTTGCTCCTAATTTGGACCCCCTCCCATCTGCAGACATTTCTACATTAAAACCAAAGTGAATACGAGATTATTTTAAATGATTAAAACCCTTGGCCCAAGCAGCTAGCCAGAACACGCTGTTCCTTAGTTAGGAGCTGTCAGAGTCACTTAACAATAAAGCCGAACAAAGTGTTAAGCAAACATACAGGCAGAGCAGAAGGGGCAGTTCAAATGTCGCCAGGTAACCCAAATCCTCTGTGGGTCTGGGAAGCGCACATCTGCAGCCTCGACGCTGATTAGCTTTTTAATCTTGCCCCAGCAAGGATGGAAACTTTTCGTGTTGCTGAAAGACACGCGGAAACCATTACTTCTTTGTAAAGACAAATATCCATTTCAGGGAGTAATTGAAAGCACACGCTGGAGCGGGCACGTGTGGGTGTTTGGCAGAGAGCCGGAAGTACTAATAAAACAACTTCTCTCTAGCTGGGCTTTTCCAGGCCAAAGACAGAATTAATGGTGTCTCCTTTCTGGTATTTACCAAATTATAGATGCTTACAGTTGATCAACTGTTAGAACTAAAAAAGTCTTATATTCGTACAAAGTAGGAAGGAGGGCCACAGAAATCCGTCACAATTTCCTGTTCTGCCTTAGACTGTCATCAGGATTTAATGAACATGCTTGATGTCAGCCTGGGTAACGACTCTGTCTTTCATTATTTAGATATGTCTATACCTGGCTGTCCCTGGGATTGTCTCAGTTGTACACAGCTGAATCGGACACCGTGTCCTCCTTTAGTATTTGGCTATTCGTTCTAGCAAAAATAAAATGAATTTACATCATTTAAAGAATATCATTTAATGAATTTTTTGTGGGCCTAAGAGAAGCTGAGCTTTGTGACACTGGAACGTTAGGAGGCTTCTCCTGGAACTCATTCATCTCTCCACCTGTCCCTCTTGGCATTGTGCAGGGCCCATGGAAGATCATTTAGTACTCACACATGGAGTCAGTGCAGTGGCTGGCTGCTGCGAGGGAAAATCCTGTCTCCAGGGCACAGTACCTTAACGGAGCTTACTATTTCTCTAACCTAGCAGATTAATATGACGAAGACCAAGAAAATAAGAGGCAATTAGTGAAGCCGGAAGAAAGAGAAGAAAGACCAGAGGGTTGCATTTCTTGGTGAAAAGTGAAGAATTTGGATAAAAGTGAACCCCACCTGGGTTCTAGCAGATGCTCGTCAGACACAGGTTAGACGACTGAGTGAGGAAACCTACAGCTGAAGATGGTGGCACTTGGAGATTATATAGTTGGGTCTTCACTGGGAAGTGTGAGCCTTCAGTCAGTTTTCCTTCGGGAACATTGACTTCTCATTGTGTGTACAAGTTCCCAAATGAGTATCAGAATAATTGAGTTCATTGGACTTTTGTCTAATGTGCGTGCGTGTATATTTGTATATATGTTCATGTCCTCTTTTTTCTTTTTATTTAACCCAGCTTTATCCAGTGGGAAGACTTTATAGTATATATTTCTTTAAAAATGCATACATATAAGATGTATTATGACCAAATCTGCCCCCACCCCCATTTTCTACTCCAACTCTTTCTGGTACCCCCTGATTTCCTTCTTCCTATTTATTGTCCTTTTTTTTTCAACTAGCTCAGCTTCCCCCAGTGGGTGAGAAGACCATTTGATGGTTCTTGGGCCACTGTGCTTTCAACCTCATTTCCTTAGGAATCATTCCTGAGGACTTCATATTAGTTTTATAATTAACGAAAGCATTTTCCTCAAACACTGCCCGCGTTCTTCCTACTATAGTCTCCTGTCTTGTGTGTCAGGCTGATGACACAGCTCCTTGCTGCGTCTTTCACTCATTAGATAGATGTCCAAAGCCTATGGCTACTCCATCTTGGCAGTGGCTTCAAGAAATTCACATCTTTAATCCACTCAGATAGCTGGATTCTTCTATGGGTTTATTTCTTTCTCTGTTCCTGTCTGGAGTTCTTCTCATTGCTTTTATGTTCATTCTAGAAAGGTGACTTAAACTGACCCCTTCATGCTAGGGAGAATTGTGAAGAAGCAGATGCTACCTTAGTTCCACCAGCATGCAGTTCCATGGTTCTGTAGCTCTTCTGGTATCACATACCAGTTGCCCTATCCCTCAACCTGTGCCCAAAGCACCTAAAAGTGTTGTTTGCCCATTTAGATCTTCTATTTTATTTGGGTGTTTTGAAGAGGGAAAAGAAGAAAGTAAGAGAGGAAGTGAGTAAGAAAGTAAGAAAGAGGGGAAGAGAAAGGAAGAGAGCGGTGGAGGGGTAGAGGGAGGAAGGATATAAGACTGAAGTTCTGAACGCATTCCCATCTTTTAACTATAGAAATCATTTATTTTGATTCAATTCTTTGTATCAATGTAAGAAACTCATAGGTCTCCAGCTTTACTTAGCAATTTGAAGGGCACCTATAGTTCATTAAGTATTTCTTTATAGGTCAGTAAGGGTTACATATATATCCTTAGGTAAGTACTTCATAATGCTGTTGGGCAGAATTATCCCCATGTTGTAAAAGGAGCCGTGGGCTGCTTCCTGCCGCCCACCTCCCAGCTAGCTTTACCCCTTAAATAATTACACGGAAACTGTATTCTTTTAAACACTGCTTGGCCCATTATCTGTTGCCTCTTATTAGCTAACTCTTACATATTGATCTAACCCATTTCTAATAATCTGTGTAGCACCACGAGGTGGTGACTTACCAGGAGGATTCTAACCTGCGGTTGTCTCAGAGAGGAGAGTCATGTTGTCTGCCTCATTGCCTTCTTCCCAGCATTCTGTTCTGTCTACTCCGCCTACCTAATTTTCTGTCCTATCAAAGGCCAAGGCAGTTTCTTTATTAACCAATGAAAAATAACACATAGACAGTTAACCCTCCTCCATCACCATGTTAGGCATGAAGCTGACCAAGAGAAGAGTTATAAAGCTAGAACAGATGCAGGACCCAGCCTTTGCTCTTGAATCCATGTCCAAAGCATCCTTACTTTGGAAAGGATGCCTTGTGTAGCACAGGTGTTCTTTAGAGAAGCCAAATTCTGTCTCAGGTGTTGAATATATAATAAAACATTCAAACACTGTCTCCTGAGTTATATCTGATATTTTTGTGCCTGACACAGGGAGGAAACCAAGGGCTTGGCACCATGGAGGGCATCACAGGGTGGGGGCTTCTTTGCCCAGATGCCCAATGATGGCTGCTGTCAGAAGGAGAGGTTTAAGTTGTGTGGTTTCCCTGTTGCAGTGACAGAAGGTTAGTCCCACCCTTACTGTGGTCATAATCAAAGAGAACATACGAGTGAAGAGTTCAGGGATAATTTTCCAGGTTGAGAGCCTGCAGATTATGAGATTCAAGAAGTGTGGAATCATAAGTCCATGCTCTTATGGGGGAAAACATCTTGTAAGGTAGGCACTTCAAGTCCACGTATCAACGTCTTTGATGAACTCCAAATGTGTACTAAGAGGGCCTAGTAGTTACGAGGTGAAATAAAAATAAATTAACAAACACATGAAAAAAAACAAACATGTCTGGGCATGTCCAGGACATTCTGTGAATTAAGAACTTCCAGGTTGTAGATAGATCGCTCCCAGGCAAGGTCTTTCAATATGGGGAAGGGAAGAAAGAAAGGTGCAGGTTGACAGACCTGGGAATAGGCCCTGGCAGAAAGGAAAAGCTAGACATTTTACAGTAGCCACTATGGTGAAACGCGAGTCCACTGCCAAATAAGCCTAGGGCAGGGAGGTCAGGCCTAGCCACCATCACCCCTTCCTGCTGTCACCATGTTATTTAAAATTTCCCTAGGAGGAGAAAACAAGTGACTCATAAGGATTGTGGCAATGCCAAATGTTGGCTGGGTTTGGGCACTTGTGCGGGGGCGGGGGGTATGGACTCTTTGCTGCTGAATCCTACTTCCTTGCTGTCAGTATCACTTTTATTAATATATACATAATATCAAGTTTGTAAGATGTGTTTAGGTAAAGTATTATTGACTTAAATAGGTGGTATGTTGGTTTGAATGAAAAACATTCTCTACAGGCTCAGTTATTTGAAAATGTGCTTGGCCCCATAGTTAATGGTGCTGCTTGAGGAGGCGGTACCATCCTACATCAGGAAGTGTGTCACTAGAAGGCAGGTTTCGAGAATGCATAGCTTTGCTCACTTTTACTCTCTATTTTTCAAGTTTATTGTTGAAGATACGACTTCTCAGTTCCCTGTTCTGACCCCTGCTGCCTCGCCTCTCCAACCATTATAGACTCTTTCTCTCTGCAGCTGCAAGCCCAACTGAACTCTTCTGTAAGTCACTCCTTTCTGGTGCTTCGACACAGCCACGGCAGAGCAAATGATGCAAAATATTTTGCATTATGATGTGGTCAAAAGCCAGTGAGGGGCTACTGGACCATGGATGTGAACTGTTCCACAGAGACTCGGCTATTCGAGCACTTGGTTCCCCATTTGCAGACACTGTTTGAAAACCTAATATCATGATCCATTTTCAAAACCAGGAAAAAAAATCAGCTCTCCTTGGCATGGGTAGACTCTGAGTCTAGAGTACTAGCTCTCCCTGAAAAGTACCAGCCCTCCCTGGCATAAGTAGACTGGGTCTAGAGTAGCAACTCTTCCTGTCATGTGTGGACTCTGTGTACCTAGAGTAAACTTTTTGAGTCTAGAGCACCAGCTCTTCCTGGGATGGTTAGATTGAGTCTACATACTAGCTCCCTCTGGCATGAGTAGACTTTAAGTCTAGAGTACCAGCTCTCTTGGTATGAGTAGACTCTGAGTTTAGAGTACCAGCTCTCCCTGGCATAAGTACTTTGTGAGTCTAGAGTACCAGTCTACTCCCCGACGTGGAGTAGACTCTCTGAGTCTAGAGTATGCCCAGATTTTCTACCTTTCGGCCTCTGGAGTGGTTGATAGAAAGCAGTCAAATCTATATCTACGCCTCCAAAAGACATAGTCCAGTCCTGTATTCTTGCGCACGTCCTGTTCCTAAGCAAAGGGCGAGGGTGCTCGTCTTTGAGCAATCCATTTGTGTAAGGTTTTGCAATGTCTTTTTAAATCAAGAGCCCATGGACAGAGGAAGAGAGAAAACTAGACTAATTAAGGCCTCTATCATTCAGTAATTGCTACTTAGAATCTCTGAGCTTTGGATTCTACCACCCACAGAAATGGACATAACAACATTTAAAATTCTGAACACCAACTATAGAGCTTTCAAGCTCATTAACTATTACCACGGTAATTTTTTACACTACTATTGTGTTGTCTTCCTTGGTTTTCATCAAAACCTGCATATGTACTGACTGATATATACATATGTGTGTATATATATTTACATCAAGACACAGCAGAGATGAAAACAGTTGATCTTAAGATCTCAAGGAATCGACATATCCAGTCATTCAAGAATCCTCCACTTAACATTTTTTTTTCACTTAATAATTTCTGGTATGTCAAGAAAAGCAGAGAACTCACCCCAAGGCTTTTTGACAAGAGCCACTTTTCATTGTTTCAGGTTTGTGCAGAAAAACAGATTTCCAAAACTGTTGCATTTTCCCAATGATCATAAAAGGAACACTTGGCCATATTTCTTTCCCATGGAAGCAGGTCATACATAGGAGCCTATATTCAGGAACAAACTCATCTGAATTAGTTTGTCGTCACAGAGTACCCACAGGAAGTCCAGTCAAGATCCTGGTTCATTAGATGCTGGCTGTGACCATAATGACCTTAGTCCTACTAAAACAGATTAATGCACATCCTTCGAAGAAAGGCACCCACAGAGAAGAAGACTTGCTGCTACAAACCCCATGTGTTCTTTCAAAAAATACCAGATTAACATTTGTAGGGAGCTCTGCCCACTAATCTTTGAAGGTCTGTGACAGTATTATGTGAAGTCAATGAGATCCAGGATGACAGGTTTTGAGATTGAAATTTTCAAATCTTCCATGACAGTTTCAGACTTACTATCATTTGGAACATTTAAATTACATTTTTACTTATCTATGTGTGTATGTGCGTGCGTATGTTTACATGCCACATCACATACATGGAGACTGGAGATCAACTTCTGGGAGTCAGTTCTCTCATGCACTTTGTGGGTCCCAGGAATCGAACTCAGATAGTCAGGCTTGGCAGCAGCCCTGATCATCATTTTTAATTATAAAAATGAAAGAATGTATTCTAAGCCATTCGAAACCATCTTCTAGCCTAGTGCTGTGTCAGTATCTGAGCCTGGGGTGGGTACCAGATGATCACATCTCTTCAGAGATCTCTCTCTCTGGTGATAGGTGATCATATCCTAATGTTAATGAGACAATGATCACCATGTGTCTGATATTAAACTCTTGTTGGATTCTTTTGCTAATTATGAAGACAAAACTTCTTCTTTTGTACAGTGATCAGTTATAATTGAAAGATATTTTCACAGACTAAGACTTTAGCTTCATAATTTATTTTAAAAATCCAGAATGTTTTGACATCATGAAAATGACAGTGTGGTAGAATACTGTTCTACATTAATTGTCACAGACTAATGAGAAAAGAACAGACACAGATTTAGTATATAATTTTTTTGTACCAAATGAACAGTAAATGACATCACAGAACATGGTAAAACTTACAAAGGGTTTAGAGTTCAAGTAAAGAATTATGATTGAGTAATTAAATTATGCAGTGCACTTCACATATCATACATAGTATAAACAACTAAACTTCAAGAAATTCAATCATAGCAGTAAATACCATCCATGTTGCCCATGGGTATTCTGTGCAAATCCATCTTCATATAACACAATTTATAGAAGTTCTAGAGGATTAGGCAGAAATAAACAATGAAAAATATTCCATTAAATTATATTTCAAAATTATTTTTAGTTTAATTTTGGGTGAACTGCCACCCAAGTGAGCCCATTAAAACCAGGAGTTGTGGCTTCAATTTGTTATTTTTTTCCAAAAGGAAAAATGATTTCAGTGATGGCTGAGAGTCACGGAATGATCCATTGGGCTCAACATTACAAATACACAAGTTGACAGAAAATGAAATAAATGCTTATATGTACTTTTTTTATATGACTAAACCCACATAGATCATTCAGTTCAGCAAAAATAGTGAAACATTATCTGTCACATTAAATTATTTTGAATAGTTTGGCTACATATTTTACTTGGATATAATATGTTTAGATATTTTACAGTATCAAGGTGACCAGAATGTTTGCCCACACTCAAATAAAAATTAAGACAACAGTGAGGATTTTTGACAATGTTCATATTTCCTATAAAATCCTTTACTTTCCTACAGTACTATAAAGTTTTAATGAATAAAAATTTTGGTTGTGAAATTTAAAACTTATAAAATATTTACACACTAAGTTTAGAGATTATTGTTCTTTAAATATGTGTATTCTGAGTTTATATTTATATTGAAATTATGGATCTATGTACTCATAGTCATACAAATACTAAAAAATGAAATGAAGATTCTAAATAAAAGATAAACAAAACATTTTCTCCCTCCCCACACCAAATATATATATATATAACAAATACACAGAGTCAGTTAACACCAATAACGAGTTTGATTGTGGAAAAGTTGACCTGTAGTCTTTATTCTTTGACAGTAATTGAACAATAGAGTCAGGAATCTAATGAAGCAGCAGTTAATCACGATGGCAAAAGGTCACATATACAGGAGTCAAAGGCATTGTGCTCTGGCTCAAAGTGCTCATCAAAAATGAAAGATATTTTAGCAACTGCCACAAAAGGACAATGTGTCCTCCACTTCTAAAGAGATCGACTACTGAAGACCGCACTTCCTATAGATAATACTTGTTTCTCCTCCTACAGCCCACCAACCTCTTTCCTTCCTCTTTTCCATGTTCCTCTTCCATCCTTCTCTTCGTTAATCCCCCTTTATTCCTATATTCTACCCTTTCTTCATGGTCACATGACCCTGACATCATTCTGCATTTCCAGAGTCATGTCTTCTCAGTAGAACACGTGGCCTTCCTAGTGTGATGTCAGGTACCTTGCCCGGGGAGGGGGAGGCATGGAGAGAAAGTTTCACTGGTTTTATGGAAGGTTATGTAGCTCTCCATCTCTGGAGAACTGAAAATTGTTTGGTTCTGAATAACAATATCTTCTGGAAAGAATGAATATGGTACCAAAGTACAAACCCTTTGCAAATAAAAACAAGCATTTATTGAGCACCTACCAATGTGTGAAGGCAAGAGCTGTAGGCAAAGACTAGAAATAAGATCGGGAGAGTGTTTGTCTTTAAATTTCATATACAGAATTGTCAGTTACAATGGCAGCTAAATAACAGATTTGGAGGACTACAGGGGGAAAAAAGCCAAAAAACCAATGAGGTTAATTTGTATAAATAAGTAGTGGAGATGAAGCTGTGGGAAGAAAGGGGAGACTCAGAAATGTATCTGAAAATTTTATAAGGTTTTGCACATTTTGGCAAAGGCACGGTGCAATGGAATTAATATTGGGTTAAGAATTATAGTGATAAGTTATTCTGGTCAGTTTATACACAAGGCATATCAACAACAAAATGTTCTGGAAAGAACTCCAAAGCACTGATGAAGACTTCCATTCCAAGAAGCTGTGTGTCAGTATCAAGAATAATTAATAATAGTGCTGAGCCTAGCCTTTTGTCTTATTGGTCTTTACTTGTATATTATGCTTTTTGAATTTTGTTTTTCTAAGTTTGTGTTGTGTGTGTGTATGTTCTTGTCTTTTTGCTTGTTTGTTTAACAGTGTTTTAAGGAGAGAGGGAAAGAGAATGAGAGCATGGAGTTGGGGCGATGAGGAATTGGGGAGGATCTGGGAAGAGTTTGGGGAGAAAAAAAGAATGATCAGAATATACTGTATAAAAAAAACCCTTAATTTTAATCAATAAAAGAAAGACTAGACTTAGGAGGATTTGAGAGAAGACTCTGAACACTGTGCACACTGTTCTTTCAGAGGATCCAGATTCAACTACTAGTACCCACATTTGCAGATCACAGTTGCCCTTAACTCCAGCTCCAAGGGACCCAAACAACTGCAGCCTCTCTGTTCTCTGTAGGCACCTGCATGCTCATGATGTACTCTCTCTCTCTCTCTCTCTCTCTCTCTCTCTCTCTCTCTCTCTCACACACACACACACACACACACACACACACACACACTAAAATTTCATAAAATCAACAAACAACAGTCTGAGACACAGTCATGGTTTTAGTCTCCATAACTGAAGACTGTCCCTGCATGCCAACAATCCTATGGGGTGTGTTCCAAACCCATCATGAATCTAAAAGAATAAATGTGACAGCCCGTGAGTGGTGATTATAAATTGTTTATTTTTCCCTTAACTGTTGGTTTCCATCTTTTTACATTTAAATCTGCCGTAAGTCTAGGATACTAGCAGAGATGTGATTTGTGTAGGGAGAGAAAGTACCCTTTCAGGACAAGGCGGAATGCGAAGAGATCTTTTTGGGACACGTTTCCAGTTTCACTGCTTAATTTTGGAAAGAGGTAATTCCATGTCAAAATTAGGCCGAGTGAAAAATGCACACACAGTAATCTTCATTTTCATTATCTGGAGTAGTTCAAAAAGCTCAAAAACTGGAAGTATTCTCAAAGAAAGGAATGCATGTTCAGGTAATTACAAATAACAGCCGCATCTGGTTATCTTAATTGTTTGGGAATGTCTCAATTAGCCGAGAATGTTTCCATGATGACTCAGAGACAGTGAAAATTTTTCATGGCAGATTGAGTTCAATGGTGAGAGAAAATACAGGCAGCTCACTCTGAAGCCTATTATAACGATAGAATCCATTCAAAGATCAATATCTTTTGAATTTTGTTTGTAAGGGGAATATAAATGTCTTTTTTAAAAAAATCTGCAGGTTATAAAATGCCAAGAAAGATTAGAGAGTCCCTGGTTTCATATTGGGCACATAAAATTTAAAATTGGTAGTGGAAGTGGCCACTTATAAAGACTTATCATTGGGCGGTGAGGCCGCTCATGGTGTGGCTGCCCAGGCTAAGGAAACATTCAGCCTCACAAAGGCCGTTAAAATCACAGTTCTGTTTCATAGCAGAAGTTGCTCCCTCACTGATATTTGAGTCTCAAGCTTCCCCTATACTTTGGATTAACATGTTGGAAGCTTTAAAATGATCCAAAACTGTAAATCTGGTTTAGGACTTGAATGGTTTTTTTTTTTTTTTTTTCAAATTTACTTATTTAGTTTTTTAAAAGCCTTTTCTCATTTTACATACCAATCCCAGTTTCTGTCCCTCCCCTCCTCCCACTCCTTCCATCTCTCCCCCACCCCCATTCACTCCTCAGAGAGGGTAAGGCTTCCCATGGGAAGTCAACAAAGACTAGCACATCATTTTGAGGCAGGACCAAAGCCCTCTCCACTGTATCTAGGCTGAGCAAAGAGAATGGGCTCCAAAAAGCCAGTTCACGTGGTAGAAATAAATCCTGGTCCCACTGCCAGTGGCTCCACAGACTGCTCCAGCCACACAACTGTCACCCACATTCAGAGGGCTGAGTTTGGTTCTATGCTGGTTCCCCTGCTGTCAGTCTGGAGTCAGTGAGCTCCCATTAGTTCAGATCAGTTGTTTCAGTGGGTTTCCCCATCATGGCCTTGACTTCTTTGCTCAGATTATCACTCCTCCCTCTCTTTGATTGGACTTTGGGAGCTCAGGCCAGTGCTCCACTGTGGATCTCTGCATGTTTCCATCAGTTAACGGATGAAGGTTCTATAACGACTATTAAGGTAGTCATCAATCTGATCATAGGGGAAGGTCAGTTCAGGCACCCTCTCCTTTATTGCTTAGGGTCTTAGCTGGGGTCATCCTTGTTGATTCCTGGGATTTTCACTAGTGACAGGTTTCTTGCTAGCCACATAATGACTCTCTCAATCAAGATACCTCTTTCCTTGCTCTCTCTCCCTGTCCTTCCCCCATCTCTACCATCCCATTCCCTTATGTTTTCCTCCCCCTCCCATTTGCCCCTCATCTTCCCCTTCCACCCTCCCTTTTTCCCCCACCCCCACACTGCTACTTTTCTCAGGAGATCGTGTCTATTTCCCCTTCCCAGAGAGATTCATGTACGTTTCTCTTAAGGTCTCTTAGGTTACCTAGCTTCTCTGGGGTCGTAGACTATAAGTTGGATATTCTTTGCTTTAAGTCTAACAACCACTTATGAGTGACTACCATACTGTGTTTGTCTTTCTGGGTCTGGGTTACCTCACTCAGGATGTCTTTTTCTAGTTCCATCCATTTGCATGCAAATTTCAAAATGTCTTTCTTTTTTTACTGCTGAGCAGTACTTCATTGTGTAAATGTACTGCATTTTCTTTATCCATTCTTCGGTTGAGGGGCATCTAGGTTGTTTCCAGGTTCTGGTTATTACAAATAATGCTACTATGAACCTAGTTGAGCATATGTTCTTGTAGTATGATTGAGCATCCTTTGAGTATATGCCCAAGAACAGTATTGCTGAGTCTTGAGTCCGATTGTTTTCAATTTTCTGAGAAACTGCCATACTGATTTCCAGAGTGTTTGTACAAGTTTGCACTCCCACCAGCAATGGAGGAGCCTTCCCCTTACTCCACATCCTCTCAGCATAAGCTGTCATTGGTGTTTTGATCTTAGCCTTTCTGACAGGTGTAAGATGGTGTCTCAGAGTCATTTTGATTTGCATTTCCCTGATGGCTAAGGATGTCGAGCAGTTCCTTAAGTGTCCGTTGACCATTTGCGATTCTTCTGTTGAGAATTCTCTGTTTAGATCTGTACCCCATTTTTAAATTGGATTATTTGGTATTTAGATGTCTAGTTTTTGTGTTCTTTATGCATTTTGCAGATCAGTCCTTTGTCTGATGTGGAGTTGGTGATGATCTTTTCCTATCCTGTAGACTACTGTTTTGTTTCATTGACTGTATCCTTTGCCTTACAGAAGCTTCTTGGTTTAGAAGTTCCCATTTATTTATTGTTGCTCTTAGTGTCTGTGCCACATATTTTTCAAGTTTTTATTTGTGCCATTCCTCGGTTGGTACTGTGGTTTGATATGGCATATTCGTTTCCAGTGGGGGAGCCTCCAGGTGGTAGATTTTAAGAGCTGGGTCCTAGGAGAATGCAGTCAGGTCATAAAGGATTTATCTTCGTGGATATATTATTGTTAACTCAGAAGAGTAACTGGATAAGTTCTTATGAGGATGGATTCTTAGAAATGTGTCTGCCATATTCTTTGTAATCACTTTCACACAGGTCATCACTGCTGGGTGCTCTGTGCCTAGGGATGCCAGTTTCTGCAAGGTCTTTGCCAGAGCCAAGCAGATTCCAACACCATTCCGTTATACTGCTTATGACAAAACTGTTCCTTAAAGTATCACTGTGTAGATGTTGGACAACTCATTGTGAAGCTCCAAACAATTTTTCCCATGTTGGAAGATAGTAAACAATCTTTTTGCTTTCATAGACCTCAAAGAATATCTTTTCGATGAAAAGATAATGGAATATATTAGTCAGATTTCCACTGCTGCAACAAAATGCCTGAAACAATCAAGTTAGAAAGAGGAAGTGTTTATTTTGGCTCACATGTTTGGAGGCTTCTGTCTAAGTTCAGTTGGATCTATTGTGATGTCTGTATGTCTGGTATAGGCAGTTGTCTTCAATGCAGTGGAGAAGCAAAGAGAGAAAGAGAAAGGAGGTGAGACTAGATCTCAGAGGCCCATAAGGATAAATACATTTTTTTTTTGTAGTAGGGTCTCTTTGGAGGCCAGGCTAGCTTTGAAATCATGGTGATCCTCTACTTCAGGTTTCTGAATGACAGAATTCCATGTATGTACCAATGAGCCATGCTTGCAATACTCCTCAGGCCTCTCTTGAGGGCGTGCTTCCAAGAATCTGATATCTTCCCAGTAGGTCACATTCTAACAGTGCCACAAGCTGGCAAATAAACCTTTAACAGATGGCTTTGAGAGATATTTCAGATTCAAACAGTGGCAATGGCCATCATGTGGCCATAAAAGCTATATTTATTGGACATTATCTTCTTATCCCTTTTACATTTCCATTTCCATGGTTTGGGATCCTTGACTTTAGTACCTAGCACTGCTGTTCAGGGGGTACAATTTCCACCTTCTTTGAATCTTCCAGAATGACTGCTATGCATGTTATAAAATCCTCTACTTTGACTTTTTCTCGATACTTCTATTGTGCAAGTTCACTCAAGTGACATGAGGCCTTGGGTTATTCCTTTAGCATTTAAACCCTTTCCATCTTGAAACAGTAGAAATATTTTGTTTGATAGCACATCACTTGGTTGTTCAGTCAAACCCAGTGCTGCTTGTATTACTATACGAGATCAACTACTTGGGACAAAAATGTGTTTCCTGAAATTTAGCATTTAAGTTAGACTGAGGGAAAACCTGTCTTTCTGGATGCAATCATACAGAGATGCTCCAATGGTGGTTCAGGATAGACTATATAGAATTGAAAGTTACAATTATATTGACAAATAAATGGTTGGTTTCACTACCAAAAGAAAATTAAAGGGAAGTTTACAATGAGAGAAATACAGATTATGGGGACCAATAGTACCTTATCACAACCAGGAAGAAAAGCTACAGAAATTGATCTCAATTTAGCTGATGAAACATTTTGTCTGTTGCTTAAAAATGCCCCCACACTGTTGCACACGGAAGTGAAAGAAAACTAGAACAGTTACTAGACACGTGACGGAGAACACACCAGGAACATTTCGGAGCAGAAGGAAAAAGACTTTGCCTCCTCGGGGCTGTGGAGTTTTTCTAATCCATGGGTGGAACATGCCTCTGATGTCAGCACTCAGGATACTCACTGTTACACAATGCCAGGGTGAGACACTCTTACCACACACACACACACACACACACACACACACACAGAGAGAGAGAGAGAGAGAGAGAGAGAGAGAGAGAGAGAGAGAGAGAGAGAGAGATCATGGTTATCATGGTTAACGGTCACAGAAAGCTGGCCTCAACTCTTAGCTAGGTGTCTGAGGTCTGAGGAAGCCTGGCCTCTTCAAACCTTTATTCTAGAGCAGTGACATATAAGTTATAAGTAATAACAGAATCAACCAAATTTATTGAAATTCGGGAAACATAAGAGTTAGGGTTTGGAAGCTGCAAGCTGTGAACTGGTGCGATGTTATTAACACTGATACTCAAATCGCCTTGCCCCTGTATTCAATGTAATTCCTTAGAAATACTGGACAAAAATAGTTTCTTCTCTTTAAATACTTACAACCCCAAATCAATCTCATCTGCCCACTGACCTGCCCCAATTTTCTATCCCTGACATAATTAGCTCAGCTTAGAATACGCAGATGTAGATCAGAAAAGGCCCCCAAGAGCTGGTATTGCAAGTAGAAGCCCTGCCCTCTCCACTCGTGAGGCAGCAGAGGTACTGGCCAAGATGGAAATCACACTGCTGCCTCAGACATGAGACAAATGAGCAAAGAGCCAGAGCTGTAGTATGGATCCAGTCTCTGACATTCAGCCATGCGTGCCTCAGAGGACTGTGGTAATGAGCTTTATCACCTCTTCTCGGCAAACCACCCTTCCTTGGAGAGGTGCTTCAGTTTGAGAAAGGAGAGCGGGGTGCTCCAGTAGACTAAAGTCTCAGCTCATGCAGCTTCTAGTTTGGGAGCCTTTTCCATTGGGAAGTTGTGACCTCTCAGTGCTCTGAGGTCACTAGGTCATCCAGGAACAGAGTGATCCTAGAACACTTGCACCATGTTGTCCCCAGAACATTGTTGATCTTTGCATTGGCCTCCACTGTTGGGCCAGGACTATACCTGTGCTTCTGATGGAGCATATTGAAGATCACGATATTCTTTTCTGTAATCTGATCTCCACATAGACTCAACTTCCATGTCACGATACAGACATTTACTCTTTTCTTTCTTCCTTCCTTCCTTCCTGCCTTCCTTCCTTCCTCCCTCCCTTCCTTCCTTCCTTCCTCCCTCCCTCCCTCCCTCTCTTCCTTCCTTCCTTCCTCCCTCCCTCCCTCCCTCCATCTCTCTCTCTCTCTCTCTCTCTCTCTCTCTTTCTTTCTTTCTTTCTTTCTTTCTTTCTTTCTTTCTTCTCTCTTGTCCGTCCGTCCTTCTTTCCTTCCTTCCTTCCTTCCTTCCTTCCTTCCTTTCTTTCTTCCTTCCTTTCTTTCTTCCTTCCTTTCTTTCTTTCCCTTCCCCCCTTTTTTTTACCCCTACCTTTTCCTGTTTTTCCATCTCTACCACTTGATCTAAAATATCCGGATTCCCAGGATTCTTTTCTACTCACACAGGGTTAGGGTAGATGCTGGTCTTGTCACTATTCTTCTTAACACTACGATGGATTACAGAACTCTTACCCATTTGGCCTTACACATGAATGTTAGGACCCCCATCAAAAAAATAGACATGTATATCCTACATAAAAAAAGATTAGTAGAAGTGAGGGGTTTAGTTAGATAAGAACATCTCTGGCAAACTCACCCTGAAGTGAAACACTTTATTTTAGTCAAAGCAAACAAAAAGTTTCCCAAGCTTCACTCTTCACTTCTGAGCATAAAGCAGGTATCCAGGCTGATGTGCTAATTGAACATTTGGTGTATTGCTGTCAATTCCAATGTGTAGCCACAGAGTAAGCCAAGTTTCAATAGTTCACACGCCACTTTTAAGCTGTCTATTTTCTTCTGTGTCATTGTACACATGACACGGGGGAGGAAGAATGGGTCGTGGTTAGAAAGGCCTGGAAAACGTGCAGAAGAGAACTGCTAACGGTGATGTCTTTCACTTTGTACAGAAAAAAATAATGGAATTTTAGCGTATGAGGCTTAGTTCCTCAGAGTCTCTGCCAGACCCACTGATATTTAGTTCAGTGGGGCAGAGAAAAATTATAAATGAAACTAAAATATTATTCCTTAGAGAACCCAGGAGGAGCTTAATTAGCTTAGGAAAGCATTGTGAAGAGATAGAAATCTGTGACATTTCCTGGTCTCTCTGACTGTAGCATATAAAACCATTTTCAGTGGCATCTTTAGCGTCTAGCTAGCTAGGCAGGACCATGATTACAGTGAGTTACCTGCACTGACTCTTGCCTTGAACTCATCAATATTTGTGATTTGTGGGTGCTCTTTGGAGTTTTGAGGATGAGCAACAGTGATTGATTGGTGAAGTGATAGACTTGAGACTGTTGGGGTGCTGTTGGGGAATGAGTCTTCTTGTCCTGACTCCCCACAGTGAATCACCAGAGCAGGGGGTGCTGGTCCTGGCCCTCCTGCTTTCAAAGCCTTTGTATTTGCCTCTGAGGGAGCTTCCTCCTGCTTCTTGAATCCAAACTACTTCTTGGACTTGATCCAGCCAGTGGGGTAGGATGGGATTAACAAGAAGCCAGATTAGAGCCTGGCCCTCAGGAAGTCTTTATTTCTCTCTCCCCTTCTAGATAGAGGAAGAGGGGTCATTCAGGAAGATAAGAAGAGTAAGTCAGTCATCTCTTCCTAGTCAGGACCTGAGACATGAAAGAACCAGCTAATATTTCAAAACCCCCAACTGGCCTGTACTAAACTTGGATGCATGATGGAGCCCAGGGTCGCATGTACAATAGTAAACGGCCACTGTAGTCAGCCACATGTGTTGGGAATTAGGGGCTATAATGCATAAGCGTCATCTGATACAGGGGAACTTATGCCTAATAAGACTGGTTTCCTTCTGCGACAGCAATATGGCTCTCACTTTTGGTGAAGTGACCAAGATTTCCCTAATGTTGTCATGGATATATATGTTTGTATGTCCCTGTGTGTGCGCGCGCTCACATGTGTGTATAGGAGCATACATGCTATATAAAAAAAAACCACAAGTGTGAATATGACCGACACACACACATACGTATTGTTTATATCTAGATGAATACATACAAATTGTGAAATCAGAAAAGCCATCTTCTATCACCTGGGAGGTTCATCTGTACAAAGCTAACATCCTCATGTCTGCCACAGAGGATTTACCAGCACATTTATAGGACCTGTATCATCAACATAGTCAGAGCTAGAGTAGATTTTCTCGGGAGGTCGGGAAGCTAACACCGTTTGTCATTGAGCCAAGCATGTGTTTCACTAGCTCACCCATCTTTCCTTTCCTCTTATTATGAGACCGGTATCCATCCATATGTTATGCTCCCATCAGTGACTGGTCCCTGTATCATGTTTATAGGTTTATTTTTAAAGGGGGCTTATTTAAGTGACTGGTAACTAATCATAGTTCTATAATTGACTGAAAAGTCGACTCGGTGTAAAATCCAAATTAAATTGAAAAGAAGCCCAAACCTTCATTATAAAATACTCTCCGCAGCTCTACAAACACTCATTTCACAAACAGGGAAGCTGGAGAGACAGAGTTTGCCTTTCTGAAAAAAAATTATATGTTCAACAATTACAGACCAAAATTTATAGCAGAGAAAGAATGTTCCTCTTTCTTTGCGGTGACACTAATAAAAGGAAAGAAATATAAGTACTGCTCAGTGTGGGCTGGGGAATGCCTAAATTTTAAAATTAGAATAGTAGCATTTTATTTCTGGACAAGCTCTACTGATCTTTTTACACAGAGCGACAGACAGGCTTAGAGGGGCATGACCTCATCGCAAAGATTCGGGCTTCAAAGGCTGCTCCTCAAGCCTCTTGCTGATCACCTGCCCTGGTAGCACCCCAAATTAAACATTTGAAAGTTTTGAAGCCTTCTTGCTTTACATGAAACATTTTCCTGCGATCCTTCAGTCAATTACCGAGAGGCCAAAAATATCGCCCACCCCCCAATTTGTCCCATAGCACCTCCACTGAGAAATGCTCTACTTCCATTGGTGGGCCTCTCCGCACATGACAGCATCAGGACCAAAGTCACGATGATGTAGAACAGCCGACATCCCCGGGCCTGCATCTCGCCAGAGCTCTCGCCTCTTGATCAGCCGGCAGTTTCATAAACATTCCAGATGGCTGGCTCTGCCTGAAGGAAGAATGGATAATCACACTGCCCTCCCCTCCAAACAATAATAAAATAAGGCCATGGTAGCACAGGAGCCCGAGCCTGCCAAAAACACTGAAAGGACTGCTTAGAACAATGGGCCTGAGTGATTGGAAGGCCTATCCGTGCCCTCGCCCTTTATGACGGAAGGTGACCTGCTTTCCCACAGAGCATGCAAACCAATTGTGTTACACAACAGCGTTGCTAAAAAATAAAGCCCTCCCAAAACGCAACAACAAAAACTCCATCTAAATACTTTCTTTTAAAAGAATTTTCGTGAAAAGAGAATGTAAATTAAAGCTCAGAAATAAAATAACCTTTGCAGGCCAGCGATCTGAGCTCTGCACTCAGCCTACGATATGTAGCAACAAAATAATGCTTGCAACGAGCAGGCAAAAATGAACGGTTTGGTTGCTATCCCTCTATAAGGATTGTGGGTTGAGCTCCCCAGAGTAGGTGAAAGTCTAGCCTGGAACATGTGGACATAGGTAACCCAGAAGGAACTGAGGTTACTGATGCCCAGCTCCGGAGCAATCATGGCAGCCCACATCTCTTGTCTCTTTCATATTTGTTGGCAAACACCCACTCCCATTGCTTTTCAAACAGTGTCTTTGGCTCTCTGGACACAGGTCTCATGAGTTGTAAGTAAGCTGTTCTTGGGTAACCCCTTTCGCTCTCTTTTAAAATATTTGACTTTCTTGCTGTGTGACTCAGATGCTACAGAATTGCAATAGAAGATGCACTCAAAATTTACCAAGACAGTTCTATGACAAGCACGGGGTTTCCAGGAAAGCTAAAGGGTTCTGCACAGTGCCACAGAGGATATGTATTATTAAAGAACTTACCAAACTTTAAAAATGTGTAAAAGCAGGGGCTAGCCCCATCAAACCATGGGTGTGGGTTGATAAAGATGCACTGATACAGGTCTGTTCATCGCAACAATGCACCTGTCGGCTGAGGGATGATGATATGGAGGGGCTTATGTGGACAAGGACAGAGAGTGTGAGAGAAACCCTCGACCTTCCCTTAACTCCATGTGTGCATGGTGGGGGCAGACACCTGTATGGAGGCCAGAGGTCAATTTGGGTGTTGTTTCTCCCGTTCTATTTTTGTGTGGAGCCTGGGGATAGGATTCACCTACAACAACACTAAGAATTATGAAATATTCCCCTTTTAATCACTGAGAGATTCTTGTTTGGAACTAGTGAATATTCCACAGGAGGAGACGTAGAGATGTGTGTAGTCCTTGAAGGAAGTCTCAGGTGGTCACACTTTTATCTGGAGGGAAGCTCATCGCTTTCCTGTCAACGTTTCAGAATCGGCTCTTAAAATGAACGGCATAGTTTGAGGTAAGTCACGGGTGTTTGAAGAAGGCCTTCAGCATGAATAAAACAGATGCAGACAACCAAATAAACAGCTTAAAGAAAACAAAGACAATATAGATGCGAAATGAAAACCAAAATATATATAATTTACTTCCTCGGAAAGCCAAGGGAGAATCCTGATCAGCTGTATGACAACTGAATGCAAGCACTGTCCTGAAGGAAGACCCGAGGGAAGGTGCTTAGATAGTCATCGAATTAAGAAAATTAATGAAACAGAAAAGGTAAAATAAACTTCGAAGAGAACACTAAGAGAGGAAACAAAGTTGGACAGGAGCAAACAAGTGAGTGAGTCTGAAGGCTCAATATTTCAAGATGAGATGCTGGAGAAGAAATGCCCAGAACACTCCAAGCAAACCCCTGCCTCCATCTTTCAAGTTTCTACAGAGTAGTCAATGCATTTAGTATCTAGAATGTCATTCCAGATGATACCATACAAAGTCTATGTCTGTGACTTAATAGACCAGAAAGAAAGATTAAAATCAGAAAAGCATTCAGAAATAAGGAGGGGGCAAAAAAAAATCAAGAGTTAGGGTGCTACCTATTGTCAGGGTTTGGAGATGAAATACCTACACCAAAGACAGAGTCATCTATTAAATGCTTCTTCCAGGTGCGGTGCTTGTAAGTGTTGAAATGATTAGGCCATAGCTCTGCCCACATACATAGGTAAATCCACAACTGGATTGCTAATTTGATGGTATTATAGGGATATGGTAGAAACTTGCTGAGATGGGGCCTGGGTGGAAGAAGTAGGCAATGGGGGTGGAGAGAAGAAGAACCAAACCTTCCTTGTTTGGTTCCACTCCCCTGCTGCTAAGTGAGGAGCATGCTACTCTGCCTTGCTGTAGGTCTGGAAACGATGGAGTCAGTGCAAGGGGTAAAATGCTTGAATCTGTGGTCTTTAAAAAAAAAAAAACTACACAAAACCAACCAACCAAACAAACAAAAAAATTAGCACAGCTACCCTTTTAAAAGAAAAATTGGGACATGTAATCTTGAGGAAAAAGAAAATAAAATCCATTTAAATTATGTGAAAATGGATTTCCAGCATATAAATCTATACTTAATAAGATCTCTGTTAGTAAAATACAGTCGTGTTAGAGACTCTGAAAGCCACCTTCGCCCTGATACAATGTGACATCTGTATTTCATAAGCACTCTACCCAGGAAACTACCACTGGTTTATTTAGTTCCTAAACTCAAATAACTAAATCAAAATAATAAGAAGGCGTGGGACTTCAACACAAGCAAGGCTAGGGTAGATGCTCTGATAAAGGGAATACCGAGATGAAAAGGGCGCAGTGTGCCTAGAGAGAAAAGGTCAAGAGGGGAACTGGCAAGTTCATTTACTGTCTGTCATGAAGGGCCTGGTGTCACACACTGCTGCTGAGAATAACTGGGGACTGGGAAAGAAACCAATTTAAATATTTCAGAAAGCGATGAATGCAGAAACCAGGGCTTGATAAACCGAGGCTCCAGATAGAAGGGAAATTCTGAGAGATCTCAGACACTGCACACGAGATTTCCCTTCGGAACATTTGTAGATAATTGATTCCAGGCAAGAGGCTGCAGAGGGCTGTGCAGGAATAGGAAGACTCAAGTTGGAAGCCAGGTTGCCGGAGTAACCAGAAGTTCAAGGGTAGATCCAGTAACAGAAGCAGATTCACCGAAGACAGCCCAATACCTGGTGCCAAATTCTTGTTTAGGGCACTTGCCAAAGTCAGGAGGCTAAGGAGCCAATCAAAAAAAAATAGTTAGAGTAAGAATGGAGAGTCCTTGTTAATAAGAGACCAAAATTCAATTAAAGTACTGAGAAACTAGTTTGAAGAGTAGGTCTGTATCTGTCTATTGATACAAACTTTGTGTTCATTCAGGTTCTTCAGAGAAATGGGACAGACGGGACACACACGTGTGGGCACATGAATGCATATACAAACATAATGAGATTTATTCGTGATAGGAATTCATTCTTGTAATTAAATAAATTATCGAAGTAAATAAGCTCAAAATTCTTGGTATTGGTTGGAGACCAGGAAAATCCAGTTGCTGTAGTTTCGGAATGAGACTAAAGACCTGAACCAGGCTCTTAATACGAAGTCCACATTAGAGTATATTAGAAGATCAGCATCATAGTTGTCATGATAGAGAGTGAATTATCTCTTAAACCACTCTTAGTTCCGTTAAGTCTTCAAATAGGTTGTATGGGGATTCATCTATATTTTAAAAAGGTCACCTGCTTTGCTGATAGTCTACTGGTACAGATGTGAACCTCAGCCAGAACGATTCCCACAGACACACCCAGAATGCTGTCAGCTAAGCATTTGAGAACTGTATGCTATATTCAGTTCAATCTATAATTAACCAACATAGACTTGTCCTCACACACTTCTCAGTATAGAAGGAGGATTGTATATCCAGTTTTGGGTAGTGTAAGATTGAAAAGATAAATTTCCATGCATGAGCCATCTTACTAATACAAAGCATCGCCCACGGGAGGAATCTATGGCCAGACAGACTCTTACTGAGTCACTGCAGATATGGCTGAAATAATAGGATAAAGGAAAGCAATGAAACATCATGGGGGACCTCAGGTTTTCACAGATTTCATGTGATTAGCTTTCTGAAGGTTGACCAAAAGCAAGGAGGTCAAAAACTGGTCACTTGAGGCACAATCTGATGGACTAGACAGCATAGAAAGAAGAGGAAAAATCCCTAGGGACCTGAAAAAGATGACACCCAAAAGTAAAAGAGAAAACTCTCATGGAATGAAAAACTGGAAGCTCAGTCATAAAACACAAACAGATCTCTAGAGTTTTAACTACCTGAATGCAAAATGGGATTAAATGAGATATATTTTATAAATTCTCAGATCACAGGAAGCCAGGAAGAGCCTAGATCTAACTAAGGTTGTAAGAAAATACATATGAAATGATGAGGCTTCTTTTAGCCAGATCACAGGATGACAGGTATGTCTATCTCAGAGGAAAATAGCCATTTCAGGCTCCAATTTTCTATTACACAAAATATTTAGAGTCTAATAAATACTTATGAGACTCATGAAGAAGTTGATTTATGAGTACCTGGCAAAGAGATGAAGCAGACAGTATAACAAGACCTCAAAGATTGGACCAGTCAGAGACAGACTTTGAAACAATGATGCTAAATAAGTGAAAGGAACCAATGGAAGGAGATGAATAGTTTTATCAGAAAATACAAAGTATAAAATTAACCAAATTCAAATTCAAAATATAAAATGCTTCATGTTGGATAGTCAAAGTTCATTTGACAAAGTAAACTAAAGTCTAGACAAAGAAGAGAACACACAAAAATACCTGTAAGATGAAAGGTCAGTAGACATCAAGACGGGCTGGTAGGAAATATATAAAAGAATTGAATTAGTACAGAAGAGTATCTGGGAATTGTGAGACAATATCAATTGGTCACATGCATGTAACTAGATTTTCAGAAACAGAAGGGAAGAAATGCATGAAGAGAAGAGTCTGAATTTTGTATTTGAATGGTCACAATAAGGTGTAACTTTTTTAAAGGATTAGAATAACATAACTGGATATGATGTTACTAGGTGTTTCTTAGTCAAGATATTGACCAAATTCACAGCCACACCCAAATCTCTGTGTGTGCTTACAGTCATAGGGACCAAATTATGAAGGCAAGTGAGTTACCTATAATGAGCAGCTGACATGTTGGGGGGAAATGGGGAATGAACTGAATCATGAAAAGCAAACATGGAAGTACTAAGTGGAAGTAATATCTGATTTAGTAATTCAAATTCATACAGAAAAGTATTACATGAAATTTCTAACAGTCACTAAGACTGTAAACAATAGATATTTAATCACATCACAGCAATATTGACCATTAATATGCTTCATGATTGGAACAAAAGTATATGGTGTGGAGAAGGAAGTAGTAAAGAAGAAAATTCTCACAGAAGAAATCTAGTCAATCTTGCTAAATATTCAGAAGACAGTACATGAGGAAGTGCAGGTATCATTCGGGGAGATGCTGGCCAGGAGCAGGAAGGACGTAAAATGTGATGTGTCATTGACACAGAACAGGGGAGGAGTGGGGAGAAGGCTGGAGCAAAATTGTTCTCTTCCAGCTGTTGCTTTGCTAGTCAGGTGTCATGTGAGATGGCTTGTTATTTCTTCTACATGCATATGTTACAGTGGTAAATAATACCAAGCATAAAAATAATATTGAGCAAGAAAGTAGGTGTATTCTTATTATAGCTCATGTAAAATTGTGCCTATTACTGAGTTCCTGGCCTCAAGTAAACTAAAGATAACAATGACCCCACTAATGACATATGAGAACAGTGAGAAATTGACTGTTGACAAATAATATGGAAGATTGGTGATAGGAATTAAAACTGGATTATATTGGACTTGCTTACCTATTGTTTAGGAAAATTATAGTGAAGCAAATTAATATTTACCAATTTTAAATGAAATATCAGATTTAAATCAAATTATAGTCATTAAATAGTAGTCATAGAATATGCAAACTTTAAAATACAGGCAGGAGAAATAATGAGACCTTCTTGGATGCAGTATAGAACTGAAAATGAAGAAAATAAAAGAAAATGATGGAGAAAAAGACAGAATAAGACTGCACAGATGTCTACATGTATGCCTCTATAATAATCATTCCATGAGGATGAACCTAGCTTATTGAGAAAAAGGCTATCAAATTTAGTTTTTAAAACAAATTGACTACAGATTGAACTAAGCATTTGTGACTGATAAGTCAAGGCAGTTCAGGAAACCCAAAGATATGTTCAATGTCGTTGTTTGTAAGAAATGCTAGTTGTATGATTCGAGAAAGTCAGTGTAGAAATGCAGACAATTACAAATAAAAAATACCAGACCAAAAAAAAAATTAAAGAAAACCCTCATACCAAGGAAAATAGCATTAGAAAATATGGTTTAAAATTGTTCATACAAGAAAGAACAAAAAAGACTAAGACAGACAAGAAAAATACTAGAGCTCCAATTTATGCTAACTTGACACAAGTCTGAGTTATTTTGGAAGAGGGAACCTCATGTGAGAAAATATCCCAACCAGACTGACCTGTGGGCAAACTTGTGGTCCATTTTCTTGATTGATGGTTGATGGGAGGAGGGACCAGTTCAGTGTAGGCAGTGCACTACTGGGTTGGTGGTCCTGGGTTCTATAAGAAAGCAGGCTGAGCAATTCACAGGGAATAAGCCAGTAAGAAGCACCCCTCTATGGCTGCTGTTTCAGCTCCTGCCTCCAGGTTCCTGCCCTGAGTTCCTGCCCTGACTTTCCCTTAGTGATGGAGTGTGACCTGAGAACCGTGAACTGAAATAACGCCTGTCCTCCCCAAATTGCTTTTGGTCAGTGTCTTAGCACAGCAATGGAAACACCTTGAAGACATAGTCCTGACAGTATAGAGGGAAGCGCAATGACAATCTCAATAATAGATTTTATCTGCTCATGATAGAAGTTGGCGAGTGTGTCCAGAATGGACCAAAATTCAAAGTGCCCACTCTCATTTGCAGTTCCTATGGAACTCCATACGGATGTAACACTTCTGGGGGGGCATTTTACAATGCACTTTATTACTCAAAAATGGGCATGTATTTGAGAACATTAGATATGAAGAACCTTCTACCAGGGGAAAAATTCACACAAATATACAAAAATGTCAAATTCCAGGTTAGGGCAAAGAGAAAATCCAAATGCCAGTAATTAAAAAGAAAAGATTCTGGTGACTACATAAGGCTGATATCATCATTTAGCCATTTAAAATGAAGATAAAACTCTGTCATAAACTATGTTCAAGATGCAATACAGAAATAAGATTAGAAAAAGAATAGCCTACCTAGTTATATTTGGATAAGGATAAAATCCATCACACACTCGCTACAGCTGCGCTGAGTCAAAGGGAAGAGTTTATTGGCAGAAGTACCTCTAATTATGACGCTCTTTTCACAGACCAACCTACGGAGAGCAAGACCAACAGTACTTACAGGACTGTTTTCCGTTTGTCACTGCAGCCACAGGCTGTGGTGTGCTATTTACCAGTGTCCATGCAGGCTGGCTACGTACATTCGTACTTTGGGGGCTTGAATAAATAAAACCTGTTTTCCTTAAGGCAACCACGTTACCTGGATATATAATTTTTTTTTCTCAGAGAAAATAAGGAAATCTCTTTTTAATGTCTCCTACCATCTTGGAGGCGCTTGCTTTTATATTTCTCAGTAAGTGTCTGTATGGAGAAATTTCCAATAAGAGTTTGGCTTTAGAGCATTTGGTGGCTGAAGTATAGATTTTCATCTGTCTTGCTAATTAGTCAAACTATTTATATCGGACAAACCTGCTACTTACGCTAAGGAATGAGGGTGCACACCTTAGATCCCAGAGCTGAGTAGTCGAGTCTCCTTGGTGTTGCTATGCTCCTGATACTGTCTCACTATGATGATACTCAAGTCCAAGAGTACAGATGGCGTCACGGCCACTTCCGTGGACTGAGCATCTCTGCATGTACTTTCCAAGTAGAGTGCAGAGCCTTTTGACATCTCTAATCTTACCTACTTTATGCAAAATTTGGTTGGAGAATATTAGTGTAACCCCTGAAACCGTGGATGCTAGAATAGAGTTGGGCAGTAAGTGCCATCAAAGCATCTTATCTGGGTGCAGTGAGGAGAATAAAATACAATTAGGGAATAGGTAAAGGGCACTAGACATTTTCAGCATTTGAAAGGAAGTGTTTATTGTTTGTCTTTAAGATTTTCCTGGACTGAGAAGCTATCTCCAATCGATAACCACTTGCAAATGAAAATTTAGTTTTCTCTAAGGGAATCTTGGTTAGGGAAACAACCTACTCATAAGGGTAGGCAGCATGTCTAGCAGTAGACGGCCTACGGCAAATGAATCAATAATGTCTTTGAAGATGCCTTGTCTCATAATGTTGTGGTTATCTATCTGTCTGTCTGTCTGTCTGTCTGTCTATCTATCTGTCTATCTATCCATCTATCTATCTCCCCCTCTCTCCCACTCAATTTAATTTATTTTCAATTTTAATATTTGATCTTATTTTCTACCCTACAGGTCCTTTGTACAGTTATTACGGCCTCTGGTTTTGTGTTTTTATAGGTTCCTGAGTGTCTAACCAAGTGAGCCTCTGCATCTCTACTTGTTTCCTGTTACTCTTCTGGGGCTTCCTTCTGTCTGTCTGTTTTTCTCTCTTCCCATTTGTTTTGTTTTTGTTTTATTTTACTATTATTCCTTAGATGCCAGTTTGCTTTCTTTTTTTAAAAAATTTAATTTAATTTTACTTTTCGTGGGCGTTTGAGACAGGGTTTTACTGTGTGGTTGCCAAAGTTAGGGTTTCTATTGCTGTGAAGAGACACCATGAACATAGCAACTCTTATAAAGAAAAATTTTAATTGAGGATGGCTCCCTTACAGTTTCAGAGGTTCAGTGAAGTGCAGCTCGGAAGCGTGCAGGCAGACATGGTGCTGCAGCTGAGAGTGCTACATCTTGTAAGCGGCAGGAAGTTGACTGGTTCTCACACTTAGTGAAGCTTGAGAAAAAGACCCCAAAGCCTGCCTCCACAGTTACACACTTCCAACAGAAGGTGTGGCCCACATTCAAGATGTGGAGGCAGCCTAGGTCTCGCTAAAGGTGTGGCTCACCTAGCCTCCTCCAACAAGACCACACTTCCTCCAACAAGACCCCACCTCCTAATAGTGACACTGCTTATGAGAGCTTGTGGGGGGGGGGCAAATACATTCAAACTACCACAATAGTTCTGGCTGCTCTGAAACTCATTCTGTAGACCAGGTTGGCCTTGAACTCTGAGATCCTTTCCACCTGACTCTGCCGCCCTGAGTGCTGGGGTTAAAGGTGTGTGCCACCACTGCATAGTTTGGCTGTTTGTTTTTTGACAAGAGGCAGAAAGGACATGGATCTGAATGGGAGGGGAGAGGGGTAGCAACTGGGGGTGGGGATAAAGGGAGGAGAAACCATAATCAGAATATATTGTATGAAAAGAATCTGTTTTCAATAAAAAAAGAATTTTCTGAAATGATCGTCTTAACTGAAATTGGGAAAGATTTTCTTTGTGACTGACTACTTGGATGGGTGATTGAATCCCCAAATGAATATAGTCCTTAGTCGTTCAAATCGGGTTAAGATGGGTAAACAAAATAAAACAAACCAACCAAGCAAATAAAAAAAAAACCACTGGAAATTTCTGTCAACAAAGAGAAATATGAGAGTAAAACCATGGAGGTGGGATATCCTTCTCCACACGGTCTATGGATAGCAATTTCACATTTGTAGTTTAGCATTTTATTAAGAGTGTTTATCCATGTTCTTCTTGTTTATCCTGAAATGGCAAGATTCATGTGAGATTATTCTTGTTATGCCCAAATGCAGCAACCACTGACCTACTATATATAAGACTTTGAAACATATAGGCAGGGAAATACTGCCAATTCAGGGGTGACATGTTGCTAGTGACGTCTTCATGTAGGACACAGAATAAACATGAAGTTATATCAAGCTAAGGAGACTTGAAAGGAGTCAAGACACTACACTGCTTAGCAGTCTCAGGAGAAATGAACCCAGCCTCTAGCACATCCGTCACTCGTCAGGCACCCCGGGGACAGGTCTCTCTCTTCAACATGAAAGTCAAACTGAAGACTGCTGCCAGGATGGAGCAGTTTTCAGAAGACAGCGCAGTAGTACTCCATGAACACTGGGCAGAAGGATGAATGACATTAAGAATCGGGGTTGTATGTATCTACAGAGCAATATGATGCTCCACGACAGTCTCATGGCAGAACTTACAAGGCTGTGCTGATAGTTAGGTTATAACTTATGGGAACATTATGGCAGGAGTCTATCAAGCTTCTATCTTCTAGCAAAAAGCATATGCTACCACCATTAGCGACATCCGGGGAAGGTCATTAAACAAGACATTGCGGGATCCTTGTTGGGAGAAGTTACTTGTTACTTTGTTTGCCGATTCCCAGTTTCTTCTCTGACAATACCAGCTTCTCCTCTCCTCACCTATCTTTCTGGCTCCATAAGATTTATGCCCACAAGGATTTGTGGCTGGAAAGTTTTTGCTTTGCTTTAGTTCTTACTATTAGTGACTCTAGTGACTAAAAGGTGATAAAAGGGCAAAGTCTATGGTGTTTCAGAAGAAAATGGCACTCAGCGGAAAAAAAACAGGGTTTGTGCCAGGACCCTCAGGAGGCAACATGGACAGAGATGGGAAGAGAGTAAACCATTTATGGCCCAAGTGTGGCATGCTGGTTTTCTACCATCAAAGGGGACTCGTGACGCAGAGGCTTGCATTTTGTTACTGTTCTGAACATTCTAAAGATTCAGCTTCACCTTACAGATTTGATATCTCCTGTTTTCCCCCCACTTTTCATATTAGATAACTTTATTTTCTCCTTTAAGAAACCCACAACAATAGAAAATGAATTAACAAGAAGAGAAGAAAAAGGAAAGTTTCCAAAGCAATTACTTCAGAAATTCTTTTCATATGGTGGCCTGAGAATTTTTTTTTAGTTTTTGTTTAATTAGGTTTTAAATCTTTCCTTTCTTAATTACTTTTTTTTTGGTATTAACACCTAAATATACTTCTATTCGGAGCACAAACATACAGTGATAACAATTAGCAGAATAATTACACTCTTTCTGTCAGTGTAACCTCATGGCACAGAAAGTATTACAAATCCATTTTAAAACATATTAAATGTTCATATTAATGAGGATAATAGAGAACAAGTACCAGCAAACTAAATATTGTTAATGATTTTGAGCTATTAAATTCATTACCATTTTCTTTCATAATAAAGTGGTTACTTGCTAATTAGACCTTTTTTAACTCATCATTATTGAATTCATTACATTGTGTGCAGTTAACCCTTGGAGGTCTGTGGGTGTGTGCACACAATTAAAATGGTTTTAATATTGAGGAGATATAGGGAGTCCTTATGGCTTTCATAACGGTTGTCGTCTCTAAGTGCTCTATGTGTCTCTGGCAGAATACCCTGTCACATAGTGCAGAAGCAGTCTGGCTTCATTCAGGTTATTACCGTCAGTATTTAGAATAAAAGTGCACCCCATTTGTTCCATTATGAAAATTAGAAAGGTACAAAAATAGATCAAAGCAAATAGACAGTAATTTTACATGCCGTTAGTGCAAACTATGAAGGAAGCCCATAAAGAGTTATCTGCCAATCCAAATTCAATGAAAATTAGTATTGACCTGTAGAAGAATTAAAGTTTCTGCCTATACTGATTCTTTTGTTTATTCATGTGTATGTGTGTGTGTGTGTGTGTGTGTGTGTGTGTGTGTGCTAGACAGGGTGAGAACATGAGTACATGTGAATGAGCACATCTATACATTGTAGGCATACATTCAATATACTTTATGTACATGTATACATATAGTTTATACATAAATGTACATAAAGCCACACATACTTCTTACATTAACCTGCAACTTTCCTAGATTATAATCACTGTCTGGATGTTTTCCCTTTTGTTCTGTAGATAAAACGTTTATATTTTGCTATAGCTATTAAAATTGGGAGGAAGGGAAGTATCAATAAGGAACAGATTTTTATTCATGGAGATATTTATGGTTAAAATTTCATCTATTGTCTTCAATAGCAACGAGCTCAACCTGTAAACAAATCCTGCCTAACACATACACCTGTGAATCTTGCTCACTAGAAAACAATTAAGCTTGTGTGGATGTGTACACGCGTTCATTTGTTCGTGTGTGTGTGTGTGTGTGTGTGTGTGTGTGTGTGTACAACCCGTATAATCAAGGAGCAGTTATTAGGCTGGTATTGGGTAAGTGGTAGACAGGACACTGGACACTGATCAGCCAACAGACAGGAGGCTCACTGTGGTGGCTTGTGTCTAAGGTGACCTCTCTCAGTTCCTTTCTCTCTGTCAGTACCTGCCATTGTTCCTTAGACAAGTGCCCACTTCCGCCCTTCCCTTGAATGTGGACTGTCATTTTTGCATTGCTTAGCTAGTCACATAAACTTGAAAGGATTCTCCCAAGAATCCAAGTCTCAAGAAGCTGCGTAGCTTCCTTCAGATTTCTGGTTAGCTCTTATTCTAGAAGAAGGCCAGTCCCCAATCAGAAAATAAAAACGCGTCTTGCCTGTCATCTGTAAGTGCGGCTTTTCTATTTGGAAACACTACTTGGAAAGAGAAAGTCACATTTGGCTAAATCTTTCCTATGCACTTTGGCACTGGTGTTGTGAAGAGCCTTGTAGGCAACCGAACCAGTGCTTCCGGTTTGCTGGCACTGTGCAGAGGGCTCCAAGTGAGACTCACCGACGGGCCGTCAGCCCCGCATGCGCAGAATAACCGTATAGCGCTGCTCGGAGTGGAAAACCAAATGCTCTCTCAGCAGTAACTACCGAGAATTTTGCCCAGTGTCTCAGCGTGGACTTTGAACATCTTATTTTTGAACGTATCCAAATCTTCCCTCTCTCTATTTGGAAATCCGAACATCAGCAAACTGCTCTCAGAACACTGGAATTCAAGACCTCAGCGAACAGCTCTGCCAGGCAGCTGCGCTCAACAGCCATCCCTGCTCTGGGAGAGCTGCATTCACAGTCTGTGAAATACAGCAGCTCTATCAGGTCTAATATTTTTTACAGAACTGTGCTTGTAACAGATACTGTTGTCTTTACAGCCCACTTCCTTCGTGACAGGCACTGCAGGAACGCGGGAGAGACAACGGAAGGTCAGAGTGGACTGGAGACGTACTCAGTCACACAGCCAGTCAGATTTAAGCCCAGACATGGCTTAGGTCAAACACACTTTTCACTACACACTCCTGAGTGTCTGCCCGGAATGAATTTTATGTGACCCCTAGAGTGGCATCTCCTCCATCCCAGCTCTGACGCCGAGGAGAAGGTTTTGCGCAGCCAGGATATATGGCTCCTTACTGTTTTCACTTTCTGTCTCTGTAGCAGCAACATGGGCTTATACTGTGTTCCTTAAACCCAGAGGTACAGAAAAGCCCATTGTAAAAATTTAAAAACATTATTCTGAGAACTCTGTATGTTGATTGACTCAAGTTGTATACACACGCATGCATATAGTCAAATCTTAGAGCTCTGTACAATAAATGACAAAGCAATAACATCCTATTTTTACTATGACCGGAAAATAGCTGATTTGTGTCTAAACGATGAGTTAAATCAGAAAAGAAAAAAAAATAGCGGGAAGAATGAGCAGAAGAAATCCAATTGGTTTGGGGGAGAAATCAGAGGTATTTTTTTTTTGAAAAAAAATCAGAAATTACTCAAGTAGGTTAATGAGGACAGAGGAGGGAAAGTCAGGAGCAGGGAGAAGTCATTGGGGAGGGATTCTCAGAGGAAGCATTAGCATAGGGCTTCTGAGCAGGTGCTTAGCAACAACAGGGCACTGGTACCAAGGAAGAGGGTCAAAGAAATAGGCTTCAAAAGAAAGGCACACAGGACTCAGAGCATGGTGGTTAGGATGTGGGAAACCAGTCTGCTATTTGTTATCCCTCTGCGTCTCTGCTCTCTTTCTCTTTATTCCGTTAGCCTTTCCACATCCCTGCAAGCCACCAAACCTTCATTTTGCCTTGTCAGGTAGCTTTACATTGTTTTTCAATGAGAAAGTCCCTGTTCAGCAACACATGGTTTCAGTGGACGCTCCATAGCAAGGCTAAGCCATTCACTGGTTTGCACACAGTAGCCCTGCCTCCAATTACTGAGTCTCAAATGAGTCATGACTTTTGTCTAGTGTTTTCTTTCGCCAAGTAGACATTGTGTCCCATTTGTTGAGTAGAATTGTTTGCCGAACAATTTGATAACAGTAAGGTATACTATGCCTCACTTTGATAATATAAAAATACAGAGTCCCTGATTGGAGGAAATCCTAAGTTTAGGTCTGGATGATACAGTACAGTCTCCTAAGTAAAACTGCGCTGCTCTGAGCTTACAGCGTTTCGAGAGTTGAGAGTAAATGTGGATTCACTGAGTATCCCCTTTTCTCTTTGCTGTTTCTTTTCCTTTGTTGAAGAATTGAAGCACAGAAAATATGAAAGTAAAGAAAGACTTGGGTTTTGCAAATCAATATACTGAAAGAATGTAGGTCAGGTTGCCAGTCTTTGGAACATGCTAAATGTCTCTCACAATTACTTTTTAAAGGAACTAGGGCTAGAGTTCTGTCCCTCTGTGCCTGCCCTGATAAAAGGTGATCAACTCCGAATCAAGATGGCTGACTGAACAAACGACTTTCTTCTTCTCTCTCTTCAAAACCCATCAAAATGACAGAAGAAATATAAAAATAAATCTATATCAGTTGAAGCAAGCCCATGGGGTCCTAGATGAGTGCTCAGTTAGGAAATCTCACAGATCTTCAGCACGTGAGCTGCTAGACCAGAAAATACCACTAAATATGGGCATCCACCTTCGTAGACAAAATAAGACCCCTCAGAAGGATTTACTTCCAGTTTAATTTGTAAACAACTTTGAGTTGAACAGGGGAGGTTGGGAGAGGGAACAGGTTCTACCACGGGGCAAGCAGTTCGTTCCAAAGCATGTGTGAGTTCACAGAGATGGAGGGAGAATCAAACAGAGGGGGAGACAGTGATGCAGACGATCTTTGGGAGCTGGAGGGACTCTGTGTCGTTACTGTTCAGATGCCGAGTGACTTGGATTCATTTTCAGAGCTCTGAATTGTGATATTGGAATGAAGGACTTACTTGCCTGGGCTATTTTAACAATCCCCAGTCTCCCCATACCATCTGTAAAGAGGAAACAATCATGGAGCTGGTCTATGTCACCATAGTGTCTTGGTCCCTACTCGTAACAGCCCCTAGTCTTCTGTTAGTCTGTGATGCTTATTTCAACAGAAATGCCCCCCTTTGGGAATAGAATATCAAATTTGAGGAGTTTTTTCCCTTTAAGCAGCAGTTTTTGCACTTGGTGTACAAAGTTCTGAGGTTTTGCTTAAAAGAAATAGAATTCTTCCACTTTACAAAATATACAGAGACTGAATCATTTTCAAATTTACATCTGTTAATTCTAAATATTTCACTCAACAAAAGTCTGCCAATGAGGTTAGAGGTTTTTCGTTCATGTTACTTTGTATGTGCTTTTGTTTCTCTGTCTTAGTTATGGCGGAAGCTTCAGGTTTTAAGTGAAAGGTAATTCTAGAAGGCAATTCAAGATGGAGGTGCTTATGCTGGGTAACCTTAAAGTCTTTCCAGACTTTCATGAATCTCTCCATTCTTTTCAAATCGACTCACTCCACTTGAAAATACCGCCCTCTCTGAGGATAATCTCTTTCAAACCTATCCTACTAAGGAAGACTGTTCCCTCTTAGAAGCTTGCACCAAGAGCCCCTTAGAGGACTGGATAACGTCAAGGGGGAGAGATATGATGTACGGAATAGATGCTCAGCTGACTCCAAACGCCTCGTCTCCTAGTGCACCTGCTAAGGGGTTGTCTTTGCAACGAGAACATGTGTTTCAGCATGTGATTCAGCATGTGTGGATCTGGCTGCACATCCTAGTGGCGGGGGGAGAATTTGTGTAGGCAATTCCCTCCCTGCAGCATTATAAACACAACCTATTATCTCCTGACTTTCCTATTCCTAGTTCTTTCTTTCCTCTCTAATGAATGATTCATGTATTAATAATGGTAAAAATAATACTTTGCAATTATAGCATGCTCTTTTTCTCTCCAGGGTGCTCAGTGGACATTAAGTACATAATCATTTTTTCATTCAGACTGTCCTGGGGGGCAGTTGGGAGGCTTGCTGCTGGGGATATCAGCTTTATATTATCCTTGTTCTGAAAACACACATTTTGTGCAAATGCCACTTTTCCGCATTCTTTAGGAGAAGGCCACAAAACTGGTTCTGAATTGTGAGGACTAAGAAACCACAGCAATGCGCATTGTTCAAGGCCGTGAGCTCCTGGAATTCTCAGGTTGACGAGAATATGACCAGATAGATCCACTCAGGTTCTATACTCTGCTGTCTGACCTGCATGTGTTAGAGGGCTTAAGGTCTTAGTTCAGGACTTCTCTCTTCCCTTTCTAATTTTATGATCCATAACGGCGCACACTACAAAGACTTAAGTGCTGTACCTTTGGTGACCATTGCTAAATACTCTCTGGCTCTCACTTCTCTTATGACTCCTGCCTTTGTTTAACAGAGATGATGAACATCTCTCCCTGGATATCTATTAAACAACTCTGAGTCAGTCCCGCCCCACCCCCACCCCAACTTCTGCATCTTGTTAGTACCTCCCCAGGTCTTTTCCATCTTAGGCAAAGTGCTGAGGTGCCTGTTTGTGACTCCTCCCTCCACTCATATATTAAATCTACCTCTAAGGCGGTACTGTTAGGAGATGAGGCCTTTAGAAGGTGCCTTCGGGCAGGAGAGAAGCTGCTTTGCCCTTCCCTTTACCTGAGGACACAGAAGACACTCTTCTCTTTTTACAGTCATGAAATCGTCCCTCACCAAATACCAAAGCTCCTGGGACTTTAATGACCTACTCAGCCTCAGGAAGATGATGGATTGCTTTATGTTGTTTCTAACCTACTGGCTTCCAGCATTTTGTTGTAACAACAACAAATGACCCAAGCAGACAGACACCAATGTCTGTCTGATTTAGGTGTCTCTTCCTTCTTCCCTTCCTGTCCCCTCCCTGACAGTTGCTTAAGTTCATGGGTTGTACCTCCAGCATGACTGACTGCCACCCTCTTCTCCCTGGAATAACCAGATATCTCGTAGCTGTACCCCGATCACTTCTTCCAATTCCATAACCCATTTTCATAGGAGCTACAGTAAATGCTATGGGTGATGTTTTCTTTACAACGTAACTTTCAAAACACTCCTGCAGCCATATTTGTTTTCTACTGAACATAGGAAAATGCTGCCTCCGGCGACTGCCAAGCCCTTCCCAGTCATTCTAGTCCCGCCCTCCTCCACCCAGCCCTTGTCCACTGTACAAAGCTCACACTGGCAGTGGCTGTGTCCCCTGTCAGATCCACAGACTTACCTCCTCGCTCATCTGCGATTCCCTCTTACACGCCGTTTCTGTGATAGTTCCTTCTCAGATCATGAACACTAACATTTCACCCAAGTCAGAGCCTCCTGTGCAGTTTCTTCATTGGGATTACTCCTGTCTGGCTATTCTGTCATGTCTACATCCTTTGAGAACCCATGTGTGTAGGAGAAGTTTGTGTCTCTACTTTCTGCCCACTTTGATTTTCCTAAAAAGATGGCAACCTGTCATAGACGATGACCAATGCTAACCCTGAACGAGCGAATAGGTAAGATGATGATGGGAAACAGAGCTGTGAGCTAATACAGGATGCTGACCTCACTCTACCTCTGCTCTATGTGAAGGGTGATTGCAACAGGGTGGCCTCGAAGCCAGGAGAACAATTTGAAGACTGTCTTAGCTACGCTGACAAGGGGCAAGGGCTTGGGTCCTCCTTACCTTCGAAGTCACAAAAAAGGATTAAAAAAAGAGGCAGTTAGGAAGACGTTCTGACAAGACATAGTGAAGAAAGATTCAGTCCAGCTTTTTCAATGAGTATCTGAGTGAATATGTTATTAACTAACTGAACATCGTTAAAGACCAAACGTAAGGCTTGCCATGGATAAAATTTGGGAGGAGAGGGTATGACTAGCCTTTTCCTTTATGTTGGCTTATGATATTTCCTTCTTCTTTATGTTGGTCCTCTTCACAGACATGGCCCTGGTGGTTACATTGGTCACATAGCATGGTTCCTTACTGATAGCCAACTGTATCTGGAATGGCCATTTAAGTCAAATTGAACCAATCATACTCTGGTTTTTGAGAATTTGGAATTGGATCTTATTAATGCTTTGTCAGTGTCTGGTAGGATACAGGCAACATAAACTCTAAAATTATGGGGCTGTGCCCCCTATTCAGCAACACAGGAAGTCAGTTTAAATAACAAAAATATAGAAGTCAGAGAGGGGGAGGAATGCAGTACCCATTCAGTTTCTGCATAAAATAGTTCAGAAATCAGTTGTTTTGATGTCCCACAAGTTTTGTAGATTCTACTATGTTTTGGCCAACTTCTTTATAGTTAATTAACTTGTTTTTAAAAACTGAATTCGGTTAAAAATATGGTAGATAAGAATATATATATATACAGGTAGTATAAAAATATAACTCTCTGCAGAGTTGTTGTTTGTCCTCAATAAGTGGTTAAAACAGTTGTCTCCTCTTGTCTTAGTATTTGGAATCAAGGGAAAAAACAGTTACTGAGACCATATACCCCAGGCAGAGATGCTCACCGAGGAGACTTCTGAGTGCAGCACTTGGTCCCTGCTACAGAAAGGACAAGAAGCCGTGTGGCACCTGAAAAGTTTACTGTTTGAATTTAATAATGACATAATGTGGAGGATGTCACAAGGACGTGTTGGGAGTGATTAATTGCTGAGCAGTTCAGACAATAATGCCGCTTGGGTTCAGAGGCTGAAGACAGCCGAGAGCTGGGAAGACAGCTAAACTTCAATAAGAACTGAGGACAGAGGCTAGGGCTTGAAGAATGGTCAGGCCGTGCACAGCAGGACAGGAGCAGGGGAAGTCCTCCCTGTGGCCACCGCCGTGAGCAAAGGCAGAGAGGTGAGTATACAAAGAGCGCAATCGCTCAGTATCTTCCTCTAAGGCTGGTACTGCCTGGATACAAATGACAACAAAGGATTTCCTCATTTTCAGAAAATAATTGACCATTTCTCTCAAAAAGAATGGCTCTCTGGCTCGTAAAAGGGGGTGGTTCCTTTCTCATCAACATCTTTTCTACTCACCTGATTTTAAATTCACTGTGACTGAGGAGAACTTAGTGCAATGTCAGTGACCAGTGGCGTCGACCCAAGGAGTCATGTGGGTCTCAGAAATGTTGCTGCTCTTGCAGCCCATGGAGCTAGAAAGAGAAAGTGGGGCTGCTTGGGAATGAGCTGCATTCTCTGTGGCAGGATGGGACAGTTTGAGAAGCCTGAGCAGGGGCATTGCAGATCAGCCACAGACAGGGGGGAATGGCTGGAGAATGTGAGCCATGTGGAGTATATCAAGGCCAGGAGGCTAAATCCGCACTGGCCTGGGTCTGACCCTGAAAGAAGGACACCTCAGAAGCCAAGCCCAGCTCGGCTCCAGACACACATGTAAGCAATACTACCCCCACCCTGCCCTTCCACATGCAGGGTCAGGGCTCTCCTAACACGATGCAGATGCGCAGGCTCCCCTCAGCCAGCCAAAACTTGCCAGCTTGGTCCTCAGCTTTCTCATTTGAAACAGAGTATATTTCATAGCGAGTATTTTAAGACTGCCACTGTAAAAACAAAGTCCAAATCCTGATCTACTGTTGGAAAGTAGGAACATTTACAAAAGAAGATGCCCCCACAAAAGTGATCCCTAATTCCATCCCCACATATATATGCTCCTCCCCCATTATTTTTGCCTTATGTTTTCTAATTACTCTCCAGACAGACATTTCCATTGCAAATCTTGGGTGCATTTAGCCTAAGTTATCTTTCATATGGAAATATCTGATTTGTCAGCATTTGCTCTTTTCAGACACGGGGGTCATATTCTCGTGGCACTTACGCCACACAAACTATCCATGTCTTCTCCAGACATCAGCATCACTGTTTCCATATAACTAGGTCAAGGCAAAATGTTAAAACGCCGGCGTGCAGGAAGGGAGCAAAAAGGCAAGGGAATGCAAGTGGAGTTCCCGTTCAGCTTTCCTGCCTTCCACACTGCAGGCCAGAGATGGCTCCACGCAGCCAGTTTTCCCTGTCGCAGCGGCAGCATTTGGAAAACACAGTCAGCTGCAAAGTCCAAATCAGAATCGCTGGTCCCTCTCTCAAATGGTGTCACTCTGTTCCTTCTCCTCCTTTCCCACTTGCACATGGAAACGGAACAATTACAAAGCCAGTCACAGCCTATTAGCACATAGAAATCAACGAAGCCTCAAAGTCTATTCTATACAATGAGAAATTAATACATGCTAATTAATTTTGAACCTTAATTAATTTATGTATGCAAAGCACTTTGAGATTAACGGATGAGGGTTGGCAGAAACATATTTGCGTGTTGGTATATAGGATTGTTCTAGCATTTTGAGTTCATGGGCTACACAATAATTTTACTAACTTAAATAATATTAAATACTTTCAGTCAAAGAAACTCGGCTCATCTAGAACCACTTATAAATTTCATTTTCTGAGCTATTTATTTATTACTTTACATGTGTAAGTGATGTCTGTGCACCACGTGTATGCAGCGCCCATGGAGGCCGCAGCAGGCATCAGTTCTAGTGGAGATGGAGGTATAGACACCATGGAGGTGCTGGGAATTAAACCTGTCTCCTCCACAGCCAGAGCTCTTTACCACCGAGCCATCTCTCTAGCCCTTGATTGCAAATTGCTAAGCACCGACTTGCATTCTGCAGAACACACTCAATGTAGAGTGGTCAGGAAACTTGGGGACTTCTATTGTGCCCAAAGGGGAGTGAACATACCTAAGTTATGTTATATTCTAGGCTCTGGAAGTTAGGAGAAGGGCAGCAACAAATCACTCCCAATCATTCACTTACCTAACTCTTGTGTGCATTTCTGCTTAAACTAAATTACATCCCTAATTTTTCACACAATGCCGAGCTTCTTTCCTGTGTCCCTTTGCTTAGCTTTCCCTAGCTTCAAGAGTAACCTTCATCCCATTTCCCATGAGGTAAGTGCTGTCAACTGAACAGTTTCCTAGAGTCACATTTGAACAAAGCATCCCCAAACTCAGAATTTAGAATTCATCAACTTATTACAAAGTCCCTTGACTCTTCATTCATACACTCTATCAGACAGGTGCCTATGGTCATACTGAAATGACTTTTTGTGACATATAACAAAGTTGGACTGGAGAAACTAACTCAGGGGTCTAGAACACTTTCTGCTCCTGCAGGGTAGCCCCTGCTTCAGATCCCAGAACCACAATGCAGTTCACAACTGTTGGTGACTCTAGTTCCAGGGAACCCCATGTCTTCTTTTGGTCTCTGTAGGTACCAAACAAAAAGCCAAACACAAATAACAAAAGGAAAGCCTGCTTTTTGCTTATGGATGGTCAGTTAGGGAGCTGACATAATTCGGCGGAAAAAAAAAATGACTTTGGGCCATGTTTTAACTGATGTAGCTGGCGCTTGTGAGAGCAACCATGATATTTTCACTGATGGGAGCTGGGGCTCAGGAGAGGATTTTTCAGAGACTAACTGGTTGGTTTATATCTGGTTGACACAAATCTAGACGTACTTGAAAGAAGAGAATTGCATTTGAGAAATCGCCTTCATCAGACTAGACTGTAGGACATGTCTGTGGAGCATTTTCATGATTGATGATTTATGTGGGAGAGTCCACCCCACGGTAGGCAGGCCCATCCCTGGGCAGTGGGTCCACACTGTATAAGGAAGACAGCTGAGCAATCAGAAAGAGCAAGCCAGGAAGTGGCATTGACCCATGGTCTTCGCTTTAGTTCACGCCCCCCAACATCCTGCCTTGACCTCCTGCAATAACTTCCCTTAGTAATGGACCTTAACCTGTAAGAAGTAGGAAACCCTTTTCTCCCAAATTGTTTAGAGAACGTGTTAAATCACAGCAACAAGGAAATAACCAACAACACCAATTACAAAGATCAGAACTAAACTCTGAAGGCTATAAGTTCGGCTCCTGTGACTCCAGAAATGGTAAGGTTTTTCCCCTTGAAGGTCCTGCTCTCTTCTCCATCCTTCCTTTCCCAATATTCTGTGCTCTATTTAATAAAAGTGGATAAAAATAATCTTCCTGTTAAATGAAGATAATTATAAGGATTACCGAAACTGCTAATGTTATCTGAGTGATGTTATTTTTGTCCTTGAAGTGTCGTCTAAAATTGCTTCCTATGTCGCTGAAACGGTTATGCTTAGAAACACAGCTTAGGACACAGACATGAAAAACTGGCTAACTCTTGGTAGATCAAGAGAAATGGCAAGTGAAGTTTCTCTTTCATTGTTGTCTTTATTTTTTTTTAATTTCAGAGATTAAAATTTACTCCAGTAACATATGGTCCTTAGCAATTGTTATGTAGAAGTGTGGCAGTTTCCAAAGAAGGGAATTAATGCTGTCTTCTTCCTGTGTCCGTGAGTAGCGTTTTCTCTTTCTGAAAGGATCCCTGGCATCCCCTTTCCTGTCTTCTTGTAGTAGGGTCTAAGCCTATCATTTTTGATTTTAATTCATCACCTTTCTGAAGATTCTATTTTCAACAAACATTTATATGAATAGAACCCACTGAAAATATCTTATTTTAAAGGCTCTGCCTCCAAATATGCTAGACTAGACTAGACATGTGAACTTTGTTTGGCTTCAACATGTGAACTTTGGAGGGACATAGTTCTTATCATAACTACACTAATACAATGTCTGCAAATAATTAAAGTGTGTGACTATTTCCATAATGAATCATGTATAATGGATGACTTAAGTCTAGAAACTACATAAGAAACTCCTATTTACTGACACTTCCATTTGGCTCTGATTTCCACACTTTTTTTTTCCTATTTCCTTCCTTTGAATTCCCCTACCTCCTTTCTCCATCTCCTTTCTCACTCTATAGAATCAATCAAAGTAGCAGTAAATGTGAAATACATGAAGAGGCATAGACCACCCAACAGATCCAAAGAAACAGACACATAGAAACCCACAGAGCTTCCAATGCTTCATTCGAGAAGACCCAGGGGATTTCTAGTGAGGCTGCTGCTTAAGGATAAGAAGAGAGGTCAGGAGAAACACCAAACATGGGGGTGTGGGATGTGTTCACCTAACTGGAAACACACCCCTCCGAACACACCACACCGGCCCCAATCAGCATGGCAGACACTTACAGTTTGGATTCCAAGTCTACACCACTGAACCGAGAAATGCTGACGCCTCTTGTGGCTGCTCATTTCTTGGAGTCAGATTTATGTTTGGGCTGAAGGTCTATGCCTTGTGTTGCAGCACAGGCACCACTAAAAGTTGTTTGGGTCTTCAGAGTGGCACTGTTCCACAAGGAGATCCACAACAGAAGCAGGACACAGACATTTACATAGTGGGACCAAAAATTCTTTAATTTGGAGGTGATCCTCTGCTCTACTCCACAGGCATGGCATTGGGTGACGGGGAAGCACACCTCTGCAGGCGCATTGTTAGCAGCTCACATGCAAAGCTGCTGAAGCTCTCAGGTTTTCACAGCCATTGTGCAACCCAAAGCTGGGCAAGCTTCCTAGGGCCTGGGTCCAAAGAGGAAAGCTTCCCATACTAGAGCACACGACTAGACTGGAGTAAGTTATGTCATTTGACCGATGGCCCTTTCTATCCCAAGTTCAAATTCTTTCCTACAGACAGTTCGCGCCCTCCTCAGGTTTGCTGTTAAGAAGTTCTGAAATAGTTTTCTAACTCTAAGTTCCTGACATCATGGTTCCAAGATAGTTGTTGCATCCAGTTGTTTTTGTCCTTAGAGATTCTTTTTTTTAAATTGATTTTTATTGAGCTCTACATTTTTCTCTGCTCCCCTCCCTGTCTCTCTCCTCCCTCCCTTCAGCCCTTCCCTAAGATCTCTATGCTCCCAATTTACTCAGGAGATCTTGTCTTTTTCTACTTCCCGTGTAGATTATATCTGTGTAAGTTTCTCTTAGTGTCCTCATTGTTGTCTAAGTTCTCTGGGATTGTGCTTTGTAGGCTGGTTTTCTTTGCTTTATGTTTAAAAACCACCTATGGTAAGTATATGTGATAATTGTCTTTCTGTGTCTGGGTTACCTCACTCAAAATAATGTGCTTTAGCTCCCTCCATTTTTCTGCAAAATTCAAGCAGTCGTTATTTTTTTCTGCTGTGTAGTACTCTATTGTGTAAATGTACCACATTTTCCTTATCCATTCTTTAGTCGAGGGATATTTAGGTTGTTTCCAGATGTGGCTATGGCAAACAATGCTGCTATGAACATAGTTGAGCACATGTCGGGCTGGAGAGATGGCTCAGTCATTCAAGGCTAGGCTCACAACCAAAATATAAGATATTCTAAAGGACCAGACAAGTAGAATGTTTTTATCCATGAAAGCTTGTCTATGCAAACCTGAATTCACAATGAATGTGAAGTTTGGGGCATAATTGGAAGCTTACTACATAAAGTTATTTGAAGCAACACACCTGCCCCAACAAGCATAAATACATACAGCTTAGAAAATTTATTAGCCTCTATCAAACCTAAGGAAACAACAAAACTTCCCAAAGCACTGCTAAGAGCGGGTATGAGATTTCCTGGGCCTCTAGCTCTTAACAACCTTCCTACACACTCCTCCATGGTGTGCCGTGAGCTTGGGTACAGGAGTTGTGCTGCAGATATATTCTTGGGAGTAGGCACCCTATGATAGGTTGATCTCTGCGTTTTGACCAGTTTGTGTTTTCGTTAATGTTTGTGTCTGAAGCATCTATGATGATATGTGGGTAAAATAGCAAGCTTCAGAATGCTGTTGGGAACTGCACTGGTCTTCTGTGGTGAGAGAAGCCAGCTGTTCTCTAGAGCCATGTTCTCACTAGTTCCATGGACCCCTATGCAGGGCTCGTGTCCTGCATATCTTGAGTCAATAAATACCTACGACCATGACAAAGAGCTAATATAACAGATTCTATGACCATGACAAAGATCATATAACAGATTCTCTGCTTAAATTTTGACTGCTTGGAAAAACTTCACTCTGTTACTTGCTATCATATGTGATTTGGAGGCAAGACTCCAACCACTCATTAGTTGCAGCCTCTGATGGCGCCATAAACACATCTCTGTGTCTTTAGTTCATCTTCCAAGAGAGAAAAAACTACCAGCTCAGTTGTTTTTTACCATTAGATGCTGTTATAGATGACAAATAGATGGTAGAGATGAGAGATATGTACATACAAACATATCTATGTATGTATATATGCATACATGTACATGTACATATATACACATGCATAGATACTTGAATGCATGCATACACACATACTTCCTTACATACATATGTTAAGGAAAGAGAAAAATGGGGTCCAAAATAGATGTGACTTTTTTATGTTGAAATATAATCAATGGGAAGATGCTGAACTAGCGAGCTACTATTACAAAGAGAATAGGATTTTTATTCGGTCCGGTTCCCAACAGAGTGATGAAAGCATCTTAGTTCCCAATTTTATCTTGAGTTCGAGGTTGCAAAGTGTGATGTACAGGACCTCTCCCACAAAGTCACACCCTTCACCTCCTTGTTCTGAGGTACATCTGAGCTGCTGTGGGCGGGGCAGGGGGCTGGAGAAGCAAGGTCAGGTGATGGCAGTACAATGCAGAGGCGGGTCTCTGCCACCCTTGCTTTTCCATGTCAGCGAAGGTGTCGTGAACCCTTTGATTCACAGCTTTCTCATCTAGCCACACAATGCTTTGGTGCCATAATAAGATTCCGCTGAAAAGAGACTGTCTTCTTTCACTAATCGAAAGAGAAGCTCTGTTTGGATATTTTCAAGGGAGATGCGGAAAACTTGAAGGTTTTTTTCTCTACTAAAGTTGTTCCTCTCTCTTAGAAGCTGTCTTCTATATATGTTTAGGGCAACGAATTGAATCTCTGAGGGATTAGAAAGAGATGTAATGAACAGAAATTACACTTTCCATTCTTGTCTTGGGATTGAAGTTCAAATGGGACTCAACACAAGTGGCATTTTTAAAATGAAAATTTTTTGTAGGTGTAAAGAGATTTTATCTTTTTTTTTTTTTTTTTGTCTTTTGGGTCATTCTTGTGTGTAGCCCTGGCTGGTCTTACTCTCTCTACCTACCTCAGCTTTCCAAGGACTGGGTGTATATCTTCATATTATTTCAGAAACTTATTATATTCTTATGTGATTTGGATGCAACAATTTTCCCACTAACACCAGGTTTGAATACTTGGCCCCCTGGCTGGCGGCACAGTTTAGAAATGTTTATAGATACTGGCGTCTCCCTGGAGAATGGTCATTGGGACATACCTTGAAGTTATGCAGCTTAGCCCCATTTCTCTCCCTTCTTTTCTACCTGACTGACTACACAGGCAACACGACCAACTGTTCGTTCTCCTGCAGCCAGGCGCTCCACTCTAGGGTAAATCATGAGCCCAATCTCTCAAACAAACAAACAACAACAAAAAAAAATCCTTCCTTTAGCTGAGTTGCTTGCTTAAGTGTTTTGTCAGAGCAATGGAAGAAAGCAACTCATATTTTTTCAACTTTAACTTTCATTTAAATATAACTTGCATATATAAACAGATAAAGATTCAATTCTATGAATTTGATGAGTTCATAAAACTATCAAAATAAGTTACACAATATGCCCATAAGCACAGAGAGCACTCTGTCCCCTTCCTATCAATTACTCATCTATAGAAGGGCCTTTTTTATTTATGACACCTAATTTTAACTTTGTCTCCTCCTAATCTCAATACGGAATATAGAACACTGTGCATTCTTTTTTGCACTTGGCTCCTTTCGTTCAATAGAATGGTTTAGAAATCCACCCATTTCTTGTATCAATAAGCACAACCATTTACTCTGTTGATCGAGTGAGTGGTTCAACTATTACTAGTTTATCAACAAAGCTGGTGTGTGTATTCTTGGAGAAGCCGTATTTGTGAACACATACCTACCTGTCTCTTGGGTCAATATCAAGGAGTGAAACTGGCGGGGCATAAGGAACATGACTATTTCACTTTTTAATAAAACCCAGCAAACTGTAGCTCAAAGTGATTTTCCATTTTATGCTTCTTTCAGCAGTGCTCGAAACACTGCCCGGACACCCCAGTGCTCCGTATCCAGGCGAGGTGAACGGTCCTGACTGATGGCCCAGGAGATCGTGTGGGTGATGTCCAGGCCTCTGTCTGGTGAGAATGCTACAAGAACTGGTGGTAGTGTCATAGATTTGAAGCAATCTGCGTTCCCTGTTACAGCAGAGAAGCTCTGATGCCATAACACATTGTTGTATGAATGGAAACTAAACTCCAAATACACCCAGGAACTGAAGCTGTGGTATATCCTGATTAATCTTCAGACGTAGTTTTTTCCTTGTAGCTGCAGTGTACATTTCTCACCATCTGGATTTCCTCTGGAGTGAAGAGCTATATATGCCTTTTCTAGAAAAGAATGTAGAGACCCCTTAACTACGCATTGGTGAGTTGATTCTTCCCTGCAGGTGATGGATGAATCCGCCTCTTCACAAAGCCCTCACTGAAGACTGCCAATGTCCCTAAGTGCCACTGCAGTCTTCTCTGTCCTGGCCACCGAGAAGGGAGTTTGTTAAATATGTTCATTGTAAGATACATTTCTTTATTGAACTTCACGCTGTTATTTTTGCCCCTCCTGTGGCATTCATAGCCTGTACATCATAATCACCCACATCTTGGGCAACAAATAGGTGCTGTTTCTTTCTTCCCATCTGTTAACAAGATAAGTGGAAGACAGACTTCAAAGACAACTTTTCAGAGTTTGGAAGCCGAGAATGGTGCCACGGCGCTGTCCCCAGAGCCTACTCTGTCCGTCTCTGGAAATACATAGACGGGAAGACTCCAATATTGTCTGCTCAGAATCGCTGCCTTGGCGGGTTCGGGGGAGGGGGGAGGATGGCTTTAAAATAACACACTGTTCTGTCTTCATTTTCTTTTCCTTACATTTTCCCAAAGCCATCCTGCCCATCATCTGGTTTCAACTTTCATCTGTATTTTAAGGATTATGAAACCTGTAAGCCTTGCCAAGACTTCTGCCTCCATAGATCCAACTGGATAGTGAGTAGTAATGCCTCGTGTCCCCACGGACCTCTTCAAGCCCGTGTATCCAAAACCCTTGCCGTCCTCTCTCCTTTCCGTCCTGCTTGCTTTCATCAGGCATTTTTAAACACACGAGCATTTCCTCTGAGTGTGCTCTCTAAAACTGACTTCAGATCACCTACAAGGACTCGAAAAACTTCCTCCATAATTCCTACCTATGGTGTACTTCCAAACTGAGACCTCAGAAACATTTTGGCTCACTGTCTCTCAGCCTAGAATGTCCTTTCCCTAGGCGTTCACATTTTGCTTTTTCAATTCCTTATGGTCAGTTTTTTCCCCCAAATCTTGTTATTTGAGAGAAGGCTTCTCCACCTACATGTATAACACATTATAGTAGCATTGGCACTGTCTTTCCTCTCCACTGTTTGCAGCATTTGGCATAAACGTGTTTTAGGAATGGGATGTTTCTTTTTATTCTTATTCCCCTACAATGAGAGTACAAGCTTCTTAAGAGCAGGGGTTTCCTTTATTCACAGAAAGTTCTGGTTACACCACAGGCCTTCCTGATAGGAAGGAAAGGGAAGGGAAAGGGAGGGGAGGGAGGAGGAGGGGAGGGGAAGGGAGGAGAGAGGAAGGGAGGAAAGGAGGAGGGGAGGGAAAAGGAGGGGAGGGGAAGGGAGGAGAGAGGAAGGGAGGAAAGGAGGAGGGGAGGGAGGAGGAGGGGAGGGGAAGGGAGGAGAGAGGAAGGGAGGAAAGGAGGAGGGGAGGGAAAAGGAGGGGAGGGGAAGGGAGGAGAGAGGAAGGGAGGAAAGGAGGAGGGGAGGGAAAAGGAGGGGAGGGGAAGGGAGGAGAGAGGAAGGGAGGAAAGGAGGAGGGGAGGGAAAAGGAGGGGAGGGGAAGGGAAGGAAATGAAGGGAAGGGATAGAAAAACAAGGGAAGGACACATGTGGATGGACCATGATTTAATTGGAATGGAGCTGGCAAGATGGCTTAGTTGATAAAAGAACTCTCATGAAAGCATGATGACCTGATGTTTTTATTGCCAGAACCCAGGCAACAGGCCAGACGCAGTGGTATACATCTGTAATCCCATTACTCCTACACAGAGATAAAAGACAGAGACAGGAGAGACACAGAAGTTCACAGGCCAATGTCCAAAAACTTGACTTCTGGCCTTCAAATGCTCACACTTGCAAACATATACTCACCCCTAAATAAATAAATCAGTATTTTAAAGTAAATAAAAATATTATTGTAGCTGCGTGGTGGTGGCACACACCTTTAATCTCAGCACCCAGGAGACAGAGCAGGGGATCTCTGTGAGTTAGAGGACAGGCTGGTCTACAAGAGCCAATTCCAGGACAGGCTCCAAAGCTAAATAGAAACCCTGCCTTGAAAAATATATATATACTATTGTAAAAATCTAGGAAATGGAATTTTCTTTTTTTGCAGTTGTTCCTTTTTGTTTGTTTTGTTTTGATTTTGACTTTCTGTTTTTTTCAATAAGTGACAAATCCTTGGAGTATGTCCTTTGTGACTGAAGGTGAGTCTCAATGACCAAGTAATTAACTAGCTAGTACAAGACGCTGGGTTCAATTTCTGACCCCTGAAAGAGGCCAACAGTGAGCTACATTGAAATGCCTTCAATAAGAAACATTGGGAAAACTGGGCTTTGGGGGTTTGTCCTCTGTAGTTAAAGCAGACAAAGGAGACAAGGGTTGGGAATCTCGGGCAGTGATTGGTACCCCCATACTCTCCGGGACAGTCTTTGGTGCCCCCATACAATCCAGGACAGTCATTGGCACCCCATATTATCCCAGCTGCCCAAGCTTTTCCTTCTGCATTTTATTAGTTAGTTTTTGCTTCTGTTTTTTATTTTTGTTTTTATTTTTGTTTTAGACAGGGTCTCACTATGCAACCATGGCTTGTTTGCAGACATCTGCCTGCCTCTGCTTCTTTATGCTGAGATTAACAGCTGCTACCACGCCGGGTTGCCTTTTTTGTTGTTGTTGTTCTTTACATTTCAAACAACTCCTTACTCCCTTGAGAGTCTACTCCTAACAACCCACCCTATCCATTCCCAATGTCCATTCCCAGCCTCAGTGTTATACAGTCTAACGGGACAACATAAAATGATCACATAAGTCCTCCCTAATTTTTCCTCCTGAAATTATTTTCCGAAGGTTTTCATTCAGCAAAAGTCTGAGTTGTGGACATGAGACACTCTCTTTTCCCTTCTGCCAATAGAACTGCCTCCCAGCTCGATGCTTCTTCCTTCTGCTGACAATTTTGTTGCCCCTGGAGCACTGGTTGATATCTGATAACTTACTTACTGATAAGTTCACTTCCTGTTTATTTTCAGAGAGCATAGTTATTGGTAGGATAGAGTCCTTCTTCTTTGTGTTGGCCTTCAATATAACTAAGACTTCTTCAATTCCCAACGACAAATTTTGAAAACGTATTAAAAAATAAATCAACAAGAAAATTTATGATAACATAAGTATTTTTCATTCCTCTGAATAAATGATGGGGTAACATTAGTTCAAAAGTATTTTTGCCCTAAAGTCTGATGATAAAAGTTCAGAGTCAGACAAAGTTAAAATCCAAGGCTATAGTGTTCAGCTCTAAAAACTGCCCAAGGGAGTCAGAAAAGTGGATTTGACTTTACTCGCTGCTGGGTAATACCTTGATTCATAAAGACATGTATAAAGTCTAAGTATAGGAATCATTACAAGAGCCATATTGAACCTCTGATAAATAATATATATATACTACTGGGCGTATGAAACATCAGGTTTAATGGACTCTATTGTCTAATTGTCACCAGACATCTAACTAATCAGTATCAAAATAATTTTAAGACCCTAACTGCTTGTTATAGTCCCCAAAGCCATCTTTTCTAGTCCACGGTCTAGATAAGAAACAGAAAAATTGTTTAAAAATCTAATTGTGATGTTCAATTGTAATTGAGAATAATAATTTTCTAGTCAGAGCAGTGAGCTGGAACTTGGAAGCGACTCCAAGGTGCCACCTCAGTTTACCATACTCCAGTATGAGGCCCTAGAGAGCTCAATAAGAGAGGGGCAGGGAACAGCATCAATGATAGACTTCAGCCACAGTGGCTGAGAAGACATGCCACTGCCTTGTCACCACTGAGTTCAGAGAAATGTATTCATTTGTTTACTGTGTGTGTGTGTATGTGCGCGTGCGCGTGTCTGTGTATGGTGGGGGAGATTTCTACCCAGCCTCTTTACTATAGCCAGTTTACTGGAGGCTCAGCAGGTAAGTTAGTTGCCTCAGACTTGATTCCTGAGACTTTTAACTGCTGATGTCACAGAGGAGGTAAGGCCACGTGATACCATTGTACTCCATTGTACCATAACCACAGGGAGTTTGCTTGTGTGGATACTCTCGACACCCCAATACCCCATTTCAGAAAGGAGGCAGATTCTCTCTCATTTTCCACCACAATACAGGACTCTCAGAACAGGTCCGAACAGTCTGACTCTCACCACAAACATCAGGCATCCATTAGGACTTGGAATGCTGGAGCTTCTCTAGGGCTCTCTTAGGAGCACCGAAGTACGATGAGCAAAGTACCCCTTATTAGTCTCTTCCTGCATAATGGAAGAGAAGAAAGAGGAAGAATGCTCCACTTGGAGAGATGTATGAGAGCAGGAAAGCCACCTGCTTCCTGACGGTCATTACCTTGTCTCTCCCTATCCTTTAGGGCAGCAGGATTAAGGGATTACATGATGTCTCTTCTTCTCAGTGTCTTTGTCTCCTTCCTATGTTACCTTACAGCCTTACTATTGTCATTTTCCTGATTATTTTCACTCATGTTGTCAGGTTTTTGTCTCTGAGGGCAGAAACATTTGCATTCTCCACCCAAAGCATAAACTGGGATTCAGGACTTGCAACGTGGCCACCATGACCATTTCCCCATGCACTGCGATATGGATTATTGACTGTCTTTCCTAGCCTGGGAGAGCCTCTGAGAACCTGCAAAACTGCTTTTCTTTGGTGATATCTTCTGCTGCAGCACATACTTCTCCTCCCACCACATCTGAGTGGGATAAACATCTAACTTAGAGAAGTCCCCATCTCTGAATTCTAGACACCTTAGGAAAGAGCAGCCAAAGCAAATCATCATTAGCTTCCCATTTGTCTCTGTACAGTGTTGACAAATTGGCTTGCATTCCCTAGAGATCTTACCCAGTGGATCAGAGCTGGAATTCACCACAGTAGTGACGCCGAAGCTGAGAGGAAGATCTGAACTACCTCTTGATAGTAAACCTGGCATCTCTCAACTGTCTCTGGGAAGAAGAAGGAGAGAAGCTCTTCTCTTTATTTTCCCTATACTTCATTTCCTATTTGGGATTTTCTTATCTATTACTCCTTATTCACCCAGTTTTCTCTCTCACTGGACTGTCCAATGTCCCTTCCCCCTAACCCCAGTGCAGACAAATATTCCTGAATATTCTTAGAACAACAGACGTCTCGCTGGGCTGTCAGCAAAACTTTACAAACCATACAGGAAAAGCTATAAAAGGAAATCATGAATGAAAATATGAAAAATGGCTTTTTTTTTTTGATGGTGCTGAATTGGAACCAGTGCCGCTCTCTTGATGGATAAGTGCTCTCTCCCTGAACTATTCCCCACTCTCTTTTATAGTTTTTAGTTTTGATGTGAAATTTTGTTTTGTTGTCCCAGATGGACTTGAACTTATCAAGTAGTTCTAGGCAAACCGAGAAGTCATAATGCCCTGGCTTCCATCTTTGAAGTAACTGAGGCTAGCATGACTTGGATGACACGGAAAGGAAAACATTTAACACATCAGCTTTTACTCACGTTTTCTAATAAAAGTCTTCTTTACTGGGTCTCAGAAAGCCATTTACTTTGCAAAAACTGTCCAGTTTTGGGAATGTGGGAGCAATTCCAGAGGCCTTCAGCTTCACGCTTCTAGCCTGTTGCCTAAAAGCTCTATCTTGTTATTTTCTGTTTTAATGCTGAATTCATTTAAACCCTACCAAATAGAACACTCTCCTCTCCTGGGTAGAATGTTATGAGTAACATTTCTGAGTTCCAGTTGAAGAAAACCATCTTCAAAGGGAAGGTCATGACAGACAATAGAGAGACCGGTAGGCTCCACTACCTAGTGTCACTCTGTGATTTTGGACACATTACTTACTGTCCAAGTCTCAGTGTCCTTGCTTGTAAATGTGGGGGAAGGGGAGGGAGTATCAGCGTCTCTGGCATTTTGCATTCACTAGTTCTGCATCTAGATTCAGTGAACTCTGAATTGGAAACATTTGTGGGAAAAAAAAAACCCCGATTACTGTACTGAAACATTGAGATCATTCATTCTTACCATTGATTCCTGAGTAGCAATATTTGCATAGTGTTGATGTTGCATTACCTACTAGAAGTCATCAGGAGATTGTCTAAAGTACATAGCTCTGTAGACACATTACACCAATTTATACAGGAACTTATAAACCTACAAATTTAGTCATTGATAGGGGTCCTCGAACCAACTTTCCACAGACACACAGTTGAGCAAGGCATGACTGTCCTTACTTAACAATGTCTCTTTGTCTGCTCATAAAAAAGTTAATTAATTCAAATGGAGACCATAGTGAAGATTTGTCTCTTGTTGCTGCTATGTATGCTCCAGAGAACAGGGAGATGATCTCTTTCAGGTCATTTGCAGACACCTACAATGTCTTACATCACTCTATTGTCTTTAGTTCCAGTCTAGACAAGCTCACTACCAAGAAATCTGTCTTACAAATTTGCCTGTGAGAGCTCTTCCTATCACAGTCTCTTAATCACTCAGCAACAGTTATTAGATGAATGTTACCGACTGCCTGTTACATTCCAGGTCTTACGGAAGGTGTTAGAGCCATAATGGTGAGGAGGAATGACAGAAAACAAAGATACATTTTGTTAAAGACATTGATGTGGAAGTTTAGTAAAATGCCTTTTTCAGAGTCACACTTGTGGATGGTAGAGATGGCCCCGAGTCAACTGAAAATTCAGGTGTTGTGCCTTTTGTGGACAGGCTCAACAACCAGCTGACCTTGTTCAATGCTTACTTAAGCCAACAGAGTACCGTAACCGCAGGGTCCTTTCGGTTGCAGGCTTAGGCCATGTGATGACTTACATCTTTCATTGGTTCTTCTGGAAGGACTTTAAACTATTGTGTAAGTTTAGTCTGGCTACTCTACTAGAGAGAGTCCATCAGGAGGCCTCGTGAAGAGGAAATGTTCTGTAAAACCACACTGGATAAGAGCCACTTCATGGCTGCGTGCCAGCTGAGCTCAGCCTTCTAGGCAAGCTCTCCCAAGTCCCACACGTGAACATTAGACAGTCTAGGTACCAGAGTTCAGTCCTAAGGCCAGGTGGCTCATCCCATGTTACCTGGAACAAGGACTATAGCTCAAATTCAACTCTGGTGCCCCACAGAATCATTCCAGGGATTTAGAAGGCTGGTTTTAAGTCATAAATTTCAAGGTAGTTATTATGTGCCAAGAGAAACAATAAGTCCAAGGGAGTCTCTTCTTTGACACGTATATGTAGATAAGCATGGTGAAATTATCCATCCTTTATTAAGACTCAATCTTTTTAATTCTAAAATGAGGCAATAATATTTCTTCTAGGATACTCTACGCATAAGAAATAATATATTTAAATTTCCTGGCATTTGGTGCTAGTAAGTGGCAAACTTAGAGAGTTACAGGTTATTAGTTTTCTGACATTGTCTCAAATGGAGTTTTATTTAAAATCAGGAACCTGAGAGCATTAAGTCTCACCCCATGTTGCTATTTATATTTGACAAAGCCTATCACTTCTTTCCGACTGCCTAATGTCAGGATAAATGACAACAAGCTATTTCTCAAATCTAGAATCCAGGAGACACCAACATGTAACCTACCTGACACTTCTGCACTTTCTGACATACTTTTGCTTGCTTTTGTGTAAGCAAATGTGTATTCAGTTGTCATGACAACATCAAGTAATTAAAATTGTTGTTAAACATGGCATCACAAAGTTCTCACTCTTGCTTCCAATCGAGTGCTCCCTTTGACACTTTAGAAGATTGAAAAAAAATGATGTAAATCCTGGGATGTTTGGGGTATAACAAATCTCATTTATGCTCTCTGTCATCACTCACCCTGGTACGGAGAACTTGCTCTGTGCAGACTGAAGCACTGCAGATTTGCAGATGTTTCCAGAGTAATATTCGGCTGAAGAGAGCCCTCCTGGATGGCTCCTAGGATTCCTTTCCCTTTAAGTCCTCATCCAAAGAGCTTCGGCAAATGTGTTTTTAGGGCTCCTGGTTCTTGTCCACTCAGTATCCAACCACGCAGACTTGAAAAGAGTCTCTGGCATTCGTGAGGCATGTAGGATTGAAGAACAAGGAGGCAGAAGAGGAAGAAAAAGCTCTAACTATTCATTAGTTTTGGGTACATAGATAATCTGTGTGATGGCTTCGGGGCTTTAATTGAATCACTTTTCCCACCTTGTCTTCATTTTAATTATGCAGCAATCATTTCTACCAACCTATGCAAAAGAATCATATGAAAATGTGACACATGACAATATACATTTACCTAAGCTCCAGGACTACAGTGACCTACAGGCAATTAGCTATTGCCTCTAGCACTGAAACGGCCAATTAAAGAGTTAAGGCAATGGCCTCCAAATCACCTACATGATCAGGTTTTGTGGACTGCCAGGAACATTGTACTCCAACTGATATAATTTTTGACTGACTGATTTAGTAAGTCTACATCTGCTAAAATCCCAGACTCACGCCTGTAAACCTGAGGAGTCAGGTTTTATGAGGTGCTTTTTATTGTCATTAAAGATGATCCCACCTTAGCCTCTGTCCTAACAAGACAGTCTCACAGCCATCATTATAAAGCAAGAGCTTAGCTTGTCATCAAGGGAAACTGTCTTGCCCGGTCAATGAAGATAGTACTGAGTTCATTCAAGTATGTAAGATACTCATTCTAGTGGCTATAAGAATTCAAATATCAAGAGCCCGAAGAGAGTAAAGGAGCAAAATAAAGAGGGAGGAATGAGAAAAGAAAATGGAGGAAGGGAGGGAGAGGTGGGAGGGAGAAAAAGAGAAATAAATAATGTTTTATTTATTTATTTTTTAATGTGTGTGAGTATTTTGCCTATACTCACCACACGAGTGCTTAATGTCCACAAAGGTCAGAAGAGGGGTTAGATCTCCAGGAACTGGAGTTACAGAGGTTGTGAGCCACCTGGTGAGTGCCAGGAACTGAAGCCAGGTCCTCTCAAAAGCAGTCAGTGCACTTAAGCACTGAGTCATCACTCGAGACCCAGGAATACATATTTAAATCATAGAAACTATGCTGCGATTCAGATATGGAATAAGCTAAGGAGGAAGGGAGAGACAGCTGCCATCAAGACACATTTGAATTGCTCAAGCCTCTGCTTGAGTTAGCAGCTCTCCCGATGCAGTTTCCTAAATGTCCTCTGAATAAAGCCTAGCCAGGAAAGATGCCTTCACTAAATGCTTTCAAAAAGAACCTTGAGTAGAGGAGGGATGTGAAGAGGAATGGAAATGAAGGCAGTACAGGGAACAGCAGAGGGTACTGCATGGTCACCTAAGCTCAGTCCTGCCAGGTGCCACTAGACGACAGTGTGAGCATGTGAGTTGTTCCACCCAATGTGGGGTGGGGGCTGCTCTTATTACCACCGACTCCTGTAGCTCTTTCACAGAGCACATACTCAGATATTGGATTGCTAGCACTGGAGCCTGCCCTATATGAACACTGCAGCCTCCAATAGCCTCAGAAAGCCCTCAGGCAGAGAGACTAAGTGCTGATGATAGAAGGGCTGCATGCCCAGAATGCCGAGTATCGGGATGGTATGAGCAGGGCACAGAAGGTGTTTGCTACAAAAATTGGTCCAAATTGTACGTGTCTGAATAATTTTAAATTCCGTTGTGGAGCTCACTTAATCTAGTCCTGATTACATTTGTTTATTCATTATACCCTGGACAAACCAAGTTATGTGTTTGCCTATTAAAATAATCAATTAAATCTTTAAAATTTGTTCATGGTGCCAGAAATTTCAGAGTATCAATTTTGTCATTTGGGGTATCCCAGAGTGGAAGGAGGAACTTCTAAAGAAGGAACACTCTGTGACCTGGGGAGAGCTCAGTATTTCTTGGTAAATCACAGATTTCATTTGACTAGGAAGTAGACAGGGGGCAATTCTACAAGAAATACATTTGCCAAATTAAAATAAACTGGGAAACAAGACTTAGGAACCAAATATGTAATGAAAACACAAACAATATAATAGAAAAAAATGGAATCGGAGGGATTCTGAACCAACTTGCAACCAGTGATCAGAACCTTCTTCTAAACTACTCTGAGTACTATTTAATATCTTTAAACACAGGGATAAAGACAGAAAACCTGAGAAAAGTGTGGCTATGTTTGATGAAAGGAAAATTACATAACTCAATTGCATTTCTCGGATCCTGGTGTTAAAGTCACCTGAGAAATCATTTCCAAGAGATTATACAGACACCATAGAGTTCTTCCCCAGGTGTCTTCTCAGAGATTCCTTGACAGAATTTTGTGGACAACACCAGTCGGTCAGTCAGCTTTTGGGAGACACTAATCAAGTTTAAAAAAAATCCATTAAACACGCACCAATATGTATGCACTGAGCTTATATCTAAGGCCTGAAGTAAGTAATCTTTGGAGCTCTCTACAGTTTCCTGCTTGCTGGAGGTGGCCTGATGGACTGAGTGCAAACAGAAGATCCCTCGATTGAACTCAGTGAGCAAATCACTTCCTCCAGACCATCCTCTTGGGGACCAGGAACCACTTTTGGTGTATCTTTGATGTCTCATGCAAGTCACGGACACTTCATGAAAGATGACTGATGGCACAAAATAATAGTAAAACAAATGCTCACTCATTGCAAGTTGCCATTGCCAGACTTCCGATTCCATGTGTCTTCAGCACTTTTCCCAGTTGTGGGTTAATGGAACAGACTGAGGAGAAAATCTATTAACACAGAGGACCATTCTTTGGCTGAGGTCTGAAATCGGCTTCATAACATAAGGACCTCTCACCTCCTCTCAAGACCTTTCTGTGTTAAGGAACAGACAAGTTACCTCTCACTTTCTTCCTTCTTTTTGTTCTAGATAACCCTCCATTCTCAAGTTCAAACTTCATCTTTTCTTCACAGGTTGTCTCCACATTTACCTTCCGATCGTGGAGTCCCAGGTACCGCACAGTCTTCCTAATGAGGTCTCCTCCCAGCACCTCCACTGCCCTTCCACATCCCCTTGAGAGTCACTCACAGCCCAGTTCGTGCCTGCAGTATCCCACAGCTGCCGGATGTCTTATGTATCCGGTGTATTCAGTCTAATATCTTGAATAAGGCTTCTTGGAATTTTAAGTATATGACTCAGCTTTGAATAAATATAGTTTAATGAATTGTCTAATATCCTTAGGACTCTCTTCATTGTATTGCCTAATTTATTGAGTCATTGCTGATGTGTTTAAAGGAAAAACTTCCAGAAAATAGGGACTGTGAGGACAATCGTAATTACCTTGTAGGTTTATTACAAGTCTTTGAGGTCGAGTTTTCCAAGTTGCCCAGTGTGCCTTCTTCTCTGTGTATAACACTGCTCTTTGCCACTGTGGCAATCAGTATAAATACATTACTTTGCAATAGCATAAAGCCTGGCACTTCCAGCTAGAATGCAAGCTTATAGATACAGAAGTAATCTATTGACTGAAGGCCTATAGGTCAACTATGGAAGAAATATGAAACTTTAGTAGTCACTGAAGAGTACAGAGAGAGAGAGAGACGGGAGGGAAGACAATTCAGACATCTGATCCATTGTCTGTTTTCACAAGGCAGCAGCATAGCGAACAACCACTATGTCTATATGAAATAGATACTAAATATTGACATTTTGCTGTGCATCTATCTGATTAGGTAGTTCTACCAATCAGACTTTGGCTTGTGCATGCACCTTTAGTGGGTTTCTGGGTCAGTCAAGAGGTCGTCTGGTCCACCAGGGACTTGATCCGGATAACCAGGTTCTTATCTTCATGGTCTCTATCTAACAGATAAATGAAGAAACATTTTTTATGGCAGAGATAGAAAGGAATTCAAGAGAACAAAGACTCATACTCTCTTCTCAAGTCTAACCTCAAGGTAGGAACCATGACATTGGCACCATAGTTAGCTGCTTCAGCAACAGGATCAGCCTAAAGGTAAAGCAGGTAAATTCTTCTCTTTGCACTGGGAGACAATGTAAAGACCCATGCAAATCCACAGGACAGGGATATGAACTGACACCACCGATTTAATCTATCATCTTCGTAATCTGTTACTTATTTGACAACCAAACTAAAAAAATTAAAATGAGATTACAGAAACAAAACAAACAAAAAGAAACCAAACTGTAAGCAGCCTTCTTAAGTACACCTAAAACTAGTGGCAGTAAGGGAAGGCGCAGCCATTTAGTCAGGTGCTCAGTAGACACTGAATGAGCATGTCTACCCTTCTTAGGACACTCTTGTCACTTGCTGTTACATAACTGCACAGGGCAGCTGACATGTAAGTACCAATGTCCCTGTGCTCACACAGCTCACACCTTTTGGATCTGCTAGGAACAAGTGTTAGGGGATAGTCCTGTGTGCATTATGGTAGATAGTTGATACATCTGTGCTGGTCACTAATAGAATAAGTGATAAATACAGGGCAAAGATCACAGAAAATGTTCTCTTGGACTTCTTATGTTCTAGGGGGACTTCTTGGGATATGTTAGAAAAGGAAAACAGAATAAAGAATGAAGCACCTAAGAAAGGACATTTATACACCTCATTTTTCGTTATAACTCTATTTTTATTATCTTTGATAATTTTTGTGTGGTATGTGTGTGGGGTCTTACATAGTATAATACTTGTTAGCACAAATATGTGAGTGTATGCAGTTGGGCCCACATGCCCAAGCATCTATATGCATCTGGATGTCAGAGATTGATATTGGTGTCTTCTTTGGGTCCTTTCTACCTTTAATTGTTGTAAGACAGGAATCTCTTTCTGAACCTTAAACTCTGAATCAGCTAGACAGCTGACCAATGACTATCAGGGGTCTGCTTACATATATCTACCATACACCAAGTGCTATGTGCTGCTGTGCCTGACTTTTTCTATGGGTTCTTGGGACTTGAACTCAGGCACTGATGGATGTATGACAGGCACCCTATGGACCGAGCCATTTCCAGAGTCTTTTCTCAAAGGTGTGTCAAGGGATGAGCTTGAACATGGATAGCACCAGTCACCACACCGTTCTAGTCAGAAGGCAATAGCTGCTTGTATAAAACAGGAGCCTCTCAGAATCACTGACACAACAGCCCAGACCAAGTAGGAACCTTTACTAAGGGAAAGTCCTCAGGCCCCATGGTATCCAGGTCACATAGAATTCATGGAGAAACAGAAGAACAGGAAAGATGTGATTCATGTGTCTTTCTTTCAGAACGTTATCAGTGGCAGATATGAGAAGCCAGAACGAAACTGAAGGCTAAGTTATCCCTTTTATAATGTGTATATACACACTGTACACCACACTGGTGAAACAAAGAGGTGTGCTGAACCAACGAAGCCATAGAGAAAATCCCTTAGCCTTCACTCGTTCTTGGAGACAGCTTTCTCAGACCCTCTGTGAGGTCAGGATTTGCTGTATGAAGGGGGAAAGCCTCTGAGCCAGAGCGGAGGGTTCCCTTGATTTGAAAAGTGAATTTCAAGATGGAGATAATGAGAGAGAAGCATCGCCACCCAGTTGTTTGTGTGTGCGTGTGATTGTATGGACGTGAATGCACGTGATTATCCTCAGTGTGTCTGTGTGTAATGGGGCATTAACACAGACTCACGCAAGCTGCTCTGCTTTATGAGTTGGATTTTATTTATTTATTTATTTTTTTAAAGAAAATCAAGCCATGTTTTTTTTCCCTTCCCATTCTCAGAGACGAAGCAGTTTACAGATGCAGAATCCTTTTTTAGGACTAATTCTCGATGCATCATTCAAATATCCTTTGAGCTGAGCACACGATATGCACATCATGAATACATATAATCACCACGCAGCCCTTTGTGAAGACTTTGAAAATAACATCTGAAAGAGCCGACCGTGGGTCTCCATCTGAGGCTGTGCATTTGGTTAGTGTGGCTGAGCTGACTCTGGCCACTTATTTCCTCTTTAACGGGCTCTGTTCCATCTCCTGTGGCTGGAAACACTGAACACTTTAGCGGTACTACAGTAAAGAAGTAAATCACAATTTCTGGACCCCTGTGAGAACAGTATAGGTAAATCTGGTCAATGAATGGCAAAGGTACTCAGGTACTTGTAGAATTTCAAAACATGGCACACAAACAGATACTTCTTTAAAAGATTGTCACCTTAAAGTTAGCTCATCTTGCTCTTTCCGTCCTACCCTGGGGCTGATGTTCAAAGCAGCACTGGTCCTATTTCTCCGCTGGAGACAACGGTAAATACAATGAATGCTTTTCAACACTGGAGCGCAAAGGCGCCTCTTCTAGGTCTGTGACTCGTTATTACACGAATCCATAATTGTTTTTCTTAAACCTTCTTTTTGAAAGGATGTAACAAAGATTTTTTTTAATATGTTATAGCTGTTCTCTGAAATTCACGACACTTAGATGAAGGACTGTAGAATGTTTTCGCTTCCAATGGAGATCTTTGTGGGTCTGAACTTGTTGACATTTTTACCCCTTGGTTACATCTCTTTATGGAGCAGATCATGGGCTAGATTTGCTCAGTAAGCATTCTTCATGCTCCATTGTTGGGAAGATAGGTTTGTCTAACTCGATATTTCATGTGAACTTGAAGCATTTTGGCTCAAGGAGTCACAGCAAATGGTTGAAAGCCTGTTAACCTTGTTTTCAGATCCAGTGGTCATTAGATAAGTTTGGCCTTTGAAACAACCAACAAGCAAAGACATGTATTATTTGTCATATGAAGGAAATAGATTTTTGGTGGATCATTCCAATTTTAAAACTATTGCTTTTGAATCTCAAAAATGTTTCCACAAACTAATTGTAATCATATAAAATAAATAAAATCATATTACGTGGATATGATATCTATTCATTTAAAGAGTTATTGTCCATAATATGTGTTGTAGATAGTCAAGAAGCAAAATATACCTTCATTCCACTAAAATTTTATTTTTCAATTTCAAATGCAATTGATTGCTGATACTTTCATTGTATTTTACATAAGGATCATATTTAAGGCTGTATTTAACTAACGAATAAAACACATATGTGATGGTATGAATGAGAATGTCCCCTACAGACGAATGTGTTTGCATACTTGGTCTGTAGTTGGTAGAACTGTTTGGGAAATATTAGGAGGTGTGACCTTGCTGGAGAAGGTGTGTTACCGGGGGTGGGCTTTGAGATTTCAAAAACCCATGCAATTCCCACTTAGTTCCTTTCCGTGTGTGTGTCTGTCTGTCTCTGCTTCGTTCTTGTGGATGATATGAATGCTCTCCACTTCTGCTCCTGAACCATATCTGCCTGCCATGCTCTCTACCATAATGGATTCTCTCTTTATTACTGTAAGCAACAACTGAATGCTTTCTTTTCAAAGTTGCTTGGTCCTGGTATTTCTTCACAGCAATATAAAAGTAACTAAGGCAACCTACTATATAGCATCCGCAGAGTTTAAAATATTTAAAAATATTAAAAGTAAAATGCAATTCAAAAGCAAACTTTACGGGTACACCACGATATTAATAATAATAGTAAAATGGGTAGTTTTGGAGAACCCACAATATGCCACATCACAGATGAAATCTATGGCCTAATATTTAACCTTGTGCTTCTTACAGAGAAACTGGGGGAGTGAAAAGGAGAGAAACAACCAATAGCTGAGGAGGGCACAAGGCACCTCCCTGAGACTGTTGAAGAGATGGCCGGAATCAGCTGAGTTGTTTCCAGGTTTTCTCAGTCAATGGATCAGGACAACAGTCAGATGCAGAACGCCAGGGACCAGAGGAAAGGTCCTGATGAACTTACTGAGCCTCCCAAGAGGGTGCTGTGCATCACTATAAATGGGGACACTTGAGCCCTTGTGAGGGAGAAACAATGGCACCATCTCTCTTTAGTATTCCTTGCCCTTCAAACTTTGTGCCCTATCCCTGATCCCGACCCCTGCAACTACACTCCAGCTACACTCAGCTCCAAGCACGCATCATGTTCCTAGCTGCAGTAGTTCTGTTGCTCTGGTCTCCCTCCTAGGATGAGTGCACTCTTTACTCTGCTGCTGCTTACACTCCACCTTCAGAGTGACATCCCCAGTAATCAAAGCAGAGATTTGCGACTCTCTGTCATGTGCACCGTCTCAGCATTTATTAACTTTGATATGCACTTGATTTATTGCTTCTTCAATAGCATGGGACGCTCTAGCACAAGCAAGCACCACTTACATCTGGTCTATAATACTCCAAAAATATTAACTATTATTTTTCTCTTGCTTCTTCTAACTCTGCCTCCCCGACAGTCCTGCTCACCACAGTCTAGCTGGATTCTGTCTTGTCTCCTTGCAGAACTGGATTACTATTCCCATGGCAGTGGGAGCTTCACTTGCATTTTCTGAAGCCTGTGACAGGCATGTCTATGGTTTTTATTTCTAATACTGCAGGTTTAAGCGTATTACATTTTGATGTGAGTTCTATTTGTGTTTTTTTTTTAAATAACAGACTTAAGAATATTTAGGAAAGATGTAAACAGGAAATTCTTGTTTTTCCTTTAAAATCGATGTGTAAGAATTTTCTGCTCAAGGTTGTCAGGTTAATTCAGGATTCCACTCAAATAATTGAAGGTTCTCTCTAAGTTTCTCATCTGTAAATGGGCCAAGTCATAATGCGGTTCTCAGGAGTGAATGTTCTCAACCTGGCAATAAAAGAACACCTTTCTGCATGAAATGGTTATCATATGTAGGTATTCGATATAGTAACAGAAAGCTAATATGCAGTGTGTGTGCATGTGTGTGTGTGCATCCCGTTATAAATTATCTTTGGCTTGTGCAGAAACAGAGATTTAGAAGATCTTTTGAAGACACAGTCTTCAACAACACAGGCTCTAGTGACAGCCAACTCTCTGAAGGAGACTCATTTTCATTTGCGCATATTTGTTAGAGGCAAGTTCTTGCTGTGTGACCCGGATTGGTCTCTAACTCACTATATAACATATCTAAGGCTGGCATTACACATGCAATCCCCTTGCCTCTACTTCTTAAGTGCTAGGAATACAGGCAAGGGATACACAAGACATGAAGGCTATTTTCTTAACGTAACTCTTTATCCTTAAATGTTCTTATAGCATGGGGTTGAAAACAATCTTTGTCACACTATGGCAATGGCTACTTGAATATAATATTTTGTTTTAAATAGGATTTAGGTTTTGATAAGCCATAACTATATAATATTTACCTATGTCACTGGGATAGATGGGCCCTGCTCTTTTGTTTTCAAAGCTAATTTTTTACTTGCATAAAACACATTTTTCATCAACATTTCCTTCTTCTATTATATTTCAAAAGGAACCCTAGAAGAAGCATTGATTTCAAGAAGTGACTGTTATGACAGAATTATAAGCAGCCTGAAGCATCCAGATTAATATAAATGTCCTGGGTATGACGACCTGCCCCCACCAGCAGTGTTTTTTTTTTTTTTAATAAGATGGAACAATTTACCTGGGAAAAACATTTAGCAGACACAGAAACTGTGTCACTTGTCCAAAGAGAGGGCACAGATAAATATTTCCACGTGGCTTTTGCTTGCTCCTTGACACTAAGCCACCCATCATTCGTGCCTTTATATATCACACTTTTAGCGTCACTATCGTCACCAGCATGAGCAAACGGCAAAGCTCAAGAGGGTATGCTCCATCCTGCTTCGAGAGCAACTGCTCAGCTGGACTTTCAGGACGCACACAAATGGGTCCACTCAGCTCTGGGGAAAAGGGGGTCAGAAGGATGATGACCAGGAAATGTGAGGAGGGTAGCTCTCTCTTTTTCTAAATTTTGGAATCAGGCCAGGGTCACTGATTCTAATTAGCAACAGCCCAGATCCTTTTCCCCACAGGTACTGGGGAACCTGTAAGATGAACCTGGTCTGCCAAGTCAGAGCTTGTATTTAATTTGGGGAGGGAGACGGGGAGGAAGCACTCGGCCAAACCCTGCTGGGCTCTTTCTGGGCACCTAACAGCCAAGGAAAAGCAGGGGGTGGGTAATGGAGTCCATTGTTGGGGACTGGGGCAGTATAAATTAGGGACACAGAGTTTGAAGAAAGCCAATGGTAAAAGCAGGGAGGAAGGAAGAGAGGACCAGGAAGGCCAAGGTGAGCACAGCAAGCAACTTTGTGAGGCTGCCATTGACATTCCTCAGCTCCCTCATCACAGCAATCTGCAGATGACAGTGTCACCAAACAGTTTACCAAGCACCCACCACGGGAGAAGCACTTTGCTGACAGGATTTTCTGTAATCCTTGTTGCAATCCAATATGATCAGTTATTTTATGTACAAGGAATGTGGCTTTACAAAAGAGCAAGGGTCACCGGTTAGTAACAGAATCTTAATTCAACTGAGAGTTAGACTCCAAAGCTTGCTTTCTACTTCAATTTTCACAAGAGACCAAAAACTATAGAGGAGACTCATTAACTTCTAACGGGTGGAGGGGCATATGTTAAGATCAATATATTAATGAAGAAGACAGTTTTGGAAAAATGCATTACTTCATCATTCCAAGATGAAGGTTCAGAAACAGGTGCAGCTCATTCTAATATTTTCTGTGTGAAATTTCTTGTGGGGGAGCACTAAGGAGGCTCGGTTTCTTGCTAGGTTCCCATGATGGAAGTCTTAGAAATAGCTGTCTTCGTTACGGAGCTATTATGAGAATAATGACACAAGTATAAAGAATACACGTTGTGTAAAAAGATCAGCGCACATCTATACTACGTCTACCAAGTGTTCCTTCCAATAAAAATTTTACAAAAGACAACTGAAATCCCAGACAATGATGTGCCAAGAGGGCTTCGCCTCTGTTAGTCAACACCAGGTTCCCAAGCAGCATTTGAGAGCTCACACCATAAGCATAGACTTTCCCTCAGTGGGCTTGAAGTCCTAAAGTTCTAAAGAGTTATGAGGTGATGGCAGTCGCCCACGCGCTTCTCTTCCTGGAGGATCTAGGTGTGAGAGGTTCCAGAGTCTCACAGGCCAGCTCAAATACTCACTTGATTGGACATGGCTGAAGCCACCATTTACCAACACGTAAAGGTGGCCAACTCCATAGGTGAATAAAGTGGGCAGCAGTTCCACCTGAGAAAACACAGTAGTAATTCAGTCATATTTCCTTGGGAGTTTCTTCAGCCTTCAAAAACACATGCTTTTCATTCTGCTTAGATTGACTAGCTTGAACTTGAACTTCTGTCTACAATCACTCCCTTTCGGGGGAGTATGTCCTCATCCTCTCCAAAATTACTGGTATCTGGAAGATGCTGTTACCCCTTAAACCTATAGCAAGATGTTGGTGTAGGAGGTCCTTTTGTCTATAGGCCGCTTTAATTGGTTAATGAATAAAGAAATTGGCTTCACCTGATAGGGCAAAACTTAGGTAGGTGGAAAAGACAGAATTGAATTCTTGAAGGAAGAAAGCAGAGAAGAGAGCCGCCATGGAACCGCCAGAGTCAGACATGCTGAATCTTTCCCGGTTAGCCACTGTCACGTGGCGATATACAGATTAACAGAAATGGGTTAAATCAAGATGTGAGAGTTAGCCAATAAGAGGCTAGAGTTAATGGGCCAAGTAGTAATTTAATTAATACAGTTTCTGTGTGGTTATTTCGGGGCTAAGCAAGCCGGGCAGCTGGGAGAAATAAGCGGGCCCTCCTCACCGTGCTACAAGATGTGGTAGATTTTTACAGTATACAGTATAAACAGTAAGTTATAGTGGGATGTATAGTATACCACTGTTCTTAATTCTCTGTTTTCCATATCAATTATTTCTTCTCTAGTCCCCTTTCCAACATCTGGTATTCTTGGACCACCTTATTGGTGTCTGTTTGGGGAGCTGTACATATTTCTGGGGTACCATGTGGAGAACCTAATGTGGGAAGCACAGTTGTTGATCAGAGTGGTAGCAGGCATGGGTTATGTTCTATGTGGCTCCTGCTTCCTCCCCTGGGGCATCTGCGGTGCTCCTGTGTGAAGCTCCTAGGAGCTGTCAAAGCACATTACCATAAGCAGGAGACTCACAATAGTAATGTGTTCTCTCTCAGCACTGGGCGTCCACCTCATTATCCCAGGACCCCAGTGTGAAGTCAAGCTGCTGTCTGACCTGTGCTACCTGCAAAGAACGGAAGAATCCACGGTTTCTCCTGGATCTGGTGGCCTCAGACTTGCCTGAGCTTATCGCTATAAAACTTCCGTCTTCCTCTTTCTTCTCATTACCTTCATCTCTTCTCTCTCTCTGTGTACTGACACAGGCACAGGGTGTGGGTGGGTGGGTGGGTATGCACGCGCACGCGCATGCATGCGTGCATACACGTGTGTTCAGAGGTACTGGAAGTTGGCGTCTGTTGTCTTCACCTATTCGCTACCTTCTGTCTTCTCCCTGGGTAGGGGAGGGGATGTGCTCTAGGTTGATGTCTGGTATCTTCTTCAATCACTGCCCATCACAGTTTTCATTTTGGGAGACATGTTCTCTCAGTGAACTCTGAGCTCTCTTATTTAGCTGGGCTGGTTGGTCAGCAAGCTCCAGGGACCCATTTATATTGGCTTCCCCAGGACCTGACTTAAACAGACATACACCACTGCTCCAGCTTTCGTGTGTGTGTGTGTGTGTGTGTGCATGTGTGTGTATACATGTGTGTGTGTGTATGCATGCAGGAGTGTGCATATATGTGTGAGTGTGTTTGTATGTGTGTGTGAATGTGTGTTTGTGTGTGTATATGCATGCGTGTGTTTTTGTGTATGTGTGTGTATGCATGTGTTTGTATGTGAGTATGTGTGTATGTGTGTGCTTGTTGTGCGTATGTATATTTGTGTGTGTGTGTGAATGTGCGTACACATGCCCACTGGGAATCTGAATTCTAACCCTCGTACTTTAATAGTAGCAAGCACTCTACAGAGCTCCCTGTCTAGCCCCCTGCTCTCTTCTCTAAAAAGGAGATTTTCTAAGACTGTCACATCTTCAGAACCTTTATTTCACTCATCCCCAGAACCTTTCTCCAAGCAAGGCCACATTCCCAGGGTCTGAGCACCATGATTTAGCTTATGTGTCTCTGATGGGTGTTTGCCTGGTTCTCAACTTCTCTGTGACCTCCATAATTTCCCATCCCTGAGAAATCCACACAGCTATAACAAGCACCCTTGAAGTAGCCTTTCCTGCACTGCATTCAACTGATTCATTTGGGATTCTGACATTAGCAACTACAACTAACCATGACCTTCCAACTAGACTCTGATGTTAGTTCCCAGTGTCAAAAAACACGAACAAACAGCAATAAAAACTCTGCTAACTCTGATTATTGGCAATAAAATTCATCACTTACAATCCAAGAAAGTGACTTGAGTTGTAGCTCTATGGTAATGCGTGTTCAGTACAATGCTTGGCCCTGGGCTCAATAGTCAATGCAGAAAGAAGAAAAGATGGGAGGGAGAGAGGGAGGGAAGGAGGGAGGAAAAAAGGAGAGAGGAAGGGAGGGAAAGAAGGAGAAAGAGAGGGAGGGAGAAAGGGAGAGAGGGAGGGAGGGAAGGAGGGAAGGAGGGAGGGAGGGAAGGAGAGACAGAGGGAGGGGAGAGCGGGAAAATCAATCACCTGCAATACCAACCTGCACAAATTTTGCATATGTTCTTTGGTGTTGTGGGAAGAGCAACCATGATCATTCATACCTTCATTCTTGTCTAGACTTTGAGCAGATCTTGCCATGCTGACCAGCTATATCTGAACACAATGAAAACACGCATCTGCTAACTGAAAAATTCAAGAAAAATATTTTATTTTAGAAGTTGGCTTTTTTTTTGAGGAGGGAGGAAGTAGCTGTCTTCTAATTTGGGTTGGGTTAGATGGTTAGGTAGAAGGCTGTTCTCTGGAGAGTCCTCAAATTTGCATATATCCTGTTCTGTCACCACTTTGATGTCATAAGGAATCCAAAGGTTCCCAAGAGGGCTTCCATTGAAGAAAGTCAAGTTGTGTAAGAGTGTTGTGTGTGTGTGTGTGTGTGTGTGTGTGTGTGTTCTACTCACGGGCTCTGCCTCCTGCTGACAAAGGGCAAACTGTGCCCACAGCTATGACTTCAAATCAGACATTAACCATACCAGTACAAAATCAAGCCAATGCAGAGCTGGGTCTCCCTGCTGTCTCTGGATCCCCCTGCTCTGTGAGATTTGATATTATCAAATTAAATTTGCTTTCACAGAAAAGTTATGCTTGTTTCTACCAAGTCTATGTATCTGGGGTTAAAAAAATGTGTATATTTAAGTTATGTTGTTCATGGAAAAACTAGTGTCACCTTGCTCCTTGCCCCTCCCTTTTCTTTTGTTCCTCTCCCTCTCTCCCTCCTCCCCGTCTTTCATTCCTTATGTACTCTCTCCCTAGTCTAAGTGAGCCATTTGGACCTTTAAGAATAATGCTTGCTATTTCCTAGATAAACTTCAAACATGGGATCATCTTTTTTAAATATCTAAATTGAATCTTCCCTATATAATGTGCATATAACTATTTAAAGGAAGTTGTAAAAGAAAAATGATATTTAGCAAACGGAATAAACACATATAAAAATTTGCAGAGCCATACACATACATATGCATGTGTGAAATGTGTATGTGTTTGAAGTTAGGATTTGAAAAGTGTTTGCCAAAATTCGGAGCTTCGTGTAAAAATAGCCCTGTGTCTGTATCATTTAGTTTCTCTTGGAAACTTTAAAAAAATATAATATTTTTGATGGCTTACCCTGCACTGCCCAGTTATATTAAGATAACAGTAAACTACATTCTTATGCCTGTCATAGCATTTAGCCTGGTGCTGCTTGCACTTTGAGTAATCTATTAAGATGTATAGAGTGTAAAATGCTGCCATAGTGTTGTTGAGTTCGAGCTATCAGCTGTAACACCTAAGTGCAGTTATTGCCAGTGTGGAGCCCTGGCTGCTTCCCGCTACAGACCTCAGCAGCCAAAAGGTTTGTGGCAGTGACCCCTGGCTGCCTTGGCCACCACCGTGGGGGTTGCCCAGAGTGCTTTCTCCCTGTCTCTGCTCCCTCTGCTCCCTCCCCTCTCTATTTTCTTGCCCGTCATCAATCTTCCTAAAATGACAGCAGACAGATGTTAGCCCTTGCATAGATCAAATGAAATCTATGGCTCTGGGGCCGTTCACCAAAGATCAGGGCAGCCTGTACCCGACACGGGCACACACCTTGGCAGGAATTTATCTAGAATCAATTTGCCAGACATTGTAAACAACCCTTTGTAGGCACTGGCTACTTGAAAATAGACTGTGGCAATATTTAGAACTTTGGTTGCACCAGAAAAGTTTGGCTATGTGCTGTTGGGAGGCACTTGCAAGCTGAATCAATTTATACATGGGAAATCATTTCAAAATAATTACTGATGTTCAACTTAGAAGGGACAGTATTTATTTTGGCCACAGACTTACAGTTTTAGCCCCTTCTTCCAAAAGCTGAACTGTAGCAAGATTCCCCCCACCACTTTTCCTGGGGCTTTGAGATTTCCTTACAGAGCAAACACGAATCCATTGCTTAACTATGTTGAATGAGCTCTTGTCTCATGCAATTTCTGTACATCAATGTACAGGACCCTTCATCCCCAATAGAAATGTTTACCTAATCTGGAAAATGTCAGGCCATATGGTGTACATTGTATGAATTTCATCCATTCTTTTTAACTCTTTCTGAAAATCTTTTTGCCTCCCGCTGTCCCTTTGTTGTGGACAAGGCAGAAATGATTAAAGTGGGAAGGAATCAGAAGAGAGGGGGCAGGACGGGAAGGGAGTCAGCAGAAGCACAGATGGGAACGGGGGAGGCCCTTTTCTCTGCTGAAAGAGACATCTTGTAAAGGCCAGGGAAAACTTAGGATCAAGGCAATCTTTGTGTAGAGCAAATGCTAAATAATAAAGGACAATGGGGACCTGAAGATCGCGATGATGCACTTCCAACAGTCGCAAGCAACAGGCTCAGCAACTCAGAAAGACCCAGCTTCTTCGGGCTTTGGGCTCCGACTTTCATCCTTAGGTCATAGAAATGGTGACATCTTCACTACGTGAAGAAAAGAGCCATCCCAGCACTGCGCGTCCAGGGAAGAGTCTCAGAGATGGTAAAAGATAGATTACTATTTAAAATAAGTGATATCAAAGAAGAATAAACTATTATGTTTGTGCCAATGCTTATTCATGGTTTTATAACAAGACATATCTGTTTTCTTCATATAAATCTTGACTCTATATTTAGAGTTTGCAAACAATGATTCTAGTTTTTGGCTGCCTGCCACTTCTGATAGAAAGCTGGGATGGCTGAGCTACATTACCACAACATTCAAAAATTCCCAAAATTTCATGTGCAAAACATCTTAACAGGAAGAGGAAACCAAGGCATGTTCATGTGTAGGAAGAGGAGATAGGAGGTCAAACATTCTCAAATTCAGACTGAGTCTATCTGCAGAGCAGGTAGCTTAGGTTTGCCCGTGTTCCTAAGTCATAGGTATGGGTCCTGACTGGAAACTACTACTTCAGGCTTTCTCCCACACACACTTTTAATTTAAACAAAGGACTCCCAATCTGTCTTGGTCACACAGTCAATTCCTAAGCCATGCTTGAACACCCACTACCTGCTCAGCAAGCAGTGTCAGCTCTGAGGGACCGATAGAGCCTCATATTAAGAAAATGACTATGTCCTTCTTTCAAAGATGTTCAATACTACAGCAAGAATGGCGGGCCCCAGAAAGCTGTCATTAGCTTAATGGCTTTCTTCCTTTTGGGAAAAAGGAGAGAAAGCAAGAATTTCCAGGTTAGCCAATTCCAGAACCCTACTATATTTTGCAGATGTGGATTTAGTTTGATCCATACAACTTTACTATGCTCATTCACACAGCCACTGACATTTTCAAGCTCTATTCTCAATGGTAAGGATACAAAGACAAGATCTTTCTGACCAATGGGGAAGCTAATAGGCTCTTCCAGAACTCCACAGTAGCAAATGATTGGAGTAGGTGGACCTTTTGTCTATGTGTTACTTTCATTGGTTAATAAAGAAACTGCCTTGGCTTTTTGATAGGGCAGAATTCAGATAGGCAGAGTAGACAGAACAGAATGCTTGGAGAAAGGAAGCAGAATCAGGCAGATGCCATGATTTCCCTTCCCCAGATGGGCGCTGGCTAGACTCATGCCAGTAAGCCATGACCTCGTGGTGGCATACAGATTATTAGGTAATAAGAGGCTAGAACTAATGGGCCAGGCAGTGTTTAAATGAATAAAGTTTCCGTGTAATATTTCGGGTGTAAACTAGCCGGGGAGCCAGGATCCCGGCGGGAACACAGCCCACCGCTCCTTTTACTACAAGGGATGGGTGTACAGTTTCCCAATCTCAGTAAGGAAGGAAGCCACGTTCTACCATGGGCTCCTGGAAGCACAGGCTGAGAAGGGACACTTTCTGAGTGACCCTAAATGAAGAAAATGGAAATCTTAGTAATCTAGGACATAGTTGGAAGCATGTGAGCAGCTCAGTGTGGCCATAGGTACAAAAGACTAAGAAGATTTAGTGGGAGCAAGTGAAGGCAACAAAATAGGCAGTTAAACCCTGAAGATCCATTGGCATACTAAAGATTATAGCTAAACTTTGAAAACTGCAAGAGCCATGAATAAGCCACTAAAAGTCAAGCTGGAAAAACGCTGACGGAACTGACAGGACAGTCATCAAGATAGCTTTGCAAAACACAGAAAACTTTGTGTAAGTACAGAGCAAAATACGGCAAGTAAATTGGAACACGGATAGGAGACTAGAAAGACATGGACTGGAGAGATGGCCCAGTAGTTGAGCACTGGCGGAGGGCGTGGCTTCAGTTCCCAGCTCTCACAGGGCAGTTCACAACTGTCTGTGACTCCAGTCCCAGGAAATCCAGTGCCCTCTCCTGATTTCCACGGGCACCAAGCATAGAAAATTAATAAATCTAAAGAAAGAGATGAAGAAAAGAAGGAAAGAAGCATGTAAAGAAAATATGACATAAAAGAGAAAGATACTCAAGGGCCCGTGGTCTAGAGATGAATTCAAATTTAGAAAATTACAACTGACTCTAATCTAGTGAAAAAGGAAAAAGAATTAGAGAGGGCCGTAAGTCATGTAAGGCAGCTTTCAGGAAAACCTCTGCACTGTTCTGTGCCCACTGCAGACACCAAGTTAAATATATTTCTAGTAAATTGTTTTCTCCCTGCAAAACAGAATGAGAAAGCAAGGACGGCTGACATCAACAGGCACAAGCTGGAGAGAACAGTCCTTGTCAGTTATTTCAGACACCACAACCTTTAAATCACATCTTCAGAAGGGGGAAAAATCACATGCATTAGTCCCATTTGCAACCAGTGTTACTCGGTGTATCAATTAAAAGCACAAAGTGCTCTCCCCACATTCCTTCGACCTAATTTTCAGATATTTATTGGTACATTACACTGAGCATTTCATCACAATTAGTGTGGAAGTGATACAAGGGCCATAGAACACGCGGAGCTTTTCATTATGAGAGTGGTTGAGAAGGGCAAAGACTAAATTGTTAATATCTTAAAAACAAGAGCATTAATTATTAAATAGAAGTAGTAATATATGGAGTTATCTGTAAGAGCAATAGAATATGCCATTTAGACAGTTTTTAATCCCCCATTAGTGATTTCTAACAGAAGCCTTATTAAGTTGCGTAGAGAGTTGAGAAGCATCTCACTAACCCACATGCCATAAATAAGATATTGGCAATAAAGGCAGACTGCAATCTCTATTGGGCTGCCTTGATCCTAACTCAAGATCTTGATCTTGAGTAAATCAAGAGGAAGAGAAATTGAAATGAAAAATAACAGTGTGCTCTAAAATATAGACTCATTTTAATAGCTGGGTAAAATGAAAGTACATGGAAGAAAGAAAAGGAAAGAAGGAAGGAAGAAGGGAGGGAGGAAGGAAGAGAAGGAGGGAGGGAGAGACGGAGGGAGGGAGAGACGGAGGGAGGGAGAAGGGAGCAAGGAATGTGTGTTTGTTTTGTCTTGTTGTAGGTGTGATTAAGTACTTGACAAGTGCCAACTTCAGGGAACACAGGTTTCCAGGGGTGAAGTCTGTTGTGGCAATGGGTGGCTTTGTGCAGAGAAACATCCAGCAACTGCTTGCTCACATCTTAACAGACCAGAACAAAAAAGAAAGATAAGAAGTTTGCCCTGGCCATACTTCTTGTGGGAGGGTGCCCTAAAGATCTACTTTTTCCATTGTGTCCTCATTCTCAATGGTTTCACAGCCTTTCAAAGATCTCCACAGAGAAAAGGTGGTCCAAACACATGAGGTCATGGAAGACATTGTACATCCAAAAAGAAAAAAAAAGAAAAAAGGAAAAGGAAGGAAACAGAAGGAGGAGGAAGGAAGGGAGGGAGTAGGAGGGAGAGAAGCAAGGTAAGAAGAAAGGGAGAGATAAGAGAAAGAAAGAAGGAAAATTTAGAACACTCTCAGCACATAAATCAACATTCCATGAAAATATTTATTAAAATAGACAATGAGGAGTTATAGCTTTTATTTAAAAAAATTAATTGAGCTGTTCCTTGTCTCTCAGTGAATGTTGGAGGATCAAATATTGACATCAGTAAAATAAAGCATAGATTTCTAAAATCTTCTCCAACCAGTCAATCTGTAAGATGCTCTGCAGCAATATAATTCATATGTTTTCAAATGTTTTGAACTGTTTGTTGAAATCACTGATGCAATACTCCTGAGATACAGACAGACAACTCTACAATTTCTATTCACCTTATACTTACACTACACTCATTTTCGTAATATGCTTCAAATCAGAGTGATTTCAAACTCTTTGATTTCAAATTTGAACCCATACAAAAATTATAAAATTCACTTTCATGGAATGTTTTAAAAGTAAACTTTTTTAATTAAAAACAATCTTGTAATCATATATCCTAACAATAGGTAAACAGGTCTAATTATAATCCAGATTAAGTTTTAGAAAAATATGATGAAGAAAACATCCATGACTCCAAGCAAACAGTATGGAGTAGAAGGCCGCTTGTTTGTTTCCCAGCTTCCCAGACTCCCAAAATATTCACACAGAAACTATATTATTTAAATAATTGCTTGGTCTATTAGCTCTATCTTTTCATTGGCTTATTCTCACATATTAATTTAACCAATCTCCATTAATCTGTGTATCACCACGTGTCAGTGGCTTACTGGCAACGTTTTGCCATGTCTGTCTCTGGCTGTGGCTGCATGGCTTCTCCCTAACTCCTTCTTCTTTCTTCCAGCATTCAGTTTAGTTCCCCCCACCTACCTCTATTTCCTGCAAAGGTCCAAGACAGTTTATTTATTTACCAATGATATTCACAGCATACAAAGGACAATCCCACATTCACAGCAGAATTTTTTCCACAATCTTCTTCATAGCATTCAACACGGCAACAGAATAGACACCATTAACAAATTTGGAGCAAGATGTGCTGTGATTAGATGCTCCCAGCATCTCATAGCTTCCGCAGGCAATCCTGCTATGGAGAGAAACAGGCACATTCCAAAGGTTCATGGCTGTTCATGCAAGAGCTGTCCAGATACAGTCGAATCTGGAAATTCATCTTAAAGTGCCAAATTCTCCCCCTCGCCCTGGTTAAATGATCAGCATAAACATTTATCCTGTCTTTACTGTAAAACTAAACGGAAACTTGCCCAATAAATTCCAAGCTTGAACTTTTCAAAAAAAAAAAAAAAAAAAAGGCCACGAGGAAACAGCTTAGCTTCTGGCTGTCCCTTCTTTTCCAGGGCCCTCAAAGGCACAGGATTTCTGGACCTCTGGACACAGAACATTCCGACACTATACATCTCTGCCGGGGCTCTGGGCTCTACTGCAGTCCTCAAGGGGTTAAGTCACGCGATTCCAAAGTTCAGCGAAGGGGCAGGCTCAACTGAACAGCGGGATTTTTAGAATGTTAATCGTCAGCTCTCCACCGATTGGCTAAGAACAAATGCAAGGTACAGTAAATTGTCCTTGTCAGCTCGGCTCACATGATGATATGCTTTATTTCTAGACATGCCTTGAATCTGTCCCCTGAATTTATGTTCAGAAAATAAACACTTCCAGACGGCAATAAAGCATTCCGTTGTGGCTAGGGCCTGCACGGCCTCACACCCACTGCTTCTCTTTCCTGGGAGGTAGTAAGGGTCTGAGCAGTCCCGGGTCCAAAAATCATATCTCTCTCACTTACCAGGCCAGCACGCAAGAGTTCTATTACAACCAGAACCCCAAGACCAGGATTGCCTTTCTTCGCTCCCCACTTCTGTGTTCTTCCCTCTGCCTTCAGCTTTTTGTTGCTGTTTGACTTTCCTGTAAAGATGTTTCTTTATGATTCCAGTAAAAAAAAAAAAAAAAAAAAAAAAAAGAAAAAAAAAAAAAGAAAGAAAGAAATCAGCTTTTTTTGCCAAGTGGTAAAATAGAAAGGATGCTGATATTTTATCCATCTTTCTGTTACTTACCTTAAAGCAAGGCAGATTATAGGACCATCACAGGTTTTCTAAGCTTTAGACTCCACATTGCAATTTTATCCAGATCTGAGAATTTTTAAATTATTTACATTTTCATAAAACATCTTTGATTGAGTCGATTTCATCACTTACCCATTTTCAAAGGAAGAGAATAGTGATTTGATGTCTATGTATATGTGTTGTGATTTCTAATATACTAAAAATAAATGTATCACTATTATTATTACACTGTTTACGAAAGTTCCCTGAAATAGCTTTCTTTACACAATTCTAGAACAACACAGAAATCACAAGGAAGATTAACACAATATAAATAAAATAGAACAATAACAAAGATATCAAAACTTCACAATGTGTTTATTTAATAAAAGTTAAAGTGAAAGGCTGCTTCCCTTTCACCTGAGAAAGACAGTGAACAACCAGGATTCACATGAGTGGCTGACTGACTTTTAAATCATGGGCTCCACAGATTCCTCGTGAGTACCTAGTTAGTGTTGGTTTGTAACTTGTTGTATTTATGATCATATTCTACACTGGTACCCGCAGATGACAACTGTTTGGAGAAGATGCCCACTGAGACATCGGCAGGACCACATAGATGAGAAATAGGCTACAAATAAGGTGACAAGGGGAGAGAATGGAGTCTTACTGCAGATCCAAGAAGAGCGGGTTGAGTTGGACTGTACATGTCTCTTTAAAACTGAAGAGAGGAAATGCAGTGATTTCTAGTTGTAGGCAAAGCTCTGTTGATGAATATGAGAGTCGTGGCCAGTAATTAAAACCATATGGCTTGCCAGAGAATAAATTGCATCAGGTGTCCTCAGTTTGGCTATTAATATAGGTTGCCGCTGAACCATAGGAGCGGTTTCCCTCCTGGCTTCCCTCTTACTGTAGCAACCCTTACTATTCTCTTTCTCAAGAGAGCACCATGGAAACCAAGCAAAATGCACTCTTAGGACCGTCTCAAATTCTCTACCAAGAGATTATGACATCATCCCAGTTCACACATGGAAGGATTTAGTGTCAGTACAGGAACTGAAGTTACTCCTAGCAGTCTCGGTAAGGCCGGCCCTCTGTGAATTGGTTGATGGGACTCTTACAGTGAATTCTCCTGTGGTCTTTCTGTTTGCTACTTACAACACAAGCCTAAAAACTGGTGAAACATGACCTAAACTCACCTAAGAAAGCTAAGAAAGTTTTTGGGCTTTCTCTCATCTTCAATCACCATTGTTCACAAGGAAAGATAGTTTTCTTTAAGCTAGGAGAAGAATTTAAGATTATAACAAACAAACTTTAAGTTAGAAAAAAGAGGAGGGGCATCCCCACTAGCCAGTCAGCAGGTAAGACCCCTGTGGGCAGGCCACTCCACCTCCTCTCCCATAGGACCCTGTAATCTACAAGTCCCAACTCCCCCCACAAATCCATGGAACCCATCATCTTTCACCCCAACCACCATTCCCTCAGCATCAGAGACCCCCAGAGGCACAGGCACTGCCTGTACTAATTGGAGGAAGAGATGGGTGGGCAGTAATGTAAGAATACACTCAACAACATAAAGAGTAATATGACACCACCAAGAACTAGTAGTTGTACAACAGTAAGATCAGGACATCTCAATACAGAAGAAGCAGAAGAAAATTACATTAAGAATAAGTTTTTGAAGATGATATAGGCCCTTAAAGATGAAATGAAGATTTCCCTTAAAGAAATCAAGGAAAAGACAAAAAAAATGGAAAAAAATCAGTAAAACCTTTTTTAAAAGCCAAGAAAAACAATCAAACAGGTGAAGGAAACAGTTCAAGACTTAAAAATTAAAATAGAGGCAATAAAGAAAACACAAACTGAAGAAACTGTGGAAAAGGAAAATCTGGGTAAATGAACAGGAACTAGCAAATACAACTAACACAAGGCAAACAATGAAAGAGACAATATTGTGCATGAAAAGACGATAGAAGAAAGAGATTCATCAGTCAAAAAAAACATTAAAGTCATCAAAGTCATATCACAAAACATCCAGGAAATCTGGGACAGCATGAAAAGACCAAAGTTAAGAATATTAGGTATAAAAGGAGACCAATACAAGCTCGAAGGCATAGAAAACATTCAACAAAATCATAGAAGAATACTTCCCCAAACTTAAAAAAATGGATATGAAGATACAAGAAAGCTTACAGAACAACACATAGACTGGACCAAAATAAAAAATGACCCCTTATCACATAATAATCAAAACACTAAACTTACAGAATAAAAGAATAATATTAAGAGCTGCAAAGAAAAAAATGCCAAGTAACAAAAAAAAAACAGATCCATCCAAATAACACCCAACTGCTCAATGGAGACTCTGAAAGCCAGAAGATTCTAGACAGATGTTATGCAGACACATGAATGCCAACCCAAACTAACATGCCCACCAAAGTTTTCAGTCACTATAGACAGAATACAAGATATTCCATGACAAAACCAGATTTAAACAATCTCAATCCAAAAAATTCACTCCTACAGAAAGTACTAGAAGGAAAACTCCAACTAAAGGAAGTTAGCTGCACCCATGGGGGAAAAAAACAACCAATAGGTAATTCCTTACCAGCAAATCCCTAAGAAGGGCAACACATAATACTACCATCACCAACAACAAAGAAAGAAAGAAAAAGAATTAACAATCACTGATCATTAATATCCCTTAGTATCAATGGACTCAATTTGCCTATAAAAAGATAACAGCTAATAGACTGGATACAAACACAGGAGTTGTCCTTAGCTGTATACAAGAAACACACCTCAACTTCAAAGACAGACATTACCTCAGAGTAAAGGGGAGGGGGTGTTTAATCTAATAAACTTACGGAGCAAGCTGGTGGAGCTATACTAATATCTAACAAAATAGACTTTAAACCAAAATTGATCAAAAAAGAGCTGCAGAAGAATATTTCATATTCATCATAGGAAAAATTCATCAAGAATTTTTCAAGAAATTCTTGAATCAAGAAAGTCTCAATTCTGAATATCAACGCCCAAAATACAAGGGTACCCAGTTTGAAAAAGAAATATTACTAAAGCTTAAATTACACATCAACCCCTGCACACTAATAGTGGGAGAATTCAATAAACCACTCTCAACAATGGACAGGCAGGACTTCCAGAGAGAAAATTAAGAGAGGAATAAAGGAACTAACAGATGTGATGATTCAAATGGGCTTAACTGACATCTGTAGAACATTCCAAACAAACACAAGAGAATATATATACCTTCACCTCATGGGATCGTCTGTAAAACTGGTGATATACTTGGTCACAGAGCAAATCTCAAAATACAAAAAAAAAAATGGAATATATCCCCCATCTTGTTGAATCACCATGGCTTAAAGCTAGAAGATAATAGCAATACAAATTATAGAAAGCATACAAACTCATGGAAACTGAATAACACTCAATTGGCTCACTATTGGGTAAAGGAAGAAATAAAGAAATTAAAGACTTCCTAGAATTCAGTGAAAATGAATATACAACATACCAAACTTACAGGACACTATGAAAGCAGTGCTAAGAGGAAAGTTCATAACACCAAGAGCCTATGTAAAGAATTTGGAGAATTCTCACACTAGTGACTTAACAGTACACCTGAAAGCTCTAGAACAAAAAAAAAATCAAACTCACCCAGGAGGAGTAGATGACAGGAAATTATCAAATTAAGGGCTGAAATCAATAAAATAGAAAAAAGAGAAAATTACAAAGAATTAATGAAGCAAAGAATTTATTTTTTGAGAAAAACAACAAGATAGACAAACCCTTATCCAAAATAACTAAAAGGCAGAGAGAGAGAGAGAGAGAGAGAATATCCAAATTAACAAAATCAGAAATGAAAAGGGGGACATAACAATATACACTAAGGAAATTCAGAGAATCGTCCTGTCATATGTCAAAAACCTGTACTCCATAAATTTGAAAAATTTAAAAGAAACAAACAATTACCGGGATAGGTACCACATACCAAAATTAAATCAAGACCAAATAAACAATTTAAATAGCCCTATAACTCCAAGGAGAATAGAATCAGTCATTAAAAGTCCCCCCCCCCAACAAAAAAAAGGTCAGGGAAATGGTTTCAGCACAGACTTCTACCAGAATTTCAAAGAAGACCTAATACCAATATTCCTCAAATGTTCCACACAATAGAAAAAGAAGAAACATTGCCAGATTCTTTTTATAAGGCTATAGTATATACCTATATAGTAAGGAGGTATACGGTATTACCCTGATATCCAAATACACAAAAATGCTGCAAAGTCAGAGAATTACAGACCAATCTTTTCTATGAGTATTGATGTAAAAATTCAATAAAAGTACTCTGCAAACAAATATAAGAACACATTTAAAAGATCAAGCAGGCTTAATTTCAGAGATGCAGAGATGGTCCAACATACAAAAATTTCTCAATGTAATCTACCATATAAACATTATGAAAGAAAAAAACCACAAGATCATATGATTACATGTTGAAAAAGTCTTTGAGAAAATCCAACCCCTTCATAATAAAAATAAAGGTCTTGGAAATATCAGGAATAAAGAAAAGGAGCAAAGCTAAACATAATAAAAGTAATATATTGTCAGCTGCCCTCTCTCTCCATACCTATTCAGTATAGTAATAGAAGTTCTAGCTAGAGTAATAAGACAACAAAAGAAGATCAAGGTATACAAACTGCAAAAAAAAAGAAGTCAAACTTTCCTTGTTTAAAATGATATTATAGAATACATAAGTGACCCCAAAATTATACCAGGGAACTACTATAGCTGATAAACACCTTTAGAAATGTGGCAGGATATAAGATTAACACAAAAAAGTCAGTAGCCCTTCTTTATATAGATGATAAAAGGGCCAGGAGAGCAATCAGAGAAACATCACCCTTTACAAGAACCACAAATAATATAAAATACTTTGGAGTAACTATAACCAAACAAGTGAAAGTCTTGCATGACAAGACCTTTAAGTCTTTGAAGAAGGAAATGGAAGAAGATATCAGAAAATGGAAATATTTCCCATGCTCTTGAATAGGTAGGATTAACATAGTAAAAAATGGCAGTCTTATCAAAGCCAATCTACAGGTTCAATGCAATCCCCATCAAAATCCCAACACAACTCTTTACAGACCTCAAATAAACAATACTCAACTTTATATGAAAAAAAAAACCAAACAGGATAACTTAAAAAAAAATCCTGTACAAAAAGGAACTCCTGAAGGCATCACCATTCCTGACCTAAAGCTCTACTATAGAGCTATAGCAATAAAAACCAGCTTGGTATTTGTGTAAAAACAGACACGTGGACCCATGGAAATGAACTGAAGAGCCTGACAATAATCCACACACCGATGAATACCTGATTTCTTACAAAGAAGTCAAAACTGTACAATGGAATAAAGAAAGCATCTTTAACAAGTGGTAGTGGCATAACTGGATACAAACATTTATAAGAATACAAATAGATACATATCCATTGCCATGCACAAAACTCAAGTCCAAGTGGATCAAAAATCCAGGTACACTGAACCTAATAGAAGATAAAGTAGGAAGTAGTCTTGAATGCAATGGCGCAGGCGACCACTTCTGAAATATAACATCAGTAGCACAGGCACTGAGAACAACAATTAATAAATGGGGCCTCCTGAAACTTGAGACTGAGAAGCTTCTGTAAACTAAAAAGACATGGTAAACAAAATGGCAGTCTAAATAAAGGGAAAATACCTTTAGCAATCCCACATCTGAGAGAGGGATGATCTCCAAAATATACAAAGAACTCAAGAAACTAGACATTAAAATACCAAATAATGCAATTAAAAATAGGATGCAAATCTAAACAGAGAATTCTCAACAGAAGAATCTCAAATGGCTAAAAGACAATTAAGGAAATGCTCAGCATCCTTAGCCAATAAAGAAATGCAAATCAAAACAACTCTGAGATACAATCTTACACTAATCAGAATGGCTAAGATCAAAAACATCAATGACAGCCTCGGATGTGGAGTAAGGGGACACTCCTCCACTGTTTGTGGGAGTGAAAACTTGTACAGCCACTTTGGAAGTCACTATGGTGGTTTATCAAAAAACTGGGACTAAATCTACCACGAGACCCAACATTACCACTCTCAGGCATATACCCTAAGGGTGCTTAATCATACCACAAGGACACTTACTCAACTATGTTCATAGCAGCATTTTTCATAAGAGCTGGAACCTGGAAACAATGTATATGCCCCTCAACTGAAGAATGGACAAAGAAAACGTGGTACATTTTTACAATGGAGTATTACCCAGCAGAAAAAAAAATGACATAATAAAATTTGCAGGCAAATGAATGAAACTAGAAAACAATTAATGCAGACCCAGAAAGACAAATATGATGTGTACTCAGTCATAAGTGGATATTAGATACAAATCAAAGGATAACCAAGCAACAGTCTATAGCCCTAGAGAAGCTAAGTAATAAGGAGGCCCCTAAGAAGGATTCATGAATTGCCATGGGAAGGGGAAATAGGTGGTAAACTGGTGCAGGGGGCAGCAGAGGGAAGAGAATGGAGAATGAGAACATGAGGGAATGGGATGGTTGAGTTGGGGGAGGAACAGAGAGGGAAAACAATGAAAGAGATATCTTGATAGAGGGAGCCATTATGGGGTTAGGAAGAAACCTGGTTCTAGGAAAATTCCCAGGAATCCACAAGGATGACCCCAGATAAAACTCCTAGCAATAGTGGAGAGGGTGCCTGAACTGACCTTCTCCTGTTATCAGATTGATGACCACCCTAATTGTCATCATAGAACCTTCCTCTATTAACTGATGGGAGCAGATGCAAACATCTGTTGCTAAGCACTGGGCTAAGCTCAGGGAATCCAGCTGAAGAGAGGAAGGAGGGATTTTATGAACATGAGGGTTCAAGATCATTACAGGAAACATACAGAGACAGCTGACCTGAATTCATCAAAATCCATAGACTAGCAGTTGGTGAGGCTGCATGGTACTAAACTAGGCCCTCTGCATGTAGGTGACAGTTGTGTGACTTGAACTGTTTGTGGGGCTCTCCCGGATGAACCAGGATCTATCCCTGGTGCATGAGCTGACTTCTTAGAGCCCATTCCCTATGGTGGAATACCTTGCTCAGGCTTGATACAAGGCTTTGTTGCCTCCCCATGAAAGGCTTTAGCCTTTCTAAAATGTGAATGGGGGGTTAGATAGGAGGGCAAGAGAGGAAGGGGAAATTGTGGTTGGTATATAAAATGAACTAAAAAATTTAAAAAGACAAGTGAGGAGGTATTATAATATAAGCTATAAAATGTGACAGTTATCATTTCTGAATTAGAATGAAAGCTAAAGAATTGCCTCTTCTTTCTCTTAAGTTATTCAGTTGACTTATGTTGATCAAACATCACACAGATTTCAGTTCATGAAGATGCAATGTCTCAAAGAGACAAACTCACACCTTGCAGGACTCTGTCCCAATGGAGAAAAAAGTCATAAGTATAAGATACAAGAATGAAATAAAGATGATTCAAAATAAATGCTTAATATGGCCCATTTAAATGAAATAGCCACAGTTCCCTGTATGAAGATATTTACACCAAAGTGCAAAGAGGTTGTCACATAAAGAACATTCTGAAAGGGGTAGTTTATGAAAAACATCATAACCAGAGCTAAGATTGGTAGAGTCAAGGATTCTAGAGAACAGTATGGCTTGAGAAGAATCAGGGAGTGAAAAGTTTGAAGTGAAGTAGGAAGGGAATGAGCCTTGGAAGCATGGTAGCCTAGGGAAGCCACTTAGGTGTAGTTTGTTGTTGTCTTTGCCAGTTTTTCTTTTATTATATGTGGTGACAATCACAGAAAAAATAATCAGGTCATATATACAAATATATAAATCATATATATGTAAAATATGCATGGTAGATACATACATAGATATATGGATGATATATGAATGAGAATGATGATAGTTTAGTTTAAGGGGACAGATGTGTTGGAATACGTTGTTGTGCTTAGATCAGAGGTGAGAACAACCATGTAGAATGCTAGAATAGAAAAAGTTACTTGGTTTAAAGGTAGATGTTACAGATGGGAATATGTGTTCAAGACTTGATGAAACAAACAAAGAAAAACTACATCAATGATAATTCTAGATTTCTAATTTGAACAACTGAAGTCTCACGTAGTGACAGGTTGGTGAAAGATTAAGGAAAATTAGATGAGCTCAACAAAAGATAGAACTTTAATTTGAGCAACTCATAGCATCAACAGTTAGGCGCATCCTTTGTGATCCTAAGTGGGAAGTAGGATGAAGAAGGCTAGTGCTAGCAATTGACATTGAGAGGCCATAACATATGAACTACTTGGACTGTCTGTGTTAAAACTGTTTGTTGCCTTTCATTGTTCTTTGCTTTGTTTATGAAGCCTAAAAATGGTGCTAATATTATAAGAACTATAATCTTGCTAATCGTGAATCCAATCCCAATTATATTTTTTATACATCCTGGTGATCAAATTTAGAAATGATGCAGTGTGCTAACTGAAGGCTAACTGAATGGAAAGGTAGACCATATATGTAAAAACGTTTTACATGCTTCATGAATGTGCTATAGCCATATGCATTGTCATCTATCTGTGACTGAGATGACCTAACCAAGTGTGCTAGCAAGATGTGATGGTTTGATTAATTATGGACTAGCATAGGCCCACATATCAGAATGCTTAGCCACCAGAAAGCATATTATTTGGAAGGATTAGAAGGATTAGGAGTTGTGGTCTTGTTGTAGGAAGTGTGTCATTGATGCAGCACTGTGAGGTTTCAAAGTTCCATGCCAGCCCAGAGTTTCCTGATCAGCCTGCAGATCAGGATGTAGCTCTCAGTTACTGCCTTAGCACTAAACCTTCCTGCCACCATGTTCCCTGACAGGATGATACTGAACTAACCTTTGAAACTGTAAACAAGTCTTCAAATATTTTTTTTCTTTAATAAGAGTTGTCTTGATCATGATGTCTCTTCAGAGAAATAGAACAGTAACTAAGAAGGTCAACTATCTTCTCTTAGATAATAGCAATTACATGGTCACCTTAAATCTCAGTAGTATACAAAAATACATTTATTTAGCTGTCAAGTCTTTGGTTTAGGTAGATTTTGGTGAATCTGGATAAACAAACTGGGTGCCTGCTGATTTTGTCTGTGAATGTTCACATATCTGCAGGGATTAGTGGATTTTCTCTGCCCAATAGAGAGAAATTGGCTAGGAAGTCTTTGCCCCCTTTACCTGTCAATTTCCTGCTGGTTCCACTGAGCTAATCCAAGCACAGTATTTTAACAACAGTTGGAGGGACTCAAGAGCTGACCTTGCACACAATTCTCAGATGCCTTCTTTCAGGTCTGCTATTCCTCCATTGGTCATATATGGGCACCCAGTTGAACTTAGATACAGATCATGGAATATGGTGGGAGGACCCATTGTAGTTCAAAGCTGACCATATATATAAGATGTGTTGGGTGGAGGTGGCTTGTTCTTCCCAGCTGCCCAGCTAGCTTAGACCCAAAATAATCACACAGAAACTGTATTAATTAAATTAAATCACTGCTTAGCTCTAACTTCTTATTGGCTAACTCTTACATCTTAATTTAACCAATTTCTATTAATCTGTGTATTGGCATGTGACAGTGGCTTACCAGCTAAAATTCCCAGCGTCTGTCTCCTGTGGCTCCATGGCTTCTCCCTAACACCACCTTCCTTCTCCCATGCTATAGGCCAAGCCAGTTCTTTTTTCATTAACCAATAAAAGCAACACATAGACAGAATGACCTCCCACACCATAAGATGAACCCCCTTGGCTCGAGAAAGTACCCCATGATAGTGAGGTCATGGGAATTAGTTTTATTTTTTTGGTTTTGTTTGTTTGCTTGCTATTTGTTTGGTTGGTTGGTTTTGTTTGTTTGTTTGTTTGTTTTTGAGACAGGGTTCCTGTAGACCAGGCTGGCCTTGCACTCACAGATATTCACCTGCCTCTGCCTCCTTAGTGCTGAGTGTTAAAGGTGTGCACCACCACTGCCAAGATCATGAATTAATATTTTTGAAGAAATGAAAGAGTGCCCTTTATCTTAGTTGCATACTTTACCCATTTCTTCAACTGGGAATCAAGTTCCTCTTACACACATAAAAACCTAGATACCTAATATTTGTCATCACTTAAACACCAAAAGAAGTTTGGGTGTAGTTACACTAGTCTATATTGGTGCTCAATTTTACATATTATTGCCTCACCTTTCTGAATATGTTCAAGGAACTGTCCTCCTTTTTCATCAGAACTACAGTCAACTATCCTACACACAATCTGACATTCACCTCAAATGCTACTTTTAGATATGGGAACAGCAATGGACAGTAAACTGAGGGACTTTGTATATTTCCTCCAATCTAAACTTCACAGTAGCCTGGAAACTTGGTTCCAATTTTCTAGAAGAAAAAGGTGAGACTTAGAAAGTGCACAACACACTAAGATAAAGCAGTTTCTATGTGACAGGGATTCTGTACACCACACCTAATTCTCTAGACCAAGTCAAATAAGAGTTCATCTTCTGAGAACCCTTTGCTTATGTTTTCATTTACACCAGGGAAATCAGGAAGGGATCCTTGTCTTTATTGCACTGGAGTACCAAGTAGGTGCATTCTACATGTAAATTTTAATAAATGATAGTTTGATAATTCTCAACGCATTGGGCAATCAAATCAATAATAAATTATATCTCATGATGCCTTTCCTCAATTTTTCATGCACATAAAAGGTTTGCTTAGAAAAATAACCAGAAAAATCATTCCATTTTCACTTTTCCACAGTAAAATGCTGTGGGCAAATTGTCAACAAAACTACAGAATAAACCTTTAACTATTTTTATGTTTACCTAACAATACTAACAATAATCGATTCAATTGGTATTTTCTAGGAAAAAGAAAAAAGAAAAAAAAGAACCATTGAGTTTAGAAGCACTGATTGAAAATTGACAGGAAGAAGTATTTCCTAGAGAGATCGCTAGCTATCAGCTCAGAAATTTGTTGGTGGCCTTAGGATCAGAAGTGATACTGGTGTTCCATACATTTATTAACAATCTGAAAGATGAGGTGAATGGCAGGGCAGTGAATTTCTCAAAACTCTATAATTATTCATATGCTAAACATAGACGCAGTCAATGATAAGAGGTGGGAAGAACTTCAGAAAGACCAAAGGCAGTTATGTAACAGCTCCACAATGGCAAATAGAAATCAGTGTGGCAAGTTCAAGGTAAGACACAGTGGAAGAAGCAATTCAGACTACTCATACACGGTACACTAATGGCTGCTGAATTACCCACAGCCTCTCAAGAAAGAAATGGAGATGCCACAGTTGATAGCTCAAAGAATATGTTGACTTGACATACCGGAGAAGATTAAATAATAAATGGATACACTATTGGTTGTATTTGCAAAAAAAATGAGGATCATAGGAAATAGTATGCTTTTGTTATGCATTGAAATGGCACTATAGTCATTCAGGAAAGGTAAAATTAAAAAGTTACCTTGAATGTTGCCTTTAGTCAAGAAGACTTTGCTCAAAAGATAAAAGGGACATGAAGGAAAATCCAAGGAGAGTAGTGAAACCTTCCAAAATGAATTGCTAGAATTTTATATGGGGCCTGAGAGGTCTCGTGACTTGAGCAGAGGACATAAAGTGATGAGAAGCTGGAGAGTGGGGAAGGGAAACCTATACAGATTTTCAACTGTTCTCTTCAAAAACACGATTGTGGGGTAGGTAGGTATGTGAAACGGCAAGTGGAATCTTCCAGTTGGCCTTATTTGAGTAAATGGGATGTTGTGCTAGAGACAGACCCAAGATCACACAAGGCAAACAAGGGACTCCTGTTCTAAACCTTCTAAGAAGTCGCTGTGCCTTTGTCAAGAATTTCCCAAAGAAAAGACATCTTCAGATCAGAGTATTTACAGCCATTAGCACCACAATGGAATGTTTTGTGAGAACTATCTCTTTACCTGTAGAAGAGATGTGGAAGGTGAAGGCATTCACTAGAAAGGTTGGTATCTCCAGGCATTTGCATCAGTGCAGCTACCACTGAACTCACTGAGGCTAAGGAAATCTCTAAGTATAGCATCTATAGACACCATACAGAATTTGTGGCTCCCCACGAGCATCAATCTCATAAAGTGAAGAAATGGTGTCTCTGGGCTTTTAAAGACAGGCTGTTGTCAAAAGAATTTGAGCTGAGTTAAAGACAGGAGCAATTTCAAATTTGTTAGGAAGTCGTTGAGATTGTGTTACTATTTCCTGGAAGGAAGTGTGAAGAGGAACAGATATCAGAATTTAGACAGGCTAACCGTAGGGAAAGAATGTGCCCATTCTGGGTGTGCCCCTCAGTACAGCAATGCAGGGAACACAGAGTACATGGCAAAGAGAGGACCAGACTAAGAAGCACCACACCCTTCTCACATTCCAGGACTTTCCTTTGGCCTAATGCACACAATAATCCATAAGTAGTAGACATGTTTGATGTAGAGCAAGGAAGACTGAAGTGAAGGCTGTCCCTGCTGTAGTAGCAGAGACCACAAGGTAATTAGGATCACACAGCTGCCTCTCTGGTGTGGATTGGTGGAAGCGGTGGTATATTTTTAAACAGAATGTTTCTATTTATTGTTGATAGGGAAATTAAAAAATGCTCACCATTGAGAATATACATTTTTCCTGTACAATTTTTCAAAGTTTGAAGTAACTCAGATCATCTCAAAAGCCTCTCTCTGAAACTCAGTCCCTTCCTATTTCCCTAATCTCCTCCATCCCCGATGACCTCGTGGTCCTTCCCTGACATTGGGGACGGCTGCGGTCCCTTTCATGGCAGCACTGGGCCTGAGTTTGCTTCCCTTTCAATTCTCCCATCACTCTGAGATGTTTGCCTCAAACACATGATGCCAAATTCCCACGGCACAGGACACAGGTTCAATGATCAACAAATAGATACTAACATAGCAGTATAGCCAGTTTGAAAGTGCCTTCCTGTGCAGCAAACTGGCAATGCCATTGGAACTCTCGGGAAGGGACTGCATTGAAGTGCAGCACCTTGACCTTCATCCTTGATCCCTCATCCTTCTGCCATGGTCCCAGTTCAGGGTAACTTCAGCGGAAGTACCCCCAACTCCTGATTTTTTTCATTCAGAGGAAGTTTCTGGTTCTCTCACCACATTTCTTATATCATTCTGTTATTGTTTTGGTTCAAACTCAGCACCTGAACAGCACTTACTGCTACAAGATAATAAATCTATTTTAAAGAAAATGTTTAAAATCATTCGCTCCTTTTGAAGAAAGCTAACAATCCAGTATGTCTCTGTGTTGATAAATAACTGTGTAAATATCTAATTTAAATATTTTGAAACAATTGATTAGCTAGAGATTAGGTAACTCTATTAATCACATAAACTTTATGTGAGTCAAGTCAAAAATTCTATTTAGTCTTTACCAGACCATTAGAAGTTTTGTGCTTTTAGTTTTTAGCCTATAAAATTGAGGACTTAGTTTTTTTTCAAGACAGGGTTTCTCTGTGTAGTGTTTTAGAGACTATCCCAGAGCTCACTCTGTAGACCAGGCTGGCCTCGAGCTCACAGAGATTGATCTACTTCTGCCTCCAGAGTGTTGAGATTAAAGGTGTGTGTCACCACCGCCTGGTAAGGAATTAGAATATTTCTAAGATATATTCTAATATATATCTTATTCAATGGGATCAGAGTTGAACTTTTTAATGTGAGTCTTCAATTAACTCAACAAAGAAAGCCCATAGGATACAGCTCTTGGGGGCGGGGGGAGTTTCTTTTTTCATGTATGAATTTTTTGCACAGCTGTACAATTGGTAGGAAAGCTGCCTTTGCAATGATTTCATATCAACTCAGTAGACCCAGAGCCCTGAAAAATCACCTGGGTCTACCTTAAAGTTAGATCAGACATATTACTTCTATTGCAGAAACTTCTGTATTCTATTTTCAAAACATTTTGGGAATCTTCACCCACAGGCTGGTAACTGACTATACACCTTGGCAATAAAGTTAGACTTTGGAACTTTCCCATTTCATGACACTCCAATGCTTGCCACCTAAACACCAGGTCGCGTTCATCCTTTTTAACTGAAAGCTCATACGGAAACCTAGGGTTTCTGCTGCCGTGAAGAGACACCACGACCACAGCAACTCCTATAAAGGAAACATTTAATTACAGTTTCAGAGGTTTAGTCCATTGTCATCAAGGCAGGACATGGTTGCAGGAAGGCAGGCATGGTGCTGGAGAAGGAGATGAGAATAGAAAAAGTGCTACATCTTTTTTTAATTTATGTTTTATTCTTTGTGTTTTCACATCATGCCTCCTGATCCCATCCATCTCCCTCTCCACCCCTAAATAAAACAAAATAAAATTTAAGAGAAATAAAAAAGAAAGAAAGAGAGAGGGGAAGGGAGGGATGGAGGGAGAAGGGCAGGGAAGGAAGGGGGAAGGGAGGGAAAAAAGAAGGAAGAAAGGATGGAAGAAGGGGGCAATCTTATCATTCAAGCTGCAGTGTGACAGTCACATTATAAAGGAGCTACCCCTTCATCCAAAGGCAAAAGGAAATGCACCGAAACACTAGGCATGGCTTGAGCATATATGAGACTTAAAGCCAACCTCTACATAACATACTTCCTCCAATAAGACCATAGCTACTCCAACAAAGCCACACCTCCTAATAGTGCCACTTCCTATGAATTTATGGGGAGGAGGGCAATTATATTCAAACTACCAGAGGAACACTTCAAATTCTCACTTCAAAGTTGAAGCTGAGTCATTATCACTGAGCAAAAGTTGGTTTGAAACATCTCCTGATAATAATGATGTTCAAATGGATCGTGAACAACTGACCCCTTCAAAATCTCTCAGCTCTCTCCTTCCTTTGCATAAAAGGAAAGAAATATCTGTGTGTGCGCTATGTAATATACCCAATATAATCGAAAGGAATGCACCCTATCAGAACATTTATTTTTATCAAGGTTGAGCAGAAATGCTATGCACTATGGTAAGCCTGTAGATGGTAGAATTGTAGGGAATTTAGACAGACTTCCATTACGTGAAAGGATATACATAGAATTAGGTCCGTACTGTGTTATCCTCATTCTGAGTGGTGCTCTTGGTTTGTATTTATGGAAAAAATTGACAGTTGTTCCCAATAGTGTAATTAATTTTCCCCTTAAGCACTAGGCAGACAATGTTTCTGAGCCTCCCTGTGGTCATGTGATTGGGTGCTGGCCAAGAAGTGATAACCTCTTCCACAGTCACCGTGTTCTATATGCATCCTTCCTTTGACCATGTTGGGGGGCAGGTGGTCCAGCAGATGACACAGCTACAGTGGCCATGGGAACTCTAGGATGCAACAAGAGTAGCCAATACTAGCTCAAGCAAAATAAAAAGAATTTTTCACCCTTTGATAGTTTCTTTCCTTGGATGAGTCAAATTCAAATGCAATACTAGGAATGATTTATCTCTAAAAAAAGCACACAACTAGTCAGGAGTCCTTGGGCTTCTCAGCTACTGGAGTGTTTTCTCTGAAAGTCACTGTCTTCTAAGGACACAGAACACCAGAGTGCCCAGGATGGGAACCAGGTCTGAGAGCTTAAGATGATGTAAGAACAGAAATTCAAAAGTGAGAGGGAGAGTCAGGGACACAAGGCGAAGCAGAGATATCTTCCTTTACGGTGTTCTTTAGTGAAACCATGGGCCACAAGCACAACAGTTCAAAGGGAATGACCGTCATAAATATGGTCAAATATGAAAAAGCAGAGCCTTGTCATGCTTGGAGAGATTATCTTCAACTATTTCATTGTGGAAATCATAATTTCCCCGCTTGTTTTGCTTTAAAATAGTAGATAATTTTTTTTTAACATTTGGAAGTCTAAATGACACCAGTCTTGACGACTAAGAAGTCATTATACCTGTTACTGAGTTCTACATTTTGCTTGAAAATTAATGGTGGTGTGCTGTAGTATGTTTGAAAAGGCCGGAGCAGGAAGCAGGGGAGCTGGGACCTGCCTAGGTACCAAAAAAAAAAAAAATATCACACCAACCAGCTTAACCTCAAATACATCTCTGATGTCCATTTTATCACTCATCTGTAGAATCCTGAAACATCACACTGTCAGAAGTAGATGTTCAGGGCTGGAGTCTTGCATGCTAACCATAACCTAGGCCTGGTGAAGAGCTGGAAAATCCATCTTCACTTCATAGCCACAAGACAACTGTGCTCTCTGAGAGAAGAGATGCAGAAGCCTATTCAGCTGCCTAATTAGCAAGCCACCCAACCCAACTCCCTGACCCTCCCTCCTCCACCCCCGTGGAGACAAAGGCGATTGTAGAATCATCTCTAGAAACCCACCCTTTGGATGAGCTCAACTCACAGCCAAATCAACTCCATCAATTTGGTTGAAATTACCTGATGATTTACGTGTATGAATCACAAAAATATCTTCTTGTGCGCAAGTCCATGTCTTTCTTTCATGTCCCCATTTCATTGGATTGCAAGTTTGCTTGTTTGCTCTTTGTTTTGTTCTCTCTGAATTATCCTACCAACTTCGTCCGCAGGCTAACTTCTTCACCTCCTCATCACAGAAATCCTAGAGGGAATAAGGCGTGAGGGTAACACCTGCAGGTTTTTAGGTGCGCCCTCTTGTGGCCTGGAGGCTCTCTGCCCTTAGCCTGGGCTCCACAGGAGCAGCTTGGTCTAATTCACAGGTAGGGCTCCAGAGCCCCTTATTGGAAGGGGGTAGGTTGGGCGGGGAGCTGTCTCTCCTCCGCTCTAACTTTATTAAGATATCACAGCTGATGCACGTCGGTGGCTTCAGGGGAAACTAGGAGCTAGTGAGAAGGGGGGGGGTCACTTAATAACAGGTATTTCTTTTCCTTTTTTAATCTAAGTCTGGCAGGAAGACCGTTAAAAGTGATTGAGAGCTGGTGATCTTTTTTTCTTTAAAGAAAAAGCACTTTCTCCATCTAAAGAGAAACAAAGATGCCCATTTTCCACTACTCACTCGGTGCACACAATGTTTTCTTCCAGGTGTTCATCCAATTAACTGGTCAGACAGCCGGGATCTGATGCAGCAGATAAACAATTCCTCAAAGAGAAATCACTGCACTGTATGCTTTTTCTATGGAGACCTCTCACCTCCCAAATGTCATCCCTCTGCACCCCACCCCCCTGCTTCTTCTAGCCCTGGGCCTGGCCTGGGGGGTCACAATGTGAGAAGTGAGTGCTGTTGTCTAAGGTCCGCCACTAGCCCCACCCAGCCAGGAATGACACTTCAGCTCTCTGTTAATTGCCCTGCTGCAGCTGGGCTATCAGCCAGGGACTGGCTGTAGATGTGAGTGGAGTCAGAGAGGAAGCTTGCAGAGGAGGAGCTCTGGGGGGGCCAAGGTCAAGGGCTTGAGATGGTAGACTCCGGAACAAGGGAGTGGATGTAAGCAGTAGAGACACTGAGGTGAGAGCCAGGGCAATGAGGGTCTGTGACAATCCCCATTTGTTTGTAGATGAGGAATTTACAGTAAAACCCTCAAGTTTCAGCTTCCCTAAGACTTATCCGTTCTTTGCATCTTCTGCTGTGCTTTCTCGGCACACCATCTGAGATCTGTGGCCGGTTCAGGGATTCCCCTGCCTTGTCTCTCTAATATAAGAAACACGTAGTCATCAGAACAGCCAGAGATAAAGATAAACATTGATTCCAAAATTTCAAGTGATGCTTTGGTAGCTCAAATATCACTGTATCTGCAAATAAAAAGAAAGGAGGAAAAGAAAGAAAAGAGGACAAACCCAGAAACCTCGACTCTCGGTACAGCTCGCGTGTCCCACTTGACAAAGAAATCTCTAATTTCAAGCTGCAAAAGTTTGTTGACTGTTGTTTTCTATCCAATGTTTTCCTAATTTTATTTTAACATCCTTCAATAGAATAAGTAGCATTTCGTTCGGAGGCACCTAACTGTGGTACGGTGTACATTGCTCTAACTTTCTTTTTCATAGTTCAGCCCAGCTTTCGGTGAAGCTGCATCTGCTTCTTATCCATCCTAGGAGCCCCCATCTGAGGTCCAATAGATTGTCCTGTTACTATTGATCCAAATGGCTACATTTCTAAAGCAGAAAATGATTGTGTAGTGAGTGCAGTGCAGAGGGGCGGCAAAATGCCCTCCAGGATAGAAAGACATAAAGATTAAAGTCACCCTGTAGATTCCCGTTAACTCCTCCAAATCCACTGTGTAATGTGTTCTTTTAGGATAAATCAGAAGCATGGAGGAAATTAACATGACAGGGATGCTGTTTGTAAATAAAGATGCTAGATACCTTTGAGCAGACCGGACCAGACCGGACCATGCTCATTTCCCTCCAGTCAGTCATACGACTGTTAATTAAAACCCCAGATGTCAGAAACAGAACTGATATCTGGAAGGCACAACAACACCCACAAATTTGTCAGACAGAACACGTACCCTGGATAAGGAACTGAGACATCAGCTCACAGGATGCCCTACGGTGTTAATACCAACAGTTTGGGGGGGCAACAGTTTCCACGGGACAGGTAGGCGCTGATGAATGAGATTTTAAACCATGTTCTGCTGGCAGGATCTCATGGTTTGAGTATTTCTTGCCTCTGCCTCCTCCTTGGTGGCACCATTGAAATCGTTTCTCAGAAAACCATATTGAAATAATAGCCCTTAGAGTTTGGCTTTGAAGGGCAACTACCAGATTAGGATTTAAGTTACTCTGTGATGGAGGTGGCTCTTTCGGCCTTCGTTTGTCTTCATGCCAGAGGAGGCACAAAGGAAGGCCATGGTTTCGAATATATTCAGAGTACGGCTGACTGAGCCAAGATTTGCACTAAGCATATTGAAGTTGGGGGGGGGCTATTTATTATCACTTTAATTAATAAACCAGCTTGTTTTCACCAATGTTCCCTTGTGTACTAAAATGCCAGTCCATGTCAGAAGGAATCTATACATTGATTGCACATACAAAGATCTGACTGGAGAATTTTAATGACTCTGCAGTGCCTCAGATGGGACCAGGTTTGGCCTCACCAGTAGCAAACAGAACTGTCATTCATATTTCAAAAGCTCCGAGGACCAGGCAGAGATCTCTGATCTACAGAGGAAAGTGTTGAACGGATCTAGAAGAACACTGTGTTCTCCCACCACCATCGTCTGAGGCAGTTGGTGCTCAGGGTGAACCAAGCTGAGACAAAACACCCACTAGGTCTCCCTTTCCTTCCAGACCTGTGGCAGGAGAGATCGAGCTGGAGGGAGCACTCAGATCACAGAAGGACCGTTGGTGCACAGCCACACCCTGAAACAGAAGAAATGAAGGACCCCAGGCGCAAAGAGATAAAGGAGAACTGGGGAGCAGATAACAGGGAAGAGAGAGAGAAGGGGGGTCAGCACTGGGAAAATGGAAGCATGCCCCCCATGTCACTGCCCAGGGAAACAAGAACAAATGCCATCATACTTTGAAGTGCAGTGTCATCTTCATTATATGGATATTTAAGAATTTATCAATGATTTGAACGATAAAAACCCAATAAAGTCAGATAGACAGACCATGTATTTGAGTAGACGCCGAGTCCCTCCCTGAGAGCCCCCTTTGTAACACTGAAGAATTTGCTCCTAGAAATACTCTGCAATCACCAGTCCCTTTGCTGTTTTTTTCATCGGCCCAAGGCATTTCTCAAAACCTGGTACCTATGACGCGATTGTGTAGCTGAGAATGACACACGATGTTTGGGAATACAGTTGCTTTGACTGGTAAGTGGGGTATTCGCACAGAAGTTTGTGTTTGATTGTGAGTTAATAAATGACCGAAATCTGAACTAATTCCCTATAAGGTTCATTTACATTACAGGTTCCTGCTATTTTTTTTCCATTGCCTTTTGCTCTGCCCTTCTTGTTACATATGGAAAACCTATATCAAGATGGTTGTCATGGCAATGAAGAGATTTGCATGTGTCTTATCTATCTATTTAAATACCTTCTTATGGTTTATAACTCATACGATACATCCCTCCAGCTCTGCTCATCACTAATTTAGACCTCGCCTGGCGTGTCTGAGGCTATCCATGCCATCTGAAGCCTGTTGTCTAGACAAATATGAAGCCACTGACCACGGGGCAATTGCTTTACGCAAATAAAAAAAGGCATAGTGTGATATGTGGCATGACCAGCCTTGAAATTTGAACGGATTAACTGTGATCTGTACCCTTGGTGGCCATTATTTCAAGACCCACACAAAGCAAAGGAAGTGTCTCTCTTCTTTTCCTGCCTATACTCCTTGCTTCTCTGCTTTTGCCTTTGCTTCCTTGGCTACACTTAGGAACTGAATCATCATTTCAAGGCTCTGGTGGGAAGAACAATGGTAAGTACACATGGCAACACTCGGTGAATAGTCAAACGCCAAGCACAGCTTGGCTAGCTTGTCCAGGTGCCTGAGCCATTTTCTCCTCCTTTCTACATTGTCATCTCTAATTCTTTTCCCAAGCAACTTCTTGTTCTTTAGAAAATTAAACCGCAATGTTTATCATTAAAACGCCAAGCTTACATTAGTGCTGAAATAAAGTAATTTCCCCAAAGAACAATGAATAAGCCGAAAGGGATTCACACACTACCCTGAAACAGCACAAGCGTGGAACCCAAAACCCACTTACTGGGATTCGATATTGTGACTATCAGGCTGTGGCCCCATTCCACCCCTTTTGATTAAGTCTGCCTTTAGTTGCTCCCCGAGTCTTCCACAGTGATGTTCTTCCAGTAAATTTGACTTGGTGCTTGAGGAGAATTGTATTTAAACAAAAAAACTAATGGGAAAAGTCTGTCAGTATGGAAACACAGCGATTTTCTGTTTGCTTTTGAATTCTGTGGCCATGCTCGCATGCAAAGAATTCTTAAAGGTAATTTATATCATTATTTGTAGGCATAGGTAACGCTAACCTGCTCTTGGAGCAGCACATTAAGGAGCATTTTACCCTGACAATAAAGCGAGCCTGTGTTTCTGTCGTGGACTACAATCACTGTTTGACTAATCTGTAAAGGGTAGATTTTGCTATGCGTCTCAATAGCTCATCTACTTCAAACTGCTGTGAACTTTCTAAAGATGTGTTTTCATTTCTAATCGCCGATCTTGCGGTGGGGTAATCTGGAATTGAAGTTTCCCTGACAGATTCATTCAACCAGCGCTTTGCATGCAGCACTACGGCAAACATTATTTTTTGATAAAAAAAAATATAAAAGTGACAAAACCTTCCAAAGATAATTTCTGCAATTTAGTAAACTAAGGACTTCGAGTCAGGCATCAGTTTCCGCACGTTCTTCATAATGGGTTTCACGGGAGATGACCTGACAGGCAGTCTAATGATCTGCCTCGTGCTTTGCTGCCGTTGTACAAACTGCCATCAGAAGTACAGCTAGCTCCCCGTCCCCAGGATGCACCAGGAGAGCCAAGCACAGCGTCCAGCAGTCCAGACTGACCTCTTGCACACATTCCTGCTCAGAGCCCCACGCGCCAACCTGGACAACAAATACCAGGACCACAGAGCGTGGTTTTGGAGTGAACCTGGACTGGCAGAGCGGGGAGCACACCAAGTGTTAGCGGCAAGCAGGCCACAGCGATGACTGGCATTACACGAGTGGGGGAGGGGGAGAACGACCAAATAGAAATAGAAGCAGAGGACACTGAGTTAATCATGACAGAAGAAGCCCCAGGCTTACTTCCTCCTCAACTCTACCATGCTTCTTTACCTCTTCTGTTTGATCTTCACTGCCCCACCCAAGTAAACGCCTCATCAATGTAAGTGAGCTATACTGTAGAGATGCACTGATCCAACTAATAGTTTAGAAAGAAGCATAGAAGTCTGTGGCTGTCACACAGCATGGCCATGCTCCGTAGCATCATTCGAATACATCTGAGTGCACCGCTCCCCTTCAGGGACAATCATGTGTCTTTCTGTTTCCCAACACTTGACGTAGGTTACATTTTATTACGATATTGGGGTTTTCCTCACATCACCTCCTTTAAGCAGGGCCCAGCATCATTTGGTACCTTAGAAAGCGCAGGCAGTGTCTCCTTTCCTCAACCAGGAATACCTGTCTAGTGTTGAATGACCCCAACCAGGAATTTGTGTCTAGCGTTGAGTGAGTGATTTTATTTCTGATTCACTCGTAGTTCAGGTCTTTTTCTGTGCATACAAACTGAAACAGAGACTTCATTTTGCCGAAAGCATGTTCTTCTACCGAAGAGTACAAGAGAGTACTGGTACCACTTGTCTTCGCCTTCTGAAAAGTATTTAGTTGGCTTGAAATCTCTAGTTAGTGAGTAACAGCATGTCAGACAGAAGCAGGAAATGCGGTGCGCACCAGTCTCCGTAAGACTGGCCAGGAATTTGGGGGGCCCCTACCAAACAAAGAAAGATTGAGCAACAAGATTGCCACTCCATTTGGCCTTGCGTCCATCACTCTGATCTGCAACGTTTTATCTAAGAGAAACAGCTGCTTGCCAGCGGAGCGAGTCACTTAGAGTCCCTTGACCTCAGTTTCCTCAGTTGTATATGAAAGGGTTTAAAAACGCTAAGGGGCCATAGCGAGCGCTCGCTAATATTATCGGAGCTTTTAATCACCACGCTAGCCTTCCAACCGCTCAAGTAGAAGGCTGATAGCTGTGTGTCTGCAAACAGCGGACGAGTCGAACGAAGACTGCCACTGAGTTCACAGCTTCGGCCACAACAGTCAAAGGGGGAGATGTTACCATTAAGACCGTCTGGAAAACAGGGTAATAAATATGTCAAACCCTGGGGTGAAAAATCTCCATCAGAATATGAAACATTAATTAAAAGCCAGGGCAAATTGATACTGTTTGCTGCATTTTAACTGTTTGTTTTATTTGGAGGGCTTTATTCATAGTTGAGTGAGCCACCAAACTTAAGTTTCGTTCCCACGTTGTTATTTTTGTCATTTTATTTCATGTCTCTGAGTGTTTCTGCCTTGCTTGCATGTCTATACACCATGTGCCTGATTGATGCCCACAGGGGCAAAAAGAGGGTGTCAGATCCCCTGGAAGTAGAGTTATTGACAGTTGTGAGTTGCCACGTAGGAGCTGGAAACTGAGGGTGAGTTCTCTCAGCAAGAGTAGCTGTTCACTGCTGAGCCATCTCTCCAGGTCCCATTTCTCACACTCTTAAAAAGCAGTAATGTAGGGGTTAGAGAGATGGCTCAGAGGTTAAGAGCACTGGCTGCGCTTCCAGAAGTCCTGAGTTCAATTCCCAGCAACCACATGGTGGCTCACAGCCATCTATAATGAGATCTGATGCCCTCTTCTGGCATGCGGTTGTAGCTGCCGACAGAGCCCTCATACATTAACAACTAATAATAATAAAATAAAAATAGATTTAAAAGCAGTAACTCAGCTTACGTTTTTCTTCTGAATTAAAACCAGCCATCAGCAGTGTGCGCCCTGAAACCATTCCCTACTGTTTGAGGTTTTGCATTTGGACACTTTCTGTCTGAAACAGGCTTTGGGCCAAAAGTTTTGGTTTACAACTGTCTCCTTATTTAACTGATAAGAATGTTTCTGACAAGTATTCCCAAAGGAACATTATTTGGGTTGGTCCTATTAGACTGTTTTCAAAGACCTGAGAGAAGAGCAGAAACAAATGATGGCGAATGTCTCTCTGCAGAACCCTGCCAGCTTCCATGTGTCTTTAAATACGACCAAGGAAATTGTTTGCAAGGATCTTGTCAAAATCAACACTGTTTACTCTCATGAAAACTGATTTGGAAATTTTAGGCAATTAGGTAGATATGTTCAAGGGACTTAAGCCATATTCTACTTCTATTAATAGCCAATTGAAATTTAATTGCCTTAATAGATACATTTTTACATTTCAGAAATTGTCAGAAAGGAACTGGGGGACATTTGGGATCATCAGGACCCCGAGTTTCAACATCAAGCCAATCCACAGTCACCGGCGTCTGTTTGAAGAATAAGGGACTTGAAGTTATAGGTAATGATAGGACATATTAGAGAAGGGACGCATAATACAGACGCGAGAACGCCGCAGCAGCACATAAAAATGAATTCCTTCTCTGGCTGAACGTAGTTAAAATTTTAATGACCTAATTCTCACAAAAATTAGAACGATACACATTTCCCTTTCAAATGAACGCCAGACATCACACACACCAGGAACAGCAGCCCTGCCAGTCCTGACGACGGTGACAGCCTATGCTACTCTTTCCTTTCTTGCTGGCGCACTTGAGACAACAACTTTGACTCCAAGTTCACACCCTGCTCACCTGCCTCAGGAGCGGTCTGCTTCGGAGGTGAAAATCAGAGCAGATTCTTTTCCTTTAATTGTGCGGCTGTTATGCGGAGAACGTGAACTCACCAGCAGTCAGTGGAAGCAGCAACTTTTACAAGCAGCTCCTCCTGCATCTGAACCCGGGGCAGGTGGAGGCGCTCACAGTGAAAAGGAGGAGAGCCAGGTTGTACCGCCGCGGACCTGACACAGGTGTCTCCAGTTCAAGGAGTGATAGACGTGGGTGTGCGAGGGATGGAAGTTTAATGTAGGTCCCCAGGGGCCTGTGATCCCTCCCTTGGTGGCACCGTCCAGTCTCCTCAAGCAGTGAGCGCATTCGGGGAGCCGGTCTCAGTACAGGGACCTGTCATGGGAGCAATGGCTGCGATGAACAGAACCTTTAGAAAGGCCAATTGGTAGAGGTGGTTTCACCCTTTGGAGGAGGTTAAACGGATAGAGTAGTTCCTTTTGTTGAGGACAATCAGAGGATAAATTCTTATGTGTAAATAAGAATAATATTACAAGAATAATGAATGTGTACCTCTGAAATTACAAGTGTAAGAGTCAACTATCTTTAAGAGGGAAAAGTGGGGAGTATATCTCAACTTACAGGCATAGGTAAGGACTTTCTGAACATCACTCTGGTAGTACAAGCAATCAGATCAACAACTGACAAATGGAATCTCCTGAAACTTTAAAAAAAAAAAAAAGGACTTCCATTTAGCAAGGAAACTGTCACTCCAGTGAAGAGGCAGCCCGCAGAATGGAGAAGAGACTGTGCTCCAGCACTTCATCCGATGGTGGATAAGTGTCTAGAATATACAATGAACATCAAAAAAACCCACCCAATTAAAAATGATAAACAGATATGTCTCCAAAGAAATGCAGATGGCTAATAAACACATTTTAAAAAGTGTTCAACCTCATTATCTGGCCTGGAAATGCAGGCTAGAACTGCTTTATGACTCCATTTCAGCCCAGTCAGAGTGGCCAGCACCGGGAGTTAAATGCTGGTGTGGACGTGGGAAGGAGACACACGCAGTGCTGTGCACTGGCGCCAGGGGTGCAATTAGGACACCCCCTTTAGAAATCTCTCTGGAGGGCTCTCAAAACAAAAGTTAAACTAACATATGGCCCAGCTATACCACTCCTTGGCATATACCCAAAGGAGCCCACTCCAGAGATACTAGCACATCTATCATCCGTATTCACGGATGCTATATTCACAAGAGCTAGGAAATGCAATCAATCTAGATGTCCATCAACTGATGAGTGGATAAGGAAAATGTAGTACAATATAATAGAGTATCCCTCTGCTATAAAGAAAAAATGAAATTTTGCAGGAAAATGGATAGAACTGGAGATTACAGCGTGAGGTCACCCAGACTCAGAAATACAAATGGCTCGTGTTTGGTCTCAAATACGATTCTAAGTTCCAATGTTTTGTTTTGTGTGTTTAACTTGGAGCGTGTGTGGAAGCCGAGAAACTAGAAATGGGTCATTGACAGGGGTATGTTAATGGGAAAGAAGGATAGTACAATATAGCGAAAATGAAAGTAGTGAGGAGGGATGGGGGGTAGAGAGGTTCAAGCAGGAAGTGGAGAAAGAAGATGGGAAAAAGGGAGAGGTGGGAAGGGTTAACCAATATGAAAAGCAATAAGGAAACCTATAATCTTACAACCCAAACCCCCCAAAAATGCAATAATAAGGAAAAATAGAGCAAACACAGTATTAAAGAACACAGGGGTAAATACTGGAGATTAAAGGTTTGGGCAAGGATGGAGTGATGGACTGAGGGAAAGCGATCAGAGAAGGTTAACTAAAACTGAGTGTATAAATAAGTCTTATAAAATTCCACTCATTTGAAATCTAATTTAGTATACATTTTTTTTTCTTGAAAGTTAGCTGACTCCTGAAAACTCAGACAGTACAAACAGCACTGTCTATTAACCCAGGAAATATGTCTTTGCACTAAGGTAGAGTTTTGTAGGTTTTATTAGAAACCCTAAACATGAGGCCCATTTTAAGTCAGTTTAGCTGTCTGTAAAATGTGTGTATCTGAACACATCTGCTCAGGGCAGAATTCCAGGAGGACTCCTCCTGAGCAACATCATGGAGACAGTCCCTTCTAGCTACTGAGAAGGACTGCAGTGTCTAACCCCTAGACAATGACATCAAGCTTGTGACCAGACTGTATTCCATGGCAAAGATGGAAGGATGTAAACCAGGCATCATCTATGTTAATGTAAAGTCTGTCCTGGATAAATACGGCCTAACCGGGTGAATTGTTTCAGGACCCTCCAAAGACTGGAGATACTCTCCTTCTGGCCTTGGAAACAATCCCTATGACTTTTCAAGCTTCAAAGAAATCCAATCTTCCCATGGACAGAGCATGCTTGCAAGCACATCTCTGCTCAGGTGAGCCTCTGAGAAGCCTGGCGCTCAGCTGATGCATGAACTGTAGTTTCTTGAGAGCCTGAGAAAACATACCAACTTCACTCTGCCTTGATGCTCACCCACAGAAATTGGATTGTGGGGATAAGCTGAAGTGGGAGAATGTGTATTGTTGGCATGGGCACAGCCGTGTCCAGGACCCCGGACCCATGAAAATGGCAAAATTTTCCTAGGGTATAAAACTGAATGATCATAAATGTTTGGCAAACAATAGCAAGGACAGCTTTCTCCTCTTGGATGGCTGCAGCCTAAAGCTGTTCCAACAGACCTCCCACCAACACCTTCTTGTCCTGTACACCATGATGAGTCGGCAGGCCGCCTAGTAGGTACCTCCCTCAGATGGAACACAGTCCACCTGGCCACAGATTTTATACATGTGTTTCGATCATTACTTCATTCCCATGTTACCCTGGTCAGGTTTCCAGGATCATTCCATACAAGAAAGGTGATATATAAAGACCGATGTTTGAAGTGATTTGTTAGGCACCAATAGAAAATTAGTGAAATAGCCAAGACACTTTGTCTTTGACTACATTCGCCAAAGTCTTCAACACAGGCTACAAAGGTCAGCTCTGGACAATTTGGTAAAGGTTATGGCACATCACACAGAACCTCTATGCTATCCAGAAGTCCAGACTTGGGGACCATGGCAGCTTATGATGACTGTCAGCTTGGGGGGGGGGGGAGGTGGAACCTAGAATCAGTTGGAACTCCAGCCTCCAGCTATACCTGCGAATAATTATCTTGATTAGGTCATTGGGATTGAAGACACAGCCTAAAAGTGAGTGGCACATTCCCAAAACTTGGATCTTAGACTGTATGACAAATAGAACATGACAGTCATTGCTTCCGACTTCCTGGCTGTAATTTCAATGTGACCAGCCTCCTATGGCTCCCACAGACAGGACTTCTGTTCCAACATGAGCTGGGCCTCAAACTATGAGCCAAAATAATCCCTTAGGCTTATTTATCTCTCTTAGGTTGCCTTTGTGAGAGGATTTTTTAAAATCATAGCCATAGGAAAAGTAACTTAGAGATAGTATATTCTCCTAGAAAACTGACTTTTAATAGTTGGGCAGTGGTGGGGCACACCTTTAATCCCAGCACTCTCTGTGGTTTAGGTCCTCTGTGAGTTCGAGGTCAGCCTGGTCTACTGAGCGAGGTTCCAGGTTCCAGATTTCTCTGTACAAAGAAACCCATTCTAGAAAAAAAAACAAACAACAGTAACAAAATAAACAAAAGAAGGAATTGCCTGTCTTAAGTGTCACCAAGGTTGGGGTCGGGGAGTCCCTAATAGGGACACTCTTGCTGGTAGAAACTCAAGTAGCCACTAACTTCTGCTGATCACATGATAGCGGAAGTTGCAAGATCTATGTTTTCCCTCAACTATCTTTCTCGTTCTGTCACCAATGAGAAGCTGGCACATCTGCACAGGAGCCTCCTGGCTGCTACTGAAGGTTGACTCTACTCACCAGCTGTGAGGATATTTGGTAAAGCAAAGAGATGGAATTTCAAGATTGCATATTATGCTACAGGCTCTGTACTCCCTGGCAACAGCAAAACAAGCTTTCAGACGCGTGGAAGGTGAAAGAACGCGAGGCTCCCTCAGTTTACTCCCCTTGCCCCTCTGCCTCCTGAAGGCCTCCTAGCTGCGACGAATGCAAACTTGAAATTCATTTGGAGTAATTTAAAAAAATTAGCTTTGGAAAACGTGCCACCCCGGGCTCCATTCTCAAAATGTAGAACACTGAGAGCATTCACATGAATAAAGCTGTTAGAACTTAGGACAAGGCCACTGCAGACCTCAGCCAAATGACTGTCTTGCTAGGTTTCCTTCAAGTGTTAAATCACTTTGTAGGACCCTCAGTGCTTTAGATAGAACATGTTTTTGGATCTGGTAATGATGTTGAGTGTTTGTTGTACGGAGCAGGGCTGCCAGGATTCTAGGCTGGAGATACTTGTCCCTGACTAACATCCCGTCACCAGTCATCGTTGATAAACATTGAAAATATTACTCAGCTTCCATCTGATCCCAACCCCCATTTAACCACAGCAACACCTCTGTTGCTTATGCCCTGGCTTCTTTCCTCCTGCATTCAATTTTGCTCATTTAAAGCCTCCTTTCCTGGCCTCTTCATTCTAAACAGATCCTGACAAATGGTGAATGAACGGCAGGGATGTGGCCCATGATTCACATGGCACCAATACTGAGTCATACATAATGGACGAGAGTAACAGCGTACCTGGTGCGGGAGAATTATCTGTATTCTGTCAATCATATTTTAATAAAACGCTGATTGGCCAGGCAGACAGTATAGGCGGGTCAACCAGACAGGAAGTAGAGGTGGGGCAAAGAGAATAGAATAAGGTTATGGAGGAGGAAGGTCCCTCCGGCTCTCCTGCGCAGATCACTGAAGAAGCAACATGTAAGCTGCCCCCGCTGGAAAAGGTACTGAGCCATTATGGCTAACATAGATGAGAATAATGGGTTAATATAAGTTATAAGAGTTAACAAGAAGCCTGACCTAATGAGCCAATCAGTTTATAACCTTATGGAGTCCTGTGTGTGATTTTCTTTGTTGTTTGCCGGCTGTTGGGGTACCAGGAGGGACAGAAACCCCAACAAGCCAGCCCTCATACTACACGTACCAAAAGGAAAATGCCCTGTCAAGGGAAATACAGCCTACCTTAACTCTATGAACTGGTGTTTTTTTTTTTTTTTTGTGTGTGTGTGTGTGTGTGTGTGTTCTGAATTTCACCCTGAACGAGTGTCATCAGTGTGTGTGTGTGCTCTGAATCCCACTGCAAAAAGAGTTCAAGGAGCACCAACATAGACCCCATAGCGTAGCTGAAAGGCAACAAGAGAAAGTCTTGATTAATGAAAAAAGTGCTACTTTATTAAAATGGTGCTGGGCAGTTGACTTATCAGTTAGGAGCACTTGTTGCTCTTCCAGTGGACCTGGATTTGGACCCCAGCACTTACATCCCTCTTCCAAGGGACAAGGAATCTGACACCCTTTTCTGGCTTCCTTGAGCACCAGGCATGCATGTGGTACATATAGATAGATAGATAGATAGATAGATAGATAGATAGATAGATAGATTGATAGATAGATAGATAGATAGATAGATAGATAGATAGATAGATAGATAGATAGATAGATGAATGTAGGCAAAACATCCATACAGATAAAATAAAAATAAGAATTATACTAGACCAAGATAATTCTCAATTACATTAAAAAACTTATCAACACAGCCACAAATAAGTAAAGTCTCATTTGTCTTCAAAGTAGCTTCTTTACTGCAAATGAAGATTGTACTAGTTGGAATGAGATATCCCCCTTAAGGCTCATGTATTTTAGTAGTTGATTCTTAGTTTGTGGCTACTTGGGGAGAATTAAGTGGTGTGGACTTGCTACAGGAAATATGTCTTTGGGCACAGGCATTGCGGTCTTAAGAAGCTTGTGGAAGCCATAACACCCGGTGTACTCTCTCATTCCTGTCTGTGGTTCGACATGTGAGTTCTCTGCTGCTCCTGCCATCCATGCCTTTACCCTGCCAATGTGAAGTCGGACCCTCTGGAATTGTATGCCAAACTAAATACTGTCTTTCACAGTTGCTTTAGTCATGGTGTTGTATCACAGCAATAGAAAATTAATTAATATAAAAACCATTACAGAAAAGACACTGGAAAGAACCCAGAGATCTTTGGATAATGGGGAGCTGAGCACCTAAGGCTGGGAGAACACGAACAAAGTAAATGAGGAAAGATTTTTAAGAGACAGAGGACCAGACAGTCTGCTGTGAGACTGTGTCTCCTAGAAATGGCTGCCTAAACAAGACAAGAACAATGACAATGTGAATAGACAGGCTAAAGTAGAAGGGAAAATAATCTGCCAGGATTCAACCCAACACAAAGAACTACAAGCAAGTAATGACTGTGGAGACAGGGAAAACTAGCCTTTCCCGTAGATGAACCCCCTAATTAGTTAGCCAATACAATGTTCAGCCCTGAAATCATATCCACACAAACAACAGAAAAGATTCAGAAGGTTGCCTTTATACATTTGTACATGTATGAGTGTATATATGCAAATATAATTAAAATAAAAAGAAAAAAGGCCTTCATTTTGAAAGTGGTGGAGAAGAGTGGGAGAGGTTCAAGGGAGGAAAGAGAAGGACAGAAGTGATGTTTCATTAGTGTATTTAAAAATAAAAATCTGAAAAAATAAAATTGAAATTAATTAAAAATTTTAACATATTTTATTAGATAAATTAATTTTGTGTGCAAATAGTTGGACTGCATGTATATATGCATCACGCTTGGTGACTGAGGAGGTCAGGAGAGGGTCTGGGTCCTGTGGAACCAGAGTTACAGGTGGTCGTGGACTACCATGAGGATGCTTAGAACTAAATCTTGACCCCCTGCAAGAGTAACCAGTTCTCAAAAGCATGGAGTCACCGTTCCAGCCCCTACTACATTTCCATTGACTATGTCCATCAGTAGAGGCAGGAAGAGATTCAAGGGCTAGAGAGGGAGAATGAAATGAGCAGGTGAAAAGTGATAGGTAAAGTCAGGAAGTGCTCTGAAGACAGTACAGGAAACTTTACACATGAAGAGCGTGAATGCTAACATGGTTGTTGTGACATTTGACCTCTTTTTACATATAGACATGTGCCCATATTAAATATATATTGAACAGAATTTAGTGCCTAATAGTCTCCAGACTCCGTAGCATTCTCTAACCGTGTACCCCAGCACAGTAGCACAGTTGTGACCACAAGAACAAAACTTCTGTACAGTACAGCATGCCCCGGCGCTGACCCCTTTACAGTCAGATATTTTAGCAAGACGTCCCTACCTCTGAGGATTTCACAGGTCTGTTTTCCTTTTTTCTTCCCAGCCTATGAAGCAGGTAGAAGCTGGTAGGTGTGAAGATGGGGTTTGGAAAGGAGAGGGGAGCTCCCGTTTGGCTGGGAGATGCTTTGCTTGTATCTGACTTGGTTGAGTGCAGGGTCTTCAGTGGCGTCTTTGCAGTTCTCTCCAGCACTCTGTGATCTACACCCACTGAGAAATGGGTTTACTAGCTTTGTGACACAGAAAACAGAGTTGGCATAATTTTGAAGGAAAAGACATGTAGTGAGAATTTACCCTGAGGCATACGCCTCTTCATCTTAGTACATAGGAAATGGGTAAGCAGCGTCAATGCTGGAATCTCCTATTTAGCCTTCTGTGGTTGGCATCTTGGACAATATGGGGCCTTAAGAAGATGACAGGTGGTCCATGAATAGGACCATAGAGTGTGCTAGGACCTTTAGTGTACCTTCAGCCAATGGAAGACAGAGATTACTCAGCTAATAACTCAGTGAATGAGCTCTGTGGTCATTGCTAACATGTTACTGTGAGGGTCTTTGCAGATGAAAGTTTCTGTCCCTTCTGGTCCTGCAGGCATTTAGATAAACACAATAAACACACAGTGACTTATATTAATTACAAACATTTTGGCCTATTAGCTCAGGCTTATTATTAACTATCTCTTACAACTTAAATTAACCCATAATTCTTGTTTATGTTTAGCCATGTGGCTTGGTACCTTTTCTCAGTGAGGCATTCTCAACTTGCTTCCTCTGTATTTGGCTAGTGACTCCGTATCTCCTCTTCCCAGAATTCTCTTAATCTGGTTGTCCAGCCTGTACTTTCTGCCTGGCTACCAGTCAATCAGAGTTTTATTAAACCAATATGAGTGATAAATCTTTACAATACACAAAAGCATTATCCCACAGCAGGTCTATAAAGAGGACCAGACTTGAGGTGGATGAAGGTGAGGAGAGTTTTACTGAGGCTGTATGGAGAGCAAGTATCAGGTGACCATTGGTAGCCAGTGGGCAAAGGAAGAAACAATTTAGACTCTTCGACCAGTATGAAATTCTGTGCCTTGCAAGGGTCAGAGATTAAGGGCATTGTAGAAGGAAGAAGCAGGCTGCGTTTCCGCCTAGATCCCGCATGACTAGCTTAACCCCAGAAATAACAACACACAAATTGTATTAATTTAAACACTGCCTGGCCCGTTATCTCTAGAGAGTTATTTACTGGCTAACTCTCACATCTTGATTAACCCATTTCTAATAATCTGTATATCACCATGAGGTCGTGGCTTACCGGGAGAGATTTAGCATGTCTGACCTGGCGGCTGGCTGCATGACGTCTGTCTCACAGACTTCTTCCTCCCAGCATTCTGTTCTGTCTACTCCACCTATCTAACCTGCTGTCCTATCAACAGCCAAGGCAGTCTCTTTATTAACCAATGAAAGCAACACATAGACAGTTAGCCCTCCTCCATCAGGGCATCATGTGCACTGTGCATCCTTCTTGGATCCACCTTCTTCTGACTGAATGGATGATGATAAACAGAGAAGCAGATATAAGTACAGTAATACTAAGTAATAATAAGTGTCCCAAATCATATGCACAAAGGATTTAGAGAATGGTCATGTGGTCACAGGCATGCCTGTTAGCTGGAGACATGGATCCTGAGTTGAAACTGAGACTTTATGGCAAGCACACACGATCCACAAGAGAACACTTGTTCTTTGCCTTTCCAGAATGAGTGTGGAATGGATGACTAGGGGTGAAATCAGAACCAAGTACTGGGCATCCTAGTGATGGCAATGAGTGCCTTTTACATAAACATGAAGGCAACTAATGTGTTATAAATGGTGATCATTTTCTGTGTTCTTCATATAACCAATTCTTCATCACATTTTGGAAGTAGGGACATGCTCTTTATGAAGGCAGGTGCATTGTGTGTGTTCAGCTGGGGGAATATTTTAGAAGGACATGCTGCTTCAAAATAAGTAATAATGTTATCACCAAAAAGTGAAGCAACAGCAGCAACCAATGTCTTTTATGGACAGTTGCAAATGGGGATGATTGACAAGTGTTGCCTCCTTGAACTTTGACTGGCTGTCTTAGCTTCTCAAGGAGAAAACATTTTGCGATGATTTTGGAAGGCAACTACTGTTTTGTATTTCCAGTTCCAAAATAAAATAAAAGTGTTCCACTAACCCCATATCCTAAACTTCGGATGATAGATCAAGATACTAATTATGATTACTTTACTAATTAGGTCTTGGGATGCTCTCTCACCTCCGGGCTTCTATTTCATTCAAAATTTTATACAAAGAGCAATTTGGCTTAGGTTTAGCCAACAAAATCGAGGTCATTGATGGAATATAACATTCAGTGAATGATTCTGAGGACTCTATGTCCTGGGCAAGGCTGGGCAGTATGCTCCCATGGCACAGAAAGCACCTCTACTTTGGTTTGCCAGATATGGCAACTCTGATTTGGTTCTATCTGACCATTCGGTCAGAAAGAACACTCTCCAGTCATTGTGGAAATAAAATACAAGAAAGAAGGTTGATGTTGTTATTTCGTTGCTGAATTTGTTGCACTTTAAAAGATTACCCTCTTTCTAAAATGTTCTTTTATCTTTCAGGTAATTAAAATATTTATTCCCATGAAGTGATGACAAAATGGTTTTGTTGTTGCTTTTGTTAATTTTTAAACAATTTTCTGAGCAAAACAAAACTGCTGGCAAGCTTACACCTTAATCTGTAGTGCTTTGATTTGTTTTTTATTGAAGTATCATCTGTGCACAATGAAGGGAACAGAACATAGTTCTTCAGCGCAAAGGTGTTTCGCTTGCTTTTTTAAGAGAAGCCACCGGTTTCCAGTGCAGAGAATTCTCTGTATCCCCTTCTGCTTCAGTTCTCACCCATTCCTTCACAGGGAGACACACTTTTTCAGGCTTCTAAAATGCCCTCACCCTGATGGCTTTACCTGTCTCGGGCCATTGTGTCAGTAGCATGTTACAGCAGGTACACATTTACCTGACTCATTCTGAGCAGTCCAATGATCCGAGAGCTCTGACTGCTGGGGCATGCTTCAGAGCTTTTCTGTGCTGATGAGCAATGGTGTTTTCCTGCATAGATACACCCATCTTATTTACCTATTTTTCTTTTTGTAAGGTTATGTAAAAGGAATTTCTTTTCTTTTTTATGTATTTTTTTCGTTTTATGTACCAACCCCTGTTTCCCTTCCTTTCTCTTCTCCCACCCCTCACTTCCCCCTGTGCCACTCCCCCACCCCACTCACTCCTCAGAGGGGGTAAGCCCTTCTTTGGGGAGTCAATAAAGTCTGGCAACCAAGTTGAGGCAGAACCAAGCTCTTCCCCTCCTGTATCAAGGCTGAGGAAGATATTCCACCATAGGGAATGGGCCCCAAAAAGCTAGTTCATGAACTAGGGATAAATCCTGATCCCACTGGCAGTGGCCCCACAAACTGCCCATGCTACACAACTGTCACATATATTCAGAGGGCCTAGTTTGATTCCATGCAGGCTTTCTGACTGTCAGTTCAGAGTCCATGAGCTCCCACTAGCTCCGATCAGCTGTTTCTGTGGTTTTCCCTATCATGGTCTTGAACAACCCTATTGCTCATATGATTCCTCCTTCCTCTCTTCAACTGAATTCCAGGAGCTCAGCCCAGTGCTTGGCTGTGGGTCACTGCATCTGCTTCCATCAGTTACTGGATGTGGGTTCTATGATAACAATTAGGGTAGTCATTAATCTGAGTATAGGGCAAGGCCACTTAAGGGACCTTCTCCACTATTGCTAGCAGTCTTAGCTGGAGTCATCCTGTGGATTCCTGGGAATTTTCCTAGCACCAGGTTACTCCCTAATCATATAATGGCTCCCTCTATCAAGACTTCTCCTTCATTGTTCTCCCTCTCCATTCCTACCCCAACTCAGCCATCTCAACCCCTCATGTAACCATTCCTGATCTTCCCTTCTACCCCCCTCCCAGTTTACCCAGGAGATCTTAGCTATTTCTCCTTCCTGGAACCTTTTATGTGTGTTCCTCTTAGGGTTCTCCTTGTTACCTAGGTTGTGGATTGTATTTACCTATTTTTATTTCCCTATTCTTCATTTCATGGGTATGTGTTACTTCCAATTTCAGTCTATTGTGAAAGAAAGTTGCTATGAACATACATGTGTGTCTTTGTGCAGACATGTTTTTACTTTGTTTGGTGTACACACAGAAGTTGAGTGCTGGGTTGTATAGTATTTGAGGGATTAACTTGATATGAAACTATCAGATATTTTCCAGAGTAGTTGTATGGTTTCACAGACTTGGCAGCACCCTCTGAAGGTTCTGTTTCGCCATATCCTTGCCAGAAGTTGACATCATCAGTGTTTCCATCTGAGTTATTCTCGTGGGCGTGGTATAATATTTCATTATAGTTTAATTTATGTTTCCCTAATACCTAGTGATGCTGCCATTTCTCATGTAATTGACAGCTATATAACCTTTATGAAGTATTTTTTCAAATGTGTACTTTCTGCTACTGATTTCTCTGAGTTCCTTCAATATCTGCCCTTTTTTATTAATAGGGTCAAAATATTGTTAATGTTTCACTTGATTTGATTCATGTGCGATTTGCTGTGGGAAGTCTTTCAGCCAATAGCCTTTAAGAAACCACCCCATGATAGGAACCAATTTGTTGATGTACAACAAAGTTCCTCAATAGCCTGGAATGGCGTATAACAAAGGTTTATTTATCTGGGGATAAGCTCACAGGAAGAGTAGCGATCCACAATCCTCTGCATGCGCTGGGAACTGGAACTGAATACAGCAGTCAAGGTGCCCTCACGCGCTTTTCATCTGCGTCTATAGTGTGTGAGACCACGCTCAAAGTGAACTAATAGCTTAAAGGCTATTGGCTGAAAAAGTTCCCACAGCACCACTTAAATTTGTTCTGCTTAACACGGACATAGTGGTGCACATCTATAATCCTGCACTGGAAAGTTGATGCAGAAAGATCTGGAGAAAATTCGAGACTAGCCTGAGCTATAAACATGAGACCCTGTTTGAAAAGAGAAAAGGAATGGTTTTACTTAATTTCTTAGTGTTTAGAGGATTTTCAGCTTTTTGCGATTGTGGTAAATAATTTTTATTTATTGTTTGTTATTTGTAAATAATTTGATTCTGGTTGTATGAGTAAGCAGGCTCCATATTACTTTAGCCTTTTGCTATTCATTGAAGCACATTTTTCTGTTTTATTACCCAGAGTAATTTGCATTAGTGAATGATCAGTGTCCATTTGAAGATTATGTGTTTTCCTGTCCATATGTGGAGTTTCTGTAAGCAAAACATGATACAGCTGATAAAGCTAAATCAACCTTATACAGGTTTTGTGAATTTTTCCTGTATTTCATAATTCTCTATATTTATGCTGTTACTAATTTGCTTCAGCTTGAATGCTTGTATTCTACTGAAATAAATCCAAGTTCATTGATGTTTTAATTTGCAATAATTAATCTGTTTCTATGTGAGGAAAACGAAATTTCTATGATTTTTACAAGTTTTATTTGCTTATTTCTTTACATCTGCATTAATTACTTTCATATTCCTCTGATAAACACCACGGTCAAGGCAACGTAAAAGGAAAGCATTTAATTGGACTTACAGTTCCAGGGGGTTAGAGTCCCTGATGGTGGAGTGAAGACATGGCAGGAACATAGCTGAGAGTTCCCACTCCACACTGTGAGTCGGAGACAGAGAGCACACTGGGAGTACACAAAGTCCTTTCATAGCTTTAAGCCTGGCCCTAAGACACATCTCCAGTTCCTCCCAAATAGTTCCACCAGCCTGCATCAAGTGCTCAATTTGATGAGCATATGAGGACCAATCTCATTCAAACCACGACATTTCATTCGCTGACCGCCTTGAGACTGAAACTGTCTCATCATGCAAAATACACTTAGTCCAGCTTCAAAGGTCCCCATGGTCTTTCACGGCCTTAACACTTTTAAAGTCCAAATTTGAAGTCTTTTCTGAGGCTAAAGGCACTATCTTAATTCCAACATCCTAAAGATCGAAAAGAAAAGTAAATACTTCCAACATACATTGGTACAGAATGAACATCAGCATTCCAAAAGAGGGATGGAGATATAGCGAGGAACCACTGGACCTACGGAAAGCCCAAAAGTCCACAGCGCAGCTCCAAATCCTGCAGCTCTGTGTCCAGTGTCGAAGGGTTTGGATGGCTTCGTCCTTCCAGATCTGCTGCTGGAGCAGCACTTCCTTCTTCGGGGTTGGATCCACTCCCTGCCTGCAGTTCCAGAGGGTGGGAGTCCATAACTGTGAAACAGAGAAATGATAGGCTCAGAAGCCAAGAGCGCACATCTCAGTTTGCAGGCAGGAGGCAGCCGGAACTCTGAGAATGGCATGAGTCTCTCCAAACTTTAAAGCCCTTCCTGGGTGATATAACTCCTCCAACAAGGCCACACCTTCCCAAAGCAGTCGTACCACCTAGAGACCAGGTGTTCAATCCTTTGAGACAATGGGACCATTCTTATTCAAACCAACATAGCTTTCGATTATATTTTCCATAAATCCTTCCCAAATCCCGCAATTCCTAATTAGATCTTCTCAGAAACTTTAGGCTTTTGATAACTGGGCACATCTTCCCCAAGAATGGATTCCATTCCTCTTTTATCACATCCAGTAATTATCTATTCCGTTGAAGTGTTAAAATTCCTACAGTGTTATGAGTTTGTTTACTTTCTTTTAAGTGAAGTCTTGTCCAACCAGTCATTTACCTTCCTACAGCTCACTTTGTTCCTTCTTAAGTTTAGCCTAACACTCTTCGAATAGGTCTTAGAATGATCTTCTGCCAGCCTATCGCCAATCTGACATCTCAAAGGACACCCGAGGAATTCCCAAGGTGTTTCATTCTTCACTCTGCCTTGATGAGAAATTCTAGCATGAAGAGACACTAGACCATCTCACTTGACTGTACCGTTAGCCACTCTTCACCAGCTGGGGTGGGGGCGTTTATCCACAGGCACCTACAGTTTAGCATCAAGCAGAAGATTTGAAAGGACATTCATGTCTCTTTCTGGGCTTCTCTCTGCACAGCTCCTTCCTCTCTGGAGCCCTGCCCAGCAAATTTCCTACTGCCTTCAATTATGATATCTGCTTCCAAAGCTGAGCACTTTGCTCATGATCTGCCTCCCTCTACCTTGATTTGGAAAGCGCTTCCAGGCAGAAAGCTGGAATAATTATAGGGTTCACCTCATTTGTTTCCCTTTGCTCGGGGATCAAAGTACCGTGTTGCCGATTGCACAAAGTCGGCAAACATTTGCTTCGGTTATTTTTTTTTTTTGCACTTTTATAACTTTTTGAGTCTAGGAGGTGTGTTCATGTTCAGTTGCTCTGCCCCAGAGAGGAGCAGAGGCCCACTGTCTTTCTGAGGGCTTCAAGGGAAGGCAGCATTTAAAAAGTCTGCAACAAGTGTTTTCATGGCTATTGTGAAACTTTAAATATTTAATACCTGCCAAGCATGCTGAGCATCTCCTGTGTACTTAATATTGTAAGGTACAAAGGCAATAACACAGTCCGAAATGGAGGAAGCTCTTATGACACAATGTGAAATGTCTAATATAATTAGAAGTATTGTTAAAAGCACATTTGGAAGCATGATTAATTTGGGGACAAAAAGTATCAAGGAAACATGATTTTCTGCTTGATCAATTTTTTCAGCTGACCACATCTTTATGGGTTTTTATTTTTCTTCTCCTGTTACCCTCTAATCTAATGAAAATGAGTGAAAATCGTTTGCCTTTTCCTCACTTGAGAACAGGTAAGGAAGTTCCGTCTTAATAAAAAGGTCAGATGTTTTGTATTGCTTCATCATTCTGCATTCCTATATTTTCTCATGTCCTCTCCAGAGAGCTCATAGGTACAAACACTTTGAGCATGACAATCTCAGGACATAGAAGAAGGTCTTATACCAATATTATTGAAGAACAATTAAATTAAAATACTATACCACTACTCCTTCTGACATCTGCAGTTCAGAAGGACTTTCCCTATTTTGTATATCTATAGATTGTGTAGCCATTATTACTATATAGTATTAAAATATGTTCATGACTTTATAAACATCCTTGCATACAAAAGTAGTCACTCCCAATCTTGCCACCCTATCAGTCTCCAGAAACCACTAACTTGTCTGTGCGTCATCAGTTTGCTTCATCAGTACATGCCATTAAGAATGGAATCCAATCCTAGGTAGATTAGACCATTATCACCTCTCTTAAGGTTTTATCCAGAGGAGCACTTCAGGAGTACAGCTAGGAGACTTGCCTAGGGAGGTAGACTTACCCATTCACCCGAGTGCCTAAGAACTACCATGCCGTTTGGCTGGGTTTGTCCACTGCCTGACTTCTCGCTCTGCTCCACTCATGCCTCTGCTTCATTTCTATCTCTACTTTGGATTACGGCCAGAGTTAGTGTATATTTTTAAATATCCTCATTCTTAGCTCTCTCTCTCTCTCTCTCTCTCTCTCCCTCTCTCTTTCTCTCTTTCTCTCTCTTTTTCATCAATGAGACCAAGTCGTCCAATCGTCCAAGAGAAAGTTTTTCTGATATTATCTGGGCTCCATCAGTATACCCAAGATTTCTGCTAATACTTTTTCTTGACCTTTAGTTCTTCAATCCATAGAGAAAACATACCTGTCCTTGAATACCCAAACAGCATCAATTCCACATAAACAAAAAATCCCACATTATTCTATCATGACAGACTTATTCAGACACTATATATTAAATTCTTCATTCCTTTGTCTTTCTGAATGATATCCAGATCCACAGACATGCCCTGTCCACAGTAACTTGAAAGTTGAACCATTTGCACATTTGGACTGCTCATGCTAATGCTGCCATGATCAGTCAAGCAAATTTTTGTGCAGAAATATGATTTCCTTCCTCTTGGGCCTTGAAGTAAGGATAACATATCATGACTCTACCTTTTGATCAACTTCAAACCTGGTTTTTCAAAGATATTTTACAACCTTAACAGCAAAAACTAAGATTTCCAATTTCTCTATGTCCTTAAAGCATTCCCATTCCTGAACCCTGATTCATTTTATTTTAATTGTTATGTGGGTAGAAAGTGTTATCTCATTCTTTCTATCTATCTATCTATCTATCTATCTATCTATCTATCTATCTATCTATCTATCTAAGTTGTTTTCCATCTTCTATAATAGTGAAGGATTATTACATCAAATCCTAAATTTCCAATCAGCAGTGTGTCACACTTCCTGCTGTAACTTTCCCTCTGAGCATCTTATTAGTTGAGTATTACACAGTCTTCTCAAATTGTGTGCTTTAACCTATATAAAAAATTTACTCTAGGTACATTTTTCATTTCTTTTTATGGTTTATTGGCCGTTGAAGAGGATAGTCATTTACGTATTTGTGTACTTCTCAAATTTTATTATGGTATGTGCATTAGTTACTTTACATTTGCTATGACAACACATCATGACCAAAGCAACTTATATTAAAAAAAACATTGAATTGGGGTTAGAATTTCAGAAGGTTAGAGTCCATAATGGCAGAGCAATGTCATGGAGACAGGAACAACTGAAGAGATCACATCTTGGTACATAACTAAGCAGAGGGCAGAGACAGAAGCACACTGGGAATGAAATGAGTCTTCTGAAATCTCAAAACCTGCCCCCAATGACACACCTCTTCCTACAAGGCCACACCTAATACTTCCCACATAGTTCTACCAACTGGGAACCAAGCATTCAAATATATGAGCTTATCAGGAATATTCTCATTCAAACCACCATAATATGGATATGCATAGAAAGGATAGTTCAAGAGTTTTCAATCATTTGAAATTCATTATGGCTTCAGTTACCTCCAAAAAACAGTCTTCCTTGGGAATGCTCTGTGTGCATTTTGCTATGGCTGAAAAGAATATTCTGTAAACACCTATCTATTTATACTGTGACTTATATTGCCTTATTTTTAAGAATTTACTGTATACACTGAAACAAGATACTGAAGTCTTCAACTGTTTCATAAAATTGTTTACTTTTCCTTTTGAGTTTATGTTTCGTTTCATGTGTTTTGGGGCTCTGTTATTTTGTGTGTGTGTGTGTGTGTGTCTGTAAATATATATATATATATATATATATATATATATATATGTGTGTTTTTGATTGAACTTTTTCTAATTTTTGCTATTTTTAGGATAGAATATAAACTGATGGGCTTCTTTATAGTGTGTTATTATATTTTCACACACACACAACACACCCCTAAGCTCCACATTTAGGAGAAAGCATAGCACTTACATTTCTGGGTTTGGTTTTCTCTTGGTATGATTATTTCCATCACTTAAATCTCCTGCTAATGACACTTCATTTTTCTTTACTGCTAAATAAAATTCCATTGTGTGTTTGCACCATGTGTTCTTTATCCATTCCTCTGTTGATGAATATTGAGCTGATCTCATCTCCTGGTTATTATGAACAGTGCGTCAAAACGCATATATATATATATATATATATATATATATATATATATATATGTATCTCTCTTTGGTGTATTGACTTAGACTCCTTTGGGTATATATCTAAGAGTTCTATAATGGACTCAAAAATGATTTATTTTATCATAAAATATTTCTCTTTGACTGTAGCTACAATGTTTTCATAGGATGTATTTGTTTTTGTATAGCATTAGTTTACTTACTTCAGCACTTCACTTATAATATCTATGGGCAGCGATCCAACTTATTTCTGTCTTTGAATCTAATCCTTTATGCACAACATATATTTCAATTGTGGCTTTGTCATCTGTCCTGCTATCTTTCCATTTTGATTAAAATATTTGAATCATTCACATGTAATGTAATTATTAAGTAGGTAGTATTTATGACTGTGAAGTCTGGAGAGATGGCCCAGCTGTTAAGAGCACTATGGTCTTTCAAAGGTCCAGATTTCAACTCTCAGCAACCACATGGTAACTTACAAACATCTGTAATGAGATATGGTGCCCTCTTGAAGAAGAAAACTGGTCAGTCGTTTTCATCAGCTTAGATCATGAAACCCAATATGGACAAGTTAAACAGAACTGCCATATATGGGCTGACCACACATGCTTCAGCACTGCCAAGGAATAAATTTCAAATTTCAATTTCATTTATGACAATTCTTTTACTATTTGCTTTCATTTGCCTCGTGTATTTTATTATTTTAATTCATTATTATTGTCTTCTCTGTGTTGAATAAATATGTAGTGTTACATTTTAATTTCCTTCTGTGTATGTATTTTAAAATCTAGTTTTTAATTGTTACTATAAGGGCTACAATTAATGTCTCAACCTTAAAAAATACATATTAATATTAACTGAAAAACAATACGATATAAATATTTCTGCCTAAGAAATTCTCTTCTTGTCTCTCTCCTTGTGCAATTATCATACAGAATCAATCCTTTATACCCCAAGACTCCTATATTGTAGCGTTACAAACAAAAAATATTCTATACTTTCATTCATATATATGTATGTATATGTATGAATATACCTCCACAATTAAAATCACTAGTGGTATTCTATTTTCTTGGAAGTTTTAATGGTTGAATTATAATGAGTATAGATAAGTTTCTGCTTCCTATTTTAGATTCAGCTTCTTGAACATTTAAATTAATGTAGCTTAAAATCAAACTTTGAAAATTTTAGTTGCTACAGCTTCGTATAATCCTTCTCTTTCTTTCCTTTGCGCTCCTCTTTTCTGGATGATTCATGTGTATATACTGGTACAGCCACTGCTGGCCCACACTTCTCCAAGGCTTTGTTTATTTTCCTTAATTATTTGTCTCTCTTTTACTCAGATAATCACAATTAATCTGTCTTTAAGTTTTCTGATTCTCTTTCTTCCAACTGAAATAGTCTGTTGATCAACCTCAAAACCTTTTTCTTTCATTCATTGTGTTTTTTTAAACTCCGGGATTTTTATTTGGATTGTTTTTAGAATTTACATATTTTTACAGATATTCTGTATTCAGTGAGGGGTTGTCTTATGATTCCATTTAATTTATTAAAAATGATTTCCTAAATATATGTAACAGTTGTGTCAATTTCTTTAAATTTTATAAGTCCAACATCTATGCTTTTCAAGGATAGAACTTACAGATTATTTTTCCTTTTGTGCATGAGCCATTATTCTAGTTTACTTTTGTGCTTTATATTACTGCTTAAATCTATGTAGCTTAAATATTTCTTTAAAATGTGCCATTTCTACCAATCTGAATTCCTGTTGCAAGATATTTTGGGTACCACTTTTGAAGACTTCTGTTCTTTATGATATATGTCACCACTGAAGTCAATGCTTAGTTAGCTGAGTGGTCAGTTTATGACTGGACACAGTTTTCCTTAAGTTATCACCACTAATTATTGTTCTAGGTGAGAGAGAACATATTTCATTTTCACCATTTTGTCTGTTTTCATATCTGCGTCAACTATCGGTTCTGTGTGCAGCCTGAACTTGAGGCTCATCTAGGACTTCTGCTAAATATGTATATGGCTCTACTCGAGTCTATGACCTTCTAGATCCTTGAGAATAGGAGGTTTTCTTAAGACCCTTGAAAGCACCCAATTTTCCTAAACTTTCTTTGCAGCTTATGATCCGCCTTTTGTGTGCATTCACAGTAACTTTACCCCAGTGGCTACTGTGATAAGGAACTGCTGATAATTGTTTTCAACAAACACCTTGGGCTTTTACCAGTGAGCAAACCTTGACTTGGATCAATTGCAGGCAGGCCCCGTGAATAAGGCTTTTGTGTAGAATTTCCAGAAAGTCAAATAATGAGACTATTCTGAGGATGTCTCTTTTGTGAAAGTACCAACACTATGTTGCCCTCTCCAGCGGCTATTAGCTTGTACATCACCACTGGTGATACGACCAACAGGATGCTGATTTCAAGTTATCCCAGACCTGGGGAGGGATATGGCTGCGGGACTTGCTACCATCTTAATTCTTGCTGTTCTTACTCAGATTCAGCTGTCTTTTTCTCTTGAGCACATACTTCTAGGTTGGCTGCAAGCTTTCATGCGTTGTTCTGGGTTTTGAAAAACAATGATTTTTTTTTAATGATCCTTCCCAGGATCTGCATAGCTTTTTATGAAGGAATAAGCTCTACCATTCAAGAAATGCTTCCTAATGGTTTGTGCAGCATTAATTTTAACATTGAAGCTCAAGTGTTTTCACTTTATTATTATGTGTTTGCATGAGCATGTTGTGCATACGTGTAGATGCACATGCCATGGCATGTGTATGGAGCCCAGAGAACAGCTCATTTGTGGTTCTCTCCTTCCGCTTTTACTTTAGCTGTAGGGATTGAATTCATATCGTCAGGCTTGCGCAACAAGGTCACTTACATGCCACCTCAGTGGCCAGAGATGCTCAGAGATGCAGAGTCCTCACTGGCCAGAGATGCTCAGAGATGCATTAAGTGTCCTCACACTTCAGCTTGTGTTGTTCTTAATGCAGTCATGTGACTGTGCCAACGCACTCTACAAGTTCTGCCTTACTTTTGATGTCTCAAAAAGTTCTGGCGATCCTCAAGTAATTTTGAGGCATAAGACCTCTTTAAGATGCATTCACTAGCATGTAACAAGAAACATTTCTTTCCAGGCCACTGAGATTCCACCCAAAATGGTCCTTTTCTTCTCTAGGTTTACAGCTCAGGAAGAGTTGCATCACTGTGATTCACTTTTTGTTCATCCAAACTTATCATGCACCACTGAGGAGACTTTATCCTCCTTTTCAACCTGAGATTTAAAGACAAAGAAGAAAACAATTAAAAGACCTAAAATCATAGAAACAAAATTCTTCCTTGAGATAAACTCAGGGCTATTTCTCGGTGCTTACACTTTTGATCAGAGGTTTAAGAGTATATTTGAGAGGAAAAGGGCATCTTCAAATGTCCAAAGTATTGCTGGCTGTACACACCAAGAAAATGTATACATTGGACAAGCTTCTTCCAATTTCTGTGTTTACTTAAATTAAAAGGATATGTTACATTATGGTCAAATTGATTCGATCTGCTCATGCTGGAAAAAGACTTCTGTCCATGCAGGTAGCAGGCTGGCTTAACTGTGTGTGGTCTCGCCTGAGTGAGGTGGTGGCCACTGTGACCATTTCTGTCTGCAGTAGAATTGTTATGGTTATTGAAGGAATAATGGAACACCTGCTAGTGAGTATTTCACCAGGCCTATAAGCACATTGCTTGTTCCACAGGAGCATAGAGCCCTTATTGTCATTTGAATGTCCAATGTCCCGCAAATGCTTGTGACTTGAAGACTTTGTCATCTGCTTGTGGCATTGCTGGAGGTGATGGAATCTTTGGATGTTTGCTAATCACGTGGGAGCTACATCATTCCATGGTTCCATCTCAGGGTAGAGATGTGACAATAGGAAGCCTATGAGTGATTTCTTAGCTTTGAACTTCAAAAGCTTTGAGGAAACAGACATAACTAGGTATAGGCCACCAAGTAGTAGCTTAGGAAAAAAAGGAGCTAAACCCACCCTATCCTGAAATGATCTGCCTTCTGGGGACTGAGTTGAGGATATTGTGGAAACATATTTGATAAATACCAAGTTAAGCAGAGTCACATGCTTGGTTCCCTGGTCACACTCTGGGTCCCCAAGATCTGTGTCACATGAAAACATGGGAGATCATTTTCTTTTCATTCTGTATGGTTGGCAAAAGGAAGACAAAGTCACCATATAGGAATGCCTACCTGTTGGAAAGCGAGGAGTAATTTCCCATGTCTAGGGAGTATTGCAATGCTGAAATATCAGAGCCACTGCTGGAGTAAAGAGACTTGTGGACAGAAGGCCACGGGTGCTGCGGCTGCAGCCTGTGTGGAGTGACCACAAACAACAGATGAGGAGATGGTGCCCCAGTGTTGGAAACCAGGCATGCGTTTCATCTGAAACCCTGTAGCCCTAACTCCTCTCAACACAATCAACCACAGCACTAGTTATGTCTGCTGGATCTCAGAAGCAGCTATGGGTTACCAGGGGTACCTCCCATAGGATGGAGGATCACCTTGCCATCTGGACGAATAAAACCTCAGAATAATAAATGTATATATCTTTCAAGACAATCATTGTGAAATAACTATGTATATGATATATTAATTTACAAAGTAAAAGAATCCATTGTGACTCTGCATGCATTGTATATTAATCAGTCTTCTACCCTCACTGTCACCCAGATACCTTCCCATTCCCAGGCAACTCCTCTTCTACTTAAGGTCAACTTGGCCTTCAGTTTCACTACTTGAGAAAGGAAATCATTACAAAATGTAATAATTACCGAACTTTAGAAAAACATGATGCCCTCTAGTCCCATCAAATTGCTGCCAATGACCAGAATTTATCTTCTATGGTTGAATAATAAAAATATATAATATATATTTTTGCATTTATCTGTTGACAAGCACCTAGCATGTTTGTATATCTCAGCATTGTTAGTAGTTTTTCTGTAGACACAGGGCTATGCAGGGTTCTCTTTTGCAAGCTGACTTCATTTCTTTTGGATTATAACCCATGGGTGGGATAGCTGGATCATATGGCACTTCTATTTTGAGGCAGCTTCATAATTTCTCCATAATGGTTGTCCTAATTTACATTTCTACTTATAGTGCACAAACATTCCTTTTCCTCCAGATTTGGATTTTTAATTTTTTGGGTTTTCCTTTTATGGCATCTGTTAATTTTATAACACACACATATGTATATATGCATATATTCTTTATATATCCTGAATATTAATCCTTTGTTGGATAAGTGGATGGCTCATATTTTCTCCCATTCTGTAAATTGTCCATTCCTTTGTTATTTTTAGTTTCAGTTTGTTGTAGCACCATTTGTCGAGTCTTGGTTTTGTTTCCTATGTGTTTCAGATTCTATCCAGGAAATCATTGTATCAATTATCTGGGAAGATTTATTCCTAGAATAAGGCTTTTGACCTATTTGAGCTTATTTGTGTACATAATGAGAAGTAGCAAATAAGTTTCAATATTCTGCTTGTGGATATCTAGTTTCTTAATGTTTATTGAAGAGGCTGTCTTTTCTGAGGTGTATTTTGGTTACTTTATTAAGAACCCCTTAGCTATAGGTATGTGGATGTTCTAGTTTCCTTTCTGCTACTGTCAAAAACACTGTAACCAAACACCCAAAACCCTTCAGAGAAGAGAGGGCTACAATCTATTCCACTGACTACTCCCACATTGCAGCACATGACTGCGGGAGGTCAGATCTGGAAGTCGAGGCAGGAACCATGGAACAATGCTTCTTGCTGGCTTGCTCCCTGACTCTCTCACTCATAGGCTAAAGGTTAGATAACATCCGTACATATCTCAGGACCAATTGCCTAAGGATGGTACCAACCACGGAAGTCTGGGAATCAATTAAACAAGATGACCCCCACAGACATGCCCATAAAGTGCGCTGCTCTAGGAAATCCCTTCAAGTGACTCCAGGCTGCTAAATTGACAAATGAAGCTGACTAGGACAACAGGTGTCTTCTGGAGCCCTTAATCTGTCCCCCTGGTCAATGTGTTTATTTCTATGTTAATACCATGCTGGCTTTTTGTTATGTTTCTGTGCTATGTCACTAAATCAGATGTGATTATTCTAGTTTTGATGTCGTTTTTTCCTCAAGACTATTTTTGACCTTTGAAGCTTCTATATGAATTTTAGTAATTTTTTCTACTTCTGGGAAGAATATCATTAACATTTTTGCGGAGGTTGCCTTGAATCTGCAAGCTGATTCTGATAGTATGGACATTTTAAAAATATTAAATCTATCAATAAACTCATTTGGAAATCTTACTACCTTAGTGTCCCCATCTTCTTTCACCAGTGCCTTATAATTTTCACTGAAGGAAAGTCAAGTTTATTTTTAGATATTTTTGTAAGTATTAATCATTATCTCTATATGAATAATATACTATCAGCCCAACCTTTCCACAGAGAGCCACAAAGCCAGAAAACTACAAAATGTAGAATTATTTGGAAGTAGTCAAGATGTCTAGGACTTAGAGTCATCACTGTGGAAAAAGAAAGTCCACATGAGGCACATTGACACTGCTCTCTGCTTCAGACTTCAGACCACGGGAAACATAGAGACTGCCACCAGAACCTCCAGGGCCTGAGGCACAAAAGGAATAAGACCTACCTGTGGCTCACCCAGAGCAGCTCCGTACCAGGAAAAACACAGGCACAGGTGTCAAATTCTGGCATCTCATATTGTTTTCTCCCTAAAGTCTTTCCCAATTAAAAACTCAAAAATGGCAAGAGTTGGGGAAGCCGGATGTTAGATAACTGATTAACAACACTACTGACAATTGCATGGTCTTACAGGACAAAACCAAAAGGTTCAGAGTGACCCAATGGCAAAACATAGGGCTTCCACTTGAGATCCCTGAAGAGCAGACAGAGCAGCCCTTCTAAAGACCAAAATTACCCCAAGACAATCTGTGATTTCAAGGAAATCCAGGCATATACTGACAAACACTGAAAGAAATGTGTGTTTGGAGGACAATTACATAAGGACCTCTGTGATTTTCTTTGTGTCTATATTGCTGGGTGAAAATAACTAGGCAAACCAAGTGAGATGATCAAACGATTTAAAACCAAAAGTGGTAAAGGTAAAAGTTGAATAGACGCCAAAATGATTCAAGTGTTGCAATTAAAGCTTCAGGACTTTACTTTTTAAAAAAGTCCAAGGAATATATTTTTAAAGCATATTAGTAGATGACTCTCTAAAATAGTAGAGTATAAATTCTGCCAGTTAGGTGTTGTGATAATGAAAAGAACTAAATAAACGATTCACTCTGCAGTGGACACAGCATCTGAAAGGCAACTACCCAGATGAGGTAAGACATGGAGCCACAAAAATATGTAGAACGTTCCTGAGAGAAGCGATAGAAAAATTCAACATATGTCAAAGCTAAGGGGAAAATCAAGTAATAGAAAGGAATAAAATATTACTCACGTGTACGACAAATTTACACAAACATATACCAAGCGCAACATAGTGAAATACTTTATAGTAAAGAAAGAGGGGACAGGAGAGATGACTCAGAGTTTAGAGATCCGGCTACTCTTCCAGAGGTCCTGAGTTCAATTCCCATCATCCACATGGGGGCTAGTAACCATCTATAATGAGATCTGCTGCCCTCTTCTGGCTTACAGGCATACACACAGGCAGAACACTGCAAATAAACCGTTAAAGGAGAGAAAGAGACAGAGAATGGGGGAGTATTTAAGAGACTGAAAGAGAAGGACACGGTGGTCTATATACAATTACCATCAAAGGAGCAGTAAGCAGATTTCCATCTGGCTTCTGAAGAGACAGATAAAATCAAAGCGGTGGAATGCGATCTGCAGGTGCTGAGAGGAGACAGGGAAACCCTTTTCCAAGTCTACTGTATCAGTCAGGGTTCCCCAGATCAGTTCTCGGAACCCCAAAGAAGTAGGCTCCAATGCCAGCGGAGAAATAAACTTCCTAGTGAGAATGACAGCCAGCAAACAAAGAGCAAACATTTCCTTCTTCCACATCCTCTATATAGGCTGCTGCCGCCAGAAAGGGTGGCTCAGATTTGAGGTGAATCTTCCCACCTCAACAAATTGGGATTAAAAGTAGGTCTTCCCACTTCAAATGATTTAATCAAGAAAAATCCCTCCCAGGTGTGCCCAGCTGCCTGGGTTTTAGTTAATCCTAGAAGTAGTCAAGTTGACCACCAAAATTAGCCATGTTTTCAGGTAATCAGAAACTGGAAGAAACCATTAGCTCTTGAGCTGTAACAAAGGGATTGCTAATGGTGACAGGTACCAGGAAGATGGTCTTGGGGAAAGGTGTGCAGACCTGAGAAAGAAGGATGGGAGACAAAGTAGTGGAGCAAGGGTAAGCATGCAATACTAAACAAATAGCCTTTTGATATACTCTTGAGGTGTTTAGAGTGTGGACAGAATTAAAAGCTATAGCACCATGCATTTTAGGAGAAGAATACAATTAAGTTGATCCTTATATTGTGAAGCAATTGAGAAGACAGTTTTTCTTTCTTCTTGCTTGCTTGTTGTTGTTGCTTTCTTTTTCTTTCATTTCAGAAAGACTCAAGTTTAACACGGATCGGTCCCACGTCAGTCTTCCAAGTACTAAGATTATGGATATGCTCTATTATTTCTGGCTAAAGATATTAATTTCTAATAAATAGTTTAAAGCATTCATATTGTAATATCTAGACGAAACTCTGGAAATAATAATAAAGGTGGGCTGGAGGGATGGTCGGTGTGTAAGAGCACAAGCTGTTCTTGGAGTGGCACCAAGCTCAGCTCCCACGCCTACGTTAGGTGGCTCACAGAGATTACTGTTCCCAGTCCTGGTCTTCACAGCCACCCCACCACAAAGCTCTTTCTCTCTCTCCTGCCTGTGTGCACAAGGGAAACACAATCATACATACTATACTCATACACACGGATAATTTTAATCTTTAAAAATCATAATGAGAGGGTGTTTAAATTGGAATGTAATAGGAAAAATGGGCTGAATATTAAAATAATTTCCATATTGTTAGCAAAAAAAATTGAGAAATATCTAATTAAGATAAAATATGCATTACCTTTGATCTGGCTAATTTACCTTCACTAGAAATGTATACAACTGCAAAACTGTGCACAGAAGAATTAGTCTTAACAATAAACAATAATTTAGAAATGAAATTGTTTAAATTTTCCTCAATTAATATTGACATAAACAAATATGAACAAATATCAGACATATTCAACCAGTAAACAAATTTACCATCATTGTATCATAAAAGAATATTTACCACAGAAAACTTAACATGACTCTTAACACAAGAGTTCTTACACAGGTGGTGATTCGCAGGGAGGAAGGCTATGGGAACATGGGTCAGGGAAGTTGCCCATGTATTGATCTGTGAGGTAGTCTCACGGTTGTATCTCTTAGTCAAAAGATTTTCCGTTGTACACTTAAAATTTACATCTTTTTCTCTAGATCTAATTCAAGCATGATACTTTAAAAGAACATTCATTAAGTATTAATGAATTAAAATGAAAGAACTTTCATTAAGTATTCTAGAATTGGGCAAGATTTGGTGGATAAAATATAGGGCTCATTTCTCAAGTTACTTAACTGAAATCTAGGAAGATTCAGCATATAAAAACTTAAAGAACAGATGTGATAAATTTGTGTGAAGGAGTAAATTATGTTAAGTGGGCAGTAATGATGTAACTTTATAAAAACAAAATAACGAACAGCAAACAAATGGAGGACCTCGGGAAATTGGTGGGACTCGTATGGAGAATGTCCCTGGACATCAGTCTTAGACTCAACCTGTGGGACTGATATCTGGTCACAGGACTCCCGAGGGTGAAATTACTTTATCTTGTCTTAAGGGAAGTTCCTGAAAGGCTTCATGTGAATTTCTTCTTAGTATACATGGTAGAGCTGATAGATTCAGGAACTCAAAACAGACCCCTAATGTATGCTGAATGGCGTGAGTCTTGACTGAGAAATGACCCTTGACATCCTAGTCACTGTAACATAGTGCCATGTGCCTTGGGTACCACAAAATGATGCACTTGCTTCATTTTGAGGCAGGAAAGACTGGAAAGCCACACGTACAAAGGGCCCATTAGAGCAGATCGGAAGGCTTGTTGTGTCTACCTCTTTGTCTTCCAACTGCAATGGCTGAAGGAGTTAATCTCTCCTAACCCTTTGCACACCAGATGGTCCTGCACCTCCCAAGGCCTCCTCTTCTTTAAAAGCACAGTAGCTGTTCAGTTCCTCCCAGGTGCGGATTCATTAGCTCTTCCCTGGCTCCCCTTGTTTGCTGACTACTTGTGGAAAAAAGCCATTTACCCTGGTGAATGTCAAGGTTAGTGCAAACTGTCCTTGTCATCCGTCTCTCTGGCAGAAGGTCAGGGCTAAGCTTTCCTCAAATGGGCAGCGTCAAACAAAGCAGGGCTGGACTTAACTCACCAGAAGGAAGAAGGCAGGCCTGTGCAGGAGTTGATAAACATTCCTGTGGGCTGTGAGCACGGATTAACTCCTTCCTTGCCACTCCGAGAAAGTGCCTGCTCTGAATGATGCCTTGTAATGCCTGAACTTACCGGGCTAAGAGACTTGTATTAAAGCAGTGAGCTACTTAGGTACATAGGTACATCAGTACCTATGCCTGTTGCTACATTAGCATCTTTTTGCATGGTTCTCTTTTGTTATCTTAGCTGTTTAAACAGGTATTACATCTTTCTAAGGGTCCAGTTTAGAAACTAACTCCTTTACCCTAGCACTACCCCAGTCTATTCTTACCCTCACTTTAAACTTGCAGAGAGGTTGTGAACCAAATAAAAAGACCTTCTAGGTTCAGAAGTTGTCATACTTTGTTTGTATGGGATAATCAATTTAGGACAATGGCCTTTTGGGCAGCCTCACTGGGTCCCGGCTTGATCCAGCTGCAGTGCTCTCCACAGGTGGGCAAGCACTAGCCAAACACCAACGCTTATGGAAATTTCCCTTTTGTTTCAAGTTCTACTGTTCACTGTGATAATGAGGGTGGCCCTCCTTGAGACACTCCGGAGCAATAGTACTTTGCGTCCTAGGTGAGACAGGCAAAAGAGGTGTCTGTTAAGCAAGGTATTTTTCCTTTTTGATTCCTTAGAATGAACAATTGTTTTCAATGCGTCCTTAAAATGTGGGGCACAGAGATATAAAGTACACTTCAGATGGGGTTGGAATGAACTCCATGAGTATTTATGAATGTATACCTCAAATATCTGTATCTGCTACATAACTCGTACTTTCTCTCTCAACATGTTAGCTTCCACGTTGAATTATGGAAGCATTGGCTTCTATGCCAAAGACGTTGCAAAAGTCTTAACCAAGCAGCCGACAGATCAGCGTGGTCATGTAGATTCTAATCATATAACTCATAAATGAGGCACATGTTTCTAAATTGTTATATTAATGTTAAATTAATTTTATTAGTGTGCAAGTGCATGCGTGTGCGTGTGTGTGTGTGTGTGTGTGTGTGTGTGTGTGTGTGTGTGCATGTGGTATGAGTTGAGGTGAGCACACACAACATCATGTGAGAACTGGAGGACACCTTCTGGAGCCTACTCTATCCTCTCACTGTGGGACCCAACAATCCGCCTGGTTGGCAGGCAAGTGCTTTTAGCCGCTGAACCACACCAGCTCTGTGTCAAGATCTTAGTTCACTTGTTTACTACCCATGATCCACCTGTTATTTTAACATGTGAAAGCCCATATTGTTCTTTGACAAAGTTCCCCAGAGCTCATTGTGATCTATTTCTTTCAATACGCCATTTTCTGTGTTCCCTTTAAGTAGCTACTCTCAGGGTTTTCTGGGAAGTTTTGTTTATTTCATTTGGAGGTATCTTCAGGGCTTGTGATCAAATCACCAAAATGTCACTCCTGATGTAATTTTAGTGATGTAAATCCTTTTCCAGCATAATAAGTCCTGCTTTCTACCCTTAAATTCAAAACTCACAAGAACTATTCCCTGCTGCACGTGTCCGGCACGGCTCCTTGACGGGCCTTGCTGAGGCCCTTCTTAGATCACCTGTGTTAGGTCTCCTGTGTATAACTGTGTTTTGTTTTCCTGTGGCGTGTCTAAATCTTTTTCTCGAACTAATTCTACAGATTTTTCTCCTAGAACGTCTAGAATTCCTTCATGATCAGAAATAGCCTTCCTTATCTCTTTCCCTTTTCCCTCCCTCTGGCAAGGAGACAAAGATGTGTATATTTGCACAACAGTTGAGTTCTTGAAAGGAGAAAATTAACCTTGAACAAACAGAACTGAGAATGACTGCAGCAGTGTTCACACATCGGAGTGTCCAGAAGAACAGAGTTTCAGTTATCCAGTTATTTTAATGACAACGAGAAAGTGCAGATATAAAAATGCAGATATTTTAAATAATGTTGATACAGTATTTTGTAATTATTGTGTTTTAGCGCTAACTACTATTGACCTCCTATTCTCCTTAATGTATAAATCAAGCTAGCAAATGAATCTGTCTATAGGAAAATGCATACTATCTATAGAGGTTAGTATGATCCATTCCTTCTGGCCCCTGTTAGGGCCTTGGTTCGTGTCTCTTGAAGTAAATAGGAACAACTAAACTCTCTTGTATGGCATGTTCTAGAAACAGCCTTTGATAATTTTATGGATGACAGACTACCTGTCCTATGTAACCAATAAGGAAAGATTTGGCTTGGGCATTAGTTTTCAGTGCAGTTTGCTTGTTTGTTCTATTTTGAAGTCAGTCCTTTGACCCCAGCCTCTGACATAAGCGTCATTATTCCACTTCCCGCGGTCTCAGCAGCTGCTCTAGTTAGCACAAGCTATCAGTCTCACTTTCTTAGACATTCCCGAACATCTGAAAATATCAGTCAGCAGCTAGAGCTATCCTCCATGTCTCCTCATCCGTTAGGACCCTGCCATTTTCCAGCTCCTGTTCCTACAATCCCCAGATACTCAGGAGACAGCTAGCAACTCAGAAACAGAAATGTGCCCTCAGTCGCTACCCTGCCTCTGAACCCCAAACCCAAGCTCCTTTCTATTCGTGTACAGACTTTACTTTTCTACTTCTATCCAGACTCAAACTCTCTGAATTTCACTGTGTGTCACAGCTAAAGCTTCCCCTGTTTTTCCTGGCGCTTGAACGGATCTACCTTAAGGCTTCCTTTTATGCCTTAACAAATATAAGTGGCATTATCATAAACACAATTCAAACTCTCACTGAGCTCTTGGGCTGCTCTGCTTTTTCTTAAGGAATCTTCTAGTATATCTACTCGTTTACCAAGAATGCCCAGTTAGAACTGCACAGAACACAATAAGCCTGTCGTGGACGTCTCTTGGCTTTGATAATCCTGGAAATGCATGCTAATCTCAGCTTGTCCAGGATACATTGAGTGCATTGTCTCTAGTGGAGCCTCGCCATGGGAAAGCTTCATAGACTTCATGGACGGTGGCAAAGGGGAGGAAGCTCTGATGACCTTGGCTGAGTCTCAGGACTGTTCCTCCCCAGCCCTCCCCACTATCCACCTTGCCTTCTGTGCAGGTCAGGAGGGGAGAGGCTAATGCAGACCCTGTACCTGCGAAGAGGAGGAAATCAATGTTCATCATCCAGAACTTCAGAGCTGCTGGCGCACAAGCTAACTCAAGCTCCCTGAGGTCCCGGGCGGGGGGGGGGGGGAGGAAGAAAGACAGACATTTGGAACAAAAATCAATACTTTCTCCAAGTAGCCAGAGAATAAGGAAAGTGGCAAATGAAGAGGCAGAGACGGGTACTGCCATGTTGGTCCCCAATTCTACAGCGTTTACCAGCCTTGCATCTTGCTATTAGGAGATGATATTTCTGAGAGAGAGTACTATAGACTTTTTGATGTCCCCGCCATTCTAAAATACCAAATTCAGCTTAAAGTAGTAACCTGACCACAACTGGATTTTTGCGAGGCTGCTCTATCTCTGTATTACACTCCAGAATTGTTCTTTATTATTACTTTTTTCTGGTGGGAATTTCTTAATTTAACAAAACTGTAGAATTGAACTCTTATTTGAAAAAGGCACTTCCGAGGTGCTGGTCAGGAACAAATATATACGCCTTGTTACAGCTGTCTGTGGTTGAAATATTACCATGGCAAATATATAAGAAAACAATGTGCAAACGAAGCTTTGTCTTGTAGGATGAGGTGATAGGGACCAGAAGCATGGGAGCAGACCTCTCATTTTCCCTGTGTTTGCTCACCCTCTTCTCCATCCATGTGAGCTCTGCAAGCGAACCAGTTAAAGGCCTTCCTGCCATAACTCATTGCATTTCCAGAAGACACACGTTTCCATGCATACTTAACATATTATTTACTTTTCCACAAATAAAATTTAATACTGTCTCGTATTTTTTTCATTTAACACTACAGCAGAGTCTCCTAAAGCTTGGAAGTTTCCGTTGTGTCTACCTATTTTTGACTTAATAGTTTCCTATGACATAGATGAACTTAGTTCACATCAATATTTGACTGTTAAAAAATGTTATTATGTAGCATTGTTTTTATTTATACTACAGTGAGTATATTCTTACCGGTTCCTTTAACTGCTCTGCAAAGATATCACAGTAATAAATGCTGAAAATTAGAATTTCGAGTCAAATTCAGTGGGAATTTTGATTTTTAAAGTAACAAGCAAACAATGTCTGTCAAAATCCATGTTCACTAGCGGGGTTGAGGGTTCTCATCTTCCTCACCTGGTGTTCTGGTTGCTGTCTCAGCATCAGTCTTTGCCCCTCCTGCTTGCCTAGCATAGTCTTTACCCTTGCATACTGTCTCCATCCTTGCATACTGTCTCCATCCTTGCATACCTTATCTACCCTTGCATACCGTCTACACCCTTGAGTACAGTCTCTGTCCTTGCATACCGTCTCCATCCTGCTTGGGAATCAAATGAAACAAAGCTGCAGAACTGAGTTCTTACTCAGAAAAGACTCTCCGGAATGGGGCACTGTTAAGGATCGCACCTGGACGCCCTGCTACAGGTGTCTGTATTTGGATATTACCATCAGAAATGAACAAGCAGGTAATGTACAAAGCCTGGTTTTGTGGGGTGAAGTGATATGGGCTTGAAGCATCAAAGCAGACGTCTCACTCTCCCTATGTAAAATGTTGAAGACACAAACTTGAAAATGATTCCTTTAGTTTTCATAGGTTCTGGAACACATTTATGTTGTATTCTTTCTTTGAAGATGAGAAGATTAATTCATTAACTCTTTAAGAATTCTAAATACTGAGATTTTAGAAGCACACAAAGAGCAAAGAACAGTTCCTAGCTGAGAGACGGTCAAGGGGAACCTCTGCAGGACCCAATCCACGTTACACATAAGAAGGTCCTCAAGATGGCCGACTTTCATGTCTCCATCTGAAAACTGCTCTCTCCTCTACAAGTAAGCTGGAGTCCTCATTCAGACTCCAACTCTTCCTTCCTTTGAAACATAATGTTAAATCATAGACCACAAATCTCCTTTCCCTTGCTCAACATTGTGTGTGTGAAAGTTTCATCAGATAGCAATAATATACATTTCAGTTGCATAATGTCCCATTGCACAGATTTACTACTTATTGATTTACATAATCTAACTTTGGCTGCTATGAAGTATGCTTCATTTGGTGGTTTTTGTTTTATTTGTGTGTGTGTGTGTGTGTGTGTGTGTGTGTGTATGGGGGGGTTGCCTAGATGTCCTAAATAATAAACTCACTTTAGGAGATAATGCTAAAATATAGTACTATTTATAGCACGATATACTAGCAGCAGTGTAGACGGTAGTAATCCCTCCCCCGTGCACTTTCTTCCAGCACTGAGTGTTGAACCCAGAACCTCATACAGGCTAGGGAACTGCTCTGCCTTCTGGCTACATTCTTAGCCCCCCATTCCTGGCCCACCATTCCTCTTCCCAGCCCTCTCCTGTCAATCTTTGTTGTTTTAACTTAATTGAAAACATCATTCTGTTATCTCACAGCAATTTTAATTTGCATTTTATACTCAGCGCCCTTCATGTACTCTTTAGTCGCTAGCTACCCTGTTTCTGAAGAACCCATTCAAGACTAACACCTTGTGTTGCTGAGTGAGGGAGAAGTCAACAAGTCCCCAGGGTTATATCCATGTGACAGAGACAAGTTTGAATGTGTCTGTTTCTGAATATGCTTTATCCACTTGCATGTAATTCAGAACTACGCCCAGAGTCACTTCAGCTTCTGTCCAGCCTAGTTATTTTCCATATCATTTCAAAAGTCCTTGCCAATATCCAGCGAGATCATGTGTGGAATTCGTTGGGATTGTGTTGAATGTAAGTTCCGTGAAATTTTAAGGGTTTATTTTCTTGAGTCTTTCAATACATGAACATATTTCCTTCCTTTATTTAAGTTCTATTTTCTCTTAGTAGTTTGGTTTTCGGTGTAGATAGCATATACATCTTTTATGAAATCTACTCTAAGTAATTTTATTCTGTTGTAACAATTTATTCTGCTGCATTTCCTTACCGTCTAAATCATAGAACCTCACTGAAGCATAATTCGAGGTTTTCAACCTGTTGTACACAAACTATTGTTGTTGTTTTTGTTGTTTTCCTAATGATTTATTTGGGGGGAAAAGTTAACCCAGAATTGATGCGAAACCTTACTGTAAACCTTGAAGTTCTGGTACTATAAAGAAAAACACAGGAGAAAGATTTCAAGCTACTGGCATAGTCAAGGATTTCTGGATATAACTCATCATTCTTGGGTTTGAGAAGAAAGTTGAGATATGAAAATGTACCAGATTCAAAAGTTCTTTTTTATAGTAGAAGAAATAATAGGATGAAGCCAGACTATGTAAATTCGGAGAATATCTTTCTTAACTATTCACCCGACAGGGGATAACTAACCAAACTCTATAATGAATTTAAAAAATCTAAATAACAAAAGAACAAATAATCCAGTCAATAAATGGCAAAATGGCTTAGAGCTGGTAGTGTTCACCCAGAGGTCAAATTGGGGCTCAACGGGCCCCATCCCTACCCCTAGTAAAGATGGGCTCTACTAATAACATCTCGGGCGCTCCATCCAGCATGGACTCTAACACACAACAAGCATCTGAATAGAGCAGGAGACCCTCATTCACCTACTGCTTGGTATCCAGCGCACTCCTATTCAGGTGGAGCATTCTCCACAGACAAGCCGACCAACAGAACAGTGGAACAGTTCTCAACAAGCACAAGACCCAGATCCCTGATCTCCAACCCTTGGCACTGCACAGACACCCATGAAGATCAGTGGTGCAGAAAGCTGAGAACAAAGCCTCCAAATCCAACATCCCCTTCCTTTCCAAGAGCTTGTTCAGCTCCAGAAAACACTTTTATCTTCTAAACTGGACCTGCCTTCGGATACTCAGTTATCCCTAGAGGACCAGTTGCTGCCTTAGAGCCAGACTGAACTTCCCTCCAAACAGGTGTTTACCAAGGAGGAACTTTAACAATCCACAGAAACTATAATTGCCAGTCAGAACTCAGACAAGCCCTCACGAGATCCCGAGACTCTCCGGTCTTCAGGTTCTAAGTTCAATAGACAGAAAGCATGCAACAAGGTGCTGGGGACATCTCCTCTTACTATCCTGCAGGATGACAACTCCCCTGGGACCTTGACAGTATGACAGGGTAAGTGGCCTTCTCTGTAAGTGAGAACGGTAAGGACCTAAAGGAAAGAGCCGTTCCTGAGACTGGAAGATTCATGGAAACTGGAGGAGCAGCATGTGAACAAAGCCAAGGCCATGACAAGGAAAGTCAGCACTTTGCTTTGATGGAAAGCTGGGTCCACACTGGAGTCACCCACAGAGTGGGAATATGCTGTGTTCTTCACCTTCTTCTCTAAGAGCACTGAGGAAAGTCCTGTTCGCTGGTTCCTCCCAGGCTACCAACTCTAGTACTTGGATATTATTTTATTTTGTTTCGTGTGTTTCTTTTATATTAAAGGAGACGATTTTAAATGATGCTTTAGGAAGCTAAAAAATAATAAATGGCCAAATGAATTCAAAATGTGGCAGAAAATAAATAGTACAGCAATAACTTTTTCCCAACATCTTTAGCTATTAGACATAACTACATAGAAATACCATGTGCACACAGTCAGATCAGCTATCATAAACACACACACACACACACACACACACATGGGTGGGGGAGGGACTCAGGGTGAAGGAGTCCATCTATACTCTTGGTGGGAATGTAAATTGGTCTAGAGTCGACAGAAATCAATATAGAATTTATGCACAACTCTAACAGTAGCACTACATAAACCAAGTCCTACTGTTCCTAGATAAGTTCCTGAAAGAATCTTAGGCAGAGGACAGTTGAGACTCTGCCATGCTTCCTGGACTATACTGCAGCATTATTCACAAGGGCCAGTTTCTGGAGTCATCCTTGAAGCCCATCAGTGGGTAAACAGATAAAGAAAGCATGGAGCATACACATGATGAACTATTCAGTCATGAAGAAGAATGAAGTCACGGAGCTTGCAGAAAGAGGATACAAGAGATCATCCAGTTTAGAAAAATAAGCCAGGATCATGAATCTCATGCTATCCCTCCTAAGAGACATCTAAAAATCGTAAAAGCAGGATTATCACTAGGAAATCATAAAGGAACCAGCAAGAAAGGGGTGGGAATCTCGTGTAATGCTGTGGGTGAATATGGCCACAATACCTTATAAACATGTGTAAAAATGCCAGGATAAAACCCAGTTCCTTAATTCAAAACAGAAATTCTTTTAGATTTATGATACAACCAAATCTTTGTTAATAGGACTCTTAGTCTTTGCTATTAACAACTCCAGTTTGATGGAGGGTAGCATTGACTGAACACAGCATCCTCATATTATCCCAGTGCCAGGTACCACTCAGCATCTCACCATTAAGTTTGTTATGGCTTCAGGTTCGAACTCACACACGTGTATGTGGGTGGGGGTGTGTGTTTATATTTTATTCCTAGTTTGTTAAGATGTTTTATTTCTAACTATAAATAAGAAGTATTTCCAAAATTTATTTTTCTGCATTTACTGAAAATTGCATTTTTTCTTTTCTTTTCTCTGGTGATGAAGTGGATTGAGTTCACTTTCAGCGTTGAGTGAGTTTTGCGTTGTTGGAATGAGACCAAATTTGTCACAAAGGTTAGTGTGTTTTACTAAGCACTCTGCCCAGGGTGTTATTTTGTCCAAGTCTGCATGTGAGTCTTTGAAGAATGTTTACCCAAGTATTTCCTATTTGTGTTTTCCCTGTGAACTTTGGTATACAGTGTCTCCCACGTTTACTCAGTATTCTAAGGGATGTGTAAGACAGTTATCATTTTCTCACAGAGAAGGGGATAGACCTCTTTAAGAGGCTGACCAGAGCGCCACTCTTTATAGGAGACTTTTAACAAGAAAGTCCTTTTCATCTGCCTTTTTTTTAAACTTTAAATTTTCTGTTCTGAATTCCTTTTTAGTGCAGAAATGTTTGTTTAAGAATTAATTGTTCGACCACAAGGTGTAGTTTCAAGTGTCCGATTTAGTTACTCCCAATGCAACACTCTTGCTTGTAAGACCTTTAGCAGCGTTTGTTTCCATTCTGGGCTTCGGCTGTCTCTTCTCCCTTCTCATCCATTGTATTGGTGAAACTGTCATTGGCTGATTTCACTGAACATTCCCAGTGAGCATCAAGAGTGGGTTCTGTTGCTAATCTGTTCTCTACTCTTTCATTTGTGCTGTATTTATCCTTTTTCTTCCTTCTGAGTTCCTCGGCTTTCCCTCGGTTCTTTTCCTCCTGATTTCTTTAGATTGATGCCCACATCATTTTCATCTTTATCTTATATACTCCCCTAACTCTGTAATTATCCCTCTGGAAGTCTTCAGCTGCAATCTGCATGACGTGGTATTTTTGCTATCATTCATTTCAAAGAAATTTCTAATTTCCTCTGTAATTTCTTTTTTGACTCAAAAAATCTATTTAGAATATACTTCTTCATTTCTAAACACATGGGAATTTCCTAGTTATCTTTTGTTTTTGTTTTGTAGCTTAATTTGCTCTGTGGCCAGAGAACACACTCAGCATGACTGCAGCCCTTTGAAATGTGTTTAGACTTCTATATGAATCAGCAGATGATCTATTTTGGTGACTTTCATGTGTGCTTCATATAAATTCATACCCTGCAGATGTGGGACACATATTCTAGATCCATCATGTCTCGTTTGTTAATTGTGTTTTCAAATCATCTATACTCCGCTGTTTCACTCTCTACTTTGTTTTATTAGTTAATGAGGGAAATACGTTAACACGCACTATTATGTGTATAAATTTCACCTCAGTTTTGTTAGTTATTTTTGCTTTATGTATTTGAAGTTGTTTTTGGATGACCATAGAAAATTAAAATTATGTTCTTCCTGCCCAGTGAATAGAACCTTTTGCCACTGGGACATCTCCTTTTTAATCACTCTAAATGATTTTGTCTGCGAGTTTTTGTCCGATAATAATATAGAAACACAATCCAACTTGTTTTGGTTTTGTATTTTCTATTCCTTTGCTTTCTATCTCACCCTCATATTTAAAGTTTCTTTTCACTGGCATGTAGATGGGCTTTATTTATTTATTTTATTCTGACAGTTTTGTCTGGGGGCATTTATTATAGATAGCTATACATTAAGATGATAACTAATTCAATTTATCTTTATATCCAAAAATCATCAATTTTTCTTTAACATTGCCTCACTTCTTTTTGAATTCTTCTTTCTTGTCTGTTTTTTTTTTGATCACTTAAGTATTTATATTTGTTTGTCTGACTATTTTGTTTCTTCCTTTTATTCCCTTGGCTGTTCCTTTTTGTAATGTTATTTTACTAGTTACACTAGATATTAGACTATACATTTTGACTCATATAAAGCCAACAAAGGATGCTCCTTTCACCTTTCCTCAGCATTTCAAGGACTAGAAAGCACTTTAAGGGCACTTATCATTCCCACATCTGGTGAGCTTCTGTTGTCTTTTAATTGTGTGAGTCTTGTCTGCTTATGGGTAAAACCCACAAAATATGTTATTCATTCTATTTATTTTTACAGTCAATATTTATTTAGATTCACCCATATGTTTAACTTTCAAAACTCATTTAGCTTCTTTCTTCAAACAATAGGCCATTTCCTTTTTTTCTAAAAAAAAAAAATGCCCTTCAAATTTTCTTTTGATGAGCTACTCGTATAAATGAAAACTTTTGCTTTCTCCTGAAAATGTTTTCATTTCAGAAGGGCGTTTCCACCATGATAAGCACTGAGCTAACCTTTTTTCCTTCGTCTCTTTGATAAGGACACCTCCATGCTCTGGCACCCCCATTGCTTTGGCAGCCAGTCATGTTGTGGCTCCTTTGAAAGCCATTGGCCTTGGTGGCTGAAAGGGTACAGTATCTTTTTTGTCCTTGACCCTGGAGAGTCTCACCATAACAGACGTCAGTTTTTCTTGCTTTCCTTGGGACTCACAGGGATTCATTTGTAATTCACATTTGTCTTGTAGGCCTGTGCCTCCACTTTTCACCTCTGTTGGATGTGACCTGTGAGGCAGACTGTGCCATATGGCTAGGTTTTTTGGTATTTCCTTCCATTTGTTCTACTACGCTACACTTAAGACTTTTCTCAGACTTAGTGGCTAACATCTCACTAATTCCAGCTCTCAGATAGTTGCGGGGCTTACCGGTGGCAACTCTGAGAATTGTTCTGTAGTTGAGACTATCCAAATCTCCCTTTTGTCTTGAAATAGCCCTTGACTTCTGATAATAATATCAGTAAAAGTAGCATAATAAAGACCCCCGTAAAAAAAAGCTATCCGCAAAAACAAACAAAACCCAGCTAAGTCATGGTAAGAACTCTGACCTTTCAAATTTATTTCCATTGCTCCCTTTTCTCTATATATCCTTAAAACAAAAAGCTCACTATCAAGGAAGACAAAAACAAAACAAAACAAAACAAACAAACAAAAAAAGCAGCAGGTCCATGGCCAGGGACAGAAATGGGCAGATTCAAGACCCATGGCCGAGGAGTCTACATAATAGTCTGGAAGATCCCTGAAGAGCTTCACTCATATGGCACTTGCTCACTAGCCTAGGCTCAAGAGCACACACTCTAAAAGCAGCCTTTGTTTTGAGGCCACTGCTAAAACAGTTGGTAACAACTGTGTAACATTGTGGCTGCCAAGCAGAGGACCAAGGTTGGGGCAACGCATTCTTGTGTTCTACCGTCTGCCAGAGAATCCATGGGAACTATGCCTCAGAACCTTCTGACAGAAAAGCGGTTCTTCCCACCCAGACACACCTTCAGAAAGGGTACCTGTTATTTTCAAATCAAACTCTACCATAAACACTTCTAGTCTTTGCTTTCTCTAGTGACAAAGGTTTGTAGGATTGTCCAGAATTCAGAAAGCATTGACTCTTGGGGTCAGGGAGAGAGGTTGTATTATGTTGCACCAAAGGGAAGAAGCCACTCAACAAAGACTGAAGTAAGAAAAGTGTACCCCCAACATCTTAGATCCTTCCATATTTAACATGCTTTCGCACTCTGGAGTTCCTCAAAGGGAGGAGGTCTGTTGGTGAGGCTAATGCTGTGGAAGGATCCAAAAATGATCACAAAGTGAGGCTGGGTCTACGGATTTTTAACAGAGCAAATAACCACAGCAAACACTGCAGTGGATGTGTTTACAAAAGGAATTGGAGGAATGAAAACCAGGAATCGCTGGGCCCTGGTGGTGCAGGCCTTTAATCCCAGCACTTGGGAGGCAAAGACACCTCACTGTTTCTCCTTTATTGTCCCACATCTTCAAATTCGTTTTTCCAAGAATATCTCAAAATTAATTACTATATAACAAAACCTTTTAAAATTTTTGTAAGAAATATTTGGATTTTGAGATTTTTCAGAAGCTCTGCGCTTGAAAAGTCCTTCCTGTTGGTCTCTCAACAGGCTAAAGGTGAAGACAAACAGGCCGTGTTATCACTTCTTCTACTCTGAGACAGGGCTTCACTGTAAGAGAATAAAGGTGGTATTAGTTCATCTTTGTTCTCGGTAGCCAACCTGATTGTCCTGGAACTGGCCCCGTAGACCAGGGTGGTCTTGAACTCACAGAAATCCTCCTAACCGGTACCACGTGCTGGGATTAAAGGTATATGCCACTACCTCCCAACGTGATTACCTCATTTTAAATTCTGTCTTGGATTATTGTTAACCTCTTTGAAACATACTCTAAATCCTTATGTCAAGTCCTAAAATATGCCGGCTACCACCATTTGGATTTCAGCTTCAATTTTTAATTGATTTATAGCCATAATCACATATATAAAGAGATAGAAAGAGACATGTATCTGTTGTGTGTCGTAGCTACAGTGTGGGATAGAAAGTCTTGTGATTCTAGCTTTTGTGGCCCTAATTCACCATCCTGCTACCTAAAAATGGAGACGGGGACAATCAGTATGGGAATACAGAAGCACCAAAAGGCCTGCATGGACACACACACCTTGCCTCTCACAGACCTGGGGTACTTGGAACTCACCTGAAGATAGGTGACCACTTGGGCTCTCTCTTCAATCTTAGCCAAGTGGCATTCATTTTAATAACAAGCTAAACTCATTATGTGAATTGTGCAATTCTGTTAGGATATTGTTATCCCATGTAAATGCTATTAGTTCCACAAATGAACTACTCTATGTGAAGCTGCTTAGAAAACTATAAAGCCATTTACACATGGAAGAAAAATTATAATGCACAAGAGAGAATAGTCTTGCGCTAAACTGGAACCATAAAATGCTAAAACACCCACGGATGCAGCTACAGTCTGTACCGCGTCTTTTTTTGTGTGTGAAATTGTGAAAGAAAACAAAATGTTTTTTTCTTGTCTATGACTAATATTCTTCTACCACTAAAAGTGTAATCTTCTGTTTCTGCTGTGTGATCTCATCTAACTCGACATATTTTATAGCCCTTCTGTCTCCTTAGAAGTGCCACTTTGTGGAGGGAGGAGGTGGGGTTTTGCAAGAAGTTTTAAAATACGCTGTTAATGAATGAATGGACAATTAATTACTTGTTAAATACATTAACACAAATCTGGGTCTGAATTTGACTCAGAATTAATTTGGGACATATGTGCACATCCTTGCTGGTATTTGCAGTGGGCATGGTGTGTAGAATTGCATTTTTATATGAGAAAGTCTTCTTCCTGGGCATAGGGAAGAAAATTCATCAAACTAATCTTACGTTTCAAGCCCACATTACTCCAAAAGGCTATCTTAACAAGAGCATGGCTTCGTACATGCTGATGGCATTCATTCTCCATTGCCCTTGGACCCTGCCCCCACATGAATGTTGTCCGTGTTGATAGTCAGGAAGGACAATACACTACACACCAAGTGAACAACAACAGCGAAACAATCAGCTATCACTGAATAGATCACAATAGAGATTATTGCCCATGCTTCATTGACTCTCAAAATATGCTTTTAGTTTTTAATTAGTTACTTTTGTTTATTTACTGATACTCATTTTATACCTAACTCCTGTTCTTCCTACTAGATAGTAAAGCCTACCAGAGTACTATTCTCTTGATAGAAAAGCTGTATCTCCATTTTAATTCATAGAAGAGCACTGGTGTAAACTGTCTTTTCAGGGTTTTCCCCCCAGGCTCTACCTACAGATGTTTTGAATATGTATCCATCTTCTCTAATGGTAAATAGCCAGCTTTTTCTCATTAGAATTCACAGTTGTGGATAAGAATAACATTTTTCTAGACTTCTTTTTTCAAACTTAGGTCTTTAATGACGGCAATATGGCTGACTTCTATACCCAAAGGAATGAGATATAGGCTATCCTTTTACCTGGTACACAACTGTGCTCTTTCAAAGACTAAAGCTCTCTCTTAGAATATTTAATCAGACATATAGGCGAAAAGTAAAAGCATCAGGGCATTTTCTCTACCCAACAACTCATAGTTCTTCAGCTCGGACTTGGGAACACTGACAGGCATTCCCTTGGTGTCCTTCTTCATACACTTCAGCCTAGGTGATTTATTGACATTGTGCCACAGTTCATTCCTTTTGCATTGTTTCCTTATTCTTCCAATTTCCGGTATCCGCACAGCGACAGAGGACTCCATATGGCTGCCCTTGGTCTCAGATGGGTTACATTCTCAAAATCTTTCTCTCCGTCCTTCCTCTGGATGGCGTGTGAAACCAAATATATTAAAATTTTAGACTTTTATATCATTCACATCCTCTCCCAATTACAACAGGTCACTTCTGCATCCTGCTCCCTTGGGGGCCTGCTCAATGACCAGCAAACTCTGAGATGTCACCAGCTGATAATGACTTAATATTTCACCTGCCAGAGAACATTTACATTTTTATGGAGGCCCTAAGCTAAAGAATATGACTGCATAGGTCTTACTGGCAGCAGGAGGAGGGTAGAAGATATTCAGAGTCTAACTACTTTTGCACCCCCATCACACACCATGTACACTATTACATGTATTTATCTCTGATGGATTCTACCTTTGAGCTAATTCTGTGTTCTTCCCTGTGGTGACTACGTGTTTTGTTTTTCTTTCCTAGGTGACCTCCCCTTTCCTTTCTTTCCAACCATTGCTCATTTTCCTTGTTCTATTGTTACTTTTACTAGTACATATAATTTTATTAACTCAGTCATTTTAGTTTCTTCTAAAGAACACATCAAAAATTCAAGCCATGCCACACAGACCTAGAAATTGTTCTTGAAGCAGAAAAGATAGACCCAAAAGTTATTTCAGAGAAGGTCTATCAAATGTCACCTCTGTGTTGCTGGTCATTTTGTGGGCTTTATTAGAATGAGTCACCCATAATTTATGGTTTTACTGGACCAAAGAGAAGATGGAATATGAAGAACAGAGCTTATGAGGAATGTAATCTAGGTAATTATATTTAGACAAGTTGGTGCCATAATTAAATCAGAGCCTAAAAAACTAACAAGGTGCCTTTAGGAGATGTTGAAAGATTTTTCAGGCATTGAAAACATTACAGAATCTTTGGCACAGGCAGAGATGGAGACTCAGAAGCTGGCCCTGAGTTGGGAAAACACATCAGCCAGCAGCAGGAGGAGTTACCCAGCATCACTTCCCAGGGCAATATAGAATCAATGGATAAAGACTGCAAGTGGACAAATTGTACTTCATTTAAAGGGGGACTTTTTAGCAAGCAGTGCTATACAGCAATGGAATGAGCAGCCTTCCAAGGTCATTACTGGTCACATTGGAAGAGTCTAAGTGGCCATTCACTAGGGCCTTCTGGGAGTGGGGACTTCTTGTACTTACAAGCTAGACAGTCACTGTCTCCTCAAACACTTCAACGTTACCATTCTGGAACCATCCATGCTAGATTAGCTGACTGTTCTATGCAGGCAACATCACGCTTTCTTGTAAGGTCTAGAAGCCTGAACCAGAGGCAAGTAACTGCAGAAAAAAGCCTAGGAAACAGCAACTGCCACCCTTGTGCAGTATCAGTCTTCCCATCGCCTTCAGCCTGTTGGCTACTCACCTGCCCATCCGTTCTCTAAATGAAGTGCCCAGCAATTGAGTTCAAGTCAACAAGCACAGACGCTGTGCCACCATCAATCATAGGCCCCTTCTTCCCTGAGCCCTTCAGTGGGAGGTGTAATTGGTTAATTGCCAGGGTTGTTAACAAGAATTGAGAATTCAAGGGAATTGGCTAGCAATGCTGATCAGCTACAATATGGTTAGAACAAATGTGCTACTAAAGGGAGAGAAATGTGGAAATAGGCATACCTTAGTCAAAACAAATGGGTCTCCAGTCCTTCATTAGCAATACTTGAGACATATTGGGTCAATGCACCCTTTCAAGGGCCTAGAAACACACACACACACACACACACACACACACACACACACACACACACACAAAATGAAAGAAGAAAAGGAGGGAGGAAGAGAAAAGGGAAGAAAAGATGGAAAGGAAAGAGTAAGGAAGAAAGGAGGAAGAGAGAGAGAGAGAGGAAGAAAAGAAGGAAGGGAGGAAGGGATAAGTCTTTTTTAATCCCTTTCACTGAATCTTCAGGTAGCAGGATCCAAAGTACTCTCCACTTTCCACCTTTTCTAGAGGATTCCTCTCCATGCAACAACCTACTCTAAACATTTGGTTATTTTTCTTTTATTTTTACTTTTTATAAAACAACCATTTCTCTTCTTGTCTTAATTTGTTCTGTCAGACAGTGAAACAAACTTCTGATAGAGAATGAGGTAAATCCCAACATACCACCATTCAGAAAAAGCTTCACCCCACAGGTATGTTCCTCCTGGGAGTATGAGCTTCTCTTTGCAAATGCAGGTATCCCACCCAACCCAAACTGGGTTAACTCCTGAGCTTTGCAGTGCATTCTGTAGCTAATATAGATGTTTTAACCAACAGTTAACCAGATACAACCACCTGTGTATGCAGTCAGTTTATGTTTGTCATAGTGTTCCTTCGTTCTGACATCATTATGAAATGTGTAGGATGTTCTGATGATTTATGATTGTGAGATAAGAAAGTTGTGACTCAATCAAATGGGTCATTCTCTGCTCTAAGTGTATGAAGTTTTAAATGTGTTGTAACCATGGAATTCTTTAGAATTGTTCTTAGAACTTACAAGTGAGTAATCAGATTGAATTTTGTGTGTTCAAAGAGGTGTGTGTGTGCAAGTATATGCATATATCCATATATGTGTATGTATTTTAGAGGAAATTGGGTGCTTGTGGCTTGCAGCAATTTGAGGTGCCTCTGGTATAAATCTGTAAAGTCAAACAGAATCAAGTCCAGAGTTACTGTTACATGATTTAGACCATGGCAATCATGTGTCCAGGTTTCCAAGACTGCCTTGTTTTCGTGTGATTTTTAAGGAAATCCTGAAATACAGAGTCAGTTGTGGAGCATCCTTTATCCATGTGTCTTTCTGGACTGTGACGCAACAAAATATCACTGAGTGTGGTGCCTGGAATAGCTAAGTCATCAAGACATGGTGGCACATGGCTACAATCCCAGGGATTGAGGGCCTAAAACAGGACCATTGCTGGTGTGGGACTTCTTTTGTCTCTATGCTGCTTTTATTGGTTAATGAAAAAAGAAACTGCTTTGGATCTATACAGGGCAGAACTTAGTTAGGCAGGAAATACTAAGCTAAATGCTGAAAGATAGAAGGGCAGAGTCAGAGAGAAGCCTTGGAGCCGGTGGAGACAGATGCTAAGAACTTTACCGGGTAAGCCACAGCCACGTGGCAATATACAGATTAATAGAAATAGGTTAAATTAATATAAGAGTTAGCCAATAAGAAGGTAGAGCTAATGAGCTAAACAGTGATTTAATTAATACAGTTTCTGTGTGATTATTTTGGTGCTGAGCAGCAAGGAATGAAACAAGCGGCCTCGTTTCTACAAATTGCTACCAGTTTGAGCTCAGCTCAGGCTTCATAGTAGGATTCTGTCTCAAAACAACTAAACAAAACGTGTACTTCTGAGTTTTGGAGACTGCATTGTTCAAACTCAGGGTGTCAACATAGTTAGGTTCCTGTGAGGGGCCCTTCCTACTCTGAAGGGGAAGTAGGCTCCAAGGCTCTCATAGGGATATTTAATTCACTATGAAGGCTCCATCTGCATGATCTAGTTACCCCCAAAGACTTCATCCAAATTCCTTCATATTGAGGCTTCAGCATATTAATTTGGAGGGACATAATTTTTATAGAACCTATAGTAGTACTAGGTACATCTCAATGATAGCTTTACAATTTACAAAGAAAACTCCTTTTAAAAAAGATTTTATTTAATGAAAAAAATGAAGGTCAAAATATTCCGTTTTGGCTTAGATAATATTCTAGTTCAGTATGGCTCCTAGCTGATCTCTTTTGAAGAAACAAAAACACATGATTTGGAGTTAAAGACGAACAGACTAAAGGAAATGTAGTGTCTCTGTTCTTGGAAAGACTTAGTAGAAGGAAAAGAAAACTAGACACTGGAGAGTGGTGGCTTTGTGTGCTGTGAATCCGAGTTCAGCATGGTGGGCCACATGTACTGAGTCGGGTTCCCACCCAGATGATGTCCAAAGCAGGAAGCCGCAGTGCAGCAGTGCAGTGTGTTTTGAAAGTGGTTGGTCTTGATCTCACCACAGCACCATTATACTTGTCTGAGGAGAGCTTGAAGGACACGGTGTTTAGTGTAGCAGCCACGTGTTGTGCACAACTTGATCCTTTGGACGCTGACCACAATTCTTGAAGTCTCTCCAACCTTGTGGTGGCAAACGCTGGCGGCAGATGGAAGGGCTAGCTTCATCACCTTCCCATGGCTTAGCTGGGTGCCTCTGGGGCCTCAGCTGTTTACTGAAGAGAATATCAGAAAATGCAGTGGTTGCCCAGGAGCAGCAAGAGATACAGGCAATGGTGCCTTTCCTCACAAAAAGAATTGTGGAAAACGGAGTTGCCAGGCCTGGAGCCAGAGTCGCCATAATGCTCGGCAGTACCTCATGAGAGAGGGGCGCATGGGCACTAGCGCATACAGGCTCAGTGAAAGTGCGAGTCGTTACATATTTGCTAATATGTTGAACTTCGTGTCAGTTTGTCCGGAAAGATCTTTGGGAAATGGACTCATGACTGGAAAATTATTTCTGGCATTGGATAGGGGTCGTTAGAAATGAACAAAATCCTCAAAGATCCATTGGGAAGGGACCAGAGGAATGAAAAAAGCAACATTGGAAAGTGAGGATTCTCAGGAAATGAAATGGTAACTTAAGGGTGATGAAGCTTTACGGTGATTTCAGGAAACCTGTGACTGGCGGTCAGGCGTTGCAGACAGGCATGGATATAGAGGTCAGAGCTCTGCTTGTGATGTCTACCTCTCGAGCTGTTCATTTTGGGTTTTTTGAGGAAGGATCTCTTACTGGTCTGGGACTCCGCTAAGTAGGATAGGCTGGCCGTCCACTGAGAGCCAGGGAGTCACTTGTGTGTCCTTCCAAAGTGGTGGGATCACAGTGTATGCTACTAAAACAGGTTTTCCTCCGCACAGTTGAAGGGCCTCGAACTCAGGCCTTACTTGGCAAGCACCTTACTACCGGAGCTATCTCCTGGGTCAATCCTTTTATTTCCCAGCCCAAATGCAACTAGTGGAAACGGCAAATGCGCGGGAAAAGGCAGCGGTGAAGACACTGCCCAGAAAGCTGTAACCCAAGCACTTTGCTATGAGCAGGGCAAAGATTTCTTTCCTGGCTTGTACAGTTGAAACTTGTAGAAGCACTGTGAAGCTCTGACGAACCAGCCCCACTGTGCGAATGCCAAAGAGCATCCCTCAGTCTCGCGGGGCTGGGATTTGGACACAGAAGTAACGAGACAAAATCTGGAGCGATTGGCTTCACAGAGTTTCAAAGATACTTGGTTGAGTTTCAGTTCTCAGTTCTCGCCCTGTAAGTAAAGAACAGAGTTTGTTCCCAGTGCTCAGAGGCTTGACCTCCCACATGGAAACGAAATCACAAAGACATGTGTGTATGCATGCATACAGACGTGCACTTTTATTCCAAACTCAAGAGAAAGAAGGAAAAAAAAAACTTCCCCAGATTTTTCAATTCCTATAAGGATTGTAGTTTACTATTTCTGGATTTGGATCATTGCATTCCCTGGATTATTAAACATAGCAAAAAGCCATCTGCAATGAATCGGGCTTGCTCCTCTAATTGAGTCATGCTGTGAAGTCCCTTTACGGCTCCCCCTCACTCCATTGCTGCGTATTTTCTCAACAAGGAGAGAAAATACATTTTTACTACTAATGCCACCTGCAGGTTGAAGGGAAACTGCTGCAAAATGCGTGTAATCTTGAATTCTTACAGCACAGCGTTAGAACTCTCTCCAGAATATCCCCAAGCCTTGCCAATCAGCAGAAGAGGAGTCTGGTGTTTTTCCTGCTTCTACCGCAGCCAGCCTGCTCTCCACTCAACGCTCAGGCCAACTGATATTGCACTTAAGGACACATAAGAAGTTGTTTCTTAGGAAGTAATTGCTTTGGGCAACTCCATACAACAGCATCCAGCTCCAGTTTTCACAGGTAAAAGTGGGCTGAGTGTTATCCTCAATCAATTACTTTCCACATGAATTATTTCCGAGGTCAATCAATCATTCCCTGCAAGTGCTGCGGCTCGGGTTCACTGTGCTAAATGAGTTAGTACACGTTGTGCCAACGCCATGTCTTTATTTTCTCTGCTAGGTAAGGTTTCTTAAGGAGACATATTGTTTTCCACTCTAATTAGCTTCTTATTATGACTGACATCATCGTTACTACATTATGATTATTAGTCATAGTAGATAAACTTTGCTATCAGTTCATTATAAATTATGCTCCAGCTTCCAGTCACATGGATGTTATATTCCCAATTATCTGAGCAACACAAATCTAAGAGGTAGTGAAGGGCATGTCCATCAACATTTGTATGAGTATTGTGACTGGTTGAAACTACCACACAGGACAGCAGTCTCTGTCCTGTCACCGCCAAATGAAACCAGCTCCAAGTGTTTGCAGCACTTCTGCCAAAATGCCACACAGAACACAGTGATACATTGTTCTGACATGGGGACCATGGGAAAATCTTGATCAACACCTCGCAACTCCATCACCTGCTCTGATTCTTAATGACATTGCATCTAAGAACGAAGATGAAGGAATAGAAGCAATTGCCTAGTACACCTGGAAGGCTACTCTAAATAGATGACCTTATCCTCAATAGGGGCCCTGCTTTTTCCTAGGAGCGATCAGGCAAGGACACAGGGAAGGAGAAATGACCAAGAATGTTCTGCCCCTCATTGGAGGCCTTGAATGGTATTAAGAAGATTCTCTTCCTCAGCACTGAGAAGGAGTGAAGGACACGTGTGTGTCGATGTCTGCTTTTGCTTTCCTTGGCTGAACTTACAAAAGAATGCTTGTCCCTCACCTCAGCCGAGAAAGTAGAAAGGCTTCCCTGAAAGTTAAACCTGGCGTCAAATATCTGAATAATATGCCTTTAAAAGCATATTATTTTAGATTTCGCTTAATTTTCCCAAATTGAGGCAAAATGGCACAAGAGTCTCACTCAGTCCCTGGCTCCTACCGGAAACACACACTGTGCCATCCCCAGGCACAGGTAGCTGCTCACCAGAGTTCCAAGACACCTGTGCACTCACATTGTGTGTCCTCAGCAAGAATCACCCCTCCAGATGACAACAGTGTTGACATTTGGAACTAGACAGTACTTTGCTGTGAGCACAGGACAGTGTCCTTTTGTAGGACAATGACAGCATCCCGAATGAGATGCCAGTAGCATTCTCACAGTGAGACTAACCAAATAGTATCCTAAAGACCTTTTGTGCATAGGAATAGGGTCAAAATTGTTCCAAGTAGAGAATCTTTGGGCAAGATGGCAGTTCTTCGAGTGTAGAGCCCTCGTGATTCATGTTTATAGTGCGGTCTAGCATAGGGAAGGCCAGGCGGAAACGGTCAGCAAAGTTTGACTGCAGTTATGTGCTAGTGAAAACGCGGGCAGCCCTAGCTTGAAAGGAATTTTTTCCCCTACATGTGAAAGAAGCAAGTGATGCTATTCAGCCATTTCTAGTCCTGTTTATATCTGAATTAAGACCACTGTGCTGTGCGCTCAGAAGCAGTCAGCTTGGTGAAGATGGAGTCTTGGGTGCTGGACAAAGAAGGTGGACAAAGCTCATGAACAACTCAATCATGGAAAAGTTAAAAAGAAAAAAAAAATTCTTCATCAAGTAATAAAATTATTAACTGCAGTTCCTGTCTCTTTTCGTGACAGCCACGTGAGTAGATAAGCAGGCTGATCAGAGGATTTATGGAAAGAGGGTACATTTTTAAAGTGAGAAGCTGCAACAGACATACCGCATGAGGAGATCTGCAGATGCAGGCACCCCTGGAACTTCTCGGGGGCGGGGTGGTAGCAGCAGTACCTATGGGCCAGATGTGGCTTGCAGATCAAAGGGCATCCTCCTCACCCTGGTCACTGTCCTCTGACAGACCAACCTCTCATTCTGTGCCCCTTGCAATCTCTTTTCCTGAAGGCGCATTGCAGATTTCTCTTTCAAAACATAGGCAGCTCCTTCCTCCTCTCCACAAAAGCTCTTATCAGTTTTGAATGACAGAGATCTATTTTGAGATGAACACATTGAACAAAACCTTCGTCCGTGTGTGCATGTGCCTGAGTGTGTGTGTTTTTTTTATTTCCCAACATGGCGGTGGGAGCTTATGCCCGCTATCTGCATAAGTCTTTTGTGTATTGCTAATGGAGTGCTGGAATTGTAGCAGCCCTGAGCAGGGAATACATGTGAGCGACAATATGCTGAGAGACCCCTCGGTGGAATCTAATCTGTTCCAGCTCATGCACTCCTCAGAAACTATTTAACTTTCATTAAACTGTGTTTGATATCAGCTAAATAGGATGCATACGGCTCCAATATAGCTCATATGGTCACATTCATTCGATCACAGCAGTGTTTTTTTTTTTTTTCCTTATATTTCCCCCCACTTGTGTCAGTACCCAGTATAGCTGGGTAAATAGGAGACCTTTGAAGATGTAGTTAGTACTCAGATTTCTTTATTCTTTTGTGCGGGTTACTTAGTGGTGAAACTGTGATTCATGTATGTCTCGGACAGCCTCCATTAATTTCATGTAATGTAGCTTTTATCTCGTAGCTGGGACAACTATCTCCAGCCTCCTGTCGCTCTGCCATCCCCTGCTCTGTCCTCCGTCCCCTTTGCATTTCCCCCACACTCTCCAGTGCTCTTCCTTTACAGCCGCTGCCTTTCTCTCTTTCTCTCTTTCATTTTTTCCTTTTGTAAATTTATCGCATTACAAGAAGTAAATAAACAGTTTCAAATGAGTCGGAGGGGAAAAAGCAAAGCCAGCAGTGGAAGATTTTTTTCAGTCTGGTTAAGCCTTTATGTTGGAAAGTGGGGAGACATGCTACAGCGATGAAAACATTTATCCAGACAGAACACTTTTGTGCCCCCCACCTTACACACACACACACACACACACACACACACACACACACACACACACACACACACATCTATTCAAAAGACACTAATTTGATAATGAATGCAGAACAGTAGGAGAATGCAGTTTCTCAGCTTCTGGGGAGGAAAAGGCCAGTAGGTTTGGGCTGTTGAAAAGTTTAATGATAAACACACACACACACACACACACACACACACACACACACACACGGTGAGAATGACTGGGCATGTAACCAAGATGTTATCAACCAAGTAAACAATATTGTTTACTGCCAAAATTTCTGTCCTTCTTACTATTAAGAAAGTGCAAACAATTTCACCTTTAGAGATATTAATGGGGATATGGATGAGATTGCACTGTGTCATTCTCACTGATTTTTTTCAATTGTGCTTTATTAAATCCCAAGGAATAATCGCCATTGTTTAGAACACTTAAGAGGAACGACATGGGGTCCTTTGGAGCAGGGAACCCAATTATTTAGGATATTATTTTGTGAACCTTTTTCATTTTATTAGTATACCAGAGGGTTTTTCACATCTCAAGGAGAATCCAGCTATTATTGCTTTTTCAGAAGAAATGTCTCACCGGGGCAATTAATTCTATACATTAACACCAGTCACCATTGTGCTGTATATTATTAAAATTATAAAGGGGGGAAAAGCCACATTTTATCATCCAGTTCAGAAAGAGGTCATTTCTATGTGTGTGGATTAGAGAATACGCTGTGCCATGAATAGCCCTCACTAGGTGGAACTGTGCAGAGCCCTGAGCCAAGATAGCTGCGGTCTCTCCATAAATACTAATGTCGACAGGCAAGGCAGACGGCTGAGAAAGGTGAGCCCGCAGACGGGCTAGGGGCCGGCCTCTCTGTCCCTGCCACTCTGGAGGGATGCGAGCCATTTAACTTTGTTGATGAGCACATGTAATTAAGTCTGTGTGCCTTAATGTTTGATGCTGTAACCTGAAAGGGTGATTTTAAAAAAAATTATTTAGACAAGCATATTGACATTTTAGTATATAGTATTAATCTTATTAATAGTATTAACAAAGGCTAATTGAAAATGCATCATCTATAATTATATTAGTCTTCATTTTAGTACATTTTTGTCAAAGTAAACTAGAAAGGAGTAATTAATGTGCCACTGTTATTTACCCCTGTTTGTATTAAGGCGGCTGTTACACAATGTTAGAGATGAATATCGCCTGATTTCTCTGAATGCCGAGGAGCAGGCCTTTCAGGAGCGGTAAAATAAGCAGCTGTGTTTTCTTCTACCAGGAACCTAAAAATAAAAACCCACTTCAGGACTGCATGCTAGGTGTGTGAGCAATGGTGAGAAGGCTTCCGGCTCCTGCTCCTTCTGCCGGCTGCACTGCTGGTTTCCCGCTTCTCTCTTGGTGGTGTTTTCAAGAGGCAGGACTGATGGCTTCTAGAGTCTCTGTACTTCAACTGTTGAACAGGTGACTGCAGAAAGGTGCAGCCCTGCCCATTGGATTTAGGGGTGAGTGTTACGGGTTCCACTGGAATGGGACAGAGGAAATTTATATTTATGAGGGATAAATTCCAGGCTAGATATGAAATTTCACAATCCATGGCTCTGTACGGTCTGTGAAAGAGAAAGCTATAACAATGGCCCAAGCTACATTGCCCTCAGAAAATCACAATTTCAAAGCTAGACTTGAAATTTTAAATCATTTCCCCTGACCACCCTTGTGCCCTTAACACACACACATACACATACACACACACACACACACACACACAGAGAGAGACAGACAGACAGAGACAGACAAACGGACATACACAGGGAGAGAAAGGGAAAGAGAAATCCAAACCACATATTAAAATATGATGGGGTGGAGGGGGCGGGATTTAGAAAGCAAGCAAGCAAAGGAGATTGAAGTTAATGCGGAATTAATCACTTTAAGTTTCTCCCCTGGCTTTTATGATCTGTCTTTCTGAGGTCAGCCATTTCCCGAGGCAGGCAGGGAGAGCACAGCACGGGGGTGTGAAATGGAGGCACGCAGCGACGGCGAAGAATGGCTCATCTTTTAATCAGGTGCAGCCAAGACAGTGATGGCTGGGATTCCAAAGCTCGGCTCTGGGTGCTCTCCTGAGTTCTCATAAAAAGCGTGGCATATTGGTTGCATTGGCTGCCAAGAGCTATGTCCGTGCCCTCTCTGCAGTGGGCAGCCACAAACATGCTAGCTAGGAGCTCTCAGGGGGCCCCGTGTGTGCTGTTCCTACATGGCTAACATATGTATCGACACCTGAAAGCTACAGCCTGCCACGTCTCCAGGACCCCACGCGCCTACCTTTGCTCCTTGGTCACCAAGGGTTAATTTTCTAATGGCTGCCTTGCTGCTGAAGCTGGCCAAGTTTTTCATCGCCTGCAGAGCACCACAAGCTGTGATTTGGAGCCAGAAAACACCATTAATTTTCTAAATAGGAAGGATCACATATGTAAACTGTCTGGTTCTGTAACGAGTCGGGCAGGTAGAAGATGGAGGAGGAGAAAGGGAATTTTTCCAGACACATAGGCCAAATAGCCCAGGCCAATGGGCAGCGTACTGCGTACTGCATAAGACTTTGGGGTTGGGGGTGGGGTGGGAGGAGAATGGGGGAACAAATTCCCTCTCCCACTCTTAATTCTGTTTCAATATTTCTGCAAAAGGTCAGGGTGGTAATTTATTGGGTAGTGTTGGGAGTCTGCACATTGGACTTCACAAGAAACTTATTTGTAAATGGAAGAATGGATTAAGTAAAGTGCCCAGCTTGGGAGTCACATGGGTGCTCCTGAGTACAAAATCGCTGCGCTTAGCAAGTCCAGGTTTTTCGGGAGCCAGGGAACCCCAAATTCCCCTGATGGGAAGGCTTTGGGTAGCGACCAACTGAGATGTTATGAACACCCACGAAAGGCATAGCTGAAGGGTTTGCAAATAAAACCGATAAAGTATACAAAATACAAGCCTGCCCCCAAACAATTGAAATCCTCCATTTAGGATGTGTTTAGTGAACGATTGTAACATGCGTGGACATATGCTCTTGTCACACTGAAGAGGGGCTAGAAGGGGCACAGCAGAGGGTGTTAAGATCCCTTCCTGGGGTTTACAAAACATTCTGTCTCTGGTATAAATGTCTTTCTAGAGCAACTATTTCTGCTGCCTGAGACTCTAGAATACTCTCTTGGTCCCCAGAATATTCATGGAAAAGCCAGGTTCCCAGCCTGATTTCATTCTGGGCACTTCTTTAGTGTTCTCCATTCTGGTTCCATTTCACAATGAGAGGGCGGCTTCTCAGTTTAGACCCTAAAAAAAAAAAAAAATACCACCACCGAGATAGTGGGAAATTCACACACCAGTCTATCCTCTAAGGAAAATTAAAGAAAGGCAAGCAAGCAAGTAGGTTCGTAAGCTTCTGGAGTCTGCGCATGAGCATGAAATTCCCTGCTGGACAATTGATTTGAGGGAAACTTTGTGTCCAAAGATAAAGGCCTAAAGGACCCCACACTAGCATGTAGGTGTATCTGAATGGGAGGTAAGATAGACTAGATTTTCAAAGCAAAGTGACCCAAAGAAAGAGACATTCAGTTTCAGCTGGCGTTAGTTCCTAGTGCGACTGTGGCACTGCTGAGGCCGAAGCAGTAGGAACTGACCTGAGGTCCTGCAAGGGTTGAGGCTAAAGGGTGAGAAAGGGAGCAGCAGGCTGGCCCTTCAGGAGTCTAGGGAAGAGGAATCTGTTCAGGCCTTCCTCCTGTGCTGATTCATGGGTAAGCTGCCCTTTAGTGCCGACTTCCACATGTAGCTCCACCTCTGAGCCCACTGCCCCTTAGTGCTGACTTCCTTGTGTACCTCCGCCTGTGTGCCCACATTTGCCTTTCTCTTTTTTAAATCCGTAAGTCATCTTGGATGGAGGCCGCTAGTGACGTCACATCTGGAAGGACTCGTCTTTTCCAAATAAAGATTCATTCTGAGATTTTGAGGCTGGAGGGGAGGAGGGTGTCAAGATGTCACTGGTACCAAAGTGAAGGAAAGAACTTGCTCCAAAGTTGGTATATGTTTCTACACTTCCTGGGGCTCAGTGAAGGAACAAGGTATGCATGGTAGCTGCCGTTCAAACTGCTGAGTAGGTTTGCTTTCAATAATAGTTTCAGATAATTTGATCATAATTCCCTCAGACCTGTGTTGTGCTCGCTATTATGATGGGAAAATTGAAAGCCCACGAATTTAGATAATTGCTAAATGTCACATTGTTGGAGACAGGAAAGGTAAATTCCAAGCTTCTATTTCCTGCCCAGTGTTTGACACACTAGTATACAAACCCCACTTTGAACTAACCAACCACTGGCTCATTTTATGACCGGCCATGTTGCCTGGGTTCAACTATTAAACCACCCAAAAATGTCATCACCATCATTTTATAACCCATCTCCCCCAACCCGTGCCCCAATGGAAGTTTGAGGTGAGGCTTATTTCCTGGCCTAACTTGCTTTTAGTTCCAATGTGCCTTAATTGTGGTCTGTTCTGAATGAAGTACGAAAGTAGTTCTAAATCTACCCCAGTCTGTCTCATCACGCTGCATACATAGACTAGACCTGCGCCCCACTTTGAGAGCCAGCAGCCACCAGGACCAAGCAAGTGATTCCAGAATTGGCCCAGCATCGACCCAAGCTGGGCGTTAATGTTGACAGCAGTCAAGCTGAATGTGGAGCGGCCATCATTTTTTAGCTCATTTTCTCCTTTCGCCTGGTCCCTTGCTCCAGGTTGAACACTGTTCATTGCGGCACCGTGGAGCTCAGTAGAACTCATTCTCGCCGAGAGCGCCTCTCTGGTCTTCTGAAGCCTTTAAAAGGGAATGAGGCTTGGCCTCCTTTTTATGGGCTACATTATGACCTGGCTTCAAAGTGTGAAAAGAGGTTCCAAGATTCCCTTTGTGCAGCGGAGTCTCTTGATTGCACTTTTAAACACAGTGTAATTTTTGTAATTAACATTATAGTTTCAGAGGGCAGAGAAGCCCGCACCGTGCTAATTACAAACCGGCATCTTCAGAGTGGTGGAATTTCCAAGGCCTCTCTGATATTGCGATGGAATACAGTTTTATGAAGGGTTTCAAAGATCCTCTGTCGGCTGTGTTCTGCGTCATCATTAGGGTCTGATAACATAAAGAAATTTTACAACATGTGACAAATTTTCTATGTGAAAGTTTTACCTGATAACTGGAAAATTTACATAAAGAGCTTCATTAGGTCCCTCGCATTATGGAAAGAATAAGAAGGATAGGGCACTCTTGCCTAAGATTGTTCTTAGGAGCCCAGGAACTGGTGCTTTATAATAAAATTTACAGTATGTTATGAAGTGAAGTTGTAATAATCTTCAACGATGTTGAAAATCAGAGCCTACGTACCTTTTAAAGAAAGGCAAGGATATGTATCAGAATTACCATGTAACTGCAAACCTTGCAGTAAAGGTATATTGTACTGTTCTCTCTCATGCCGGGCTGCCAAGCCAAGGAGAGAACTCCATATATATGTAACACCGAGTGACAATAATACGTGATTTTTTCACTCTGTGAAGAGTCAGCTCCTGAGAAAAATTATCAGTCTCTTGCCCCAGAGGCAAGTTTATCTTCCCTTTAGTTTTCACCCTAAGCCATCAGCCAAGAGGTGGTCGTAGTGTGTGTGTGTGTGTGGGGGGGGTGTAGAGTCTCATACATGCTCATGCAAAGATACACAGACTTGCAGAGAGATGCAAAGCACCTTCTACGTGGGCAGATCTCAGCATCTGCAGAGTTGCTGCCCTTTCCTAGGCCAATAGTGACAGAAGCTGCTCTGCGTATGGATCGGCCCCAAAGTCATCCATTTGCTGAAATCCTTTCATCGCTCATAGATCAATTAAGGCAGAAATACTGATAGTCTGGGGAAAGCTTTCTGGGATGATTGGGACGGGAATGCATCATTATTCCATGCTCTTATTATTTCAACACCGCGCATGTGCCTTTGGATGTATAGCAGCAGCATACGGCATTATCTCAGCGGGATGCATTTCCCTTCACGAGAGTCTTTGCCTTGGCGATTATGTAGATAATGCATAGCTTTGTAATGACATCATAAATAGAAACCAAAGTCCTAAGAAACAATTAGGGAAGTATATCAATACTTCCTTGTAATCATAACATCATCTGACTTGCAGTGGGATGCCAGGCCAGCTCCTCTGGTTCCGTAATCACGTATAAGCGCTAATGCCTGCTTCGCAATCCATCTTTGGAGTCTCAAGAATCCTGGCACTGGAAACAAATTAATATGCATTTTAGCTCTTTGTCAATAAGAGAAATCACACTGGGATTTTGATCACAGGACCAGACAAATTAATCCAAGCTGATACACACTGGAGCCTCTCTCTACTGACCTCAGGCAAAACTAAGAATGGACTAAAAGAAAAAAAGGCAATATCCCTGAGAGTGAAGGGCCAAAGACTCCTTGCAGTCACATTGTTACATTTTCTTTTACAAAAGTATTTCTGTGGTTAAGGATTTTTAAATTTCATTTTTCCCCTTGAATTATTTTTCCCATCCAATATTTCTTTTTAGCCTAGTTTTGATTCACTTGGAAAATAAATGTGTGTGTTTGTTTGTGTGTGGTGCACACGTGTGCACATATGTGTGCACGCTTTCATGGGGAGAAAAGGCCAGTCTCTCTAATTGAGCGGAGACATGTCAGTCGCCTCGGCATAGGAGAGATGTAAATCACACTCTAAGTGGGTCGTTCAAACCACACTGTGGACTTCACAAGTTCTTTCTCTTCTTCGGAGGAAGGCAGGGTAAAGGGGTGGAAGAAGGGCTCATTTGTACCTTGAGTCCTTTTCCAGTTCTATGAGAGGGACAAAGCTCTTCTCTCTTAGCTCCTGCAGGATCCTACAACACAGAAAAAGAACTTTTAGATTAATGGTCAAACTTACATAGTATATAGCTTTTATTTTTTACAAAATATTTGCTTCCAGCAGAGTGTATCTTAATTCACAAATGCAGAGATCTGTCATTAAGATCTGACCCAGCTGCATGGCATTGTCAAATGCAATAACGTATCTTTTAATAGTTTTATATCAAGTAAGGATATAACATATCATTAGTTTAAATGTATTTGCAAGCAATTACCCCCACCAGGATATTTGAGAATGCTCATGCAAAATTGATGAAATTCTGACATGCTTAAACATTGTTCATTTAGCTCAATTCCTTATGTATAGAAAAGTAGAATAAATAATCCAGCGCCACTCTCAGAGCACCGTTAGGCATTTTTATTCCACTCAGGGCTTCAGTTCTCTCTTTAAACTACAGCCTTTGGTGATAATTTGGACAAAACAGTTTCATATATGTTTAATTTTAAATAATGGACCAGATTTTTCATTCTCGTTATTGTTCAATGCGGTAATTTAAATATGGAGTAGATTTACTGCATGTCAGTTGCCTTTCTTCTACAAAATGGGATAAATTATTAAATGAGTGGAGGTTGTTTGACAACCAGTTTTGCAGTACTACACAAAAGAAAGCCCTCTGACACTCTGCTGCCTTTGGAAAAGAATCACGTATAAATCAGTTCAGCCACTAGGTTGTGGCTCAGAGGTGCAATGTTGGGGCCTGACTGTGCTTTGTCCCTCAGGTGCATTGGAGATACCTTTACCACCACCCTCACACAGGGGATGGAAGGAAAGCCATGGCTGAGTTCCTCCAGTGTCTAGCCTGAGTCTTCAAACCTTCTTCCGCTAGAGTGGCCTCTCACAACATGAGAGACACAATGTAGTCAACAAGTGTCTTTCTCCTTCTCCTCGATTGCCCTACTGACCATTCTGTACTAATGATTGATCGAGACTTTCCCTTGCTTTGAATTTTGCCTGCACTTTTCTGATATGTTCACTGATATGTGCACCCGAGGAAAGAAATGTTGAAGTGAACATCTCATCACCATTTTACGCAAGCCAGGTGAGAAATTGCATTTCCATGCCTTTGCATGCTGTTCCCCGATACCATATTAGCATCTGTGTAATTAATAACACTTTTAGCTCTGTCAAAAAGAAATCACTTTTATTCTTCCTCCAAAGAGAATCATTTATTAACTATGTATGATCTCCAAATACATTTTTCTTTACTAATGTCACCAATAACTATACCTTCTGAAATATTAATTTATCTATCCGAATCCATAAAGACTAATCGATTTTTTTAAAAATCTCATCCTAGTGAGACGCTGTCAATCTAGTTATTTGGCAGATCATGGGACTGGAACTTTCTGAGTCCTGTTTCCGGGAGAACCACTACTGTGGGGCAAAGTGATGCCAATGGGAACAAAGACAAACAAGCAGGCAAAGGCGGCAGCTGTCACCCAGAAGAAGAAAGACTACCATCCGGCTCACACAGATCAGTCAGCAAGGTACACACACTATCCACTTTGGCTAAGAGAAGGAATGTATCGGAGGTTAGATTAAAAGAGACACTCCTGAAGAGTGGCAATCTACTAGAAAGTTTGGTGAATAACTGCGTTCACACAACTTTAGACACATGGAAAGAGGGGAGCAGATACTGGATGGGTAGAAAAAGTGCTTGGAATGTGTAGAAAATATTTAACTTAATTCTGAAAAATTAAACCATTTCTGGAAAATGAAAGAAAACTAGACTACCTAGTTTAGATGGTAGCTACTTGGCAGAATTAACTCCAAAAGATAGTCAGCAGTAAGAAGCATTTTACGGGTGAGACTGGGCAACGCTGGCCACTGATTCTCAAGCAATGGATTGCCTTAAGGAAAGACAAGTCAAGTGCAACAGGAATGAGTTAGGGGAGACTAGCTGCTTACCTATTGAGCGGCTAAGTGCAATCCAAGGAGTTGACAAATTCCTAGGATGTGACAGACAAATGGGGATGCTCTTCAAAACTGCTTGCTAGGCAACAGAAGATGGGATTGGAAGGGAAAGGGGTAGTAAACTATCATGGGATGTATAAATCAAAGTAAATGAGAAATTTAATTAATGACATTCCCTGCAGATGGGTCAATAAAGAGACTATACTACCTAATGGGGACAGGAAGAATAATTTTCACAATTGTTTGTCATTTTAACTTTTTGACCTCCCACTTAGACACCCTGTAACTCGAAAGCAGCACCTCTCCACGTATTCCTAGTCACAGGCAATGCTGTGACTCATTCTCTTCAGTTTTCCTATTTTCCACTTACTGACATGCAGCCCCTGAGTCCATTTTACGCCTGAATTCTCAGAAGCTGTTGCTAATCATCCAAGTTAGTATATGGAGTCCCGTACACATGCACATAGAACGATGCTCCATCCCTAATTAAATGAGCACATCTAAAGTAATATTGCACAGTATGTCATGGGATAACATTTTAAAAGACTTGAATATAAATTCCTGGAGGAACCACTGTTCTCACAAGCACACCCATATGCACATACAGAGAGAAAGAACTTTCCTTGTAGGATCTCTCTAGACCCAAAATACTTAAAGAAAGAGAAGGTCTTCACAAAACCAAGCCAATTCGTGACGTCCTGGAATAAAGACTAAGTTCCTGCTAAAAGAGAACAAAATCCCAACCATTATTTTGCAGTAAAAATCCACCATCACCCCTCAAAAAAAAGTGTGCATTTAGATTTCCAAGTGACTTCAGAAAGCAAGCAGCTGGAGAAAGACCCGAAGGTAAAAAGAACAAGGTGATTGGGGGAGTGGGCAGAAGGCAACCACAGTATTGTTCTGGAGAAGGGAGGACTAAGAGTGAATTAATAATAGTTTTCAAGTGTCTCGAGAGTTATTCTATGGGGAATGCTGACCAGCTGTTCTTCATCTTTATTCAGGGCAGAACAAAAGGAGATGCATTGAACTACATGATGAAAGATTTCATTTGGACAGAGGAAGAGTGGCTCAATAATAAGCCTCACTAGATGCTGGAGGCAGTGTCGGAAGCAGTCCTGTTCTTCTGGGGGCTTGTTCTCGGGCCCAGTGGATGTGGGTGCTAGTGAGAGTCTGCTCTCTTCCAGCCCACGTTTGAGATTCCAGCTGGGCTGCCCAGGTCTACCAGGCCCATTCGAAGCATTCCCAGGAACAAAGAGAAAGCAGCCTGTGCCCCAGCATGCAAACTTTCAACCATGTTTAACAAGGTGCCAGGAAAAGCAAGCAGCCTCACCATGGATTCCCAAGCCCCTGGTCTTGTTAAATGTAGTTTATGGTTTGCACAAAAGAGGTCTGTCTTAATTTGCTTCTTTCCTATAAATAAAATAGGGTACATTTAGTATTCCTAGGAGGCTGGTACATTGGCCAAGTTCATGCTGCCTATGGATTTAACAAAACTGGGTTCATTTTTTGCCAAACAAGGACACCCAACCTGAAACTCCAAAGCCGTGGGGAATAAGAAGGAGGTGGGGAGTGAGCAGCCCTGCACCCTGTTAGATGATCCATGCTGTAACTATTGGCATCTAATCCACTCTCTGCTTTCTTCACCCTCCTGCTTCTCCTTTTGATCCACTTGATAAATTAGAACTGCCAAGGTAGTCCTATTATTAATTAAATGTGGAATTTACAAATTCACATTGCATTTTATGTTTTCTTTGGGGAAAAGTATAAACTGATGACATTGTATGATGTTTAAAAGGGAAAACCTATACTATTTGATCACTCCTGACTCTCACACCTTGCACTTACTGCCCCTTAACACATGCTCGCTAGTCAGGTGTCCAGGGGTTCAGGTCATTCTCTCCCGCAAGACACAACTGGAAGTTCTGATAGTGGATGCACACGTTGGACACCACTCTGCTCTCCCTGAGAAAAGACTTGGCGAGCCTGCTAACAGCTGGGTGCCTTCCCTCTCTCCAGAGAAGAGTCGGAGGTCCTGGTGGGGGTGGGCAGAGAACCCCTCACTTGTAATAGGGCAAAATGAGCACGTCCCCCACTCTTCTTGAGGGCTGTTGCCCTTTACAGAAATGGGGCTCATTTCTCATGTTCCCAAAGTTAGTTTGCATAATGCTTTGCGAATAAGGGACTCTTCAAGGCAAAACTAAAGTACACATAGCATAAAGAATAAGATATGGTATTAAAGGCAGGAACTGCCAAACTGGGTGACCTCAATTCAGATCCCACCAAAGATACCCACAGATTATGAACCCCAGGCAAGGTGGGTGCAGCTTCTTTGTGCTTCAATTTCCTCATCAATTACACAGAGATACTAAAACACTTACATCAGGGAATAATTACACGGGGTAACTATAAATAGCACCTAATTGGCATAAGGCTCAAACCATATAAATACGGTTCCAGGGCTTACGTACATTTTCCTTTACCCTAGCTATCATCTACAAAGTGGCCACAGTTTTTTTTTTCAGTTCTGACTGGTGATACCCATTGGTCTATCCCCATACCACCAGAAAGACAAAGCACAGGCTCACAGTAAATACCCACACAGTCATAATTGGTAGAAATGCTTGTGAGGATCACATTGGAAACACAGACAGAAAAATAAAAAAGCAGTATTTGTTGAGTAGAATGGAAAAGGCAAACCAGACTAATCGGTCTTGTCACTGCTGAACACCTGCAGAGCTGTGTAACATCAGAGGCAATACTGTCAGTGTCCCCAACAAGAGGGACAAATTGCCCCTTTTGATGGACCCTGGTTTCAGCAGAACACATATGGCAGGCTGAAAGTCTCATGGCCAGCATCCAGGGCAGCAGCTTTCAGACCTGCTTTTGAAGTACTCACGATAGAGATGCACATATATCTTTACATACATCCAAGCGCAGTCTTGACACACCTTCTTATTGAGCCTAACATGTTTCTTGTCAGTTCAGTCATCTCAGGAGTCCCTTCACTTCAACTGGAACTGAGAAGTAGAGGAAATAAAATGATTGCTCCAAAGTGTCACATGTCTATAAAACAACATGGCAGATGCTATGAGATACCTAGTCAAAACAGGCCTGGTTGAGCTTCATAGACTTCCTGGACCTACCTCTGAGACCAAGGGGTATAATCCTTTCTGAATTACTTTGTAAGTATTAAGAAAGTTTTCTCTTTAGACAAGGTGCCATGATCAAGGTAAACTCCGTCGATATGTGCAGCTTTCCTACGTGCATCAAGCATGGAATTCAAGAGTGTAACATACATTTCCAGAATTCAGATAAGCAAGAAGCGGAAGAAGTATGTGTCCAAATAAAAATCTAAAATAGTTGCAATAATAAAACACTAAGTTTTCTAATGTGGTTTAGATGCAAAGCCTTTTGAAGAATGAAGTTTTGCATGAGACAGAATAGCTTCCAGGTATGAAGTGACCCTTGTTCGATAACTGATAAGCTTATTGGAAAAGAGGACAGGAGAGTGCTCAGTGGTGGAAGACAAGACACCGTCCAAAAAGTAGCTTGATTCCGAGGCCTTCCCATTCTAAAATCCCACTGTTCCAAAAGCCTCCAAGACACCGAGTCTCTCAGAAAACCAAAGGATAGGTTTTATCTCCAAGATATCACCAAACACTAACTGACCAGAAGCATTAATGCTAAAGAATTTTCTAAAAAGGACTCAGCCAGCCTTTATTGTACAAACCCCCACACTCTGTTTTAAAGGATTGCTTCAAGAGAAAAGGTTAAATGAGGTTTGAGTGCAGCGTAATAAACCTTCACTGTTCATAAAGCACAGAGTGATAAATGTATGTATGGTTACTGTATAAAAATATTGGGATCAAATGCCAAAGATCTCCAAGGTGAAGGGTTTTTCTGTTTGTTTGTTGTATTTGGGTAGGGAGGGGGCCTGGATGGATAGGTGAAGGATCCAAATAGTCAAACCTCAAGAAAATGGCAGCTTGTCAGTCAAAGGTACAGCGAGTTCCAGCTTGCCAGAGAAGCCTGTTCCCAAACTCCGTGAGGCCTGGAGTTATAAACACTCTAGCTATGATATACAGCACACAGTGGCATGTAATTTGTTTGGTTCCAAGAGACTAAGACAAGGGTTTGGAAGGTTCACTGCCTTGAAGAAGAGATATGCCTGGACGCAGGTTTCCACATTTGTAACTAAAAAAGACCCTATTCCTCTATATGGGGCAGCCCTTGGTGGATGTGGTCTAGTGTCTACGCTAATAAAGATTCCGGGAGGCCGAGGGCATGAGAACAAGCAGATAATGACACAGAGGTCTAGGAAAGAGGGGCTCTACCTGTGAGTGACCCTGGCCTTTGGGACAATTAGTGACACAGGTGTTTAAGAGCAAAATTTGACTCCTCCTGTACTAAGGTGATTGTGTGACGGTGTTGTGGGAGATGCTATTTCTGCACAATGGAGATCCCATTTTCACCTCAGTCCAATCTAGAACTTGCACTTCTTATACAACAAACAAATCTTGACTCTCATCAACTGTTCTTCCTGTGGAGATGGTCAAAGAAGAGAAGGTAGGAGACGCACGGGGGAAAGGAAAGGAAGTAACTTGAAGTAATTAGCTGTGAATTGGTGCTGTGCCTCATAAGAGCAAACTTTTATAGAAACCTCGTAGTATGAACTTGTTGGAAATACGAAATTTGTGTCATTGTTGTTTCAGAGGTTGATAATTCCTTGCAATTCGCAATAATGGCCTTAAGACATACTTCCTACATCTACGCAAATAGCACCACAACCTAGGAACCAACCATTCAAATGGTTGATACTATGTGGGACATCTCATTGAAACCACCAGAGTTACCACTACCAATAAAAACCACCACTAACTTATTAGGGATGCCTTGCTGTACCCATCATGGTTAGGGGTCTTAACCAGATATCTGGGCTCCCCAGGACTTTTGATTGCTCCTCTCCTTTGATACTGTGGGAACTGGTCCTCAGGAAGCAAACTTCCAGGTCAGTTCCAACTCTACTCCTTCAAGTCCAGTGGGAAATATGTGTAGTCATTACCGTCACAGTTTGGGAAGCAACCCAGGGCAATGCCAATGGCCTGTATGGTTTGGAATGTCTCTTGGACTTTCATGACAAATGGTTCAAAGGGCAGTTTTTCATGTCTAGTATCGATGTTTTCGTTATAGTCTACGGCTCTTAGTGAAAACATTATCATCCCATATATGTGGAGTGGCTCCATTTAATAGATACAACTATATATGTTTCTGTATGTATTTCTCAGAAGCCCTTGTGATCAATCCTCACAACAGCCATCAGTATCTTACTTTATCCCTGAACTGGGGAACTCAGCTTACCAAAATTTAATATCTTTCCTAAATTTAGAGAGTTTGCAAGCACACATGTTGGGATTCCGAGTTTCTGACCCAGAAGCCTGCATCCCTCCTCAAGCCATGCCACCTCACCATAGTGATTCCCTTGGTTGCCACCAGCCCTCCCCTCCAACTTGACATAGATTATGGAGCATATGGAGGAGCTAAAGTGACACAAGAAATCTGAGCCACAAACATGGGACATTCTTTGACTTTCAAATGGAAGTTGTTTTCATTAGTTTCTTAGAGCATCATAACCTTGTACGCCATTAACAGCTTTCTGTATGGCTTTATTCTCACCCTGACTACCGTAATAAAGCAACTGCAGCTCATAATTTCTCCATGCACTCTCAGTCTGTCCCCTTTTTGTCTGTAAATACCTCAGACGTCTTGGTCTGATCTAGATGTTTGTCTGTAGAATAAATAGAGAAGACTCTATCTTTTTAAAAAAAATTAAGGTGCAGGAGCCTAAATAATGAAATAGTCAGGTAATGGGGTACAGTCTAACTTCCTTCTCACTACAAGCTTGTTTGTGATTAGGGAGCTGAGTTTTAGATTAAACACATTTATTTTTCTAGCCACTTCAAAGCCATGAAGGATTTCTGTGAAGTTATAGCTTCTAAGTTTTACTTTTCAAATTTGCATCTATCTTAAACCTGAAATTAATTTTTTATATTATATACAGAAGAAATTCATATTAAAACTTACCTTGTTGATAACCAAGTAATTGAGCAGCAATTATTTAAAAGACAGTTACATTGAAGAGATGCCTTTTGTTCCACAAAAATTATAGCTACAACTCTTGTGGCTTTGCTATCCGATTGTATTAATAGTCCAATTTTCTCTTGATTTGTTTGGCTACTCTTTCCATGGACATTTCAAGGACATTTTAGAGACATGTTGACAATTTCCCTTTAAGCACATTGGGCAGGAGTCTTATTGGGATGGTGCTGAATCTGGAGATTAATTTCAAAAGAATTGGTATATTCACACTGAATTTGCCAATCAAAAAATATTATATATTAAAAAGTTCCCCGTAATATTTTATAATAGTCTTCACAGAAGACTTGTAAATTTTTTATCAAGTTTATTTTAATGTAATTGATCACGTGATGGTGTATTAAGTGGTGCCACTCTTTGCATTTTAACTTTTTAACAGTTTGCTGCTGTGTTCCTGGAATTTGCTAGTCTGGGGTCCATCATCAGAACATGCAAGAAAACTTTTACCTCGTGGATCATTGACATCTGACCCCAGTATCTTTTACAGTAACCACACACACATTTATCACTAAGGATTTTATGAACTGTGGAGGTTTATTCCATTGCATGTAAAACCAAATTGATTTTTTACTATATTAACTTATTAGTTTTAATAAGTTGTCTTCAGTTCTTTTGGGTCTCTTATCTACAAAACCATGTTTCTTGTGAAGAATGGCCGTTTTACCTCTTCCTTTGAATGGTTCTGCTTTTTATTGCTTGCTTCCCTTGTGTTCCCTAGGCCCTTGAATTTGAGAGGATCGAAGAGGTAAGGTCTTGTTTCCCCAACCTGAGACAAACCTCTCCCAATGTTTTATGAAGTTACACTTGTGAAAGAGGTTTCATAAGTGCTTCTTAATAGATTATCACAATTATTTATTAGCATGGAAGACTTGTATTCCTCTGGTACTTTGCAGAATTATGGAGATCATCTATGCTCTCTGAATGCAGAGGCTTGCTTTGCTAAGTTAGGAAACCAAGACTACTTCCATGAGACAAAGATCTACTTTCATTTCCCACTATTATATTTGGAAATTGAGGCATTATTTTGTTACAAATAAATGTTTTCAAGTTGGAAATGTCTCACTAGGTTTTCTATTTTAAACAAAACTTGATGTAATTGATTTTACTCCTCCTTTAATCACCTGGAAATCTTGGCCCAGAACCCATTCAACCTGGATTTCTGTGCAAGAATATCTTCATAGTGGATATCTGTAGATTTTTAAGTTTCTTTTTTTTGTCAGCTTTTGTAATTTGGAAATTATGTTGAAATTGGTTATTGAACCTACATTTTACATCTTTACACATAAAACTTGTCTTTGATGCATGTGGAATTTAGGACACTCCCCATGACTTCCTGGACCTATATGACTCAGGTCATCGGGCACCACACAAATCTGCAGTCTGGGGGCAAATGACTCCCAGGAACTGTAAGCCAATGTTGAGTCTAGGGTGAAACACCATTGCCATAATCAGAAGCTACTGAAATTAGCTGCAAAGTAATGGACAAAATGAACACGTAACATGTTCCTATGCTTGCTTTATGCCCAACAAATGAGGCATAGCATCCTATCCACTTAGCCATCCTCTCTGCTAAAGGAGATTTAAATCTACAAACTTATGAATTGTATTTGTTAGGTCTTGGATTTTTAGCTTGGATTACATGTCCATGAATATGTCCGTGGGACTACAAAGTCCATTTATTGTTGCTTATATGTACATTTCTTTAGGACCATCTACTTGGGATTGGATAACCTGTCAAGAAATCAATTTAAACTAAGATCACAAAAGTTTTCATATCTTTTCTAGGTTCTATAATTTTAGAATCTCGATTATCTCTTTGAAGCAATATTTGTGTGGCAAACAGACCCAGGTTCTTGTGTTCTGACTCAGATACTGGAGCACTATTTGCTGGCCTTTGCTCACTGGCTAGTCTGCATACTTCTGTCAACATCCTGGTGTTGATGTATAAGTAGGTGTATTGCTGAACTCTTCTATTTGTAATTATTTTGCCTGTCTGTACAGCAGTATTTTGTAAGTGATGATCAGTAGGTCAAGTATGGTTCCTGCCTTTTATGTGTAGTCCATGAGCCAAGAATGCTTTTCACATCTTAAAATTTTAAATCAAAAGAATACTTTTGGATTACACATAAAACTTATATAAATTCAACTTTCCATGTGTTTAAACAAAGTCTTATTGAAATGGAGACACAGCCACACTCATCCCTATGTATTGGGCACGGCTGTTAGCGTATGGCTGTTTTCATAGCAGAGTTGAGTAGTTGTGACAGAGACAGTATGGCCCACACAGCCTAAAATATTTACTATCTGATTCTTTATATAAAAACTTTTGCGTATCCCTGTGTTACATCAATAGCATGCTGTTTTAATTACTTTACTTTGTATTGTCTTGAAAACAGATATCTCTGGTTCTCTAACTCTGTTCTTCTTTTTCAAAGTTGTTTTGGCTATTCTAGAACCTTTTAATCCCCATGTCAAATTTATAGTCAACATCTTAATGTCAATAAACCCATGGTGATTTCAGTTGTGATTGAATTAGATATAGGGTTGAGTTAGGGAGAGCAGACGTGGCCACAGCCCCGAGTCTTCTGACAGGGGCAAGGCAAGTCATTCCCCTCACCCCCGTTGCCTCTGCTCATCAGTGTGGATTTAATGTACAGGTGATTGCTGGTGCTTTCTAAACACCCCCAATTTTCCCTCTTTCCCAGTGTTCATGAGAACCAGCAGCAGATTCTCCCGGGTCTGTTTCCTTACAGGTCTCCATTTCTCTCTAGGAGATTGAAAAAAAAATGAAGAAAGAAAAAGTATGTTAATCCACATAAGCTTTTTATTAAAGTTTTAGTTTTTCTTTTGAATCTAAAAACAAACCCCAAACTACATGGCTATAAATTTTCTAATACTAGATATAAAACCTCAAGGAATACAAACACTGCTTAAAATTCAGTTCTTCTTCCCTAATGTGGCAAATTATTTGGAGGAATGGCAAATTGTGGACACTCTCCCCACCACACACACTCAATGTGTTTCCTAGTTATTTGTCAGGAACACCCACTTCATGGTTAAGAAAGACATTTCTGCTAGCCAACTAACCACTGTTCAGAATAAAATTGTTACATCATATCTAAATAAATCATGATTATAACAGCAATCATTTTCTTAGTCTAGGTTGTTGTCATGGTAAAGGGCTTTCCTTAGGTGCTCAGCAGCTGTGTCTGGCTTTCCTTTGCTGTCCTGGAGCAGCAGAAGATGCAGGATGCCGTGAGCTTCTGGGTGTCCTGCAATATCCTGTGTCTACTCTTAATCCAGCTCTGCACAGACAGCCTGGGAGGGAGGGCCTTCTGCTGGGTGAGCACAGCATGGCCAGTCTGGGCAAGGCTCGACAATGACCCACTGGCTTGAGAACACAGGCTTGCCCTTTCACCAGCAAAGTGAGCCCAAGGAAAGGAAATTCCCTCCAATGCTAGGCTCGTGTTTTCCTGTCACCTGGTTTACGCTGTTGTTCACAATCTGATCTCCTCAAGCAATTACTCTTCATTCAGTTTGGAGCATTTTCAAGTTTAAACCTCCTTAAACTTTCTCTATTTCTCTTGACTATAGCTGGATTGCGTTATACATATTTGCTTTCTGATTAGCAACGGAAGAGTTGATACCTATTTTATAGTCGTCAGAGAAATTCCTTTTAAAAAAAAACGTTCCCTGGTGGCTTAGATTTGCAACATTCACATCAGATTTTTGTGGATTCTGGGCTCACAGTTCTTAAGGAGATAAGTGCTAATTGAAGCAGAGAGCCTGGTGAATTGACCTGGGTGACCCGCTGCAATTTGACAAATTGGGAAAGCATGGAAAGAAAGGGAAATGATTAATACAATATTAACCTGCCTTGTTTAGATACAGTAGTAGTTAAAATGCACCTATCATCTATGAACAAGGTTATGAAAATCACACTGGAATTAAGAGTGGAATGTTGGTCGCTTGTCCTAGTCCTTAGTATCTTGGGTGACATTCAATAACCAGGTTCATATCATCTGCTCGATTTTACCTTTATAGACATCAAGGACAGAAATAACACTTGCAAAGGACGTTACACACACATTATTTACACATCTTAGACAAACATAGTGGTGTATACTCACTATAATTTCACCACTAGGGAGGCCGAGACAGGAGAATTTCAAGCATCTGGGCTACCTAGTTAAACACTGTTTAAAATCATACACACACACACACACACACACGTACATGTTGGGAGGAGCTAATGCCTAGAAGCAAAAAGATGGGCTGTCTTCCAAAGAACAGGAAGGTAGCTATGTGACTGAGTGCAAGACGTAAAGGTAAAGAGGGTGACACCAGGTCAGAGAAAGGTTAGAGCAAGCCCCGCAGTTTGCTCCATAAACCAAGTGGGTTGTTGGTGCCTTTATTATAATGAGACTCATCATTTAGGAGATATTTGATCCTTTGTGTTTTAGAGTTAGTGTTCACCAACATCTGAAAAATCCCAAGATGTAAAACCTAATTCTGCAGTTCATGTTTTCCTGCCGTCTTCTTACTGAAGGCTGTTCAGCTTTGCAAAGGCCTCATTCTTTTCTCTGCTTGTTCTCATGAGGTCTCTCTGGAGGTGGAGCTGTTCTCCTCTATAACATTAATTGGATAGATTTGGGAATGATGCGCTTTTCAAGCCAGCTCTACTGTCTACTGTTGAAAAGAGGGAGAGCAAACTCTGGATGAGCCCAGGACACTGCCGGGGAAATGTGGCTTGGGAATTGGCATTAGAGGGCAGGAAGTAGGGCCAAGATGGATGGAATCATGGCCACATATCCCTGCATCTCTCCTCTTCTGTGTTCACATAAAGGAGTCATAAGGGGAATTTTGCAGATTAACTCTGGTTTTATCACAAGTTCCAAAGCAGTTCTTTTCGTGTTTTATATTTTTCATGATCCTATTTTGTGTGTGTGTGTGTGTGTGTGTGTGTGTGTGTGTGTGTGAAAATAACAAGTGCTTGTAACACATTAGGGAGCGACAGTTACAGAGTGACCAGTACAACACAGTCACTTCTTTTCTTTATGAAATTTACATCTTCCTGATGTGGGGCAGCCTTCTGTATGCTGTGAATACATTTTATTACCATTGCTTAATAAAGAAGCTGCTTAGGCCTACGGCAGGGCAGGATAGAGCTAGGTGGATAATCCAAACAGACACAGGGAGAAAGAAAGCGCCACCAGAGAAACAGGATGTGAGGTAACAGGCCATGAGCCTCCTGTGAAAATATGAACTAATAGATTTGGATTAATTTAAACGTAAGAGCTAGACAGAAATAAGCCTCAACCATCAGTCAAATAATCATATTATTAAGCCTCTGAGTGCTTATTCGGGAACTGGAGGGCAAATGAGAAACATCCAATTACAGCTTCTAATCAACGGGGGAAATTAAACCAATAAGAATGTGGTTTAATTTTAATTAAAAGAACGCACACACATACACACATAATAACAACAAGGAAATAATGTTATATACAAAGATACTAGAAGATATCATGGTGGCAGTGAGCACAGAGAGCCAACACTGTTTTGTTTTCTGCAACACTGGGCTTCTGGTGATAATGCTACCTCTCTCTAGATGGCCTTGGCAGCGCCAATTAACTTTTTAGCCTTGACCTTGTTACAACCATTTTAAGAATGGTGCCATTTCACATGAGTTGGGTTATACAAAAGACTCAGGAGTATTTGTGTGAGCGAGTCAGTCTTCTGCCTCATTGGGTTTTCTTTCAGACAAGAGCACATCAATCCTATATGAAAATGAGTATTTCCCCACATAACATACTGAGTGCATTGGTAATGACCAAATTCCCATTGATGGTCCTATTGTAGTTTCCTCCTGTTAGGACTCAACATCAAAGAGTGGATAGTCTGATTCAACTCATGGATTGAAGAGCTGGGAAGTCTTAGGTTTAGGATCCAACTCTGGTGAGTTCCTTCTAGATGTGGATCCTGGGAGTTCTGAGGCAACTCAAGAGATCACATGACAAACAAGACATATACAAGAGAATGAACCTAGCCTTCATAACAGACTCACACTGGAGGTAACAACTTCACCCTTTAACCCATGAGGGGATTAATGATCCCAGAGTTCTCTGACCCAGTTACTTCTGAAAGACCCCACTTAGTCTCACTCCTCAAATTTCGAAACAAGTATTACATTTTGACATGGATTGTGGAGGGGCTTTCAAACCACAGGAAGACCTTTAGCTAATATGAACAGCACAGGTGGAATACGGAGCAGAATATTCTCTGGTTACTATCAAAAGGACAAAGTGTGAAAACAGGTGACTGTCAAGGTATTAAACAGAATCACACTAACTTGAAAAAGAAAAAGTCTTTGAAAGGTCACCCTGCTGGAAATGACAGAGTCTGCTCAGCGTATTCCAAAGGCGACACGGGGATGTTCAATTAGCACCGAGAGTTCTGAGACTGTGGAGACGACACAGGTGAGAGACACTGCTTTGACGACCTATGTTGGGCATAAGGATGTTTCCCCCTTCACCTCCGAATCTTCTATATATTCCGTCTTACATGGCCCTGCCTTCAGCCCTCTCCTTACTCTGCTCCATTTTATCTACTTGTTCTTCCGTTAACGTCTCTCTATCTCTTATAGCCCAAGCGATTCTTTTTTCATCTTAACAGTTCAAAAGTTCCATCCATGCATTATTTCATGTATGTACTTAAAAACACAAAATGTTACTACACAAAAGAGTTTTATATAAAATCAGCTTAAATAAAACTGTTAACCAGATTACACTGAAAAATTAGATTGTTTTAATGACCAACAAATTTTGGTGGAAATTTTAATATTTCATGAAAATCTGAAAAAGCAAATGGGGAAAATGGATGTAAACAGAATTCAGGCTTGTGAAAGAAAATTCACAGTGTTTGCCAATAAAATATGTTCAAATTCTTACAAATAAACAATCGATTAATAAGTCAAATCTTCACCATAAAATTCAAATAGAAAAAAAAAGAATTTACTTAAATGAAAATAATTTCAATAGCACACATCAAGATGTAAAGAATCCAAAGTGATTCATCAGGGTCTTATAGAAATCAATAAACCAAAGATGCTAGATGGGGTGTTTTCTGGAACTGTTTCAAAATTTTTTAGAATTTTGTTTCTATATTAAACAAAATTTAATAAGTGCTAACAATGTACTTACATAAAATGGTGGGCTTTTAGTGTCCTTACAATAACCTGTTAGAGTCAACATGCCACTGTTAAAAGTCCTGTACTATTTCAAAGGGTTGACCTGGATGAGAGGTGACCAGTTTATCCCCTACTGGCAATACTTGAAAAGACCCTAAAGAGACTCAATGTAGCAAGGACGAGGTAGCTTTACCATGAGAATTCAGTTCCTGGGCCCTAGAGAGAAACTGCATGCTCTTGAGCTAGAGATGAAAGACTAGATGGCGAGCCAGCTGAATGATTCTGACCGTCCCTCTCCTGTGAACTAAGTCCCCTCTTGCATCCCCATGCAGGACAATCTGTCTAATTCACTGTCCGCAACTCCCCAGCACTGGGTGTGGACAGAGCCACTGCTCCCGAAATTAATTAACCACCAAACTTCTGCTCAACCGAGTTTTAAAGATATAAGCCAACTTCCTCTTAAAACCGTGGAACAGCAAATTCACTGACTTCAGTTCCTGATTCTCTGCTTGCTAATCGTTTTATCCACGCTTCCATTTCCTTCACTGGTCAACAATGGCTACAACCATGCAAGCTTACCAAGGAGGACTAAATGAAGAAATTTATGTGAAAATGGGCAAAGAGCCTGGCAGTGAGAGAGCACCAAATACTCTCTAGTGTCGTCATTACCACCAAAAATCTTTGAATCAAACTGAAGTTACATTATCATACTTCTTAAGCACTCAATTTATGAGAGAGGGAGAGCGAGATAATAACATCTAACGGAAGATGTCTCATTTAGCACAACAAATAATTATTTACTCAGTGGCAAGTGGCAACATCCTAAGAATATTAAGGGGTCAGTACAGATTCTGCCCAGTGTCTTTATGACTGAATCATGTTCGCTGATTTTAATGACAAGTGCTGTTAGGATAATAATCATGAAGAACTACAAAATTGTGAAGTGCCTGTGAACACTAGTAAAGCCACACAGTCAATAGACTCTAAAGTGCCCTAATTATTGAAGAAGTTGTCAGCGTTTTCTTATGATGAGAGACGCGGTGAGGATCTTCTTAGAGCCACAAGACCACAGAGCATGTCCAAGCTTCCCTGCTGACTAACTGGTATCTTGACAACCCATGGGACTTCACTAAATAGATAAGCTAATCTGGAAAGTCGGGGAGCAGTTCTTATTACAAGAAACTGCTCAAATTCATGAGGTGTGATTGAGTCGAGGCCAGCTGGTGAAAGCAGAGCAGACCTCATACAGAAATGAAATAAAAATGAGATCTAGGAAAGTGATATGACTGACCAAACGTCCTACTGCTGGTTTGTGGGATTGGGGGGTGGTATTTTTTGTTTGTTTTGCTTTTTCCCACTCTTTTTTTTTTCTTTTATTGGAAACAGGTTTTTTCATACAATATATTCTGATTACAACTTCCCTTTTCCCAATTCCTCCAAGATCACCCCCATCTCCCTTCCCACCCAAATGCACACTCTGCCTGTCCTTAGGGAAAAAAAAGGTATCATCATCATCATCATAATACAAAATAAAGCAAAAAGAAAACCAGAATAGGATGAAACAAATAGAAGCAAAAGAGTCAAAGAAAAAGTAAAAGAAACGCAGATGCAGAGACATGCATGTTTGTACACATAAAAATCCCATAAGCACAAAACCAGAAGCCCCAATATATACACAAAAGTCTGTAAAGTTTTAAAAAAAATCTGACAAAATATAATGAGACAAAGACCCACTGAAGATACCATTGGGCTTATTCTGTATTGGTCATCTATAGCTGGGTGCCGGGCCTGCCCTTAAGAGCAGTGTGTACCCCAGAGAGAGTCTGTTGGAGAGAACCAAATTTTCATTTGTGAGCGGTTTCTAGTTTTTGAAAAGACCGAGTTTTGTGAAAGTGCTTCCTAAATAATCTACATGAGATGTTACTGTTCTTGAGTGACTTCTTTATTCAAGTATTAAATAAATAAAAGCATTTTTTTTATCTTTTTAGAAAAAAGAAATTTTAGTCCCAGAGGTAAAATACACTAGTCGTCTTTTATAGCTATGCTGACCAGTGACATGTAGTGATTAGTGTTTTTCAACTTGACACAAACTTGTGTCATCTGGGAAAGAGAACCTCAACAGAGGAAAGGCTTCTAGTGGACTGGCCATGTGCATATCTATGGGAGGAATTTCTGATTAATAGCTGATGTGGGTGGTCCCAGCACACTGCAGATGGTGCTACTCTTGAGCAGGTGACCCTGGGTTGTACAGGAAAGCAAGCTGATTGAAGTTGAGGACACCCATGAGGATCAAGTAGGTCTATACCACAGAATGGACCATTGCGTGAGGCATTTTAATTTTAAGGATAGCAAGGGAGAATGGAGTAGCCTGCATCCAGCTAAGAATGACTGCTGCCCGGTCCCACCCAGCTCATTCATTCTTGCTTGGAGAGAGGTGTGTGGATTGAGAAATTGCAGGTAAAAATAACAGACACACAGAAGAAACAGGCATAGGATAGATTTGGGAGGACTGTCAGTGAATACTGGAGCCTCAAGTTAATTTTTCATAGCCCTTTTATAGACCAAGCCAAAGGGGAAGACAAGAAGACATTTTTATCCTGATACAAGGAAAAAATAAGAGTTCAAAACATTGAGGACCAGTAGCTACACCTTAGGCAAAACATCCTTTTATGTAGGCAAGACTTATAGAAACTTCTTTTTTGACCTGTTGTTTGACCTTGAAGGAGCAAAACAAGCTTGAATTCTCTAACCCTAAGTTAATATGGAGCAGAACAGCTTCTATGGGCTTCCACAACAGAATATTTCAGAAATAATTTGCTTCTGTATGTGTCTAAATGTGTATATTTATGAATAAAATCAGTATATAGAACTTTGGAACAAAAAAAAAAGAAAGAAAGATAGCAAACTGAGAAGACCAAGCCAGCTGGTCAGAAGAATTTCAGTCTGTGCTTTGGTTCCTATTTTCAGGTTCCTGCTATGACTTCCTTCAGTGATGGACTCTAACTCGGAAGTGTATTCCAGATATTCCTTTCCTTTCCACATTGGTTTTGTTCGGTGTTTTATCACAGCAACAGGAAGTGAGCTAGAACAACTAGGGTGGAAGTTCTCAACCTTCCTAATGTTGTGACCTTTAATACAGTTCCTCATGTTGGGGCGACTCCCAGTCATAAAATTATTTTCTGGATACTTCATAACTATAATTTTGCTATTGTTTTGGATTGTGATGCATATATACAATATGCAGGATATCTGATATGTGACTCCTGAAGGGGTTGGGATTCATGGGTTGAGAACCACTGATACAGGGTATTCTTAGTGGTATTAGATGGAAATAGCAGTATTTAAGACTATGCTCCCAAGAGAAGAAATAAGTACTCCTAATGAAGTTTGTTGACTGAGGTTTTTGTCCTGCCCAGTTCCCACAGTCGTGAAGTCCCAAAGAAATCACACAGAGGTCTACATTAATCATAAACTGATCGGCCCATTAGCTCAGGCTTCTTATTAACTCTTGTAACTTACATTAGCCCATTATTCTTATCTGTGTTAGCCACATGGCTCAGTACATTCTTCAGTGGCGTAGTCACATCTTGCTTCTTCTGTGTCTGGACAGGACTGCAGAGGGAGCTTCTCTCTTCCCAGAATTCTCCTGTTCTCATTGACCCACCTCTATTTCCTGTCTGGTTGTCCTGTCTATACTTTCTGCCTGGCTACAGGCCAATCATCATTTATTTAAGATATAATTGACAGAATATAGACATTTCTCATGCACAAGTATTTAAGACTATGCGCTTAAGAGAAGAAATAAGTATTCCTAATGAAGATGGTGCTTAAGTGGGGACAGTTATCGTACCTGATTACTAAGTTGGGCATTTAAGTATGTATTGTCTTGCTTGAGGCTCCCCGATCTCTGAGGCACCTGCATTGCATTGATGAGGTGCTGAGGTTTAAAAGACATGTTTCAAAACGTACTTAAGATGATGCAGTCGGGAAACGCAGCACCACTGCTTTAAGCACCTACTCAGCTTCTCCACGATTTCCACATGGGACACTCATATAGCCCCAGTGATCTGTAGCCTGCCTTTTACCATCCGTTCCTCCTAGGGCTCCATGTTCCCATTAAATGCAAGCCAGGCAAGACTACAAGTGTGGTTGTTCTCCCTGCCCCTGTCCTTCTTTCTCTCTCTCTCCCCTAGTTTACTGGATATTTTTTGGTTCTACAAGTTGTTAATTTCACTGTGCACCGATTCTGAGGTGGAGAGTCCGCTGGGGCCAGCTGGCCAGATCTGAGTATAATGACCTAGAGAAGAACGTTTTCGTTGCTTCAGCACCTCAACCTCTCTACAGTGCTCTGAAGGACGTTCAAGGTCGAGATAACTTACGTGTCAAAGCAGAACAGGATGAATGTCGTATACTGCTCAGCCCAAGTCGTTTTCAGCTTTGTGGGTCAACAGCTCCACACATATGAAATGACATCAAATTTCCCCTCTAGTTATACCAGGTGTAAGTCTTGGGGTACCAGTAGATTCCACTGGGCAAAGGTTGTGTCAAGTACTAAGCAAAAGCAGCAACATTCAAGCTTTGATGGCTGTTATGCCCCTGAACAACATAGGCCGGTGTGCCCTTCTCAGCAGGGTGCCCACTGAAAGCCTCCCTTGCAAGACTTCTCTTCTGCCGACCCACAGTGACCCTGGTGATTTGCTCACCATCTGTTCCTCAGCCTTATCAGTAGAGCAGTAGCAAAAACCCTGTGTTTGGCATGAGCGCTGTGCAGAGGCAGGCCCAGAACCCATTAGCAAAGCAAATCCTAAAATCAAAAAATGGGAGAAGGAGAGGAAGCAAATCCATCAAGGTCCCCTTTCTAATGGTCAAGTTTGCTAGGGTGGAGAAGGTAGCAAAGGCTATCATGGGAGCCTGGTTCACTGGAGTTTGTTGGAGGTTCATTGATGGGGATAGAAAGTCAAGGTCAAAAATAAAGCTTTGCTCTCGGGCTTTCCACACAGAGACAGCTTTTCCAAGTAAAGAAAATGTTGACCAAAGAAAATAGAGACTGCCTCATTTTTTACCAACATAAAATGTGTAGCATTGTTCTAATTGAAGCAATGTGCTCCTGAGAGTGGAGCATTGTAGTAGCAATAAAACAGTCTCGTTTTGTGTCTCAGCTCTACCCCTGGGCCTTCCCAATAACCCAGGTGGACACTTACAACACAGCAATGAACAATGGTCTCCCTGTCAAGCACCCCCTTCGCACTCCAACTCAACCCACACAACAACACTGTGTCTCCGTGTCTTTGGGACCACAGTGTCATGATTGTTCAGGGACGTAAAGGTTGGTAAGTAGAAGAAAGCTCTGGCTTCTGAAAGTGAACTTTGATGTTCAAATTAGACATTCTAAGATTTGTTCTAAAAACTGAACAGATGAGGGAAAAAATGTATTCTATTAAATTAAACTGAACTCTGGGTGAGACAATTGCAAGGAACCCAGGTGCAAAAAATAAATAAATAAAAATAATTAAGCGGTGGTTCTATGTGGGAGAAAGGGGACATAAACTCAATGAATCCCCTTCCCTGATGGCTTGCCAAGGTCTCTGGACTGCAGAAGCTAAATGGACATTCCCCAAAGCAGCCAAACTCACGACCATAGTGCTCACTTCTAGGCAACTGCTATTTGCTTGACTTGCTCTTCGAGGTATCAGGGCTGCCATAGAAACTGGATGCCCTATGCATGGGAACTCAGGTGAGGATGAAGATGGAAGTGCAGTTAGGTCTTATGATCAGCTAAACTGAGGAGCATCTCCTGGATAACTTGGTGTTAAACATGAAGACATTGTAAACTGTCTTCCATTTTAATGCCTTGTGCTTCTGTGTACCTGACACTGTGGCTGAGCGGAAACACAAACATCAGTGAAACTTGGTCTCCTCTGGGTTCTGTAACCCTCTAGCCTCTCCAGTGCTGTCGTAGTCTGAAGCACCGTTCAGATGGGAATCTTTTCTCCCTCCTGGGTCTTCTCTGTGAGGATATCAGGAGCAATCACTGTCCAGCGCGGGAACCCAGAACGAGCGTACTTCTGAACAATGAGCTGGTATTAATACCATAAGCACTTGGAACAGTGTAACTGGTTCTCCCTTTCCTGTGAGACACACAAGTGGCAGCTCTCCAGAAGCCAGGGAAGAAAAGGGAATTCTGATCTGAGCTTTCTAAATCTTGTACCAGAACCACATTACCTCCTTTATTTTTATGATTTTACTTCTTTTTCCTTTCCTCCCTTCTCTCTATTTTAAAATTCATATCATCACATTTTATGTCCAAGCTAACTTCAATTTCTAATATAGAGTTAAATATGAATAAATAAATAAGCAAATAAACAGTTGTTCCCCACACACACAAACTCTATTTTAAGAGATGCTGTTGCAAAGGAATTGTCTTGGGGTAAGGGCAGAAACAACTAAGTGACAAGGGCAATAAGCAGATCAGACCCTCACTCAGCAGCTGTCCATTAAGACACGGAGCAGTAGATATCAGGCAAGCAGCTGCCTGGTCGTCCCATGCACAGAGGAGCCTGGCCAGCATCTCATGTGCAAAGGAGTCTGGCCATCCCATGCACAGAGGAGCCTGACTGTCTCATCACAAGCATAGACGAGCCGGGGCTCATTTTAAGAAAACATTTTGATATTTCCCATTTTTAAAAATAAAAGTAAATAAGTAATGTCCAAATCTGAACTCTTAAATTTTCCATTGGTCCCTTTCTACCTACTGAGGCCAGCACTGCTTTCGTTATTTGCTTCTTTGGTCCTCAGTGCCTGTGAAATTCTCAGGGCAGAGAGCACAAGTCAGCTGCAAACACATAAAAAGAGTCAAGTATTATACCTGCTGGTTAATCCGAGATTAAGAAGCTAGCCATTCTTTTTAAGTGTCTTTCTTAGTAGATTGTAGAGACCCAGGTAAACAATAATGAAGAGTATTTAAAATAAAACTTTAAAACCACTTTAGGACAGAAATGTGAGCAATATAAACTTCTCAAAAATATTTCCTTATTTGCCAGAAGTTTACTGGGTTCCTGCATATTCTGGGAATAAAGTGTAAAGCACATTTTATTTTGCTTTTATTTTCAGGTCATCCACCATTTTGGGGAAAGGTAAAAACAAAATGGGAATTTTTATTAATAAAGTAAAATTTCACAGTATGATTCGATTCCTGCTATGTCCCTTGTTTTATGAGTCAGCAATTACAGCAAAGCGCTGGGGACTGCTCATCTCCTGGTGGCAATGGCAGGCATCCGTGGGTGATATTGACAGGTACAGTAAGAGAAAGACAGAAATGAGTTACGTGTTCAGCCTCAGATCATGGTTGCCCCATATTAACAGGTTCAGGAGTGACCCTGATATCTACTCCGTGTCTACACTTTTTCTGTGACCTGTGGTGACTTGAAGCAGCCACTTCTATGCAATCATTTCACGTGGCTCAAATGAACTTCCCCAAAGGTTGGAAAATCTGGTAAATCTAACCTTTTAAGGACATGGGACTTCTCTGGACAAGAGAACCCCAAAGGAAGGATATGTAAATTGCCAAAAGTTTGATTCCCCATCCACAAAATTGATATTGTATTACTTCTACCACATTTTCTTAGATGAAGAGTCACAGTAACTAGTCAGATCCAAGAGAAAGGATTTGGATCCCAAGTTCTTATTAGGGAGAGCATCAGAGACTCCCCCAAACTAAACAAAAGAGAAGAAAATAGAAATTATAGAACAAAAACTACAAAGTTCTTAACGAGTAAAATTGCCTAATATAAATCTATACCCAGTCAAACTATCATTCTATAGAAGGCCCAAATCAATTAGTTTTTTGTACATATTAAGAACATAAAGATAGAACTACAGAATACTATAAAAGTAATTCAACACTTATACATAATTCAACATAAGCTTAAGATGTTGAGGAAAAACATGAGAAACTAGGTACATATTGATTATATATAAATTAATATTCATAAAAAGAATTAACAAACCAGGACCCAGATTCAGCTTTCAGCACCCACATGGTGATTCACAACAGTGCAATCCTAGAGGATCAAATGCACTCTTGGTTTCTGCAGAAGCCTCATATGTATGGTGCACAGACATACACATAGGCAAAAATCCCATACACATGAATAAAAATTTAAAAAAATGAAAAATAAAAATAGCACATAATTATGTAGTGATATTCTTTTGTATTAATTGTCTAATTATGCACATAATATCCTTATGTATATAGGAATCTGAAAAATATTAATTTTCAAGTATTTATAAAAATAAACTATTAATATCTGAAAATCATCATCAAGCAATGTAATTATAGTATGTGATTCCTAGAGTAATAGAGAAAGTATGTGAGAACATGAGAAAAGTAACAGAATTGGATTTTTAGACGCCAACAAAACATTTTTTCCAAATATACTTCTAAAAACACTAAAAATTGAAACTGTGAAATAAAGAGTGACTTACTAGGTAAATACAAAAGCTGTACCATATCAATATGTTTATATAAATAAGATGAGATCAAATTTAGACAAAACCAGAGTATAATATAAAAGATCATTTTAAACAAAAAATTGTAGACCCTGCTAGCTCCCCCGCCAGTGGTCCCAGCTTCCAGCCGGAGGGCCATCGGAGGGGTGAGTTTGCTTCAGGCCCACGGCGGTGGCCTGGCGAGGAGGAGCTTGGACTTTTCCCGACCCCATAGACTCCCAAGTCAGCCTGCTCTGCTGGCTCCACCCTGCTAGCTCCCCCGCCAGCCATCCCAGCTTCCATCCAGAGGGCCATCGGAGGGGTGAGTTTGCTTCGGGCCTGCGGCAGGGGCCCTGCGAGGAGGAGCTCAGACTTTCCCCAACCCCATAGACTCCCAGGTCAGCCTGCTCTGCTGGCTCCACCCTGCTAGCTCCCCCGCCAGCCATCCCAGCTTCCATCCAGAGGGTCATCGGAGGGGTGAGTTTGCTTCAGGCCCGCGGCCCGACCCCATAGACTCCCAGGTCATCCTGCAGTGCTGGTTCCACCCTGCTAAGCTCTCCAGCCTGCCATCCCAGCTTCCATCCAGGTACAAATTCTTATATTTCTCCCTTCCCACTGGGGCCATAAAATTTCCCCAGCTCAGCTGCCTTGCTCCCTGGGCCTGCTCTGTAGGCGCATCCCGGAAAGAGGGAGTGCCTGTACTTCAATAGCCTACCTGAGGAAAGGTAGGCATTCTATCAGTGAATTCCCTGCCCAACAAGGGAACCTGACCCGCTACCAGAAGTTCCAACAGAGAGCATTTGAACGAAGAGATGGGCAGACACCAAGGCAAGACCTCCTCCAACAATCTGAAAAAACAACATGAAAACACCAGATCCCAACGACCCTACAACAGAAGGACTTGAACACTCTAACCCAGATGAAGTGGAAAAAAGTGCCATTATGAAAGCAATAGAGTCCCTTAAACAGGATATGAATAACTCCCTTAAAGAATTGGATGAGAATTATAACAAAAAGTTTGAAGAAATGAGTATAGAAATGGATGAGAAATATAACAAAAAGTTTGAAGAAATAAGTAAATCCATGAATGATACCCTGAGAAACCAAGAAAAAAAACAATCAAACAAGTAAAGGAAACAGTCCAAGAATTGAAAATTGAAATGGAGGCAATGAAGAAAACACAAAACGAGAACCGGCTGGATATGGAAAACCTAGGTAAACAAACGGAGACTACAGAATCAAGCATAACCAATAGAATACAAGAGATAGAAGAACGAATCTCAGATTCTGAAGATACCATAGAGATAATAAATGCTCTGGTCAAAGAAAATGGAAAATCCAACAAATTCTCTTCACAAAATATTCAGGAAATCTGGGACACAATAAAAAAACCAAATCTAAGAATAATAGGGATTGAAGAAGGAGAAGAACTGCATATCAAAGGCCCAGAAAATATATTTAACAAAATTATAGAAGAAAACTTTCCCAATCTAAAGAACGATATTCCTATGAAGGTTCAAGAAGCATACAGAACACCGAATAGACTGGATCAAAAAAAAAAAAGTCCCCTTGCCATATAATAATCAAAACACAAAACATTCAGATTAAAGAAAGAATACTAAGAGCTGCAAAGGAAAAAGGTCAAGTGACTTATAAAGGTAAACCTATCAGGCTTACACCAGACTTCTCTATGGAAACCATGAAAGCCAGAAGATCCTGGATAGAGGTACTGCAGAAACTAAGAGACCATGGATGCAAACTCAGACTACTATACCCAGCCAAGCTATCATTCACTATCAACAGAGAAAACAAAATATTCCAGAATAAAAATAAATTTAAACAATTCGTAGCCACAAATCCAGCCTTACAGAAAGTAATAGAAGGAAAATCGCAACCCAAGGAATCCAACATTGCCATCACTGCCTACAATAACCCAGACATCTAGCGACCCTTCACAACCACAACTCAAAGAAGAGAAACACACAAACTCTACTACACACACACACACACACACACACACAAATAATAACCGGAATCAACAACCACTGTTCATTAATATCACTTAATATTAATGGACTCAACTCACCTATAAAAAGGCACAGACTTAGAGACTGGATAAGAAAACAGGATCCAACATTCTGCTGCTTACAAGAAACACACTTCAACCACAAAGATAGACATCTACTCAGAGTAAAGGGTTGGGAAAAGATTTTCCAAGCAAATGGACCTAAGAAACAAGCTGGTGTGGCCATTCTAATAGCTAACAAAATTGACTTCAAACTAAAATCAATCAGAAGAGATGGAGATGGACATTTCATACTCATAACAGGAACAATTAATCAGGAGAAAGTCTCAATCCTGAATATCTACACCCCTAATATAAAAGCACCCACTTATGTAAAAGAAAAACTTTTAGAACTCAAGGCAGTCATCAAACCACACACACTAATAGTAGGAGACTTCAACACACCTCTCTCACCAATGGACAGATAAATCAAACAGAAACTCAACAGAGAAATAAGAGAATTGCTAGAGGTAATGAATCAAATGGACTTAACAGATATCTATAGAACATTCTACCCAAAAAGGAAAAAATATACCTTCTTCTCTGCAGCTCATGGAACCTTCTCGAAAATTGACCACATACTCGGTAACAAAGCAAACTTACACAGATACAAAAAAATATTAGTAATCACCTGTGTCTTGTCGGATCACCACGGAATAAAGTTAGAATTCAATAACAATTTGAATACCAGAAAGCCTACAAACGCGTGGAACTTGAACAGTCAACTACTGAATCATCCTTGGGTCAAGGAAGAAATAAAGAAAGAAATTAAAGTCTTCCTTGAATTTAATGAAAATAAAGACACAACATACTCAAACCTATGGGACACAATGAAAGCAGTTCTAAGAGGAAAGTTCATAGCACTAAGTGCCCAATTAAAGAAAACGGAGAAAGCATATATTGGAGACTTAGCAGCACACCTAAAAGCTCTGGAAAAAAAAGATGCAGACTCTCCCAGGAGGAGTAGAAGATTGGAAATAATCAAACTGAGGGCTGAAATCAACAAAATAGAAATACAGAAAACAATCCAAAAAATCAACAAAACAAAAAGTTGGTTCTTGGAGAAAATCAACAAGATTGACAAACCCCTAGCCAAACTAATCAAACGGCAGAGAGAGAACACTCAAATTAATAAGATCAGAAATGAAAACGGTGACATAACAACAGACACAGTGGAAATTCAGAGAATCATTAGATCTTACTACGAGAGTTTATATGCCACAAAGTTGGAAAATGTACAAGAAATGGATTGGTTTTTAGATAAATACCATTTACCAAAGTTAAATCAAGACCAAGTGAACAATCTAAATAGATCTGCTAGTCGCGAAGAATTAGAAGCTGTTATCAAAAACCTCCTGACCAAAAAAAGCCCAGGACCAGAAGGTTTCAATGCAGAATTCTACCAGAACTTCCAGGAAGAGCTAATACCTATACTCCTTAATGTATTTCACAATATAGAAACAGAAGAATCATTGCCAAACTCTTTTTATGAAGCTACAGTTACCCTGATACCAAAACCACACAAAGACACAACCAAGAAAGAGAATTACAGACCAATCTCACTCATGAACATTGACATTAAAATACTCAATAAAATACTGGCAAACCGAATCCAAGAATACATTAGAAAAATTATCCATATGATCAAGTGGGCTTCATCCCAGAGTTGCAGGGCTGGTTCAACATACACAAATCTATCAATGTAATCCATCATATAAATAAACTGAAAGAAAAAAACCATATGATCATTTCATTGGATGCTGAAAAAGCATTTGACAAAATTCAACACCCCTTTATGATAAAGGTGTTGGAGAGATTGGGTATATGAGGATCATACCTAAATATAATAAAAGCAATATATAGTAAGCCGACAGCTAACATCAAATTGAACGGAGAGAAACTCAAATTCATTCCACTAAAATCAGGAACACGACAAGGCTGTCCACTCTCTCCATACCTCTTCAATATAGTGCTTGAAGTTCTAGCAATAGCAATAAGACAACATAAGGGGATCAAGGGGATTCGAATTGGAAAGGATGAAGTTAAACTTTCGTTATTTGCAGACGATATGATAGTGTACATAAGCGACCCCAAAAACTCTACCAAAGAACTTCTACAATTGATAAACACCTTTAGTAATGTGACAGGATACAAGATAAACTCCAAAAAATCGGTTGCCCTCCTATACACAAAGGATAAAGGAGCAGAGAGGGAAATCAGAGAAACATCACCTTTCATGATAGCCACAAGTAGCATAAAATATCTTGGGGTAACTCTAACCAAGGAAGTGAAAGACCTATTTGACAAGAACTTTAAGTCCTTGAAGAAAGAAATTGAGGAGGATACCAGAAAATGGAAAGACCTCCCCTGCTCTTGGATTGGGAGAATCAACATAGTAAAAATGGCAATTCTACCAAAAACAATCTATAGATTCAACGCAATTCCCATCAAAATTCCATCAAACTTCTTCACAGACCTTGAGAGAACAATAATCAAGTTTATATGGCAAAACAAAAAACCCAGGATAGCCAAAACAATCTTATACAATAAAGGAACTTCTGGAGGCATTACCATCCCTGACTTCAAACTCTATTACAGAGCAACAGTATTGAAAACAGCTTGGTATTGGTATAAGAACAGAGAAGTCGACCTATGGAATCGAATAGAAGACCCGGGTATTAACCCACAAACGTAAGAACACTTGATATTTGACAAGGGAGCTAAAGGTATACAATGGAAGAAGGAAAGCATCTTTAACAAATGGTGCTGGCATAATTGGATGTCAACCTGTAGAAGAATGAAAATAGATCCATATCTATCACCATGCACAAAACTCATGTCCAAATGGATTAAAGACATCAAAATTAATCTGACCACTTTGAACCTGATAGAAGAGAAAGTGGGAAGTAGTCTACAAGATATAGGCACAGGAGACCAGTTCCTAAGCAGAACCCCAGGTGCGCAGACAATAAGAGAAGCAATGAATAAATGGGACCTACTGAAACTGAGAAGCTTCTGTAAAGCAAAGGACACTGTCATTAAGACTAAAAGACAATCTACTGATTGGGAGAAGATCTTCACCAACCCCTCATCAGACAAAGGTCTGATCTCCAAAATATACAAAGAACTCAAGAAACTAGACACTAAAACTCTAATTAACCCAATTAAAAAATGGGGTACTGAACTGAACAGAGAATTCACAACAGATGAACTCCAAATGGCCAAAAGGCACTTAAGGTCATGCTCAACCTCCTTAGCGATCAGGGAAATGCAAATCAAAACAACTTTGAGATATCATCTTACACCTGTCAGAATAGCCAAACTCAAAAACACCAATGACAGCCTATGCTGGAGAGGATGTGGAATGAGGGGAACACTCATCCATTGTTGGTGGGAATGCAAACTTGTGCAGCCACTGTGGAAATCAGTGTGGCGGTTTCTCAGGAAACTGGGAGTCAACCTCCCTCAGGACCCAGCAATTCCACTCTTGGGAATATACCCAAGAGATGCCCTATCATACTACAAAAGCATTTGTTCAACTATGTTCATAGCAGCACTATTTGTAATAGCCAGAACCTGGAAACAGCCTAGGTGCCCCTCAATAGAAGAATGGTTAATAAAGATGTGGAACATATACACATTAGAGTTCTACTCAGCGGTAAAAAACAATGACATCTTGAATTTTGCATGCAAATGGATGGAAATAGAAAACGCTTTACTGAGTGAGGTAAGCCGGACCCAAAAAGAGGAATATGGTATGTATTCACTCATATGTGGATTCTAACCATAATTAAAGGTCTTTGAGCCTATTATTCGTGATCCTAGAGAAGCTAAATAAGAAGGTGAACCTGATGAAAATCATGTAGCTATCTGCCTGGAGATTGGAAATAGACAAGAGTCCCAGGTAACCTCGGGTGCATGGGGGGGTGGGAGGGTTGTTGGAAGGGGAGAGGGTTAGAGAGAAGGGAGTAGGGGAGGAATGGGGAAAGCTAGGTGGACTGGGATGGGGGGAGGGAGGAAGGATGGATATGAGATCAGGGAAGAATATATTTCAACTAAGGGAGTCATTTTAGGGTTTACAGGAGACTTGATTATAAATGGGATCCCAGGTCCAAGGAGATCCCCAGATTGTTCTCTGGACAGAAGAGAGGGTGCCTGAAACGGCCTAGGCCCATAACCATACTGATGAATATTTTGCTTATCACCATAGAACCTTCATCGGGCGATGGATGGAAATAGAGACAGAGACCCACATTGGAACACTGGACTTAACTCCCTAGGTCCAAACGAGAAGCAGAAGGAAAGAGAACGTGAGCAAAGAAGGCAAGATCAGAGAGAACCTTCATCTGACGATGGATGGCGATACAGACGGAAACCCATATTGGAGCACCGGACTGAGCCCCCCAAGGTCCAAATGAGGAGCAGAAGGAGGAAGAAAATGAAAAAGGAAGTAAGTACTGCGAGGGATGCGATCACCCACTGATACAAGGGGACGGATCTAATGAGAGTTTACCAAGGCCAGTTGGACTGGGACTGAACGAGGACGCAATCCAACCAGATTCTCTGAATGTGGCCGGATTCTCTGAATGTGGCTGGCCTGGATTCTTTCTGAAAAGCCATTGACAATGGCACTGGGACTTGTTTCCTCTGCATATACTGGATTTTGTGGATCTAGTCCGTCTGGACACTCACCTTCCTGGACCTGGAGGGAGGCGGGAGGAACCTGAACTTCCCACTGGGCAGGAAACCCTGACTGCTCTTAGGGATGGAGAGGGAGGAGGAGAGGGAATGGGGGGAGTGGGAGGGTGGTGGGAGGAGGGGCGGAAATGGAAACTTTTATAATTTACAAAAATTAAAATTACAAAAAATTTTTTTGTAAATTAAAATTACAAAAAAAATTGTAGTTTGATTTTCTAAAACCCAAGAATCATGACTTCAAAGTACAAAAGTAAGAATATTAGAAATATGCATAGAAATTAATAATTATTATGTGAAACTATAACATACTTCCCTCAATAATGAATGTGAAATAAAACACATCCACACACATACACATCCAAATTCCCACATACAGTCTCCTTTGCTAAGTAACAGAGTATCACAATTAAAGGTACTCAAAATGGCTGCCATTTATTCTTTCACCAATTTTTAAAATGGGAGGGTCCATATTTTCTGCTCAGGATCTCACACAACTACAATCAAAAAGACGTATCCACCCTAAGTTCAAAGGCAGACCCAGTCCCTGTGCCCATAGGACTGAGAAGCTTGTTTTCTTACTGTCTGTAAGAAATGTTCCTTTTCCTCTCCTAATCGTCACCTCCAGGTGCTAGTCACCTTTTTTATTAATTCATCATGACTATATTATAAATCTAATCGAGAGAGAGAATTTTCATCAACTCATAAGCCCTACATACCACTATTCAAGGGGACTTTGTAGTAAACAGCGTCCTGGAGCCCACTGGACTCTTAGAATTCTACTGACTTACCACTTCTGAAAAGCTTTAAATGAAAATGGAATCTTGATACTTGAGATAAAGGGATGGCATTATAAGGTTTTATACTGAGTGTGGCAACCCATACTCAGAAAGACAAATGCCACATATTTTCTCTTATTTGTGAGTTCTACCTCCAAATATTTAGGTGTGCATTTTTTGCTTGGAGTTAGCAGGAAATATCGGGACCATGGGCTGGGGAAGAAGCCCTAGAGATAAAAAGGATAGGATATGGGTGTTATGAAGGCAGAAAATGGACGAATGGGGTGAAGTTAATTGGGAAGAGAGGAGGGCAACAGGGCGAGAGGGATGGAGGAAAGACTAATAACATTAAAGAATTTTTGAAAAGCCATAAGGAAATGTTTTATGTTTACTTAAAAAAATTTACTTACTTACATTAAGTACTTAAATGATATAGTTTGTAGTGAGTTATACCATTATGGTTACAATGTCCATCCTGTCCCCCTCCCCCAAGAGTCATAGACTAACAAAAATTCCAACGCCAGTCATGAGAACCTGCCATTCAAGTTGTTAATCTAGAACATCCAAGAGATTCCCCAAACAGTATAAGCTGCTGCCATGGCCTTGGCCGTCTCCCCAGAACTTTAAGTAAGGCCCAAGAGCCAAAGACAGCACACACTTGAAGGAATGGAGCGTGAAATGATCTGAGAGCCCCCTGGCTGGAGACCGTCCTCACGGTACCTGAAGATGCTATGCAGTTAACGATCCGACTCATCTGTAGAGACCCACGGCAGTGACCAGCACGACCAGACACTGCCAAAAGCACAACAATGGCACATAAACACTGGCAAGGACCAACAGCTCTCTAGTTGAACCGAAGGGCACTCAGCAGGACGGAAGTCATTCCTGGTGCTCTAAACCCAGCTAACTGGTGAAGTCCTGGATCCAAGAGACCACCTGCTGCTGCCATGGCCCTAAAGCAGCACATTCCGAACCTCTGCCCTTTAACCCACAATGATTGTAGCTCTTGCCTCATCCCAGAGGAGTCTTTTTGCTGCAGATGGAGGGCTACTACAAATACGGTTCCCTAAACAAACCTGCATGACAGCTGCGCATGCCAACATCAATGGGGGGGGGGGATCCCCCAAGGCCTTGACGCTAGATAAGGAGCTACTGGCAATTAATGGCGACTGAGAAAGAGAGAGTCAGTCTGCTCCAGGGATGAGCCCGCTGATAGGTTATCCAATCCCAAGCATTCAGCCATGAACAAATACTGAGTAAGTGAACTCAGCAGGCTTTATTCATGCATACGCATTTGTACATGTGTGTGTATTATGCAACAATAGCTAAAGGAAAAGGGATCGTGAATTTGACAGAGGGGCTCATAAGAAGAGTTGCATAGAGAGAGGGGAGGAAAATAATGCAAACACAGTACTCCTGCATGAAATTCTCAGGAAAAAAATAAAGTTTAAGTTTAAAAACTTTCGACTGCCCCTGGATGCAAATTGAACAAATAGTAATTGGATGGACAAGAACACAGTATACAAAAATTACAGACGTGCCAAGAACACAGTGTACAAAATTACAGATTCACCAAAATTTCCAAGTATAAAATCATAAAGGAAACCCAACAATTACAAAGCATGATATTTAATTAGGCAAGAAATGAATATAAAAAAGACAACATATTCTAAATAGTTTAAACACTGAGCCATGGTCCAAAGACAAAATTATCACTGAAATTTTAGATAGATATAAAACTTAATTTAGATTATAATATTAATAAAGGTGGTCAGGTGTAGCTAAAGCTGCACTAAAGGCAAATCTAGAAAGCTTTTGTATTTACATTAGAAAAGCAGAAGGCAAGGCTTTAAGTTACTAAGAAAGAAAAGGAACAACAAGACAATCCCAAAGAAGATATAAAAGTAAAATACTACGTGCTAACAAATCCATGAACAAGGAAAAGGGAAAAGTTCTAAGACCACCAAGATCGAGGGTTTTAAATGGAAGTATAGTCTTAAACACATACGAGAGAAGTACCATGAGGACAATGAAAACAAGTTTGTTTTCCAAGTTTTCAAAACACAGATGCACAGATTACTTCTTAGAAAACTATAACTAAAACTAACTGAAAAATTAAAGCTCCAGGAGATTTATAACCAATTTGAAAGGCCTGTCATTGTCCTGGGAACACAGCTCAGTGGGTAAGGTGCTCTTCTTCCAAGCGCCAGCTTGGTCGCCGGAAACCATGTTTAAATGTGTCAAGCAAGGTGTCATAGTGGACACTTGTAATCTTACCGCTGGGGAGGTAGGGACAGGTCGATACCTGGTACTCACTGGCCATCTAGTCTAGCCTACTTGGCAAGTTCCAGATCAGTCAGTGAGAGACCCTGTCTCAAAAAATAAACAAGGTTTGGGGAGTGCCTGAGAAACAACACCCAGTACTGTCTTCTTGCCGACACTAATGCCCCCTGCCTGACAGACAAACAAGGATAATGTTTTATCACCAAGAGAAAATGTCTACCGACAAGACACTATGTCTAGACAGTTTGCAAGGTCATTGTATCTGTTTGAAATATACTCCCAAATTCCCAACTGTGTGCATGTTTTTCAAGTGTACAGGCAAAAAAGTATTGCTCTTCAACTGATATGACGATACAATTTTTGTAGTATTTCTTGATTTTAAGACGTTAAGGCAACATAAGTAAAAAAATTAAAAGGTTTATATAGTTTATAAATATATAGTTACAAATGTGTATCATACATACTTATGTAAGATAAATGTATAAAAGTAGGTATGATTAATATATAAAAGTCAATTATGTTCTTACAAGAAAGAGCTGAGACTTTCATTTCCAATGGATACTATTGAACTTATCAAAACAGAAGCAAGTCTGCTTGGAGGCTATTGCTTACTGATACTGAAAATCCAGGGCATTTGTTTGAGTATAAATATCTATGACAAGTATGGATGGTGCTATCACTTAACTCTATCTAGAAAGCTGCAAAGGCTTATGCAAGAAAGGTTTCCTTGCCAGTCTGTGGTACTCTTGGTAGATGGCAGGACCTTTAGGAAGCAGCCTAGTAGAAGGAAGCTATGATGTTGCATGTGTGTGGCTGGGGTATATCCCTGAAGTGAATAGTAGAACACTGGCCCTTTCTTGTTTCTTTCCAAGCCTCTGGTTTACCATGAAGTGATGAAACACCTTCGGGCTCATGCTCCCACCACGAGGCATTGCTAAGTCACAGATCCCAAAGTTACTGACCACAGAGAGTGAAAACACTGATATACTAACCAAAATTAATCCATGTTCCTATACACTATTTATTCTTGATGATTTAACACAATAAGAAGATACTGAAACGGATACACTTGGCTTCATGAAGCACCAATGAAGTTAACTAAAGTCCCAATGCATTATTTTTGAAACAAAAACCAAAAGTAGTTAAGTAAATTTCTAAAAAAAGAGGAGAATAACATCAAAATTCATTTTCATGTAAGGGCAGTATATTGATTTTAAGCACTTATATCTCATATACTGTATAATAGGATTTTATAAATATTTGCTAATTTAACCCACATAGCAATCATTAGATCATGCAGTAAACTGAATATAGTCACCCAAAATACATAGGTTGAAACATAATGCTTCCAAAACTAGAAAAACTTAAAAGCATTCAAAGCACAGGGGTAGAAGTGGGCTTTAGGACATGCAGTGTTGAGAGGATGGGACTCTCGTGAAGGAATCTAGTGCTTCCACCAAAAACTACTTGATTTTAATGTCTTAGTGCAGAACAACAGGTGGAGAATAGTATCATTTGTACAATAACTTACACAACTTGACCTTCTAGAATTGTGTGTGTCTGTTTTATATGCACTTTCAATATCAATATAGAAAATTCAAGGTTACCTTCAAAATAGTTAAGAGAATTCAAAGAACAGCTACATACATGATGAGTGAAAAAAACTTATGTTCTTACACACCATAAATCAAATAAGTATAAATGGTATATGTGTGTGTGTGTGCGCGCACATATATACATATATAATCATATATATTTAAAAGGCAAACATGGAAAATGTAAAACCAAATCAAAGTAACTATGATCTCTTGGAGGGAGAGGATGAAGTGTGATAAACAAGTTTTATCAAGATGGTTTTAGATTTGTTGGAATATGAAGGCAATAAAGAAAAGGTTAAGATTTGACAATGCTGTTTGTTGAGGTCATGGATAATTATTTTATTCTTAATACTTTTATTTTGTGGATGTTATTTCATAATGTAGCAAATAATTCTTTCACTGGACTACATAGAAAAAAGTTCCCAGGTAAGGTCAGTTCATTCCAGAATATGATGTGAACACGTGGCTTTTTAAGAGAATAGAAACTTAACCTTAGCTGAACTTTTTCCACCATAGTTTCCTGAAACCCGGCATGTATATATGTCTGGAGATTAACTGGACAATACAAGATCGTCACTAGTAAGATCTGTTCTATGTGGTATTATAGCAAACTAGTGAACTATTTCAGTTAAAATAATAAATTGTTTTATTTATTTTTTTTTAAAAAAAACTATGGATTAAACTTTTTACTGTCTGTACCTATGGCCCTTCATCTACCCTGCCTTCCTAGACTCTCTTTATTATCATTACTCTTTTATGTCTTATACTAAGACATTAGTATTAGTTTCCCCACCCTCCTGTCTTCTCAGTCCCTCACTCCACTTTCCCTCCCCACTAGATCTGTTCCTCCTTATTTCCCTTCAGAAACGAATGGGCCTCTTAGGGATAATAACCAAACATAGTATATCAAGTTATAGAAAAACTAGGCACACACCCTCATATTAAGGCTGGACAAAGTAACCCAATAGGAGGAAAAGAGTCTCAAAAGCAGACAAACGAGTCAGAGACATCCCCTGCTCCCACTTTTAGAAGTCCGCAAGAATACCAAACTAAAATAACAATAATACATATGCAGAGGACCTAGGTAGACCCAAAAAGGCTCCCTGATTGTCACTTCAGTCTCAATGAGCCTTACGAACGCCGCTTTGTTGGTTCTTTGGGCTGTGTTCTCCTGGTGTTCTTGACTTCTCTGACTCCAATAATTCTTCCTCACCGTCCTCTGCAGGATTCCCCAAGTTCTGCCTAGTGTTTGTCTGTGGGTCTTTTTATCTGCTCTTATCAGTTGCTGGATGGAAGCTCTCCGATATCACTTATGCAAAATGTTTGGTCTCTGGGTTGATCAGCCCTTGGCTCCTGGCCATACAGGTAGTGTCAGGCACGGTGTGCCTCTCATGGCATGGGACTCTAGTTGGACCAGTCATTGACTGGCCATTTCCACAAGTTCCACGCCACTGTTACCCCAGCACACTTTGCAGGCAGGCACATTGTTGGTCGAAGGTTTTATGACTGGATTAGTGACCAAGTCCCACCACTGGAAGCCTTGCCTGGTTACAGAAGATGGTTGGTTCAGGCTCCATATACCCCACCACTGGAAGCCTTGCCTGGTTACAGAAGATGGTTGGTTCAGGCTCCATATACCCCATTACTAGGAGTATTTGCTAGGGTCACCCTTGTAGATTCCAGAGAGTTTTCCATTGCACTGATTATTCAAGGAAGAAAAGCTTTTAGCATCAAGAGGCCTAACTTAACATCAGTGCAGCTATGACAGACCGAAAACTAACAGTACTGAGACTAGATTTCACCATTACAATAACCAGGAAAAGCCAGAGACTGTACCCTTCAGGTGACCAGTTAGAATTGAAACAAAAAAAGTACTAGATGCTCCAGAACCTCAAGAATAGCTTACCTAACTTGTATATACGTTGCCTATCTCCTTACAGCAACGCCGGTACTAATTCCTATTTGGCAAGATTTCTGTTACCTAACTCCTGCCCAATCCAGGAGTTCAACCCCCATCTGAATCCAGAATTCCCCCACCACCCCTCCCCATCCTTTACTCCATAAAATCCCTGCCACATCTGAGCTCAGTGCTCTCCCTAATCCAAGCACTATGTTGGAGCGAGTGAAGAGCCCAAGTTGGAATTTGCAATAAACAAAGGCTCTTTGCTTTTGCATGCAAACTCGGACGCCTAGTGGTCTCTATGGGGTTCATGATGCAGACACATTAGCTGTAGGGATGTGTGTCCTCCCTCCTTACCTATGAGTGGATTGGCTGACCCTCGGCTGGATGTTTTTATCCAAGGAATACTTACTGCAAACTTACTATATCTCAGTGCCAAAACAACCCCTGCTTCCTCAAAGGCAATTATTATCCAGATAGATAAATAAACATCAATAATGATATAATCTATGAAAATAAATTAAGTGAAACCAGGTAATGTAGTTCTTGGGGTAACTTAGATTGGGGCTCAGTGCAGACCTCCCTTGGGGGCTGAGGACCAGAAATAATCAGAGCACTATATGCCAAGGTCTGGTCTGAGAGCCTCTAGACATTCTCCTTGAATTGGAGTATGCTCTTACCTAGGCACCTATTCCCAAAAGTTCTGTCTTTGAACTGGACCTTCCTTTCCCATTTGACACCAAGATTCATAAGTGAATGAAGATTTTATTATTTTACTGCAGTATTTACCTATATGAGAAGGATTACAGAACAGCACGGCTGGCGAGATCTTCCACTGGGGCTTACAGGCTGTGACTTAAGCAAAACTCTTAAACACCCTGAGATTCAGATTTCTATACTTTAGAGGTAGTTACAAACCAAACAGTCCCCAAGATAGCCAGGCAAGATTTCTCACTCCTTTAATCCCAGTACTTGGGAGTCACATGTCTATAATCTCAACACTAGGGAGGTGAAAATAGGAAGGGATATGGCTGGGCAGAGAAAGGAATATAAGGCAGGAGGAGGCAGGAGCTCAAGGCATTCTGTCTGAGGATTCCTGGAGACAGGCTCTTGCCCATTTTGGTCTAAGGATTTGGTAGAGGTAAAATATTTCTCTTTGGACTTGTTCCTTTACTTCTCTGATCTTTCAACATTTACCCAGATACCTAACTCCGGGTTTTTATTATTAAGACCAACTAGAATTGGCTCTGCACTACTGTCTTCGATTTATATTTTAGAATGTAAGTATTTTCGGAGAAAGGGTTCTGAAGTGGCAATCTCTTTTTTTTGGTATCAACAGAGCACTTGTACACAGTGAGCAACTCAGTACTCACCGGCTCTGGGAATAAGAGCCCACACTTCCATGTCTTAGTTTCTTTTCTGCGGCTGTAATAGAACAGCTTGACAGAAGCAACTCATGGGAGGAAGGGTATACTTCAGCTCACAGCTGAAGAAACAGTCGTCATGGAAGTCAACGCAGTCAGAGCTTGAAGCAGTTGGTCCCATGACATCCAAAATTGGGCAGATTCTGCCCTGACAGCTTCCTCGATTTGTGAAGTCCAGCATCCCATCTAGGGAATGGAGCCACCCTCAGTGGTCCAGTCTTCCAGTCTCACCTAGCTCAAACAAGATACATGCTCACAGGTGGGCTCCAGAGCTTGTCTCTTGCTTGATTTTAGAGCCAGTTAAGTTGGCAACCAAGATTAACTGTCACTAACGAACAACAAAAGTTGATCTTTATTGATCTTGGTTGTGTTCCAATCTCGATTGCATAATTAGTATTTTTCTCGTTAAACACACGGCAAGCACTTTAAGGATACCGGCTGTGTTTCACGTCACTTCTGTATGACCACTGTCATGCCTAAAGCAAAACTGGGCATACTCGAATTCTCAAAAAAAAAAAGAATCCAGTAATGGCTTAACTGACTGTTTCCCAAGATTTTGCAGACTAAAGCCAGAGCAATGGAGAAAAATGCATCATCTGAAAGTTTGCAGTTCTTACGCACTTGTGAAAGTGAGGTTTTGAGTCAGAAAAGAAAGCAAAACACGTCACTGAATACTTGTAGTCAATGAATAGAACCAAACCCTGCTAACAGGAAAGCTTACTCAGGCCTTCGCTAAATGCTGCTTCACTTGGAGCCTAAATTGTGCCGTTGTAATGACAGAGCAATGTTCCCACTGACATAGAGTGCACACTCTGTCCAAAAAGGTTTAGAGGGATAGCCATACTAAAGAACAGAAGTTTCTGTATGGCACAAATAGACATGGGAGCCACAGGAATTAAGGACTTCTGACCCAAGAGAACGGCCTAATGTACCTGCCTCACTTGTGTGCTCAGTCATGAGGATTTCCCATCAATGTAAACAGCACCTGTCGAGCAGGCAGTGCTCAACCGGGCTGCTTCAGGTGCAGATGTCCACACTCCTGTTTTAGGAATCAGGATAGAATGAAAGGTATTTCTCTGAGGTGTCTACAGTACAGTCACCAAGCAACGCTTTTTGAAGTGTAGACCTAGCCTACATCCACTGGTTCAGAACTGGAAAGCCTCTTGCAGCATACTAACATTTGATCTCCGGTGTTCTAGGAGAAAGATCTAGAGATTATCACTGTTGGTGATAATGAAACTGTAAGTTTTGAGGAAATAAAAGAAAAACATGGGAGAGCACATGAGATACCACCTTGTTGTGGGTAAGAGTTGGATGGCAAGTATTTAAAATTCCGGGTACCAAGGTAGGTTAGTCAGTTCCAGTATTATTGTACAAAAACAACCAGAAATAATATGTAACCTAATGGGTGTTGTTATGTACCAATAGAACTTTATCTCAGATAACAGTCAGATTTGACCTACAAACTGTACTTTGCCACTCCTGTGGTTGACATAGGAAAACAATATGTAACACTTATTAGGCTCAGATTCAAACTTAGATGAATATGAGTTGTGGAAATGTATGTGCTTGTGCATTTCTGTGTTCATATATATTGGAGAAAACATATTTCAAAGGATGAATAATATCTCATTATGAATATCTGATTTACTCTAGATTTTCTAAATGTCCCACTAGTCTATATATGATTAGTTTGATTTTTTTCTAGTGAAATCCTTTCATAATCAGAAAAATAATTTAAAATGAAGTGAGGGCTGGAGAATGGGGTTCATTTGGTCGGCTGCAAGGAGGAAGGCCTGGTATGATTTCCAGCACCGCATGGAGTAGCAGTGGTGACACATAACCATAATCCCAGCACTCGAGAGTCAGAAAAAAAATGGTTGGAAGTTTAAAGTCATCTTCAGTCACATGGAGCAACCAAAGCTAGATGATTACAAGGCACCCAGCCCCAAAAAGTGATTAGATTTGAAAAGATGGAAACCAGTTGGTTCTTATATCCTTTGGGTACCAGGTGAACAGTTCCGCCGGGAGTTTGTAATGCTTTCTATATTAAGAGCAATCAGGACCCTACAGTGCTTGTTGGTAAAGGAAAAACTCACTCAAGTCCTGCTCATTGGCATAAGCGAAAGAGAGATAGAGAGAGACCAGGGCAATTCAGCAGTTAACTGCACTAGCGTTACCCAGTGCTCCTCATTTCCGTGATTTTAATAATAATAAGTGAAACTAGAAGTGTTAAGTTGCACTTTCTACTTCAGTAAAACAGAGTGATAATTGTGCAGAGAATAATTTTATGGATAAAGTGTGCCCTGTATTGTAAAAGATTAGAATAAAGTACTCTACTACACAATGTCTTAGCAGGTGCAAGCACTTACCTGAGCAATTAAAATCTTCTTAATATACAAATCACAGCCAATGAGACTGCTGGCATGACAGAATAGATCTTTCAGGACACAATGTGTTTGTCTAAAACAGGAGGGTTTTTTTTCCATCCTGGCTTTATTTATTTATTTTTGCTAGCAATCATTTGTAGATCTTTTATTTGAAAAAGAAAATTGACCAAACATGGATAATTTGCTCCAAATATACCCAAGCACATTCATTCCCTCACAAATCCATTCAGACCACAAAAAGCGATTACATACTGACTATGTATGAGGCACTGTGCTGGGTGCTGGGAAATGCTATTTTGGGGCCAGTGGTAATCAACTTCCCCCACAAACAGAGGGAAGCACTTCTAGATGATGGTTCAGAACTGTCAGCCTGGCAAATCTGGCCCCCTGAATTCTCTCCAGATCCTTGGCATTCTAGACAAGTTGTTAAACTCCTGGCCTTAGGACTATGTGTCCAAGACACTAGTCCCCCATAACAGAAGGGCCAATCCTCTACAGGTAACAACTGAAGAGTTGTCAAATGGGAACCAAGTCAGTGCAGGTGCCGCTTCCTCTCCTCCAAGAATGCTACACCACCATCCAAACTAGCTTTCGCCTTCATTAGTCATACAAACTGTTCATACGAAAGTCACCAATGAACTGTCCCTGTCCCAGTCCAGCAGCAGCTTGTCAGTGGCACATGCCAGGTGGCCACGCCTGCCATTTCATTGTCCCAGTGCCATTTCTTCAGCCCTCAGGGGCGTCCACGTCCTTCGGCTGGCGCTTTCTCAGCCAACACACTGATTCTTGTCTTCTTGACCTTCGTCAACACTCCAGAGTTACTCCTCCTCCCTTGCCTCTTCTCAATCAGTAAACAGGCCTCGGCGTGTGGTTTACATTTTCAACTGAATGAGGATGGCTCTTGAGTTTTTGTTCTCAGCCTAGGCTGGGTCCGAAAGTCTACATTGTTTGCCAACAAGTTTACCTGACACCTTCAGCTACATGTTCAAAGCTACCTCAAATATGAAATGTCACAAACTGATCATCATAAGACTAGCACCATCGCCTTCTCCATCTCTTATTGCAAAGTCAGCATTCAGCTGACTTGTGAAAACACATGGTACCATAGCTTTTTTTATCCTTGGTCCCTTTCTTTCTCCTATACTTTTCGCTCACTCTATCAAGAAATTCTCTTGGCTTTACTTCCAAAGCAGATGAGCCAAATTCCCTTTGACCACTCCCACCGGCACATAAATGTCTAAACTCCTATCATCTCTCAGTTGGACAACTGCCATGGCCTCTGGCAATAATCCTGCATATCAAGGGAGTACTGAGACTGTATCATCTCCAATTCTTCTTGACAATACAGAAATCGGTCCAGGCCTCCCCAAAAGGTTTTAGAGAACATGTTAACAATATTACAGCTTTGATAGGCAGAGGAAATAAAATAGAGTAGTTTGGCCTCTTAAAGCACGAGGAGATTTACAAGAAGTCTTTAAGACTTGCTTAAATGACATTTCATCAATGCCGCCATAAGTCATTCTTTATATTGCAGGCCTGCTTTGGGACTCATTTGTTAATATTTTAAAGAGAAGGGTGGGAGTAGAGGTTATCCGGATTTACATAAATCAAATTTGTCTGCGTATTTAGGGCTAAGTTTCTTTTGCCCTAAGACATTATTGGCAATTAAGAGATGACCACAAGTGGGCTACCTCTTCTGGAGCAATTCTGGCTTCCACACAGTGTCACAATGATGGCCATGCGCACAACAGATTCTTGTTGCTAAGGGGAGTGGATGTGTGGTTCTTTAAGAGCACTGCCGGAGGAAGAGCAGTGGCTTGCAGGGCGTTTGACTGCTACTCAGATCGTCCCTAAGGCAACTGTGAATGCCATGACTGTCAGGTGACCCTAGCTTTGAGGCACAAAAAACAAAACAAAACAAAAACAAAGACAAAAAACTTGTACAAATGTTTGCTAATTGATATGTAGACAATTCTATCCAGGACTTAATCATCCAAAAACTAAACTCATTAATGCATGGGTTCCATAAGCTCCATCCCTAAAAACTGAACTGTAGATCAGTAGTGTAGGCTTGGGGCTCTGCCGTGCAGTGCCCGATTGGTTGTGGTCACCAATTCCCAGCAGAATCCTGCCAGGGCCTCTCTGCCACTAGGAACTTCTGTTTTCACATATATAAATGGAGAAAATGAGATTCTAGCATGCAGCATGCCTTATTTGCTTCTTAAGCTTTTCTGGTGAGATAACATGGAAATACTTTAAAAACCCAAACTATCTAAATATAAGTGGATATTGTTTTTTTTTTTTTTCTTCGCACACTGACCTTATTGATGCTGCTTTGGAGAGCTTTATTTAAAGCCTTTCTATAGATAGAGATACCATTTCAGAGCTTAGAAACAAGCTTTATTTCATGTATGCCCCACCCATACCAATAAAAAGTCATACAGAAATTAACAATTTGCCCACTTTATCAAAGGTTCCTTGCTTGCTGTCACACACAAAGCATAATAATTAAAACCAAGAAAGAATAAAAGTAACACACAGAATTCCCACTGGGGAGCATGTTGGAGGCCCTGATGGGGTTAGCACTGCTGTAGTGGGCAAGCCTCAACTAAAGAACCAAAGGGTGATAGGATGCTTTCTTCCTGGTTATGTCATTAGGGAAAGAAGTCAATGGGAAGATTTCTTCTGCTCTGGCAGACAACGCCAGAGGCAGTCCAGGTCTCATGCTGCCTCCAGTTCAGCTAACCCACCATGAGTTCCTGCAGATGCACTGGGCCTTGGGAAGGAGGCTTAACTCTTCCTCTGAATGAGGGTTTTATGACTTGGGGAGGTCTAGTCAGTTCTTAAAATAAAGCACCTCAAAATTCAAATTATGAATAATGGGGGTGGATAAATGAATAACTAAGTGTCCCCATAACTGAGTGAGATGATTCTCAAGTGCATCACCACTAAGACATGCCTCCAGAAGGATGGAGCTCCAATCCCGTGTGGTGGCAATTTGCTCATGAGCATCCTTCTAGCCTTGTTGGCTTTCCTCATAATCTAGTGTGCGCTACTTGGAATGATCTCCCAAGCTAGAAGCACCCAAGGAATTTGTTGTAAGGAATGCTTTTTAGGAAACCCAAACAACAGCAGCAGGCTTTGGGATCAGATACATTATGAACATTGCTAAATCCCATAGTCCTTACTGTTCTTGAGCAAGCACCTTAAGTGTTATGAAGTTAATTGCTTTCTCTGTAAATACAGGAAATAGAAACTGTGCCTCCTTCAAGGAACTACTGTTAGGATTTAAAGGTTGTAAAACAAACATAGACGGTTGTGACTGTGGCTGCCAAGGGGGCGCAATGCTACCCTGCCAGACTATAAGAAAATCTCAAGGTCCACCAACACTAAGTGTTGGTGAGATTCTGCACATAGAGGGAACGATTGTGCTTTACTCACAGATAAAAGTGGTGCTATGAGCTCACCAATTCAGCCACATGTGTAAGGCTCAGCAATTCCTACATTGAGAATAAACCACAGAGACTCATCTATTTGGTCGGCCGGGGTACATATACAAGATTATTCATGGTGACATTGCTAACTACAATAAAAATGTAGAAATAATTCAAATGCCTCCAGGAGGAGACTATACAAATGAATGGTGGTGTGCCACAGACTTCTATACAGCAGTGAAAATGGATGGGTTATTATGATACTTAACCAAACAGATGTCAAAATCCAAATAGGGCACCCAAAACATGCCATATGACATCAAAACAATAGGAAACTTTCAAAACATACCATCAATCCTGTATGTTCTCTGTGCTCTCCCACTGGTGAGTTCAATGTAAAACTGTGGGTGCAGAAAGTGCCCTAGATTCTTGAAAATGATCGTGGGGTGGGAGATGACAAGGAGGTGAACCAAGGAAATGGTTCTATCACTTTTGCCAGCTTGCTGAGCCTCCTTGGATAGGGCGCCTCTTCCAGTTCTCAGTTAGGATCACTGTTACAGATATCTGAAAGCTAGGAGAACCCGGGTTGGGTCGTTAGTAGGTGTAATCCCTTCTGAGGACTCTCAGTTTGCAAGTGTCATCTCTTTGCTCTGCACCTCTCTGAGTCCTGATTTCCAGGTATAAGAGATTAAGACCCAATTCTGATTTGTTATTGAATGACTTCCATTTTGATTTAGTTAACTGTTTAAACACCCTACTTCCCAACATGGTCACATTCTGAGATTATAAGAGTTAGGATAAATATTTTGTAGGGAGGCAGTAATATCATTATTCAGCCCATATTTCCCAAATAGAAAAATGTCAATCATATTAGTAATTAGGAAGACCCACAAGGAAACACCACAACGACAACAGAATTCTGTAATTACCAAAGTAATGGAGGTTGCCCTCCCTGTAGTACTCTTGTTATTCCAGCTCAGCCGGCAAATGGCCAGCAATTCTTCCCATGCTTTGCAGGAGACACATGACAAAGGGTGAGCATTGTCACATTGTGTGATGGAGTCACAGGGAAATGGAGGTCAACCCTTTCTTCTAAGGTACTTCTGGCTACGGAAGCCACCTGGACTTCCAGATCATAACCGAGCATCTAACTGTGGGGTGGCTCTCTTTTGTTTATGTTTGGGTGCAGCCTCTTTGACAGGGGATCTGAGTCTGTTCTTCAAACACATGGTGGCAATTTGTGGCTGTGTCCTGCCACCCACGTCGCGTGGGGGCCGCCGTATGGAATTAGAGCCGTCGTATTTTTCACTGCTGCCCGAGTTGTCCCTCTGACTGTGCTGATGTGGGCCTGACGGTCTGCCAGCATCGCAGGAGCTCTCTGTAAAGCAGTCTGGTTCACTGGTGAAGGCTGATGAAGTGAACATAGAAGTCTAAGCCAATTGACGTATTCCATCTTCACCCTCCAAAAGAGCTCACAACTCTCATGGCACCAAAGGTACAAGAGACGGGGAAAATCTGGCTCCCTGATGCTGTGCAAAGCCGTCCTGGCATAGATACCAAGGAGTTCTTCACTCTTTGCATGTCTATATTTTGCCTGACTGTGCCCTCCCAAGGGATCTAGTAACAACTCAGAGAAATCCTTGCCTTTCTTACCTGGCTTCCCACATCTCCTTCTCCTTGATGCCAGAAACCTGTGGAGCTGTATTCCTTCTTATTAATTGAAACAAAGAGCACAATCCCCTCCAAAAGCAAGGCCCAGCCTATACCCACCCCACCTAGGCAAACTAAAACTAACTTTAGCTCTGTAGAATCCAGAACTCTCATTTGACCTGAGCAGTTCTTAACACTAGCTGAAATGCCTGAGACACGCTGCTTGTCTTCCTGACTCACCCACCAAGAGCGTTCCTCCCCTAATCACATCCTTATCTGAGTGCCGCTGAGATGTCTACACTTCCCTCGGAGTTCTTTGCCTGGCTTCTATAGGAAAGAGTGTGTCCGTGGCTGGTGAGACCCGCAGCACTGTAGCTGCGGGGTCCTTCTCCCACCGCCGACTCTGCTCTATGACCCAGCCGCACTCATGATGCATCGTCCCATCACCTTCACCGTTTACAGCACAAAAGCTATTTAGCCAGTGCCTGCAACCCTTCAGCCTGCAATGCCTTGACAGCAGAGGTTATAGGAAAAGAAAGAGAGAGAGAGAGAGAGGATAGAGAGGGAGACGGGAGAGAGAGAGAGAAGGAAAGAACAATGTGCAATCGGTACTGCATTAGAGATGGAAAAAGTACTTAAAGCCGGCAACATTCATCAAGACTGAATACATAAATGCCACATTTTGAATAAGCGAAGCAAAAGACAATGACAAAGGAAAGGCGCGTTGCTCCAGGAAGCTCCATCATTTTCATTTGCTGCTGTCAGGAACCTGTTTTTTGCCTCTCACTCTATCAGCCATTATAGCATTAATGAAGTAACCTCACATAGTTATTGACTGGCTTGTCAGAGGCCCTGCCTGATCCCTTAATAGAAACCATTGGTCTTCAGTTAAAAATGGGGTGAGCGGGGAGGTGCTGCGGGCATGTGCTGAATTTCAAGTGCACTCCTGAGGTTATCAAAAGCCATGAAATGCAAATTATTATATTTTTTAAACACACAGATCTCATGCGACTGGGCATATAAAATTGACTAATATTGTACTTTATGCATGCCTTATAATGTTTCCAAATATGCTCTGCATATGTTCCTCTCTCAGAAACTTGTGGGTGGTATTTGAATAAGCAGAGGTAGGGCGAGTTCCGTTTGGTTTCTTGACTTTCTGTTTGCTGAGCTGGCTCCTTGGCTTGTTTCACCGTCAGGGTGGTGCATTACCTCTTTACAGGACAGTACCCATCCATTGTCTGAATCTCAGTTTGGATCAGAATCACCTGTCTCTCATGATTTTCGTTCCCCATCTCAAAGGATCCAGCCTCTCCAACCAGGTAATATCACTTACTGGCAGTCCAGACTGGCAGGAAGTCTGAGGAATAAATTCTTGCCCAGGAAGGCAATAAAATGGAGAATTATCCTTGCGGTAGAGATTTAATCCCCACCCCATGACATCACAAAGGAAATGTGTCCCAACCAAAGCCCCACAAAACAGAGAAAAGGTGAAAAATGTGACCCATCCGGGACACAAACCTTGGAAAGTTGGTCATATTTCTGAATCAGAAAGAGCAAAGACAATGGCACCAGGTCAAGCTTGAGAGGGCCTGCGAGAGGCGCTGATAAGGTGCACAGCTAGCTTTACTGTGGGCACCGCGTGCTGGCTGCATATTGGTGCTTAATGGGATCATCTTCCCCGTACAAAGCTGTGACCTTTCTCTGCTTCCCTGGGGAGGAAGCCCGGTGTCTGTGCCTGTTGATGCGCGTGATGCTCTCCAAACTGGCTCCTCGTGCAGCAGATAGGAGCATTCCTCACCTGTGGGACTGGCCAAAAACTAAGAACGAAATCCAAAAGCTCCTTGTCTGAAGAGTTGGTGCTCAAATGCCTTGCGACCCCGCTGCACCACGAGCAGCATCTCATGGCTTTTGCACACGAACCAGCTATAAATCCACCAAATGTGCTAGGATTCTTCACCTATGCATGAAAGACCTATGTTTTAAAGACAGAGGCACCAAATGAATAATGGTTATTTAATTTCCCGAGGTTTGAAACAGCCTAGAGAAGAACTGATCATACTTAAGCAACCTGAAGAAAAACTGAAAATGTGTCTCCTTCGGAGACTTTCGCTCTCTTGTAGGCTGAATTCTTCTAAACAAAAATATATTTCTAAGAACATCTTTCCAATTGCCCTCAAAACTGTTAAGGGTGAATTCTTCAGGATCTCTAGCATAAATGGTGGGCAGATACTGGATCCATTAGGAAGACGTCCAGCAGAAGTGTGAACTAGATGCGGGGAAGGATTACAGACATTTTCAAATACAGAAAAGTATCATTAGTTTGAAAGCACCAATGTATTTCCTGTATATCAGAAGTACGTAACAACATACACATGGATAGATCAAAACTGGAATTTACCTTAATTTCATTTAAATTATTGGTTCTTGTGTTAATCATAAAGACAACAGAGAGCTGAATATGTAGGCAACTTCCAAGGTCACACAGCAAAGTCACTCCTGGCTGTTTTCTATATTCGGCACACATTTATTTGAGCTTAGCCTGTCTATCCACCACTAGGAAAAACCCAGAACATTTACGAACTGTATATCCTTTGTCCCTAATCATGTACAGCTCAAGATCCAATGTGAAATATACAGTGTTCAATAATGCAGAATGTGCAGTGCCCTATGAGAATAGCCATTGGCCTGAGACAGGAAAGTCAAAGTTAGCTTCCAGACCAAAAGCTGAGACTTGAAGGAATGGATTTAATCGGTAAAGGTAGCAAAAAAGGAAAGGAGAATTCAATGTTAGGTGTTCAAAGACACTGTGTGTGGGAGCTTAATGACCAGAGGTAAGATCACGTGTTCAAGAAACAAAATCGAGCCGCAGGATGAGAGTGTGGGCTGTGAAGATGGAAGTCGTAGCAGAGGTCATGATGGAATGGGCCCCTATGTCGAGGCACTAACCTTGAAGTTGTTCCTTGGGCACTGTGACGTTCTGGAGACCATCACACCACAGACTTGTGAGGCGAGCCTGGCTTGGGGTGCAAGGAGTGAGCAGCAAGGCTGGAGGAAGATCAGGCACAACTGCAGCTGATGAGAGGCCGAAGTGAGGGCAGCAGCTGAAGGGGAGCTTCATACTGATACAGCTGACTCAAGTGACGAGAATGGACTCGGGGAGAGAGTAGAAGAAAGCAGGTCTAGGAGGGGAGGAAACCTCCTGCATTTCTTGCTGAGGCGACTGGACGCTTGCTAGTTTCATACAACAGGAAATATGAAAATCAGGTTTGCATGAAAGAAAATTAAGAGATCTACTTATTCAGGTTAAATAATCGTCACTTCAGGCACCAAGTGGAAAAATATGGTCAGATCTGAAAGATAGAAATAATCAGGGCCTGCTGCCCACCTCACCCACCCCCACAAGGTGTTCTCTCTCTGTGAGGAAGGGCTCCTTCTTGCCCAAGGTGCTCAGTGATCAGGCAGCTGAAAATCACTAAAGAGTTTGCAACACAATAGAAGCCATCTTTGGAATGCGCACCTAGATTTTTCTCGTTTTTTCTCCACTTTATCTTAAAAACCTGTGGTACAACTTTCACCCGGTGCACTAATAGTTATGAAAGAGAAAAGAGGAAAATGGCTCCCACTTCCTGCATCCACTTTACAGCTCACAGAGCACTTTCCCAAATGTAAATTACCATACTGAGCCTCCCCAAGGAAATGCCTTTTGTTCTGTTGCCAGGCTCTGCCATGACATAGATTACCAGCCTTCCTCTGAAGGGCCCTCGTCAACCTCCATGGCAGCTTGCTAGCTCAGCCCCATAGTCTGCTGCCTGCTAGGAATGGGCTCCGCACACAGCCATCAGTACAGAGTGAAACTGAATCTGAATGTCCGAAATTTCCTGTCTGGCTTTAGTTTCTAGAAATCTAATAGAAAATTTGGGGGATGTTGAACTTTTACTGCCTTATTTGTAAACAAGAAACACAAACAATTAGGGGGAAAGAAGTGCAGGCTGTGTTCGAAAGTCCCAAGAGGGAGAGGAGGAATTTCCGTGGGTGAGAAACACCCGGGTGGCGAGGCCTGTCAGCTGGGAGAATTAAGCAAGCTAACACGGAAGGAATCTGGGCATTGACCTACACCCACCCAGCAAATACTCCCTGTTTCTCAAGTCATTAGGTGAAGGAGAAGCTCGTGGTCCACCTGTGTGCTCTGACCCATGACCCTGCCAAGAAAAATCATGAAGGTCGTTGTATTTTCATCTGATCAACAGGAAGGGGTGTGATCACTTCTTTTTCTTGCTTTTTGCTGTAGGAGCCGGCCATGATAAGCTAAATATGAACAGATGACCCAAAGGAAGTTCTTTACTTCCAACCATTATGGTAATGATTTCAGCCACACAAGGCTGATACTTCCAGGTTCTAGGGGCTATGCATGTGCAGACAAGTCCTCGGGTGACCCACTAATCAGCTAAGCCCTTGCGTGCATGTGTGGTTACATCATCCACGTATGACTCAGCTTTGCGCATATATGTGAGCCCCGCCATCTGCATATGATGTAGCCATGTCAACCCCCTGTGCGCATGCGCTAGGCAGCTTTTAAAAGCTAGACACGCCATCTTCCTCTCTCTCTCTGCACACTGACTTCCCCAGGCCTGTACACACCCCCTCTAATAAGACTCCTAAGCAGGTTTCTTGCGTGTTCTGTGTTTCCTTCTCACTCGCACCAGGTAATTTCAATCATCACCTGCCAGAGTAGGACTCAGCCATGGATAAGTTTAACGGAGGCCTGAGTCTCAGTAGTTTACCCTGAAGCAATACCTGGTTGCAGGAAGAAACACAAACTAAAATTACCTGAGCGCCACCCAAGAACAGACCATCCAAAGGAAATGTCTAATGTTCCAACCACTGTAGATAGGATCACATGACAGCATACACCAGGACACCCCTAGACAAATGTCAACCAATCAGGGGTTCTGAACCTCAGAAACCCCTCACCCCCACCTTCACTATGATGAAAACCCAACTCTAACTGAGTTCAGGGCTCTCCATTGATTCCAATATGTTGAACATGTGGAGAGACTGAGTTTGCAAACTTGCATAAAATGAGGCTCTTTGCTTTTACATACAGGACTCGATCTCCTTGTTGACTTTTGAAGTACTTCATGGATTTGGGCATAACATTTGTGACTTCAAATTGAGTAACTAAGAGCAGAGAGTTAAAGACTATAGAAGTGGTAGAGGAAGGGGAAACATAATTTTAGTAAAGACTGGACAGTAATAAAATCTGAATAGTGATAGATAATCTTCTAAATAGGAATATACACAATACCCACACACTCATATGACACATATAATGATTTATATGTGTATAGGTTCCTTCCAGGAATACATATGCACAATCAGTCTTTCTTTACATGCTAACACACACACACACACACACAAAGAGCAGCACACAGAGCCACACATGCACACACAATTAATCGCTCAACCACATACAGGCACAATCCATTTGACTTAGGCCTTACAGATGGCTCTGCCCACAACAGACTGGTCAGGAACAGCAAAATGCCTGGTTTTATCTTGCAGAGCAGTGGCTGAGGCTCCTTGAGATGTGGTCTCTCCAGTTCCACCTCCCTTGTTTGTTTCTCTTAATGTGCTGTTCCCAGGATTTCACCAGGTCTACTCTCTATTTGTGAAGGAACACTGACCAAAGCTCTCTTCCTCTTAGGAGTAGAGAAATAAGTAGTCCAAACAATGCTCTCCGTGAGACCATAATTTCTGCTTTTTAAAATGTGCTCAAGGTGCCCCGGAACCTTTCTTCTGCTGGAGAGTTGTTCGGGGGGGAACTATCACTACAGGTCCCAACTCTCGGGCAGACCAGGCTTCTCTGGTCACCTAGTGCTAATGTTCAGGAACACTGCTTCAGATGAGCTTCTGCGACCAGACCAAAGAGGAGCTCAAGCAGAAGAGAAAGTAAACCAAATGCCCACAGGTATCCCTAGACCTGAGTGTCAACAGCCTTTAGCCAGTCTCACACAATCCGCAGCATATTTTAGTGTGTGGGGGAGCCATCCTTTCTTTTCTGTCTTTCTTTTCTTTTCTTTTTCAAGGATTCGGGAGATACAAAATAAGAAGAATTCAGTCAGCTCAGGAGGACATCCGCTTACACTACTAAAAGAAGGCCAAAGGGCACAAAACCCAATCAGGCAAACTTACGTGTGTGTGTGTGTGTGTGTGTGTGTGTGTGTGTACAGAGGGATATATCCTGAAATATCCAAATGCATAAAGACTGGATTATTTGAAACTCTAACAGACACAGCACTATGGGAACATTACATAACCTGCGTCAAGATTTATCACAATTGTACTGAGATTAAAATCATATACCTCAGCAAGGCCTCTGAGGGTCAGAAGACCAATTCACACTGCAGGTATTTCACAGCATAGTACACAGTTTTGGCCTGAGCCTTTAATCCATGAAATCATTAAATCCTAGCCTTCTGCTGATATGCATATAAAAACATTCCGCCAAATGAATCTGCTTCCCATAGCCATCCAAATACTGCCACTACACAGGAAAGGGTAGGAATCAGGAACATTCTATGGCTCACAGGGGTATAGTTTATCAAGAGGTGAAAGAGAGTTTGTGCAAAGCAAGAAAAGGAACTATTGTGTTGGACTGATTTAAGACTAAACGTATGCTGTCAAAAAAAAAATAGATTTTTCACCTGTCAGGCAGTCATTCTTACAAATGTATGCTATGGGTACTGATTAGTGAAATGCTCTTTTCTGGTGAATTATAATATAACCCTGTGCTTCCTTGCTGTTCATCTTCGAGGTCCCCCCTTTGTGCGACTCACTCATATATTGCTGCAGTTTCTAGGGAAAAGGTTAAGAGACACATTCACAGGGAAGTAGAATTGATCTTTCGAAACCATCAAGTGGGCTTTCAATGAAAAGAGACAGACAATGCCCGGCAAAAACAAAGAAACTTCTGCATGCTGTGGAGGTTGTCAGGACAGAAGGCACCAAGTTCCATTTTCATAGAATAGACGCGGGAGGGCAAGCTCTCGACACCAGCACTGGCATTTCTCTGAAATACTTAGGATTTGTCATCAACCCACATATTTGCCAAACAAATTGTCTGGTTTTCTCTTTATGCTTTAAAGAAAAAAAGCAAAAGACAAAACAAAACAAACAAACAAACAATAAAACAGATGCCATTGTCCTAGATGGAAACGCAGTTTTATGGTTAAAAAAAAATGGCAGCATGAAAACACAATGAAGGTGAAAAATCTAAACTCAAAAGAAACAAACAAATAAATAAATAACTGCGTGAACAGCCATTTCTAAGGGCCTGAGTATTAGTGACTGAAAGTGATTTCAAAATCTGCAGCGGGTCTGCTGAACGCCTCTTGTGAGAGAGCCCTGCAAACAACGTGAGGGTCTTTAAAGGCGATTTGTTTTTATGACACTTTTTTTTTTCTAGAAAGAAACTTGGAGAAATGAGTGACAGCAGCAGCAAAATCAAGGGCTATTGACATCTTGTCGCCGAGAAACCTCGCTGGCATGGTTTCGCAACCTTGTTTTCCTTGGTTACAGGCCGAGTAAAATACAGCTGGCAGTGGAGAAGTGGCAGTGTGGTCTCAGGAAATTGTATTCTAGAGTATTCACCAAATGAATTGTTTCTTTTTATTAAGCCGGGAAACCATGGAGCACAGGAACGGCTTTGCACGCGTGAAAGGAAACACGCCAGGGAGCCCCACCTCCAAACCCGTCACTCTCAGGGAGACATCGCTGGGCTGTAATTTTGGTGGCATCCCTGTGTCTGTTGGGACAGAGTCAACGGCTCATGTCAAGAAGCTGCCCTTCTACTCTTTTTACAAAGTCAGAATTGAGAAGTGATCAAACGAAGAGAAGAACACATTTGTTTTATCTTTTTTATTTTAAAGTACAACTGAACATTAAAAAGAAAGTGATGAAATCAGATCACTGAATCGCAGTCATTTGCTCAATGATAAATGAAATTCTGTAGGCAGTGAGTATGTGGCAACCTTTACTGGAGACTGTTCAGGCCAGAACAGTGCATCCCAGTGCTGCACTCCATGAGAAGCGTGTGCTGAGGAGGACTGAGGGAACGGAAGCGCAATGGGTGTGAGCTGCTAAGAAACTTGGGCTTCAGACTACTCATCCACAGAGGCCTCAGAGAACCCTGACTGTGGCCAAGCTCCTTCAGCTTTCCTGAAAGACTAGCTGCGTCTCCATCCCCATCCAGCTGCAATGGTCTCATCTATATGAGTCATAACAGCTATAAAAGACTTTGATAAACTTGCCAGTCAACTTTTATTTTGGATTTCTTCATAACCAATTTCTGAACTCAGATCATACTACGCACAATGTTGGCTGGAGGTATCCAGATGACCAAGAGAACAGGTGTGTGCTACCTTTGGCTGTCACAACCTGGAAGCCAGGTGCCCTCTCGTGCACACTGGGGAGGAGAGATGTAGTTGCCTACAGCACAGTCTCCTTCAGTGACAAGTGACTGAATGTTCTTTGTCAGATCAGAAGTACTTAAGAAGCTAGGGCAGTCAGAGCTGGGGAAGGAAGAGGTAGCCACAATAAGCATGCCAAAGAGTAAAATAAGCCCATAAATCTAAAGAAAGAAAATATAACACCAAGAAAGAACTCTGAGGCATCAGCAAGAGGGCTCTACAAGAAAAAGGAATGAATATAAATTCAGCATAGAGAGTAAAACCTGTGCGTGGGGTTAGGGTAGAAAGACCATAAACACACGGTTAACGACAACAGAGCAAAAGCAATGATTTCTAAGTAGGAGAGCTCACATGTCCTCTTAGGTCCCCATTTTACACAGAGTAGAGCCCCGCCCCCTACAGAAGCGGGGAGAAGAGGCTCTATTCAAGTAGAGGATTATTAAACAGTCATTTGAATGCAGGGGCCTAAAAAGCCATTCTAAGTCATATTTTTGCTTTTTTTTAATTAAAAAAAAAGCTTTAACTCTCTGCTTATCACTTGCAGGCTGAATTGGTTTGATCCAGAGAGGCAGTTATGCATAAGAGCAACCACTCTCTATTGAATTAGGGAATCTCTCATGCAACACATCTCACCAATTACAAGGTAGGGATGCAATTCTATGATTTATCATACATTATACTGTTAAGTAATATTGCATTATAGATACAATTTGTACCTATCTCTCTGCAGATTAGAGAGGTGGCACATGAAGAGGGGATCATTAAACACAGAGCAAGGGCAGGGGCCAAGCTCTTCTCTTTAACAAGCTGCTCCAAGTACCTCCTCTCTAATCCATGGAGAGAAAGGAATAAATTGCTCCGGTAGCTCATTCCATATCGTGCACTTTGAGGTTGGGGGTTTTAGTTAAACCAAAAGATACAGGAAAACATCATTTCTCTGTGGTCCAAAGCTATTCTACTTCAGAGCCTGATAAAAGGGTACAATAGAAGTAACTTTGGGTTTAGTGGGATGATTCCTCTCTTTGCAAAGGGGATGCTCTTCCTTATACACACATAAAAATGTATCGTGGACAGGGGATGGTGAGAGAACGGGTGAGCATCACAGCTGAAAAATAAATAAATCCACATCCTACACAAGCAGAATGCATCTCAGCGTTTGGACTTAAATGAAGTCAGACAACTGGAATTCGACTCCTGTACTCCAATATTTATATTTTACGTTAGACTATTGCCAGCTATTAAAAAGAAGACGCAAGCCACTTAAGCCATTTGACATAGTTGCTGTACTTAAAGGGTAAAAAGAAAGAGGAGAAAACATTATAATATCTTATTTAACCAGTTATGTCCTAGAGACTGTCATTTCAAAATGTAACTGATGTAAAAATTGTCAACAACTGGCCCACCCATATCTCACTTCACACTGGCCTGTTTCCCAGAGTCCTGTGGCCACTGATGGCCAATGACTCCCCAGTTAGAGAGTACAGCGTAACTATGTGCGCATTTCTAACTTCCTAGTTCCCACCTGCCCTTTGCAACTTTCTTAAGACTAGAACGTATTTCTAAGCTACTTTGCTCAAATTGACGGGAGCACTTGCAAGTAGAAAAATGGATGAAATGACATTCACAGGCACTGAGGATACCTCCAGCTCACCAATACTTAGTCTCCTGATGCTGAAAAGGGGAAGATCTTTGACCCCATCTTTGACCTCAGTGGATAAATGTGAACACAGATATAAACCTTCATAGCCAATGCAGACTCATCATTAGAACATCCAACATTCTGAAAATATGCTTTCCCTGCAAGACCCCATATTAGTATCTTCAAGTTTATTAAACTCAGTTAGACTCATTTTTGTCTTGTCTATCCCTTCCCATAACAGGAAGATTGGATAACCCACTTGCACGGCAGAACAATGAGGTAGGTAAAACCCAAGAACTCCGTTAGTCTGCCTCCTAAGCCCTCGCTTGTCATGGGACGTGCCATTGATTTCTATTGGCAATCTCATTGTCATGTCAGGCTGCAACTCGCATGCATTATTCCTCCTGTCTGAGGTAAACAATGGGCCAAGGGTAGAAACGGATGAGAATGAAAACCCAGTAATTATTCTCAGAAATAATTGGGTAACATGACTTGTCTGAGATCAGAGAAATCAAAGGCTAGCCAGGCCCTATAGAACACCTAAACTAATTACCCCCAAATTAGTACCTGCTGTTGGACTTTGGAAAAGTAATTTCAACTCTGATATTAAGGGGGGAAATGAAAGGCAGGTTATTTGGTGAAGGGGAGAGAAAGTTCTTACTTGGTCCACTAATTAAGACACAACAATTGCATGTACATGGATGATGGTATGTTGGGAAGACAGTGAGCTTCAAACTCAGATGTGTTTTGAATTTGGACTCTATTATTTACCTGACATGTGATACAGCAGAAGTTCTCATATTCTGTAGACATTCTTCTCCTCAAGTACAACAGCACCTCAGTGGGACGTTTGCCCAGGTGCATATGTAATCACAACACCCTCCGTCATACCTGGGACAGGGGAAAGTGGGCTCAGCCTTTGCTTACGAGCAAGCATATGTCTACAAGAAGGGTTTTGGCTTTTATTCATTTGTTATTACTCTCCCTATTACCAGGTCATGGCACGATTGCTTTGTCAGCAAGATTCCATTGTAGGGAGCTTGCCTAATATTTTTGGTACTCAATGGAACAAGACTTGTCTGCCAGTAATATCAAGAACCATGGCTAAAGGCTTTGCAAATAGGTACAATGAAGACGGTAACCAGACTCATAAGTCTGCTAGAGATTTACAATGTTTTCCTCCTCTCTGTTCCCCAAATCCTTTCTTATAGTACCTGATTGTTCTACACATATCGTGTGTGTGTGTGTGTGTGTGTGTGTGTGTGTGTGTGTGTGTGTGTGAATTATGGTAGGCCTGTCAGCCAGTACGAATGAAACATTTAACATATACATATATATTAGCATATGTAATTGAATATAACCTTAGAATAGTTAAAGCATTTCCCATGCCAGTTTATTTTAAATTCGCAGAAGTCTTATAAAAATCATTTTAAAAAGTCATTTTAAAATTTGTACTCATTTTAGGCTACTGATGGATTGGGGTTGTTCGATTTAAACAAAACCCCCATCCATGAGCTTAGTGGCTTTCTTGCTATATATATATATATCCACATATCTCTCCCGACCTACTGCTGAAGCTTTACGTGGTCCAGGAAGACATTGCGTTTGTTCTTTTGTTCATTTTTCTTTTTTACTAGAAAAACTCCTTTGGTCTATCTTTTTAGACCTGGAACATGTAAAATTGCGTTAATAAATGAAAGGTATGTGTGTTGCTGTGTTGTGTGTGTACATGTGTGCTGTATGATATGTGTTTATGTATATGTGCCCATGTGCCTGGTATCGAATGTGCAAATATTCGCTCCTGCATATGGAAGCCTGAGGAATCTTTGGGTGTGTTCCTCGGCTGCTCTCTGCCTTATCTTTTGAGAAAAGGTCTCTTCTTGAACCTGAATCTCATTGGTTATTTGAGGCAGGCTAGCCAGCGGCCTCCTGAGAGCTGCCTGCCCTGCTCCTGCCTCCCCAGGCCGACGATGAAAGCACGAAGCTCTTACATGGGCACTGGAGATCCTGACTCAGAACCTTACATTTTCTCAGGAACTCCTTGATGGGTTGGGCCCATCCCAGACTTGGGTCTTCTATAAGTTCTTTGAAAGGAAAATGTTGACAAGGGGGTGGGGAATGCTAGTGGTCAGTGAAAGGAACAACCTTAGCAAATGAAATGTTCTGTGGAGGGCGTCACATGGTTCTTCAGCCGAGAAGTCTACTCTCCTGCAGATAAGGAACCATTTAAGTGGAAGAGAACTGAAGGTGAGCGTGGACGTAAGTACTGAGGCACGGGAGATGAAAATGGCACCCAGAACTCCCGACCTAACATGGTTTATGTAACACAGCAAAGCGCTTAGCTTCTCTTAAATGAATTTATTTCTCTGTAAGATACAGGGCACTGTGGAATGTCACAGTCTCATTGAGAAGCCTCCTCCTGCCCCATCCCCGTGATTTCCGCCACATCACTACTACTAACAAGTCCCTCTACCTTTGTATTGAATAAATATTGACCGGAAACCTCTTCAAATCTTATATGGATGCCACAAAAATAAAACTGCCTGCCTGTTTTACTAATGATGTGGCTGGGACTAAGTCAATCTGAGCTGCCCAGGCTGAACATGAGATCTGAACCCAATCCTGCCCCTCTTTCTATCCCCCCAATTTCTGGCCATTTTTCTACTAAGTCACAGAACCCTTGTCTGAAACGTTGCTCTCCAAAGAAAGGAGTGTCTACTATAGAGCTTCCAATTCTTCATGATCCCCACAAGAATAGTCGATAAACTAGAGCTGGCATCAAAGCCCTCATGACCCAGAGGACACCTGGACCTTCATCTTCAGGATGCAGTGAGGTTGTCATACCCCATGAGATGTTTGCTTCGGCAATAGATTTGCATATAAAGCTTGCTAGTCATCGCATGCTGTTTACACTTGGGTCATATTTCAAACTCCCACAATAGTACTTTCATTAGTAGCCAAAATAATGTGTCCATTTGTAATTAAGCAAAGCAGAAAGTCGGCTCATGCCTGTCTACTCATTCTTTTCCAAAGGCCCGTAAGAAGCAAAGAGAGCCTCATGACTAAGAGTGTGGAGCTTCCGCCTTTCTCCTCTTTCCCTCCTCATCTCAAAGGCCTGTTCCCCAGTAGCCACACAAAGGGCAGGGAAACTGTGGGCTATCACAAATGCTGGGACAACTGCGATGCTATCCTACTGCTAAAGCAGGAGAGAGGAACACACACAGGGCATTGAAGTTCACAGGTCCATCTCCCCAGAGTCCGCAGAAGCCAGGGAGCCGCAGGGCAGAGGGACCTGACAAGCTGGAGAGCTTCCCTCACACCCTTTACCTCCACTTTTGAGTGGCCCGATACTTACCTGACTTCGCTAACATTGGTGCTTCCTTTGGACCCTCAGCTCCCACGGCCACGACTGTTTCTCACTGTCCTGCTCACTTTATCTAGCCTGTTTCAGCTGCATTTATCAAGATGGGATCCAGAACACAGAGCAGGACTCACTGGGTTTCTTTCTCCTCTCACAAAGCCAGCCTAAGCTTAGCAACAAGGCTGAGGGTCCTGCCAAGACACCTAGGTGAACCAGGAAAAAAGGGTGTGGGGATAGGGTTGGGGGGGGGGGGATGAGGCTGGGTGAGATGGGGGTGGAGGTGGGAGGAACTGAGCTGTAGAGGCCAAGAGTTTCATTAAAGCTCTTCTCCGATTTCTCTCAGCTAATGGCCCTGGTCAGCTGACAGAGCTCACCCTCCCAGTCCTGGTAGAAAGCAGTCTGCCAGGAGGAGCTCTCGTCCTGAGCGCAGAACGGTCCTCAAACCCTCTCCCAGCTCTGCCCGATTGTCAGAGACCATATTAGTTCAGTTGTGAAGGTTCGACATAAGGAGGAGCAGAAGGGCTGTTACTGGCTAGTGAGAGGAGAGAAATTTCCAGCCCAAAGGAGGAACAAAACCCTCTATTAATGAATGTTACCGCGTGGGGGGAGGGTCTCAAGCAAAGCGATGTTTTCTCCCCAGCCAGGAGCACAAGACAGAGGAAAAATAGCCCTCTGCTCCAACCTTGCTTGAAAATGTTATGTTTTCTTGTTATTTCATGCTTCCAAGTCTGTTCAATTTGCTACACTGAGGACACTCGGGCAAGGTCAATATCAGACACATGGCTATCTTGTGGCATTGAGAGAGCTCATCTTTATGCCCTTCCCTGGACTCCCTTGCCCTCACCCACCTTAGCCATGAATCAAACCACACCATCACTTTGCCTCTTAGTGAGAGTGAGCACTGCTAATTAACCCAGGAGCAGAATGAGGGGTGAGGCTGTGAGAGCCGAGCCCAGCAAGGCCCAGAAAGAGACAGTGCAAGGCCCTCCCGGATCCGGAGAGAGGCAGAGCTCAGCATGCGCCAGGCGAACCAGTTATCGAGGAGGAATAGAAAAGGATCTCACTTAGAAATGATGTCTTAATTTTCCCAGAAAATAAATTAAACAAACACAGTGACCCCTTAGGTTTGATATCATTACATGAACAGTAATAAAAATAATGGAGCCAACATGGGTTCACAATCTGGAACTTGTAATATTTAGCTTCATGCTCCATGTCTAGGTAAAAATTAAAGCATACCTTTCATTAATACCAATTCAAATTGGATTTCTTCTTCTGCCTCTAATTGACCCCACCCTGGACTCAAGATTAACTCCTATCTGCTTCACCATCCCAGGTAATGCCTTACTCAGCCTTGAATCAAAACTCTGGGCTTTTCTTCCTGGAGGGCCCTTGAATCCCACTTAACCTGCCTGGTGTGACGTGCTCTGCAGGAGGGAGGCAGCGAGGCAGAAAGGGGATGATCACAAATTGAGAACTGCTCTTCCAAATAATAGAAAGGAAGAAATTAGGCAAAGTGCCTTTTCCATCATCTCCCCCGTCCCTGTTCAATTCTGCATAAAGAATCTTTGGGAATCGCCAAAGGTATTCACTTTGCATTTGTAGAGTGACCCCTAAAAAGGTCACTGTCACTCCGAAGGCTGACACGGTCTGACTGGAGCTAACCATTCCACAGTAGCCACAGGCAGAAAGCAGGCTGCTATGGAGGGTAGGGAAGGTCACAGGCCTGGCCCGGGGATTCATCTAGTGGCTGCGTGTTTTAGAACCAGACTGGACATATTAACAAAAAGTCCTGCCAATAAGCTGTAGTGCTTGCATATCTTATATATACCAAAGGGACAGACAAACGTCTGGTGGGGGAAAAGGAAGAAAGAAAGATGAACCGAGTTATTAAGCAGCTATGAAATGTTTTGCCCCCTCCCCTGTTTCAAAAGCTTCCAGGGCATAAATAGTGGTCAGAAGAGCAGTGAACTGTCTTGTAGTGCAGGGCTCCATTCAAACGGGGCTATTTTCTGGAGTCTCCTGACACCATATCTAATTTCCAAAATGAATATGCTTTAATTTTCCTTCTTCATGCATTGTGCTTTTTCCTCATTTAAAACAGCAACAGCCTCTGGCAGTAAAGGACATCACATTTCTGTGTGAGATGGAGCTTTCCCCCTGTATGCAGAGGAATGGCATGGGTCAGGGGAGAAAAAATATATGCAAAAAAACAGCACACCCCACTGACCCCAGTATATTTTTACATTACAATTTTGCCATTTCCAATATAGGTTCATTTTGCAATGGACCATATCAACCATATTTCAGGGTGTAAAAAAAGTGTATAGGGGGGTAGTGGTATGAGAGGCATTGTCTGCTTACAGTGCATCCTAGCACAATGTGCCAATTGTCTGATCATGGTGGAGTATCGCCTCCAGAGAATACACACATTCACTCTTTCTCACAAACACACCACACACAGCTCCAGCCTTCAGTGCTGAGCACATTTGCAAATAGATACCATGTGTGGATCCTGCCAATTAAAGGAAACATTGGGGGACTTCTTTGTGAACGTAGCCAAGAACAGTTAACTATTTTTAATGACCCGAACACCATATTCAATGTCTCTAAGCTCCCTCGAAAGCACCAATGTCCCACTGCCTTATTGGGAGAACAGTACAAATAGAAACTGAGCACTTCCCTGGTCTGGCTCTATCTATTTATCTATATCTTTATCTATATTGACATAGAAAGAGAAAGGTCTTTTTGAATATGTGTAGAGGGATAAAGAGCTAGTAATGTCTAGATATATTTGTACTTAGATATCTAAACTTCAAGATATATAAATATCTATCTCAGAAATCTATAGATACAAGCCTCAAATTTTTGGACATAATTATAGACAGATGCGTGTCTTAAATGGACCTGTATCATCTTTTCCTACTATCTGAAACATTTCCTGAAACTAAACGGTTAAATACAATGGAGATTTTACATAGTGGCAATCTTCAATTGTGACAAGTGTGCTCATTGTTCACCACAGAGACCTGCAAAGACAGCGTGCAATATTTCATGCCGAAGTATTCTCTACCATGAATAATTACTGCTGCAGTAAAGAATTTTCTATTAGTCATGCCTTTGTTTATCAATCAATCAACAAGTACTTTTTGAGCAAGATGTGTGGAGGTCATGAACGAGGTACAAGGCTCAGCTACTGTCTTCATCGTGGTTGGGTAAATAAACCAAATGTGGAAGCTTGAAGTTCAACCTCAGAATCTGGAGCATCAGGTACATATCTACCATTCGAATGGAACTGGATTGCTTTGACAATAAGTTCTATCAAGTTGGTAAATTGGCGCTGTCTAGAGTCATCAAAGAGTGAATACAAGTGGCCTTGCGTGATGGGAAGGGTGGGAGTAGAACCTTTAGCCTGAAGAAGAGCAGGTGCAAGGATGTAAGGGTGAGGGCTGTGGGGGCAATTCCCCACACCAGTGTTTTGCGTGTCAAGATATTTCAAACCTGCAGATAATACTCGGAATAATGTTATTTACACTTAAAAACCCAACTAGCGCCACAATCTTTGTGTCCTAGAAGATGGTCTCAAGGCACTTAAAAGAATAAATGATATGAATGGAGATCCATTTCATTGTGCACTGTCCACGTGCATAGTATAGTAGAGTGTCACCTCTCACATGTGTGATATAGTATGGTGTCACCTGATAAAAATGCTGTCACTCTCTGGAGAGCTGTGAGCTACTGCTCTGTTTCATGTAAGAGACATGGTGGCTATACAGGTCACAAGTAAGTGCTGGTACTGAGCATAGGCAATCTGACTCCAAAGCCCCCAAACGCCTTCAGCAAGTTACTTCCATTCAGGAAGTAGAGATGACAAATAGGTTCATGCATCTCCTGAAAATCCAAACGTAAAGAACAATCCATGGGGAAACAAATGATAACATTGGCAAATCTTCCTTTAATAAAAATAAAAACCAGAAGTCATTAGGCAGGTACATTAAGCAGTGGCTGTTCATCATTTGGGAGTCCTCACCGAGGTCAGGTTAGGCATCCACACTAAGTTTTGGGGATGTTATGAAACACACTGTGAGAGACCAAAGAGCAAATTCAGTTCCACATTCCAACAATTCAGGTTGCCCCTATCGATTGAATTAGAGTGTGAGCCAAACCCACAGTTGTTGAGCTTTTAAAGAAGTGAAAAGAAAGACAGTGTACCACATTTTTTTGTTGTTATGACAATGACAACAGCATCTTAAAGAAGAGTTTCTCTCCAGTTAACAGTTCCAGGGTAAAGACCGCCATGGCCAGGAAGCCACAATGGCAAGAGTATCTGGTCGCCCTCACAGGTACACCCTAGTCACATGCTAGAGACTCTAGACCTTGTCAAGTTGATAGTATCAACTACCACACATGTGAAGTTGATTTAAAAGTGTATGCTGCTGAGTCTAACATATCCAAAATAATGGCACTTTAGGATGTTATCTTAATAAAACCTAGAGGTATCATGTTTTTGCATTAAGACGTCCATGCTGGCATACATAAAATAAAAATGTTTTATATTTATAGTTGTGCCCAATGGAGAATAGCTACACTGTAAGGACACATGACTAGTGGAACTGATGGCTGTCTTATTTCTAATGCTGCATTTCTGTTTTAACATTGTGCTTGATGGGAAGGGTACTTGCTCCAGAGTACAGATGGGGTGAAGGAGCCAGGCTCCCGGTAAAACAACTCTATTGCTTACTTAGCAGGACAGTCTTGGTTCACTGGCTGTGTGAAAAAAATGGGGCTAAAGACACATCTTAAGTTGCCAGCTCTGAAAAACATTGTTTGAAGATGTCGCCTAGCTCCCTCTTTTCCTCTCCCAGAACTTTGGTCCCCAGAGGGTCTGCCTGGAAAGTTTTAGCTTCCTGTTTCCATGTCCAGTGATGATAATAGTGGAGGATATTCGTCATTAAGGTTGGGGCACCTTTCAAATCCCAAATGACAGCTTCGTCCTAGGGATACCCCAGGGCTCCATCACTCTGGAGCTCCTACTGTATTCTAGCAGGCCTTATAGCCCAGAAGCGTTCAGTCCTGTCGGCATTCAACTCAAAAGCCCCAAAGAAGTACAAAATAAATCATACAAGCTTAATTATCTTCATAAGGGATTGTTTCTGGAGACAAATTGTTGCTGCACTCACCACACATCTCCTCACAACCACAGGAGAAGAAGAACCCGTGGCACAGGCGAGCTGCTGAGGCAGGGGCACACAGGCATGGGAAGGGCACATTCCACTTGCCATTTTAAACTGGAAAGTAATAGTGTCTTCTTAAAATGTCCAACACAATGGAGGTGACTTGAAAACTCCAGGCTGTACACACTAGCAAAAGTTCAACCATCAACCAAAGGAGCAATGTGTGGACATTTTAATCAGATAATTTAAACGAGACTGTGAGATACTGTTCCAAAGACAGATACTAGAATTCTCAAACGTGGCATCCAGGCACGGCACTGAACAAAACCAGACAGGAGGCCTGAAAGCCCTGCATAGCCGGGTCTTTTTCTTCAGCGCTTCAGGATGGCTTTCTTTTCCCTCCCGTGATGCCCTCTTGATTTGCAATTTAAATTGTGGTATCTGTACTGCATTTATCACACCTATTGCTTATCCATATATAAATCTGTTTTAGAGCCGAGCACTAAGTTAGAAAGATTTGTTATAAATGTCTTATTTTAATATTTTATGCATGTACCATAATTTGATTCAGAGTGCTGTTTGTCTAAAATACATAACGATGTGTGCTGTTATGGGACTTCCGTTCTTCGGGAAATATGTTTAAGGCCAAACAATGAACTCATCTGTGTCTAACTCGCAGAGCCTGCTCATGGTTTGACTCATTTAAACACGCATTCATCTCCCCTCCCCTCTTCTGTAGATCCTCCTGCGAACTACAGTGTGGACTTCTCACCTTCCCCACATCCAAATAGAAATTCTTCCTTAATTTTTCCCTCAAGCATCTTTCCATGGCCAAGTATACCTGTTTTGAAATTGTAAAACTGGCAAAATTACAATATATGGACCCATGCTATGCAGTTAAGAAGACCCATGAAGACAAGGAAAGACACAAATACTCACTGAGTCTCTAACTAAATCAAGGCACTATCTGAGCTTTCAACTGCTCTATCTGCCTTAGTGACCACGTTAGAAAGAGCTCCGAAATAGTAGCAATTATAATTCCCATGGAGTCACTGAGTCTCAGGGCTGATCTATTAATTAGGCAAAGCCTTCCATGGGTGACACGTAGGGCTAACTGAATCTTTGTTTTCAGCATACATCATTCTACCTCCAGTGCACCCAGTTCAAAACAGGACCATGTACCATAAAAGCCAAATGCACTGATCGATCCATTGTTCCACCATGTTTTCCAGCTCACTGGTAATATTCTCCAGAGTCTGGTGAGTGATTGGAGACCTTGCATTCATGAAGTGGTTCTTAGCATTTCTGTGAGATGCTGAGCAAACATGGCTCCATTAAAATAGTTCTAATGCTGTGAAATACATACATAATATAACATAACACAGCATAGCATAATATAGCATAACAGAAGGGAGAAAGAAAAAGTGAGATAATCGATCCAATCAGATAAAATCATCTATACATATTGACCTGGAGGAAAAAAACAAGATGGAGGGAAAGTATACACTTGCCGTAGAAGCCATCTAAAAAGCAATCTGTGAGCAAAAGCAGGCAATGTGAAGGAAGCCTCCCTGAGCAATTGAATGCCCCTGCTACAATCTCTCACAGTGTTAGGTACTTGGTCTTTGCCACAGATACAATGGCAATTTGATCAAAGTCTACTTTCTCTACTGGTTTTATTGTTATTCCACTTCTACGTTCTGTGATATTCCTAGTCCCTAGCACATGTTACCTTACGTATTTAGCAATCATCTATTGAGTATACAAGCAGGTGAAAGACTCGGTGAATCAGCCATTTCCACTGTCCATGGCTAAGGAATTTACCTCAAGAATAGATTTAGGTACATAAAGCACATGCCAGGTAGAACAATCACACTTCCTCTCTGTGCCAGTTGTCATTCTGACCATTATCCAATTATCTGTGCAGAAATATTCCTGTGGACAATGGTTTGTACCATGCCAATTGGATTTTAATAAAACGCTCCTCGGGCAGTAGCCAGGCAGGAAGTATAGGCGGGAACACCAGGCAGGAAGTAGAGGCAGGGTGGCGAGAACAGGAGAATTCTGGGAAGAGGAAAGCTCAATCTGCAGTTATGATCCAGACACAGAACAAGCAAGATGTGACTGCCTTGCCAAAAAAGGTACCAAGCCACATGGCTAACATAGGTAAGAATAATGGGCCAATTTAAGATGTAAGAATTAATAAGAAGCCTGAACCTCTGGGCCAATCAGTTTATAATTGCTGTAGAGCTCTGTCTGTTTTATTTTGGATTAAGCAGCTGTAGGACCAGGTGGGACAGAAACCTATGTTAGCCAAATATAGCTTGAAGTCATTTTTAGTCTCACCATCAAAGTAGGAGACCTGAAGCAATCCTCTGATTCAACTTACATATGAAAAACTACCAGGTGTTTTGATGTGTATGTACACATACATGTCTATGAGCAAGCCATAGGAAAACCCAGGGCAGACAATAGTCCAGCCATCTTCTCTTTATTGCTTATGAGTTAGGTAGCAGTTCTCAGATAGAATAATAATGGTTGCTTAAATAATCTTCCTATGCTCAATTCTAGATACAAACTTTACACATGGTACAGTCTAACCAAGGAATCGTTTGAACCAAAATTCTTAAATGAATGGTGGAAAAGAAACTTGAAGTCGTTCAGAAGGTAAGGAGAGATTTCTCATAGATGTCTGGCCAAAGAGGGCCTAGCCTCTGCAGCTCTTGGTTTATCTCCCATTTCCTGGCAAGAGACACTCAAGTGCCAAGCACTTGCTGACATCTGCACTCAGCTCACACCCTTTCCTTACACCCACCAGGCCTTGTTGGCAAGATCGCAGGATACCAGATTCATCGGTCTGAAAAGCCTTATGTCCACCAATAAGAAAATTGGTCTTCTCAGCCAAAATCCATGGGAATCCTGACTTTTAACATCTTAATTGTTAGTCAATTTTCTCCAAACATGCACTAGCTAATATCTTTGGCAAAAACTAATGGATTTTTACAATTAAATTTCAATCAGTGAGTTCCTACTATGTGCATGACAGGGTGTTAGCTGTTATAGGAGATAAAAGACAAGGTAAGTGTTTGCTTCAAGGAGTTGGAGCTTTCTGATATAGATATGCAAGTGTCCACAATGCACCTTCTTGTTCTCTCTAGCTTCTAGACGACATAAAGTAGAAGTTGTGCTTGCCAAGCAAATCACTGACACTGTATTTACTGAAATCTCTAAAACATATATATGTATATACATATATATATATAACATGTATATATGTATATGCATATAAACACATATATGACAGTTTGGAGGACAAGAATTTCTTTGGAAATTAGGGAAAACTTAAAATTACATAGCTGTGTAAATAAAAATGGAAAAATTAAGATGCCAATGGCTCACATTGAGCATAAGGGAGGCATATTGGAGATGTGGCTAGAGAAGGAGGTGACCCAGGACAAGAAAATAATATACATAGAAAACCTAGGTACTTACACTGTTTTCCTTGGCCATCATCACATTCTGTAATCCCCTAATGTATTTATGTAGGAACATGATTTCCTCAAAGAAATGGAATCTTATATAAGCAAAGACCTGGCTAGTCTTGTCTGATGCCCCATCCCTTTCTGACTTCTGGTGCCAATCAGGCTCCCAATCACCATTTGTTGGGTAAATGGCAGAGATTGTAGTCCCATCAAACATGCAGCCTGTGACATTTCAGCAGCAGACTTCTGGCTTAGCATGCGCAAAGTGCTGAGTTCAACACCTAGTATTGTCTCATACTTTCTCCAAACCTAATTATAAAGAGAAGTTCATGGTCATTTTCTCATTGCCATAAATCATAATGTGAGGAGGTGCAGGTTGCCTACAGTTGCTTCAAAGTATGTCATTTGTGGTGGACAAAGGAGGTAGTGGTGACTGCACTTTTATTATCATTTTTACACAACAATAAAAAACCTAAGAGTACCATCATCAAATGATGTCAAGATCAGAGCCCCTAGAGAAATACCCTTATCAGTCAGCGCCTGACTTCTAAAGTAGCGGTCATGCAACTTTTGGCCCTATCTTTCCATCCACAGGCTTACTTGTCAACAAGCCTAGAGTTATCTAACTTTTCTTTTTCCCAAGTAGAGTCCTTGAAGAAGAGAAAACTCCTGCTGAGCCACTTGTCTGGCATCTCAGGAAGGACTCTGGAGGACTGAACATCTATTTCGTGACAGAATTTCCCATGCTCAATAAATTCTGCTGCTCGGTAACTGCAGTCTTGTGTGCGGTGCATTGTGTCTCTAATGCTCTAGATCCCTCTGTGCTTTCACATTTCTGGACCTGGAACCCTGTAGGGGGTTTATTCTGGGTGTTCAATGATCTTGAAGGCATTGAACAGTAATCTTCTGTCTTCCTATCCTCAGTACTCCATGGGATGCCTAACTCTAGAAATTAACTATGCCATTTTAACAAGAAGAGATAATGAGAACAGAAAAGAAAAATCACTTATTTCTCCAACTCATATATACATTCTCATCAAAATAGTTGAAAAGCTTGAAATGGAATACCAAATCATTTCTAAAAAAGAAGAAAGCAAGTGGGTAATGGCAGTTAATTTCTCTTTTACACTAATCATTTCCATATGAGTTACTCATTAAAAGTCTGTATTTAGGCCGGAATTCGATGATAGAAGAAGCAGGCAGTGGATTAAAATATCCTTCAGTCCAGAAGAACCACTCTCACTCAGGTCCACAGAGGTTGAGGCTCAAAGAGACACTTCCTACAGACATGCTGCTGATTACTGGGTGAGCAGTGGATGACTCTGTGCTTTAAATGAGAGAATTTAATTTGCAAGTTGCCTAATGGAAAGTAGGCTCCTTTCACTGCTATTTCGTGTGCTACTCTTCAAATCCATCCCAAACACAAAAATTTAAAACAGAAAATGAAATTTAAAGTCTTCTGGGTTTTTTTTTTTTGGTCTCTTCTTTGAAGATAAAAGACAAGAGTACTCTGGTACCTACCTCTGCCTATACGTAGGCTGCACTGAGGCTACCTCCCTCCATCTGAGACCCATCATAGGCCGCCATCACACCAACAAAGGAATTCATCAAGGTCATGAGAGAGTTTTCACTCAGTAAACATCAGCAAGTAATCAGCAAAATCATTTGATACTAAAGAAAACTCTTCACCTAGCCTCCAACAGTCACCATGCTTTCTCCTATCAGTTCCCTCTTAGATGTTCCCAATTTGTATAATTCAGTATTTCCACATATGTTTATTTTCTTTGGTGACCATCTAGTCAAAGAGGATGTAGTCGCCATGTGTGCAAAGACCTTGTCACGTATTCATGGGTAACTAAAGAAATAATGCTCCTTGCCCTTCCTTTTTTTTTCTACCATCCCCCATTTCCAAGACCCTGATTATGGTTAATAAGCTCTTTTGCCTCTGACCAATTTTCTGTTTTATTTTTAATTCTCGCACAGGCAGTAGTTAGAAACTGCCACTCTGACATGGCTTCTTGGACTCACCAGTTTCCTAGTTGGATGCAAGTCATAAACCCACTCTTAAGAGTGGAAAGTCACTCTTAAGAGGAATTCTTCATAGCAGGATAAAGCCTCTGGGGTCTGAAGAAACTGCAGAGTTCTCACAAGAGTTGGGGTAACAAAAAACCTAGCAGCAGTGGAGAGTCCTCCACTCCCACGGCAATGCTGTCGCCGCTCGATTCCATTGGCTGCGGTAGATTTAATACGTGCACAACTGTGAAGACTATGGTTACCTCTCTTTTCCTCCTCGTGTTCTTTAAATTTGCACACAAGCCATGTGTCCCTACTCAAGTGTGGAACTGTGGATGATGGTATTGGACTGATGTGCAGCAAGAAGTGTCACTGGCCACATACCTCTGTCAGAGGCCCATCATCAAAGCAAGGCCAGCAGATGGAAGAATGATATAATATGATATATGTATTAGTATACACACACACACACACACACACACACACACACACACACACATTGCTCTATATATAGCAAGACTATACAAGGACAGTGGGTGAGCAAGTCATAACACTTAGCAGCATGCTGATCTTCTGCTCTTTAGCCACATGTAATTTGTGTCTTTGAATGTATTCCATGTTCCTTAAAGAATATGATTCACTTTCCTCTCCCATAGACACAAACTAGTGAAGAAACAACACAAACACACTTTTCTCAAGTTACAAACCCTAACTATTCTTGTATTTCACCTTCTACTTTTGTAGTGAATACTACATCACATCAGTGAGTAGGTTGCTTGTTAGTTATAATCATAACAATGCAGATAATTGATGTTTCTTATATACTAAACACATATCCTATATACATTATTATAAGAAGCTTAGCTACAGTAAAACTAATAAATGGTCAAACCAGAATTTGAACATGACTAACTTAAAATTTTTTTAATTGATAACTGAAAACAAATCTTATTTTACTCTAAACCCCTTTTATATAAGAAGAGTCACTGTTGGATGTGGCTGTACATAAGCCTATAATGTTAGCCCTTAGAATTCAAGAAGTAAGATCAAGAATTGAAGTCTAACCTGGAATATATGGGAATATTCAGTAAGAAAGGAAGGAAGGAAGGAAGGCGAGGGAGGGAGGGAGGGAGGAAGGGAGGGAGGGAGGGAGGGAGGGAGGGAGGGAGGGAGGGAGGGAGGGAAGGAGGAAGGGAAAGAAGGGGGTTTCACTGAGGCCACAACGGTTTGATGACAACCAATAATGTGTCAACTCTGTCTTTTCTAAGATGGGGACAGCACAGCCTTATCTTTCACCTTGTATTTACCAATTGGTATTTAGAATTCTCAAGGGCACTGCCCCCAAAAGACAGAGACTCCCAAAAGAGAAAATCTTCTCAGCCGTTAGACCTTTATGGCTTGGCCTCAGTCCTGGCTCTCCATGAGGAGGGAAGGAAAGCCCAGTTGGCCTTGCCTGGAACTTGTTCCAGAGCCTTCCCTCCTTGCTTCCATTTTCAGAGATATTTTTTTCCAATTCACCCTTTTAATAAACAAAAATAGACTTCTAGAGGGAAAATAGCATAAAAACTTCATTTTCCCCCAGAAAGGCCCTGCAGATGAAACTGAGCTATCACCCAAACCTGGAACAAACCTGAAAGAAAGAGCCCTTTCTTCAGAGGACCACAGACTGTCCCATTTTGTTTCTTTTAACTGACACTTTGAACCAGAGTACACTTCCTTAATCTGGTCCCATTATCAGCCTAATAACATCCGATATTCATAAATGCCTAGCAAGACTTTCAGCTATTTTGTGCAGAGAAGAAATATCCAGCTAAATTGAGAAGATTACCACATCGCCACACACGTCAGTGACAGGCTCCACGCTATTACGGTTGATTTTTGTTGACAGTTGGCTGTAGGCAGTTGTGTTTCAAATGCCTTTTTTCACTGGAAATTAAACAAAATCCCATGCAAAATGCAGCCCTCCAGTTCAAAAACTGTAAATCCCAAATTAGCATTTCATACTCTGAAAGGTAGCACAGCACAATTTTCCATTGAAAGGTCTGTACCGTTGACACAAATGGCTGCTGCAGACATGACACTAATGCTCCTGGTGCCTTTGAAGAAAGCCACCTTTTCGCATCTTATTTTCCTCTCAGTCATCTGCATACGTTGTAGTTGTTGCCTAGGAAAGAAAAACATGGAGGTAGGGAATAGACTCATGGCTGTAAGTAAATTATATTCCCCCAAATTTCTAAACAAGAAATTAAAAGAGAGGTGAGTTCACTAAGCTTTGACAGAAGGAACAATGAAAATACAGCCATGGAAAGATCCAAAGTGAATTTTTCCACTAAATATCACAAAGAAAAAAAAGCAAGCTGGAAAGACATTTGTGTCTGAGACAGATCTAGAAGTATCCCAGCTTTACTTTAAAAAAAAAATAAGGTTTAAACTCATTTAACAAAATCTCAGTGCGGGTCATGGAACTGATACTGAACACAGTCCTTGATGTCAAAGCCATCAAGTCTGTTTGTCTTCTTACTCTTAGGAGTAAGACTTCTGAGGAGACTCTTAAAGATGAAAGTGTTCACAGCGCCATTTTTGTGTCTAGGGACACTTGCAAATTTCACTGGAACGCCAAAACAAAAGATACCAGTTGGCCATCTAGAGCGCAAATCCATTTAGAGTAAGAAATGGAACATCCGGTTCTGATCTGCTCTCCAAGCATGAAACACTGCTCACGTGACCTCATTCACTCCTTCTTGCCACAGATCGGCTTCAGCTCTTGACTCCTCACTGTGGGAAACCAAAAGTCTAGTGATGATCATTCATCTGGGCCTGGCCTCCTGGGCATGCCCAACATGCAAAGTAGAATAAAAGTCTGCAATAAAAATCTGCCAGAAATAAGTGTGGATGGTTCACTAGTCAGAGGAGACTTCACTAATCAGAGGATCAGAAACAGCTCCATTCTGAATGGTGAACAGGTGAAACATACAACCACGTGTACACACACACACACACACACACACACACACACACCTATGTATATTAAATGAGGCTTTAGTTAGATATATAACTATATGTATACTGTATTATACACTATATCTTACATAAAATATGTTATATATAGCTATATAAAACTAACGCCTCATTTATTTTAGTAATGCCTGAATGTGTAGGTTCAAGTTCAAGTGAAGGCTCAAAATTTAGAGATCAGGCGTGATGACACCTGTAATCCTTGTACTTTGGAAGTTCTGGCCAGAAGACTGCCAAGTGTGAACTGCGTAGCATCATGGAACTTAGAGTAAGACCCTATTCAAAAAATGTGGAAAATGTAGTTCATTAAAGCTGCTTCAAATCCCAAACTCCTCCCAGGGTATTTCTGGAATCCAAGACAAATCTTGTGATTGGTTAACTGTGTTCCCAAAGTGACTCATGAGCCTCTAACTTCTGATTAACCATGCTTCCACAAAATCTGGTAATTATCAGACCTAAAGAAATGTATTAAGTCCAATGACTCAACCTGCCTTCTCCTTCATACCAGTCAAAATGCCGTCTCCCAAGAGATGAAGTCAACACCAAGAAAAAGTAGGCTTCAGAGAAGGCAGTCTTGTTCCTAGTCTGCAGTGTCCTGGCACAGCTCCTCTGCGGCTGCCTGGACCTGGGAGAGTGTGGGGACTGACTCCGAAGGGAAGGAGCAGTTGGGGACCCACCGGAAGTGTGCCATGCTTTGGAGTGGTGGTAATTTTATGACTGTACCTGTGGGCAGTTTCTGGCTGCTCCGCCCACTTTAATCAAAGTGACTCTAGGAAAGGGCACTGGAGAAGATGTTCTCAGAGATGATCCAAGTGTTGCACAGAAGCAACCAAGAACCAGCCGCATACCCACAACTTGCTGAGGAAAACCTAAGCGCTGTGTACTTTGTATTCTTTGTGCTTTTTGATACCATTTTTAATTAATATTTAGTCTATAGTGCCATAAACAGCAATATTTTCTTTGTTTCACTAGTTTTTCTTTTGAAAAGATACTATTTCTCACTTTTTATGAAATTTCATCAAAACCCAATACCCTAATCTAGCAACTAGACAATTGGTGCCAGCATTTTTTTCTTTTTTCCTTATCCTTTTATTTTTTTCTACTTCAATTTCATGTTTCCTATGTAAGTATCTTGTAAATATGCTTCCTTTTGGAATCCTTTTAATATATTCCAAAATCAAGGTCTTACATAGCTAAATGTATAACTAGTAGCTGTCTGGTTATCAAATAGTGTGCCACGTGATACCAAGCATTATATATGTTATACAACGTGTGCTACGTGTGTTGTATCATTTTGTGAATAAAGTGATTTGCCAGCATCCAAAGGCTGAGATTCCAGAGTTAGGAGTAAACTTTAGGATTAGGAACAGAAATGTGAAGTGATTTCAGTTATAATTTGGGCATACCAATTTACCACTGAGTGGGGCGTAGATGAAGTCCAAACTGTACCTTGTTCAGGTGAGGCCAAGTTGTGATAAATTGGGTGTATGTGACATCACAATTATGAGAGACTTGATACTACCTAAAACCAGAAAACAAAGCAAAAATAACAGTAACAACAAAAAACCCAGCCCAGTTTTTAAAAGGAAAAGAAAATAGCCTAAACATCTAGGACATTATTGAAACATCTGTCTTTTCCCTTCATTTAAGATCAAGAGCACACATTTTTCTGCCAAACTCATCTCAATATTTCTTTCCTTATTTCACAAAGCATCACATATCTGTGCACAGTTCTGAACATTATTATTTGCAAGACAGTGATAGAGTTCTTGAGCCCAGCTTCTTAAAGACAGTAAAGGTGGTTTGGTGGGGAGAATTCCTTCCCACTGTCATTCAGTAATGGCTGAGCAGAAATGGGCATAGAGAATGCTGCTTTAAAACACTGGTACTGAAAGAAGAGGCTAAATTATAAGGCAAATTGGAACAATCATCCTTTGAAATAATCTTATGCCTTGTAAACATGACTTAAATATGAATTGATTTCTAATAAATGTTGTTTAAATTTAAATAGTTTAGAGAACACTTTTCCTGAATAGTTTGAAAATATAGATGTAAATTGGATCATGAGAAAGCAAAAAGTATCTTACAGACGACATTTTTAATTTTAAGTGCATGGTATGCCCATATTAAAAAAATAAACATGTCATATAATTGCTATATTTCTGCCTACAGGAAGTGGAGGATAAGTTTTGTATCACACCTGAGTAAATATGTATTGTTGACGTGGGCGCAGCCATGCCAGAGACCTCAGTCTCAGCTCCACCAGAGGGCAATGCCTCTTCCCATCCTCTTCTGGGTGAGGCATAGTAAGAAAATGGCAAAGCCTTCCTCGGGGGTCCTAGTGTGGTTGGTGATGGAGTGCGCAGAGTGTGTCCACCACAGATTTCTCCCCTTGTCTGAAGACAGCTCCCATGCAGACACTGCTCTCACTGTGATTGGCTAAACCCGTCTCCTTGATCCAGCTGTGCACATAAACCTTACCTCCTTATTCATGTATGTAATAACCTTGCTCATGTATAATAAAGATGCTGTGTTTCGCTTCTATAGTTCTGTGGTTTCTCCATCAGAGGATCCCAGTTCTTCTTTATTTGTGGGTCTGTCATTTCTTCCTTTTGTAGATATCGCTAGCCAGATCAAGTCCCTGGAGCCAAGCAAGGATGCAGAATCTGCCCCTATGACATTCCTACTAGGTCAGACAATAGGGAATGGTGAGCCTCTCAATTAGGAAACTGAATGCCAAGAATTGAAGCACTTAAGAGGTTTTGTTAGAATTGCACACCAGGTTAGGCATGATCCAATAACTGACTTCCTGTTTCCAAGTCAACTCACACTTCCTCAACAAACACAAGCGCTTTATTATGAAGTTATATTTAAGAAAATACTACATTTCACATTATCAATTCTTTTCAAAGAACTTTCACACATTACCCATTTACAAATAACCTGATAATTGCCAATCCCCTCAACGAATAGTGCAAAACTCCTTTCTCCGAGGGGTAAATGATATATAATTATCATATATCCAATAGAAAGGACACAGGGCCCTAAGCAAACAGTGAGAAGATGGAGACCAGACAGACAGTGAAGAGAATTAGAGGAGAATTCTTAGAAGTGACATCTAAGATGAAACTTGAAGTCCTGTTTTGATGTCATAAATTCAAAGAAGAAATTGTTTTCTTCCGTTTCATTTTTCAGTCACCCAATAAATTCAAGTTTCCTTTGACATGGAGGCTATTTTCAGTTCCGTGTTTCTTCATTTTGGTCATCCTCCCTTCATTTGGCTGCGGTTCTGTTTGCTTACTTTTCCCGTGGTTATAGCTTTCCCTCATGGACCTGAGATCACTGTTTTCCCTTTTCTTTATGCTCTGTGAGCATCAAGGATCATGGGGGCATGTATGTAATTGTCATTCGGTGTGAAAAAGCCAGCTGGAGGTATCACAATCATGTCAGTGCACCAGCCAGCAAGAAAACCCCAAGCTGAGTGTTTCCTACTTAGACACGCCATCACTTGGTCTGAAAATCACTGCTTCTATCTGGGTGACGATATCATCTTTTTCTAACTTTTGTACAATCAGTTAATAATAATTATGTGTAATAGTTAAACATATCATAGATAGTGCATAATTATATACCAATAACATATAATAAACACATACATGCATATAGCATAATTAAACCAACAATATTTAATTCATTGTGATAATATGCAGAATTGTAAATTACTTAATTACTGTGACAGTCTTATGGCTCTGGACAGCTAACCAGAGCAGAGAAGAGTGGCCTCTTTAATAGTTGCAGTTCATTCAAATAAGAGCAAAAATACTACTCTTTGCTTTACACAGAAAATGTTCCAATGTTACAGAGCTTCTTATCAGGTCTATCTTAACAGCATGTATGAAATCCAATGTCCTTCATGGGTACCACTGTCTTGTTCGATAATTACTTAAGTTCCTCTTTCTTGCTTTAAAAGCAGCTTAAAAAAAATAGAAAAGCATTTTGCTGCCACTGTCCAATATTCTTCTGCATTCAGAGTTGGTAGTCATGAATAAATGGTGCTTAAAATGGAGCAAGATGGAGAAAAACTATTTTATTGATCTCTTCATGGGGAGAGGGAACGATGTGTGATGATAAAAACATAGCTTTCTAATTACTGGGATGATAGTAAAAAGGGAAGTGAGGCTCTCAAGAGGCCTTCTCCAGCAACAATAGTGAGCTGACCAGTTGCCCTCAACTTCCAGTCTACACCAACTGTAGCAAGAGAGGAGGGGTCATTTTACTAGCATGACAGAAAAAGCAATGGGAATTCTCACAGAAATCTCCTTCCCTTGCTATTCCCTACACATTACGTGAATATTAAGCAAAACCGGAAATCTCCATGTCCTGTCGATGTGTGCATGTATCTCCACCCAGCTCCTGAGCTCGGCGGCACAAGGCTGACTGGCTTTGAGCGAGGAATCCACACCTTTGCTCAGATCTAATAGCACGTCACATGAAGTCATACCTTTCTAAAATTTGTAGCTGCAAAATCTTGAGTCAAATAAAAGGATGTCATTTAATAAACTTTTAAAAACAAAAGCCCAAGTGTTTCCTAATGAAGTTGGGAAAGACGGGTGATAAAGAGCCTACTACGTTTGGAGATCAGCAAGGATATTCCAGGGCGTCCCTAGTTTTCTGGGGAGGATTGTAAACGACAAGATTGGACCTATGCTCTCACAGCTGCCAGCTGTGCTAAGTTTTGGGAATTCTTGCAAACCTCCTCAAGAGGATCAAGTAGGTGAAGTTTTGCAGTGGGGATTCCAGCAGAAACACAGAACAGGAGAATGTCGCAAGCTCCCGCCGCCCCCATAGGAAGACATTCAGGAAGCACTATTAGAACCAACTCTATTACAACTTGAAAAAAACAATCAAAGGATTGCAGCAAACAAATGAAAGCCGCATCAAAACAAAGCAATTTCAAGTCTATGTGAAAACTTTGAGGTATAGCAATGTACCCATATTGCCCCTGTGGGAACCAAATGTTTTTTTCTTGAAGAAGAAGACTAGTGTGAAAGCAAATGATCTTGTATGTTTATTTTAACCAGGCTTGGGGCTACCTACATGACTGTCATCTCTGTGTTGCTTAATGAGAAACTTGGTTCAGAAATGCATTGGAAATTGCTGAAGGTCACTGAGAGTCAAACTAAGCACTTTCAAGTGAGTGAGATCAAAGATGACGGCTTAACCATACAATAGACTTCCTAAGGTCTGGTGAGGGAGATGAGAAGGGAATTCTTTATTAATAGTGAAAATTAAGAATTCATTAAAGGTATTCAACAGTAGATTTTGGTTTTCAGAATAAAGAATAAGTGAGATCACACTAGAATGATTTAAGCCATCTAGGCTGAGAAACAGAAAGAATAGAATCAAAAAACTCATGGAACCTGAGTTACTGAGTGTCCTCAGGAGATTAACTTAGACCTAGGCATCATGGGAAACCTAGAGGGAGATGGGATAGACAAGGGGGAAGAAAGAAGATTTCAAAGGATGTAGGCCGAAAATAGCCCATTCCTGATGAAAGACATGAATCCATAAATCCAAGAAGATCACCCACCAGTCCTCAGGGTGAGTTCAAAAAGAACTTCACAGAGAAAAAGAATCCAACTGAAAACAAGAAGAATTTTAAAAGTCAAAGGAGAGAAACTTGTTACAGTTAGTTGAGGAACCTTCGTCAAGATTACAGTTGGCTTCTCAACTGAAACAACAATACTATCAAAGTGCTCAATCAACACACAAACACACAGTGTGCGGGGAGTAGAGAGAGATAGAGAGAGACATACAGAAACAGAGGGGGGAGACATACAGAAACAGGGAGACAGGGGAGGGGGAGAGGGAGAGAGAGAGAAAAAGTGGTATTTTACATTTGACAGGACTTCACAGACAAGGGAAAATATCAGTTTATTCTCAGAATAGCAAAAACGTAAGCCAATGCTGATCAGTCGATTTTATAGAGCATGCTAAGAACAAGTCCGACAAGAACACAGGTGAAACAAAGGCACATAAGAGTCCGCCCCAAAGCCACCAAAGAAAGTGAGGCTCTCTCTAGCTGTATTTGGTTCAGTGACATAACTTTTATGTTAGTAACTTATTGACAGTAACTACTGAGTCTACAGACTAATCAACAGCTCTCCCTGTGAATTCCACCCCCATAGGTTTACTTGATTCTATAAAACAGAATTTAAAAATTCATAAATCATCACACATGTTTTAACCTTAAAAATTAGCTGCCAGACCATTTTGCTCTCATCCAATGTTGGGGTTTTGTTTCAGTTTTTTGTCTGTTTATTTGTTTGTTTTCTACTTTAAATTTTTCTTTTGATTCTTTGACAGTTTCTTACTTGTATATTAAGGATTTTACTCCTTCTCACCCATTATCCTGTCTAACCTATCACTTTCCTGTTGAAAACCTTCTTTCCAACCAGTCCCCTCCCTGCTTCCGAGTCCTTGTGTGTGTAAATGAGATTGCCTGCATGATCCTAGATTGGAGGATATTATGACCTCAGTGACCACAGTGTATCAGTGCTCACGCTGCTGATGAAAATAATACCCCTCCCTCCAGCTACTCTTGGCTGCCAATACTTCCTTAAGGAGGTCCAGGGCCCCTCAATCCCTTCCCCTGTAAAGCCACAGTCCTATCAGGAGAGATCATATGTCTTATCTGATCTCATAAGGTTTGGCCTTTCCTACCTGAATTCTCTACAGGGATAAAAAAAAATCATGTGGAAAGTTGCCAGAAGGGACATCATGTGAACATTCATTCCTCAGTGTAAACTGTAATTCTCTTCAACACATTGTCAGGGTTGGTGACTATTACCTATATTCACAGCACTAGAATATGTTACATCAGGAGGATTGCCATGAGTTCATGGCCAATCTAAGATATGCGGTGAGATCTTATCAGAAAGGAACCAAACCAAACAAAAATGTTCCCAAGCTGGTTTCTATGTCAGCTCCCCACTCAGGGTTAGCTGGAAAGTGCATTCCACCAGACTGTAAGTCTACTCTGGTGACATTCAGTTATCAGTGCGGAGCTCCTGCATGTTCTTATTTTAGTTCACAGAAATACAAATTAAAAGAATAACTGTATTTAAGAATAAGGATTTTTCTGAAAGCATGCATATATAATATATAAACCATAAGAAGATGAAAACGAACACCTCTGATAAAGGTAAATGCTTAAGTGAGAATGAAGTTCAGTATTGTATTTTTGATGTGTAAGTACACATGTTATTTTCTGTAACAATTAAAAGGCAAAATCAAAAGAAGTAATTATAATCAATATCTTTGGGCTGACAATATACAAAGAGGTAATTTATGATCCATAAAGTGGGCTGTGGAATAAAGCATTATAGACACAGATTGTGTGATGTTGAGTTAGTAGACAGATTAAATTTTATACATGTGGTCATTTCAGATGCTAAATACAATTTCAACAACAACCACACAAATATTGAAAATCGCATGCTTAATAGCAAATTAATATGCAAAACCAAAATAATTCAGTACAAAACCAAACCAAACATAAAACAGAACTGTAAAGAAGAAAGCGAGGATCAGAAATGAGAGCAACAAGCAGTAAAGTCACTTAAGTTCTTCCTTTTCAGTAACAAATTTTAATATAAATGGGTTAAATTCTCCAATTAAAAAGCAAGGGCAACAAAATGAATTTTAAAACATCACTCAGTTAGATACTACCTGTAAGAGATTCACTTTAGATTCATAAAATCTGAAGCTAATGGAAAAGAAAAGGTGGAAAAGGTCATTGTGCATCAAAGAAGAACAGAGCTAGCTGTATCAATATCAAACAAAGCAGAGATCATGTGAAAGCTGTCACAAGAGACAAAAAGAACACTATATATTGAAAGGAGTCAACTACGGAGAAGATGCAACAATTGTGAACAGGTAGAGTGGAGCTCTCGAACAGGTGACAATGAAGCAAACCGTGACAGGGGCTGGGAGAAACAGCGGTTTAATATAAGATCTGAGGATCAAGGAGGACATGCAGAACTTTATCTGCTCATAAAACACATGAAGAGCACACAACCAAACAAGTCATAAGATGTTCTCCAGAATATATCTTATATCACAAAATGATCTCTGATAAATAGATACACTGGGATCACACAAAAATCTTTCTTCTAATCATAATATTATAAAGTCAGAGTTTAATAGGAAACCTGGGAAATTTGCCAATAGGTGGAATTTAAAGAGCACATCCTTTTTAAAAAATTAATTAATATCTTTTAAAATGATCTTTTCTCATTCTATATGTCTATCCTAGCCCCCACTCCCTTTCCTCCTCCTGCTCCCCTCACCTTCCACCCACCCCACTCCCCTTCCACTTTTCAAAGAGGGGGATAAGACTTCTCATGGGGAGTCGACAAAGTCTGACACATCACTTTGAGGCAGGACCAAGCCCCATCCTCCCCCTTCCCATTTAGGCTGAGAAAAGTATCCCTCCAAAGAGAATGGGCTCCAAAAAAACAGTTCAAGCACTAGGGATAAATCTTAGTCCCACTGCCAGTGGCCACACAGACTGCCCCAGTCACATAACTGTCACCCACATTCAGAGGGCCTCGCTTGGTTCTATGCAGGTTCCCCTGCTATCAGTCTGGAGTCAGTGAGCTCCCACTAGCTCAGATAAGTTGCTTCTGTGGGTGTCCCCATCATGGTCCCAACCTCTTTTTTCATAGTATCACTCTTTTTCTCTCTTGTACTGGTCTCTGGAAGCTGGGTCCAGTGCTTAGTTATGGATCTCTGTATTGCTTTCATCAGTTGCTGGATGAAGGTTCTATGATGACAATTACGGCAGACATCAATTTGATTATAGGAGAAGACCAGTTTAGGCCCCTCTTCACTATTGCTTAGAGTCTTATCTGGTGTCATCCTTGTAGTATCCTGGGAATTTCCCTGGTGCAAGGCTTCATGCTAACCCCATAATGACCCCATAATCAAGATATCTCTTTCCTTGTTCTTCTTTCTGTCTTTCCCCCATCTCAACCATCCTGTTCCCTCCTGTTTTCCTCCTCCTTCTCCTTCTCTTCTCCCTCTTCCCCTCCCCCGACCTCCCTTCTCCCCCACTCTACGCTCCCAATTTTCTCAAGAGATCTTGTCTCTTTCCTCTTCCCAGGTTGATCCATGCATGTTAAAGAGCACATTCTTAAATAATGAGTAAATGAAATATCACAAACGAAGTAAAACATTTAAGTATGATTAAAACTGAAACACTATATATTAAAATATGACAACTAGAATCTGATATACACACAAATAAGATACAGACAGCAAGCAAAAATACATAAAACAAGTATACACATGTAAAGTAATTGACTTTCTCTATCCTTGTGATGAATATTTCCAAAACAAGTCTAATGCAAGTTCACTTGTGATAGTATATTTAGAACAAAATACTCAGGACTATATTTAGCCATATAAATAGAAAGATCTCCATAAAAAGTTGCAAAATTTTATAGAATAAAAAATTTTTAAATCCTAAAGATAAGAGAAGGCATCCTGTGTTCATGATATTTAAATAAAATATTTAAATTTATTTCAAATAAATATATTTGCACTGTTATACTATTATATGACTCGGTCTTCAGACTACAGATTCAAGGCACTTCCTACTGAAATCCCCACAGAGACCTTTCATGCATGAAGAAGCTGGTCCTTGAAATCACAAGTATTTGCAAAGGATGGAAAGGCAAACAAATTCAGGAAGTTCCCGTTTTCTCATTTCAAAATCTCCCGCCAATCGCCAACAAACAAACCAGACTCCTAGTGGATTAAGGATATAGTCCAGCAGAATAAAACCTTGAGTAAATTAACATGCACCTGCAGAAATCTGACTTTTGAGAAGCTTGTCATATCCTTTCAATGGGGAGTCATGGTGTTAGAACAGCTGGACTTCTGCGTGAAAGGAATGAAGTTGGTCCTCTACCTCAAATAGACAAACATGGATTCAAAGTCAATCATTATCTTAAATAAAGAGTTAAAACCATAACTTCTCACTAGAAAACATTTAAGTCTTTATGAGCATGGATTTGGCAATAGATATTTTTTAGCATGATACTAAATGCAAAAATAAGTGAGACCTTCAAAATCAAACATTTCTTTGCATCGAAAGATATTATCAAAGGAGTGAAAAATCAACTGAGAAAATATTTGCAACCCTTGGCCTCAACACAATTCAACAGAAAAAATACAGCCTAATTTATAAATGCATAAATATAGAGCTAGTCTACAGAGAAAAGACATGTGACATCATAACTTATCTGGAAAATCAAAATTACAAAAGGTGCTACTTTATAGCTACTGGGATGAATACAATTTTTTAAAAAAGAAAGTAATAAAATCTGGTGATGATATGGAGACACTGGAACTGTACCTTGCTGGTGGAAATGCAAAAACCAGGAAGGCATTAGAGAAGTAGTTTTGTTATCCCTCAACAGTTAAACATGGAATTTCTATGCTACTGAGCAATTTCATTCCTGTGTATGTACCCTGAGGAGTTCAAGCAGGATCTGAATGAAGACTGGCATTCCGAAGTTCACTGTAGCATTGTTCACATTAGATAGAATATGGAAACAACAAGCTCTAGCTGTATTAGCAAGTGAATAGAAGTGAATAGATAAACAACATGCAGTACACACATGCCGTGGAGCACGGTATATTTTCAGCAAGAAGTGTTCTGACATATATATATATATATATATATATATATATATATATATATTATATATATATATATATATATACTGTGATGTAAGTAAACCCAGAGAACACGCTATGTAGACACTGTGGGACATGGATTGTGTGTTTTCACTTGCATTAAAACTATTAAAACTATGATTAGAATAGGCAAATTAGTAGGTACAGAAAATAAAGTACCTGTTATCAGAAGTTGGACGGTAGGGGAGAATATGGTTAGTATTGTTTAATGGTTGCAAGTGTGTGTTGGATTGGTGAAGAATATTGAAATACTGGTAATGGCCGTGTATTGTTGTGAATCAAATCAATATAAAAAATTCATACCATACACCTGGACATTGATAAAGGGCTCAGTTTCTGTTATATATCATTTACCATAATAAAAATGAAAGATAATTTTGATATGACTCAAGAAGCTACGCACTATTTCTAAGCACTGTGTCTTTATTCCCTTAGAGGGACAGTGGTGCCTCGTGGACGTTTCTGGGGATTCCATAGCAAGTTTCTACAGCTCTCAAATGAAGATTTGGGAACAAAAAAAGCCAGGAGACATATCATGCATAATGTCTCAGGCTTCTGTATTCAGAGATAGAAGTATTTAAACTTAAATCAACACAGAAGCAAAGAAAATCCCTGGCAAATGTGAACTCCACCCGTAAGCAGGTGAGGGGGCCTGGGAGGCCTCCGGCGTGAAGCCTCTGCAGCTGTGGTTCTGCACAAGGGTTTCCAGTTCTTCACCAGCAGAAGGAATTTTAAAGTTTTAAAGTTCTTCCTAAATTTCTCCTCCTCTTCTTGTTTCCTTTCTGCAGCAGAGTTAGTATGCTAACTAGTACAGCGGTGTCACCTTGTTGCTGAGAAGCAATGCTTCTATGACTTCCTTTCTTGTCTTCTTTGATCCCTGCAAAGTCTGCCAAGGTCTTCTGTCTCTAGAGTGCTCTTCGTGTTCAGTCTCCGATTTCTGACCAATACATTAATCCTCATTAGCCCTTTTATTTATAAGCAAACAGTTTAGCATAGAGCAATCTGACGGAAACACTCTGCTTACTTTGATGGGTGTGGGGTTATTTACCTGTATACCAGCACATTTATATATGTGTCTCTCTGTGTGTCATACATACATTTATGTATGTATGTATATGTATGTCATATATATATATATCACTTTGCTACAGTTATTTATTTTAAACTAGATAAGCTTAACATAATGAGATGTCATTAAAATACATAAATATTCACAGTTTAAGCATGCATAGTGGAGTAAGAGGAAGGTGATAAGAAAAATATGTCTTTAAATGCCAAGTAGCATTTAGGTGCTCTATAAAACTGTGGCAATTCATGGTCAGCTTTTGAAGGAGTCTTAGCTTTTGAAAACAAGGTTGGTTATTAATAGGAATATGGAAAAATGTAGGAAGAAATAGTGCAATACCTATAGTCCCAGCTGCTTGGGAGGCTGAAGTAGAATGATCCTTTGAACCTATGTGTTATAGTCCAGCCTGGGCAACATAATGATACTCAGGGGAGCCGAGGAGAGGACGAAGAAGGAAGGAAGAGGACGGAAGAGGAAAGGAAAGGGGTAAAGGAAGGAGAGGAAAGAGGAATGGGGGAAATACAGAGCAAAGCCAGAAAAAAAAGAGAAGATGGAGGGATGGAGAAGAGTGAAGGGGAAGGTAACCAGAGAAGGGGATGGATAAGAGCGTGGAAAAGAGAAAGGTGGGTGAGGAAAAGATACAGGGTACAAAAGATGCTGGTGGGAAACTGACAAAATCCAACATCTGATTGAATGTGTAAGACATGGACAAGAGTCAAAGAGGACACATGGCCCTTGAGGGAAGGAGAGAGAAGTGCCAGGAAAAAAAGGAAGCCAGTTTCAATCTGTTTCAACCTGAAGCAGACTAGCTGAGCAGGGGACTCAAGACTGCAGAGAGATGTTCAGCAGAAGCTGTCACCAGGATGTTGGAGCAGAAGAACCTCTTCTCAAGAGACAAAGAAGAGCAGAGGGCTGAAAAAAGTCACAGATGGACATAAGATGCCTTCTAGATGGACGTATGGACATTAGAAGTCCTTCCAGGTGGACAGATTGACATTGGAGGCCCTTCCAGGTAGACAGATGGACATTGGAGGCTCTTACAGGTGGACAGATGGACACTGGAGGTCCTTCCAGGTGGACAGATGGACAGTGGAGGCTCTTACAGGTGGATAGATGGACTTTGGAGTTTCTTCCAGTTGGACAAGAAGGCAAGCACAGACCCTAACCAGGAAAAAAATATGCTCTGCTATGTTCATAGCAGCATTGTTTGTCAAAGCCAGAACCTGGAAACAACCTAAATGCCCTTTGACCAAAGAATGAATAAGCAAGAGGTACATTTACACAATGGAGTACTACACAGGGGAAAAAAATAACAATATCTTGAATTTTGCAGACAAAATTTTTGAGTGAGGTAACCCAGACACAGAAGACAATTATCACATACTCACTCATAAGTGGTTTTTAAACATAAAGCAAAGAAAAGAAGTCCACAAATCACAATCCCAGAGAACAAAGACAACAATGAGGATTCTAAGAAAAACATATATAGATGCAATCTTCGTGGGAAGTAGAAAAAGACAAGATCTCCTGAGTAAATTTGGAGCATGGGGACCTTGGGAGAGGGTTGAAGGGGAGAGAAGAGGCAGGGAGGGAACAGAGAAAAATGTAGAGCTTAATAAAAATCAATAAAAACAATCCGATAGGCTGCAAGGGAGGAGTAGTCATTTGTATTTGGAAAATAAAGAAAACAGCTAATGGTTAATAGTTTCTTGCCTGGGATAGGAGATACACAAGAATGGTTTGTTAGTAATGGAGTAGGCAGAGAGGCCAACATTCAGGAGAAAGGTTTATGGTGAAAAGAAAGTGATGAAATCCGAATGACTTGTGGAGGTAATGAGAGTATGAAGACTTGAAGAAGGGGAACGTCCCGGGAATGTAGATGCAGTCATGAGACAAACTGAGCTAACATAATGAAGGAAAGGAATGAGTAGAAAATATTGGAATTCACCACAAAGCCAGTCTAGCCTTTGGCAGGAAGAAGGCAACTTCTGAACAGACAGAAGAAATAAGAGTCATCTAGCTCAAAATGAAAAAGACAATAGAAAGGGACTCTAGGTTCAAAGGCAGAAAACTGATTCTAAAGAGAAACAGGCAGGTAAGGAAAAGATATACCAAGGAACAGGGAACACAGGAAGAACACAAAAGAATAATGTTCACTAGGGTGGCCACTGGCCAGGACAAGGAAAAAACTCAGTAAAATTCATTACAAATTCAAGCTATCTGGCTCCTGATTGACAAACGGAGGTTGCCACCCCTTCCCCTAAGTTCAGGAAAGGAATGTGTGGTGTTGAAAGGGACAGATTTTGTTTTCACTCCTGTTGGCTGCCGGCATGGGACCCAGCAAAAGCTACTATGGCAGTGGCAGTCAACTGAGTGCAAACTGGTAACTTTTCAGGCAACACGCTGGCAGGGACGAGATCTTCTTTACCATGCGAGTATTTGCTTTAGATTTGTGGAGCACCCGTATCCAAATGGATCTGTGACTCTCTGGAACAACAGCACATATACACACGTCATTGAAGAGTTAACATTAAGGACAGAGAGAGCCTCAGAAGGAGGGTGAATCCTTTTGTACCAAGTGGCTTTACAGGAAGAAACCAAAGAATAATCCTGAGTACAAACAGGGTAGCCAGCCAGATATTTTTTTCCTAGGAGATGCTGTCTCACTACTGCTTTTGTCCTGGCAAGCCAGGCGAAATATTTTTCAATTGAGCATCCATTCAAAGCGGGTGGACAACACCCCATGGAAGAACAGTAGGGTACGGTGCCCAGTGGGCCGTGCTACTGACACGATGGTTCTTGTTCCTTCTGTTTCCAGCTCAGGAGAGAGCACTGCTGGGGATCGGGTGTGAACAGCCTTGTTATGTCCAAAGGCTCTGGCTCCGAGAAATCACAAGGGACTCTTGAATGCCAAGGTGAATGGGAACTGAAGGCAAGGCAGTCTGGGCATCAGGACCTTGGAATCTGCGGCTGGCTCTCAGGGCTTCGTTGGCATAGAAACTCTTTACGGAAAGAAGGGTCACCCGGAGAGTGGTTCCCAAGGCTGCTCAAAGGACAGAGTACCATCCGAGGTGTCGCTCTGCAAGGATCCTACCGGAGCAGCCTCCGCAGCAACCACACACCGGGCAGCAAAAATGACCCCGCAGAAAGCACAGAGCCCTGCCATCCAATCCCAATGGGCTGCCCGTCTCACCTTCTGCTCCCACACAAAGCAGCGGCCTTTGATATAGGATGGGTTGCTGCTTTGAGAAGTGTAGAAAGAGTCCTTTTCTTCTCACACTCTGCTATCCGCCAGGGTCCACACCACAGTGGACGCTGACCACAGCCAACATGTTCAAAAGCGTGCAGAATTGGGAGCATAGGGAGGGTGCTGAAAGTCTGACCCCTTCTATGGCATTGACAGGTTAACCCCAGTTGGCTGTGGCTACATTTTGAAACTGTCAAGACCCCCAGTTTGATGGTATTGGTGAAGGGGTCTTGACATGAGGCAGGTATGTTTATTAATGCTAAAAGAGGAAAATGCAAAACAACTAACCAGGAAAATTCTTAGAATACTGACCCCAGAGAAAGAGAAATTTAAAAAAAAAAAAGATGATACATATCTAGGCAAGTTCTTACTAAGTTAGCTGGATTCATGTTGAATTAGGGTTCAGGTTAGAGTTTGGGTTATAACATGATTTTGGGGGGCGTTTTGGCATGACTGGTACCACCCAAGGGGCTAGAAATACCCTAAGGTATTTCTACATCTCTGGTTAACACAACAATGCAGACAATGCAGGTGTCCTGATATAGAGAAGTCAACTTTGAGCTGATGCACAATTTTCCTGACCGTGCCCTCTTCTACAAACGAAAAATCCAGGACACAAGGGAGTTGTCAGAAGGCTGCTGCCAGCTGCAGTAGTAACTTGGACCCCAACTTGGTCAGTTCACGGCATTCTGCCCGTCAGCTGTCAAGGTTGGTGTTAGTAAAATATGATCTCACCCTGTCTCCATCAGGGGACTGGCTCTCAAACTGTGTAGCACAGATTCTTGCATTTTTCTATGCTGAGTAATTCCTAATTCTCACAAGGAAATAATGGAGGGGAGTTGCAGCCTCAGCTACCCATGGAAACCAACTCTCCAAGTTCTTCTTTTCCAGGAAAGATGTGTTTCCTAACTCCCAGTATTCTGGATAACAAGGCATTAAGGCTTGCTGCATTCATTATCCCCAAGCTTTTCTCCAATTGCTTTTGCCCCTCTGAACTAATGTTTCCTTTCGACCTGTTTGTCTCCATGTCTGTCACTTAGCACCCAGGCTGGGCTGAGCCTTGCTTTCCTTCTGTTCTCTGCCTGATCTGCAGGAATCAGTGCAGACAGTGGAAGCTGTCTCCAGCCCTGCGGTGCCTCCACTCGCCCTCATCAAAGGTCACTGGTGTCAGCACTGGCCTGGTAATTGCCCTGCCTCCTGGCTTCTGTAATTTCACTTCTGCCAGCTCCACCATACAGTAAATTCTAATGGACACTTACTTCCTTACCACCAACCTCCATCTACCACCAGGCTAAAGCAGAGAGAAAAACAGCCTTCTAAAGTTCTAGGGAGCCATGAAAGTTCGCACGGCTTGGCCAATGTACTGATGCACACAGCACTTCCAGAACTGGGAATCCTTTGAGCCAAGGAAGAAAGAGTAAGTTTATATTCAAAATGTCATCATCTCAATCCACCAAAATAGGGGGAAAGAACCCAGGCTAAAAGTAGCTTCTCAATACTGTGTCATCTACAAAAACTTCAATGCACCAGTCATTTCAACCTGACTGGGATTGTTATATGTATACACATATGTGTATATACAATATGTTCACATTTATATCTAACATACAAGGAAATGAAGCATCATTTTTTATTTCCAACAATGTGCTATTTCTGATCAGCTATCTTATGTTATCAGGAGTGATAATATATACTTAAGAGGACTGTTCTCTCTCACACAATTTCTGAAGAGTTTCAACAAATACACCATGAGGACGCACAAAAGTGTGTGCCGTCCTCAGTTTCTCTTTCTTATCTCCTTGCCCCTTATCCATGTGAATAGACATTGATCTCGGTTCAGAGCACCACTATGAAATGGAGAGGGGTGGCTGCTGTTTGGACTCAGGTTGTGACTGTCTTGTGTGGGATCCTCCGTTTCTTACATGAAGCAGAAGGCGTAAGGACCAATAACTTACCCTTGCAGGAACTCCCGGGGAACAGGCTCTTCCTGTCAGGGTCTGTGATTCTAAGGATTTTTCAAGCACTCACTAACCCCTTCATCTATGGGGCCACTGTGAATAAAAAAAAAATCTCATAACAAAAAGAGATCCTTAAGGGTTAGTGTCAGAGAGAGGGTTGTGGAGGGCTGACTTTCAGAAGAAAAACTAACAGATGGGAGGGTGCACAGGGACTCTGAAGGGAGCCAGGAAAGTTGAATTTGAGGTTGAGAAAGAATAATTACTGAAAAGTCTTTTACAGAAAATCACCTTGTAAACTCCATACGTTTATTCTTCCTTATGGGTCCTCTTGCAGTAATAGGGAGGGAAAAATAAAACAACCCTTGGAACATACTTGGTACAATCTATTTTTTTTTCTTAATGTTCAAAGGGATGACTGAGGACAAAAACATGATCCAGTACATGCATTCCATCTTTCCATCTTTTCTGGGTCAAGAAAGAAATGAATATTGGCAAACAGAGATGTGATGGCAGCGAAGAGGAGAGGTGAACAGAACACCGGTTTCAGGGACCACTTCAGGCGCCTAACTAGCTCAGGATGCAAAGATCAGATGTACACAGTGACCATCTGGGAGAGCGAGAGCTAGAACATGCCATGCTGCTCATCCACCATGCATGTAAAACACTGTGAGCTCTGCCCTTGAAAGCTGGCCTCCTGGCCTGTAATCAAGGCTCGGTGACCATAGTTTACTAATTACCATAGAAAATCACTTGCCTCTACCAAGTACCCATTTGAAACTTCGGTGGCATCTTCCGTATCTGCCCTTGACAGTTGAGATTCTCTGACACCTGCTGCCTCGTCCTGACTGCCCATCTGAGAGGGGACACTCAAGCGTGAGTGCTGGCTTGTACCATCTGCCCTGCAGCTCTCAGGTCATGCCCTTTCTCTTCACCCATGCAAGAGAATGAGGGTGTCACTGCTTTCTGAATGGTCGGATGCCTGCTGAGACGAGAAGCCCAATTCCTTCCAAATGTCCTCTATTCACCTCTGCCACCAGCATTCCTGGAACTCTCCAGAGTTATCTCCATGCGTCTGAGCTGTTCCTGGTGTTCAGTGTGTCTGACTCTCCTGCCAAGCCCAGTATTTCTCTCTGGGAAGCCTTATACTAGTAAAGAAAAATGAGATACCACACTGTGTAACATTCTGCTAGAGGATGTCCAATGGGTGGCATTTTTCATAGTCTTCCATCTTCTCAGGACCAGGTATGAATCAAGAAGTTGGATTAGAAGCAGATTCCGAAAGAGTCACCCTCAGAATGTGGCCACCCAGGCAGTGATGAGGTCTTTGCTCTTGACTCCTGCTCTTTTGTCTACCTTCTCTCTTAGATTGATGTTCCTGACTCTTGTGGCTGCTGTCACCCATATGGCACTGGATGTTATTCATTCTCTCCCACTGACTGGCCAAGCTGGCCAAGCGACTTCTAAATCTCTGTTTTAAAAAATGGAAAGCCACATGATACCACAGGCAACTACCAAAGTAGCAACTTGGATTTACATAAAACAAATATAAGTCGGACAAAACCACCATTTGCCACTCTTCCTAGAATCAAATCACCTTGACACACCTCAGGACTTGTTATGACAGGTCAGGTCAACATGTCACAACACTGCACGCAAAATTGGTGGCTCTACAGAGGAAAGCAAAGCTTTCAAGAGGGTGATGGCTCTCCGACATTAACTGCATTTTTGTTGTCTTTGCTTAGTAACTGGGTGCGTCTGTCCTGTGATCAAAGCTACTTAGCAAACCTGGTGCTTTCCTTAGCCTTATACCACAGAAAACATTGCCCACAAGCCCAGAAACACCCAATTCCAATGCTAATCAGTATGGAAGCTCTAAGAGTGCTTTCACAGAAAGTCTTCCTACCTTCTCTGATGAGTTTACCCTACACTGCTCATATTGTCAACAAAGCCTGTGAGCTCCTGGGCCATGAGAAGCTTCAAGGAATTGCAGGCAATGCTAGGCATTCAGTTGACTTAAATGCTAAAAATGAAGAAACAGATCTCTCTGTAGAAAAAATGTTTCTGTCTCTCCTGGTCCCACAGTCATTCAGACCCAAATAAACACACAGAAGCTTATATTAATTACAAAATGGCTGGCCTCTTAGCTCAGGCTTATTATTAGCTAGCTCTTACAACTTAAATTAACTCATAAATCTTATCTATGTTTAGCCAAGTGGCTTGGTACCTTTTCTCAGTAAGGCATTCTCATCTCGCTTCCTCTGCATCTAGATGACAACTGCATTTCTGCCTTTCCTCTTCCCAGAATTCTCCTAGTCTTGTCACCCCACTTATACTTCCTGCATGGCTACTGGACAATCAGCATTTTATTATACCAATATGAGTGACAAGTCTTTACAGTGTACAAGAGCATTATCCCACAGCATCTCTCCACTGTTCTTTTCTGACACTTGGAGTCTTAAGTTGAATGTAATAATTTTTTATCATTCTTATTAAATTTTTCTTCCATAATAAACAGTTAAGAATAAAACTTCTTTTATCATTTTTTGGAATTTTTTGCCATTGTTGAGAACATTCAACCATTTTATTTATCATGTACTTGGCACAGACTTGGTGTTTTGTTGTCAACTGAATAAATGCCTGTTGTCCAAGAAATATTATTTATACTTCCCAAGTGAAAGTTTGCAGGTAATATCAGAGTATAAAAGGCTTCTCTCTCAACCTCTGTCCCCCTCATTGTATCTAACTGCCGAGCTCTCTAGAAAGAAATCTGCGAAAGTCAGGTCTTGACATACTGCCCACCCATGATCTGCAGTAAGAAGAAACTGAATGTTCTATAAGGAAACCAGGTTGGATGAAAGCAAAGTGAATTCTGTATAATTCCCGTTTTCATGGAGATCTTCAATGCTGTGTGGATCCTAGTGAGTCAATTGTTACCACCCCTTCCTTACACTGCACACTAGAGTTTGTTTTGGTCTTTCTTCTGGGAGAGGTAAATTTGAGGGTAAGTAGTCACTTTATAATAAGAAGGTATTAGGAAATTTTTCAAAGGACCAACATAAGAAAACTTTATAAGTGTGGGAGGGGGCAGGACCGGTGAAAACAAGAAATAGTGTGCCTCAGGGAACTTTTCAGGGTCTTTCTGAAGTGATATACATTTACAGGCAGCCAAAAACTTGTGGTAGAATGAAACTAAGGGCATTTTTCTGTGCATATCAGATTAAAAAAACCAAGGCTATTCAAAAACTCTTATTGACTTCCTGGGAACCCAGTCATCCGTGTGCATTGTTTAAGACCTGATGTCATCTTAGACATTGCTTATGCTTCTCTGAATGAGTTCCATATAGACACAAAAAGTATTTTCCAGAAAGAATGGCTATCCCCGAAAGATCCTGGCCTCTGAGTTAGGATCTTAGCCATGCTTCTTATTGGGAATAGATTCAGTCAGAGGTATCCAGAGGGACCCTTCCATTATCTAGCAGGACTTAATGAGGACTTACTATGAAAGAGAAAGAATCGACACCTGTAGATGTCTGTAACATGTTAGCTGGATAGACCCCATGTTACTCAAAGGAATCCACAAAGTATGCTATGAATGGAAGGTTGACTTAAAGGAAGAAAGGGAGGGAAAGGAGGGAGAGGAAATGAGAAGAACAGGGAAGGAGTGAAGGAGAAGAGTGGGGAAAGGAGTTTGGGTTTGATTGTTAATCCTGAGAACAAGTTTAACCTTAAGTTCCTTTTATGGAATGGTCAAAGGGTCCTGGAGAAGAGGAGCCAGAGCTGCCAGAAGACCTTCAACAGGCTAGCGATCTGACAAGCTCAGTCCTAACAAGTCCAGCAACAGTGGAAGGCAGTCCATTTAGGGGGTGGTAAAGGTTGTCCCAGAGAAGACAAAGAGGGGCATGGGAATCAGCTAAGGCCAGAAATACCTGAGCTGATCAGACTTTTGGAAGCAGAGTGGCCAGTCTCTTAGTATGCTAACATTCTCTGTGAATCCGTGAGGTGGGGGGATGGGGAAATGGGCTTTCCGAATTTATTTCATTTCTTTTGATTTTTGTTGCTTTGTTTTGCTTGTTTGTCTGTTTAGGTTTAAGTTGAGGATTTTGTTTATAGCTTGAAATGTTCCTGAGCGCTCTTCAAGCAGCTGACGCCTGCTATTGGAGTTAAACCACCATTGCACGTCACTGTGTGACTGACAACAGGATTGAGAAGTCAGAAAAACTATTTCCCCTGGGTGTTCTGCGGTGATGCGAGGGGGTCAATTCTGACTTCCCTGACTTGCCCATCTTTGCCTCTTGGTGTCAGTTTGGCGTCCTGTGTAAAGCAGCTAACATTGCTCCTCTGATCAAGAAGGGCTGCACTGCCCATAGCAGGGAAGGAGAGGCTGAGGCTGAGAGGCAAAGCAGTTAGGGTTTCCATGGAGTGCAGCTTACTCGTGAACCTCTGGGGGCAAGCAAGAGCTGGAGACCTGTTTCCTGACCCATCACAGCGATAATAGAATCCTAGTACAGATGAGTCCTTGTTGTTGATGGTGCCATCCTGTAGTTCCTGAACTGTTGCTTCTAAATTGCACTACGGGCGATAATTTTTATTTTATTCTAAATTTTGCCTTTTCCACCCAGAGGATAGAGCATCCCCCCCCCCCATACTCTATCACCGTGGATGGTGCCATTTTTTTCACTTTGATTTCTGAGTCAGCTCTGTAAGGCATCGTGTTCATGTGAGTGGACTCGGGGCCTTCGGAACTAGGTCAGGCGTTTGCTGCAGGTCATTACAAGGCTACAAAATAGAGCATGCTTAATTTTATTATTTCTGAAGATTTTCTTCTCCCCTCATGTGCACAAGAAGACAATCAGTACTTAATTAAATTTTGGAACTGTTCCTGAACATTTCAGACTGTCAAAGATGCATATAACCTCCTTTCACCCGGGCTACCCAAGAGAGTTTAAACAGAGACACAGAAGAACAAAGTGGGCTTGCCGACCACGACTATGTCAGCTGTCCTGCTTGTACTTTAGGTTCTTATGCCTAAAACAGTCCAGCGGGAGATTCTCCAGACATAGAATCCAGAGATGGAAATGACCTAGTCATGAGTTCAATCTTTTTATTTCAGGTATGTGCTGATTGATTTAACCGATACACATGATGATACAGTAGCAGCCGATAAATATTCATATCCTCACCTAATAGCAGAAGCTTGGCCCGCCACTTAGACAGTAGATTCCAGGGACAAGGTTTTAATTTGGGCTTATGATGAGCAACATGGGGACCTTTCCTGAGAGGGGATGATGGCCGTCAACCACCACCTCGTTAGGATCAGTCCTATTTCCCAGGACAGTCAACATTCAGTCCCACAGCAGACTACAAAGAAACCCCCCCCCACACTGAAACAGAGAGGAGGAACTTCCACAGGGCCCTGCAGCTCCAATGCTGCTACACCTAGCCCCACCCACACCCCACCCACCATGCCACCTGCTCTTCTGCAGGAGATCTTTCCTCCCTCATTGTTACTGGGCCAGTCTCCAGTTCACAGTGTGCTTCCCAGAAAACTTCCTCTGTAACAGAATTCGAAGGCCAGTTTCTCACCCCAAGCCCAGAGTTGTGGGTATCGGGTGACATTCACTTAGATGAACTCTTTTCTAAAATGTGTTTGTTTCTTGCTGATGGAGCCTATGAAGGAAGACGGACTAGACTGTGAGTACTTAGAAGATATCAGAGCAATTCCCTTGCCTGAGCTGTCCGTTCAATGGAATTTTCTCTTCCTCAATAGCAGTTGCCAAAAAAAAACCAAAAATAAATAAAATTAATAAAAGGAATAAGAAACAGTATCTCATTATAGTAAGTTTCTTTTCACTAAGAAGGCATTTTTCAAAGTTGACTGGGTCAACAATGGGCCCTGGATGGCAGCCACTTTATTAATGAAGGGAGGAGGCAGTTTTTAATCTGCCCTGGATCTCTTATCAGTTGATGTCATGTGATTCACCGTGAGTTTTATTCGACAAGCATTATGAGCTGTTCTTGGGCTTCCAGAGACCCAGTGTGTTTATTGTTTGTTACTGTCCCTGACTTTGCCCACTCCATCTTGGCAGTGAAATATGTTCTGCACAGATGCTAGCCCATACTGCTTCATTTTATCTTGACACTGTTACCCTGTCTCTCTACTCTCCCACCAGCATGTCACTGGGTCATGAGAGATGTGTATTTCTCAAACAGACGTAACGGAGCCGGAATCAGCACCTCCAATAAAGCATTAAGAAAATCTTCTATATGCGTTCTGCAAACCTAGGCAGCGGGAAGCATTGGAAGACATAGTCAAATGTGAGCTGTCCAAGGACAGTGACATTAGTAGGCAGAGCATCTTTGTTCCAACCAACTTGCAGCTGCTTCTGTCATTTTAAACCGGGAATGAACCTTGAATAAGTATCAACCAAAGAATTCTTTCCTGGGCTCAGGGAGGAGCCTCTACCACCCACCCCAAGGATGCTTTAAAACACGAGATTGTATGGCAGTCACATGTTCAGGAAAGCCCTTCCTCCCATATGCAGAAGACCTGGTGGCTGTCTTCATCCATAGCGAAACACAGATAGCTGCCTGGTGTTCAGAATCAATGAGGGAGTTTGCAGAAAAGCTGCTATGCCTCTGATATTTCCTGAAGATTATTTACATACACACAGCATGTGAATAGACTAACTAGATACATTTTAAAAGAAAATGTGGTGTTATGGTTGTTAGGCAAAACTTGACTCCCTCTGTTTCCTTTACCAAGGTGACCACAATTAAACATGAGGCATCTCTCATCAACTGGTTTCATGTTTCTTTCAAACCTTCCCTCTACAAATATATGCGCAGGTTTATACTCTACTTTCATACAAATCAAGTCAGAAACATGCTACATAGATAGTGCCTCACTTGCTAACAAAATGAAATACGTGTTGATCTCGCCATGTCTTCCGAAGACTGCACTGCACACAAGTTGCGTGGGGTTGCTTGCTGCCTCTAACCAGCAGTACTGGGAGGACATCTTTCTCACTGCGTCTTTACACACACAAACAAGCTGTTTTTCTTTCCAAGAGCATTAAAATGAGATTTCTGAGAAAAAAAGCTAACCACATATCACCTTTTAATAGGTAACGCCAAATGAATAGGCCAAAATAGTGTTAATTTAACTCAATCTATTCTTATCAATTTTTCTCCCCAAAATTATGAGATTATCATATCATATTCTTTCAAGTTTCACTGCTGTTTCTCCATCTATCTGTTAGTTAATTGCTCATCAAGTAAAGAAGAAAATGCACTTATTTCAATTTTGAGGGGAAAGAATTTTTTAACTAACCCTTTCTTGCTTAATTTTCAACTTACTTTTCAAAGATTTACCATTTGTTTCTAATTTTGTTCACGTGTGTGTGCGTGTGTGTGTGTGTGTGTGTGAATGTGCGCGTGCACGCATGCGCATGCACGTGCACATGTGGGAGCAGGTGGATGTCCACAGAGTCCAGAAGGATGTGAGATCTCCAGGAGCTGTAGTAACCGGGGCTTTGAAACACCTGCTATGGGTGCTTGGACCTAAACTCGGATCCTCTGCAAGAGCGATCCATGCTCTTAATCTCTATGCTATCTTAAATCCCAGCACTTACATAAAACTTTATTTTTTAAAAAAAATATTAAGTATATATGTTTGAGGTGGGGGTTCATGCATGAGTGCATTGCTTATGGAATCCTGAGCGGGTGTCAGATTTTAGGAGCTAGAGGTGTAGGTGGTTTTGAGCCATCTGACACGGGTACTAGGAACTGAACTTGGACCTTCTGTAAGAGCAGTACCTGCTCTTAACCACTGAGCTTCCTCTCTAGCCCTTTAGTTATCTCCACGGTCAGAGAATTGGACTAGTGATTTCTGTGAGGTTTTAAGAAACTCTGGCAGGTTGGTAAATTATCCAGTTTTTAAAGCGTGTCAGTAGAACCTGAAAAGAAAGATTCTTCTGTTTAGCAAGGGTCATCAGTCATCTAGTGGGGGTAGAATTCTACTTCTAGTGCAAAACACATATTTAGTCTTTTTAATTGTCACTTAAGTTCTGATAGTCTCACTTAAATTTTGCTCACTTAATTTGTTTTCAGAGCAATCTGTTAAAGCTTTCACTTCTGATTAGAGATTTTGTCACTTGCTGCTTCCTTTTCCATCAGTTTTGCTCAACTTATATTTTAGAATTCACATGTGTTATTCATTGCACATATATTTTAAAGGTGTATTTTTAGAGACACTAAGTTTCATGACTAATGGATCTTGTTGGTGAAATTAATGTACATTTCTCGTTAGATCTAATGCAGTTCTTCTTCACTGTTGTCTCATCAATAGTCAAATATTTCCTTTTATATATGTTCTTGATCTTTTAATAGTTGGTCCTGTGTTGTTTGGTTTGTGGTGAGTTTACTTACAATAACACTGAATTTGGTTATCATCATTTTTTATCAGTTAACTTGGCAAGCTTCCATTTTAAAAGATAAATTTATCCATTCACATATAATGCATTAGTATTCTGAAATAGCATCCTTTGTATCACAAGACTGTTTCCTTTTCCCTTTTTGTTCACCTTTTTCTTCTTCTTGTTTAATTAATTTAATTTTTGTCTTTTCTTATATTTTTAAATAATGGCTTTTGCTGTTTGCTATGCTAGCTTTGAAGTTAGTTCTAATTTCTGGCATTTGTCATCAAACATTTAAACCATATTTTTAAGCTTTTATTTTTCTGCTAATATCTACAGTCACTATCAGTCTACATTTCACCACTCATCTCCCATCAAGATAAACTATTAGCCAGGCCTTATTTCTTTATATGACTTTCAGAAACCACCATCTCCTTACTTCCCAGTTTATCCCTTATGGGCTAATGTGTTGTGACCTTAACACTGGTCAATAGATGAGTCAATCACCAATAATATTCAACAGTGTGCTCTACTAACATTTCTCCTAAATGCTGCCCAGTGTCTGTCATTGCCTTCACCGAGTCTCAACACATTACTTTATTTTGTTGATTACATACTTGAGTCTTCCTCCACCATAGTCAGTGGCCTATTTGAAAAGCCTGTAGTTGACTGTCCCACTTGAATTTTGCTTTGACTCATTACCCTTGGAGCTTCCGGGGTGTTTTCCCACTGCTTTCTCTGTGTGACTAAAGAGAAGTCTGATGAGAAGCTGTCTTTCACTGATTGAACAGATTTCTTCCTGTCTCCTTCTTTCCTGCCTAGAAGCATTTAGGATATTTAAATCAATATTGAGGAAACTTTAAGAATACACATTTTACCGGGCTCTAACTAGATCCCTGCCTTAGTTCGTTAACCAGGTAAGCAAAGAAAAAAATGATTCTAAAGTGTTTGCCGCCATCTTCCTGCTACTGCTATTGATTAGATGCTGAACCTCTGGGATTTATTCTTATTACATGTTAGAACTTCATGCAGGTTCTGTATCTGGGAGTATACTCACCGAAGAAGCTCAGCTCTCATCTTGACACTGCGTCACAATTTGAAAGTGGCCAGACAAGTCTGCTGGCCCAGTATTCCTCCGAAACAGGCCTTGTAAAATCAGTTGTCATGCTGGTACTGACTCACATTCCTGAGTTCTGTTTCAGACCCTGTCCAAATCTCTAGGTAGAGCATCATGAAACAGAGGCTTTCCCCGGTACACACAGACTTAAATAAGTGTAGTCATTCCATCTAAGAAATAAGCAGGTTCTCCTGTGGTCCTAAAGCAGTGCAAACCCCGACATTGAATCCAGGAGCTACACTGGTTACTCATCCAGACGATCCAGGATATGAGTGTGTGTACACAACCCCATTCAGATTATCATCAACGCAAACCCTTACAAAGTTAAAATACATTGTGCAGAACATAACTGTGGCAGTTTGAATGAAAGACTCGGGTATTTGGCACTGTCAGGAGAGGTGGCGTAGCCTTGCTAAACGGAGTCTGCACCTGGGAACAGACAGCCTTTGGGACTTCATAGCCTCACCCCATGTCCAGTTTGCTCTTTCTGTCTCATGGTTCTCACGATTATGCATGTTTATGGTTAAAGGTGGCTCTGGATGTTCTGCTCCAGCTGCCTGCTTCCATGTCTCTGGAACCGTAAGCAAAAAATAATGACGTTTCATAACCAAAAGCAATGAATGGAAGAAAGAATAGCTAATACATGAAGAAAACTAGCTGAAACAATAGCTTTTCTAAATTTTAAAGCTTCATTTTTTATATAAATAAATAAAAAGGCTCAACCTCAGAATTGCACAAGTTCATGGTTACTAAGCAAGAAGGTGATGGATACTTGCATCGCATCTAGGGCTTCTGACTATGACCACGAGTTAAGGTAAATGATGTCTCCACATGGTAACCTAAATCCTAATCCTTGGAACTTTTTGACATCACCTTTCAATGCTAAATGGCCTTTGTCACTGTGATTAAGTTGAGGCGTTTGAGACGCTGCAAGGATTCCCTGCTGTCCCAATGAGTTCTACAGGCAATCGAACGTGTTCTTGTGGAGAGAAGAGATGAAATGGTTTTCCAGACATTTCATAAAGAATTAGTATGATGATGAAACCAAGATGCCACACTGCTGGCTTTGATGAGGGAGAAGACCCCAAGTCAAGGAATGGAAGGACAGTCCAGTTTTAGAATCTGGAGAAAGGAAAGAAATATAGTCTCTTAGAGCCTAAAGTGGGATCATGTCCTTGCTTCTGCTTAAACTTGGACCCATGAAACTGATTTGGATGTGTTAAGCTTTCCACACAAGTCAGAGAGTGAATGCGTGCTGCTTCTGTGCTAAATTGTCAGGTACTTTGTTACAGCACATCAGTAACAATATGGTTCCTAACTAGAGCTCTCTTCAACCTCTCTAGCTCTCTTCCCCAGCCCCAGGGAAGACTACATTTCTCAGTCACTCTGTGAAGTTAACAGTGGACACGCTACTTGCTCTGGCCAATAGTACATGAACAGAAGTGACGTGCCTTTGTTCTGAGTAGTGGCACTGCGGCTCACATCCCCTGATGCCCGCTGTCTAAGCCAACTAGAACTTCAGCTTTGCCCCTGGTTGACTACGAGGAACAGAAACCCCTGACAACTTACACTGGACAAATCAGGCATGTGAAATCAACCTCTATTGTGTCAAGGAACTGAGATTTTGGAATTATTTGTTACTGAAGCACAACATATCCTAACATATACAAACTATTACCCAATTTGCGACCATGCCCCAGAACCGAGTGTCACCTGCGTCTGAGCATCCCTTCAGTCTTTCAATAATGAGGTCACCTTTACCCTACCCTTCCTCACTTCTGAACAGACTGTAGTGCACGCTACAGAACTGTTGAACGGCAGAAGTAAGTCTTAAAACTAAGTACCAACCACCTTCTGAGATCCCCAGGCTCCACTTCCTACTCTTCCATAGAGGACTGTGTTTGTTGGTGTTTGTCTCAGCAATTCTTTTTCCCTTGCGTGGAGGTGACCAATGTATCATTGCTCCTGTGCTGACACCAGTAGTGAGGGAGGTAATGAGTGGTCAGACATCAGTGTTAGATTTGCACTGATTACTTAAACTTAAATCAGTATTATGGCCTTGTATGACCTTGGCACCCATCCTACAGTCATGAAATGCAGTTACCATTTTTACCACCTTCCTTCTTTTTACCTAATCAGAGAGGCTTTTCTTTGACTTTCTCCCACAGAGGCTGCAGCCCTACCTCTCTCCCAACTCTTGCTTGCAGTTTTACACATGCATGGGAGATCAGCATTTACCAAGCTTTGATTTTCTTTAGAAAGCGTGAAGGAGCAACGTTGCAAAGACGAGTCTTCTGCAGCTAACCTGTGGACCTGCAACCTGGATCTTCAACGAGAAGTCAAGAGCCTTCTCCGACATGCCTCTGCTTTTCCACAGGGCAAAGTGCTCATCCGTGGGCTCCACCATGCCGTGTGATGTGAAGACTTATCTCTTCTGCAGCTATGATCTCACATGACCTTAGGAAGCCAGGGAAGATGTCAAAAGCAAGAAGCAACACGTTATCAGAACGCTGTTTCAAATTAAAGTTGCCTTTGTTGGTGAGGAAATCTGCTAAAAGCTGTTATTTGAAATATCTGTAGATAGTTTGGATCTGTGAATAATTGCTATCTGCACATCTCAAATCTCTGTGAGTTTCCTGCTAGACATATCTGCACGAGGTTATAAATAGTGTGGCGATGTCGCCCACTGTATAATATAGTCTCTCTGCCTTTACAACTCATCATGAACTTCTATGTAATTTATTTTTTATTGAAGAATTCCAATTAATGGCTTCCTGGTGATTTTAAAGCCTCAAATTATCAGTCTCTGAAAACAAAGCAGAGAACATAATTATCATAAACCGAGAATTTTTCATTTTGAAGCTTATCTGTTTGTGCTAAGTATCTTGTCTGTAAGTAATTAGTGCCTTATTTTTTTTCAGTAAAAATAATGACCATTCTACGCTACACATCCAAATTTTGTTAACTGCTAGATGTTCTGGGTGTATTATATTTGAATGGACCACCTTGGACTAGTTTTAAAGTATTTCATCAAATGATAATAGCAACAACAAAATACATCTGTTTGTCAGAATAAATTATGTGGCATGTATTTTAAAAACCTATTATATCCTTTTGCTTTCTTTCTAAGAATAAAAGCCTCAGAAAAATATGTACTTGCCATTTATTACCAGGGCTGCACAACAAGAAAAGACTCATTTTATCTGCCATTTATAATTCCTGACTGCTAATCACATCGATCAGCCAATAGCTCAGCTCTAGAGGGTCTTTTCTAGGGCTATTTCAAAATGCTTTCCTAGAGATAAAACAAAATTCACTGAAATTAAAACAATTTAAATGACAATGTCAGCAAAGCACTCCTTTAAATTCCTAGAACTTTCTCTGATTTGGAGGGGGTGGTGGGATTGGGGGTAGCAGTCCTCCCATGGATAAAATAGGAAGGATTCCATTCTGAGCACCCCAGTTGCTCTCAGACCAGGGGCTGTTGCGGGACAGTTCTCCCCCCCTCCAGCTAGGAACTGAATCTAGATGACTTTAGGATCAGCTCCTTTCCTTTTGAAAATATAACACTTGACAAATTAGACAGATGTTGATTAAAAATTTTTTAAGCTACAGACATACATCATGCAAAGCATTTGCTTTATAGATATAAAGTGTCCACTTTCTAAGTTTTAATACTTTCTCATATTTTTCTTTAAGTGTGTGTGTGTGTGTGCGTGTGTGTGTGCATGTGTGTGTGTGCATTTGTGTGTGTGCATATGTGTTGTGAGTCCTTAAAAGAGAAAATGTATATAACTGGATCTTACTTATATTATTTTTTGAGTCCTTTTCATTGCACAAATTACTATTTTACAACATTTTGAGCAGCTATGTATTTGCAATAGGGCTATGCATACCATTATTGTAACTGTTTTCTTTTGTCGCACGCATAGGAAAGAAGTCTATCGTTAAATTACAGATGTGAAAATTTTAAGCTTCTTTCTTTATGTTACAAAAGGGATGGATTAGGGTTGGGCTAACTAGTGGTTAAGAGCATGACCTGATCCTCCAGAGGACTGGAGTTAGATTCCCAGCACCCACACCATCAGGGGGCTCACCACTACCTGTAACTCCAACTCCGCAAGGTTCAATGCCTCTTCCATCCTCTCAGGGCATATACACTCACAAAGATGCATGCTCACACATAAAGAAAAACAAACCTTAAAACCTCCCAGTAGAATGGGAAAACAACCACAGCACACTGCTCCATTCTGACTGGGCTAGCATGTCTGCTTACTCTCATGACCATGGTGAGGAATGTCACGCCACTGTGCAAGTCTGTGCCATCTAGGGGACACCATTATATTTATTCAAATATTTTTGGCAAATTTATAGTTCAAAATGCTTAATAAACACATACTAAACATCTATGCCGATTTATTTGTGTTTACTTTCCTAAATTTTGAAATGGAATTTGAAGTTGTTCCTCATCTCTGCATATCAATTTATAATACACCCTGTGTCTTACCATAAATAATTGCAAAATGTTTGTTTTGTTGTTTGTCATTCAATTTTGTTAGTAACATTGACATCAGTTTTTCAGCTTTTATTTTTATGTGCATGGGAATTTCGTCTGCATGTATATCTGTACACTACATGCCTGTCTGGTCGCTGTAGAGAAAACAATAGGGTGTCAGATACCCTGGAACGGGAGTGATGCGGGATTGCCAGTTACCGTGTGGGTGCTGAGAACTGAGCCGCCAGTGCTCCTGCCACTGAGCTATCTCTCAGCCCCAAGTGTTTCAGTTTTATGTAGAGTATTTTCGTATATTTTGACATATATAATCATTTTTATACATCAAGACTATTAACTACAGAAATATCTCCTTCTATGCATTTTACTGGCTTTGTTTAATCAACTTATTCCTTGAAATTAGTAATAATTGATCAAAGCTTAAAGGAAGAAGTGGTGTTACACATTTCTACCTCCAAAGTATGAAGCTATTTTCCTAAGACTGTTCATCGGTCAGCCACTCTGCTATCTGGAGAACTGTGTGGGTATATGTGCTGAGTTCCCAACTCCATGAACGAGAGTGGGCTCCGCATGCCCGTATCTACATACCTCTAATGTTTTACATCAGCAGAACATGTCACTATCCAGACAGATATCCCGTTTCCTTTATAAACTCTCTGTAAGGTTTGGACTTTATGTGTAGTTTCTTTCCAAGGTGAGCTTTGCATTTACTTTGACATATTCAATATATTAATCTCTTATTTAGACTTGCACCAAATAGAGATCACTGGGAAATACTGATGCCTTCACAATAACCAGCCTTCTCATTCATGCGCACACTGGACTTTTACCTTTTTTGACGCCTTCAGGAAAGTTTCATGGTTTAATTCAATCATTTCTCCCTTTATCCACCTCGCTTTAGAGTTACCAGTGTCTAGTAACTTCCCAGCCTATAAAATTTGCACCATGTTTTCTTTGTAGACTGAAATAATTGATTAGTAGGATCAAGTGCTCCAGTTACCGTTCCTAGCTTTGTGATCTTGAAGAAGTCTTTAATAGCACATAGATCCAGCTATAAGTCAATGGGGCAGCAAGATGGTTCAGCAGTTAAAAGTGCTTGCCAGGAAGACTGGAAACATGAGTTTAATCCCCAGAAGCAACGTGGTAGAAGGAAAGAAACATCTCCGACAAGTTGCCCTCTGATGTCCACACGTGTTGTGACAAACATGTGTCCACATGCATACACATATACACAGCACGCACACACATACATGCACAAAGTAAATAATTTTTTAAATATAGTGTAACAATCATGTTATGGAGACTGTGGAAAATAACTGAGATTAATTTATAAATTCAGTGTGGCATATTGCACATATTAAGTCTAATAAACATGAATGAATGCTATCTCTGTGAAGGAAATGTGTCAAACAAAAACTCCACAGAATACACGGGCAAAGACGGAAGCACAGTACAAATAAGGAACCGGCATGACTGATTAAAACGGAAAAACCTTAAAGCAACAACTGCTGTTTGTGATAGAGAAGTGTTTGTCGGGGGCTCCTGTAAGAAGCAGAATCTGGTCTGGAAGCCATCCCCACACATCTGGTGGACTGCAATACTGCAGTGGGGTTTGATGTGAACAGAGCCCAGCATGGTCCCCAAGCCATAAGGAGGTTTTTCCTATAAACATGAACAGTAACAACCCTGAAGGGAAAGAAAACATTCAGTAATGTATTTCTAGCACAGGAGAATATATTAAACTCATCCTGAGCTCAAATATAGACCTCGTTTACTCCATAAATAACATGAGAAATTAGCGAAATTATCCAAATAATTCATAGTCTCTTCCAAAAGCAGCCCAGCACTTGGCCTGCAGTGATTTGCATATACGTAGATCTTTGAGCCCTGGCGCCCAAGCTGGATAATAGTTTCCATTCCCCACTTCTCTGTTGCATAGGCCCAGGCACAGTGCCTTAAAAAAGCCAAGGACTAACTTTAGCCACTGGCCCTGCTTTCAATAAAGCCTTATTTTAATAGAAACATTGTGTCTGTCTTCCAAGTCCTCCACCGTGTTTTAGGCAGCTTGCCAGCCGAAGGCAAGAAGAGAATTCTAGCACATTGTCCCCAAATTCCAGGCAGATCACAAAAATAAACTGTCCCAGGATGTATTCCTTTTAAGAAAAAATTGCTTATAAGGCTTGCTTTTCTTGTTTGCCTTCCTCCTTCCCTTCCCAAACACTTTCCTCCTAACATCGCACTGTGAAGCTGCCGTCTGTCTCAAACACACACACATACACAAAAGGGAAAGTCACTCAGGACGAACACAGGGAAGAAAAAAAACTTGGACGCCAGTGGGCTGTTAAAGGATGTGACCTCTCCATTCCAGTCCTGCCATACAAGAAAAACAAACAAACAAACAAGCAAATAAATAAATAAATAAATAAATGCCCCTTTTTTGTTCTACCCAGGGAAGCATTTGTTAGACACCATCCTCTGATAAAAGATGGTTCACAGTTATATTGTGCGGTAAGGAAAATGGCCTGAAGACCACAGGTCAATTGAAAAAGTCCATAAGTGCAACCCAGTCAGATCCACTTGAGTCAGAACGGCCAGAGACACACACTAAATGCATCTCTTTAGGACAAAAACAACTGGAATGTGCCATCATCCTGCTTCGACCTTTGAGGAACTACCTATTGCCTGAGGAACTGGGTGGTTGCACCCTGCCCGGCACAGAGTGCAGGGCTTGTCCTTCCTCCCTGTATCTCACAGGTTGCTAGTGATTCTGTGCCTTCAGTCCCTCCTTCATGTCCTCATTCACATGGAAGCTCTTCCTTCTTGGGTCAGAAAGGCCATCTCTGTCTACGCTGCGAAGACAAGGTCCAGAGTACCATGGACCAACTGCCTATTACATCTTAGTTCTCACATTATTGAAACAGCCTCAGAGTTTAACTTGCCCAGTTATGTGTTTCTTCTCCTGTCTCCTTCACACACAGCAGTGCTGTGCTGGCACTGGGAACCTCCACAAAGTGAGTGAGTTGAGTTACCTGCTCTCCCTTTGTACTGAAAATGGTGGATACCAAAGGGTGGTTACCAAGTCGCCCAATAACTTGAAAGAGCCCTGGCCATTGTACTCAGTATCGTGAAAGGGGTCTGACTAGCCTGAGGCACTCACCATTTGGTCAAGCCCAACCACAATCACCCAACTACTACCTAATATTTAGCATCTTGCTTTGTGTTGGGAAGAAGAGAAAATATCCTGTTCACGAAGAAACAAAACGCATCTGTGCTGAGTCCATCTGATTCCACTTATGTGCTGGTAAGGGACATTCTGTTTGGGAACCTGGGAGGAGAGAGTCAATTGTTCTGTTTGCTAGAAAATTCTAACATCTGTCTATGATCCAGAATGTCCCCCTGTCTTTCAAAGCACAGCCCCCCCCCCCCCACACACACACACCCCACACTTACTTCAGAATATTCTACTGAAAGGACCTTCCCGTTGTTCTTCTGAGAACTTGAAGGCCGAGTTGTCAAGCTTTATGATGTAGCTTGAAAAGAAGTTCAGGTAGGATTACCTGGCGTTCCTAGGAGAGAGGGGGATTGCCTTCATCTGCCGTAACTGGCAGCGGGCAGTCTATAGGACTGCGCTGCCAAGCAGTTCTTTCAAAGACAAGCTGATGATCCAGTGGAGAGCCGGTCTGCGGAGTGTTGGCTGCTGGTGGAAAAGAGAGCCGGTGGAGGAGAAGAGGTATAATGTGTGGTCACATTCAGAAAGCAGGCAGGAGAACGCATACTGCTTAGTCGGGCCAAGAGAAGGGGTAGAGAAGGAGTAGAATCAAACTTACAGGTGTGGTAGCGCACACGGCTGTTAGGATCTTGCTTCCCCGGCGATGGTGGAGAAGGCCGGTTCGTCTTCAGGACGTACAGTACATTTTATCCAGAGTGCAAAAGGGCCTTTCAACTGAGTAGCAACATGAAGGACCTGAGAAATTAAGCATTGCCCTCTGCTCCATGCCATGCTGTATTTCGAAGAGTTTAAGTGAAATGGACGAACAAAAACAAGGCGGGGGAGGCGACAGTAAGAGACGTCTGATATTCCTAAGCCCGTAATTCAGGCAGGGCTCCTCGCTACATGCTTTGCTTCTAGGCTGGAAGACACCTATGTCTGAAAGGATAAAGTGGTAGCCACTGTGTGGGAGTTTCTGTTTGTCTGCTGATATTCAAAGATCTTTCTTGAAGAAAAACAAAGTAAGGACTGGGTGTAAATTTGGGAGAAAAGACCGTAATGAAAGGGACAAGTTGGCCATATTTGCTCAATAAACAAACCACAAGGGCAAGACATAGGTGGGGTTTCAACGTTCCCCAACCTACAAATGTGATACCTCTTTACCTCTCACACATGGCCCAGCCTTGGACAATTGAAAATAACGTAGATACACCATTCCGTTAAACCTTTGTAAATGCTTCTACTCCAACAACCCACAGGGCGGAAGTGAGCCAAGAGTCTCTCAATGCAACTTAAAAGGTCAGCGGCATTCTACAACATTGAAAACATTATCCAAGGAGAAATGACTGTGAGATAGGACAAAGAGAATTAAGGCAATCTGTTGGTTCCCTACCAGTCCTAGAGGGCAAACTACTAATATTTACAAATGTGGAGGTCCCATCATGTCTGTTCAGGACATTGTCAATAAGGGCTTCTAAAAGAACTGCTTCCCCCAAGCTCCTTCCTACTGAAGCTATGTTACCCATGACAGGTTACCCTCTTGTGTTCATTACGTCCTCCTGAAGCCCACCTCTCCGGGTGGGACAGGGACTAGACCATGGAGCAGGGGCTTTCGATTTCTGTTCTTTGCAGTTCAGCGGTGTCAGGTGATGAGAGAGAGAATATGGGCCTTCAGCAGATCCAGAATGTTCCAGGAAAGCCAGTCTAAACAAGGCTCTAAGAAAAGTCACTCCAAATGTCAGCCTGGCTAACAGAGAAGCTGCAGGGAGCAGCAAAGACACAGCAGATGCTTCTGCATCTATCCCCTCTGACCCGGGTCCGTCGCTGTAATCTCCGTTAAGGTCAGTGGTGAGAGGCGACGGCATGGATGTTTGCCGAGGTCTCTCAGCGGTCCCTGCCATGAGCTGTCAAACCCAGGTAGTAGTTCAGAAGAAACGGACGGAAAACAAACCACAGCAGACCTGGATCTCAATAAGTTCTCCCAGCTTTTCTGAAATCAGTTACAGGCTGGGGCTATGTGTGGCAGAGGAGGGAGGAAAAGTGTGTGTGTGTGTGTGTGTGTGTGTGTGCTGCAACTTGGACTCTGGCCCAAACATTTTAATAGGTACGGCACAGGGAGAGAAAGGGGGGAATTAAAAAGAAAAAACTATTTAGCTAAGCAATTTAAAAATTCTTTGCAAAAAAAAAAAATAATAAAAAGGACTTTAACAAAATTGCAGCAGGAGCAGGTCTGTGAGGGTAACTTAGTCAAATACTCTGTGGATGGCTACAAACCTCTAATGGAAAGTTGTGTAAGTGGCTGAGGCCAAAGTAGGCATTAATTACAATGAAGAATCAGTTTAGAGTAGGCCACAACTAAATTGGAAGCTGGTCCTCTAGGTAAAACAAAGGAAGTGAACAGCAGCCTCAGATTTGATTACATGGCAATACAAGAAAAATGTGCTGTATGTTGTCTATTATTAAAGCTGCTTTGGGGCCCTGCGCTGGGTGCCTCAGGGATTTTAATAAAAAATTAGTAATAGGTCTGCTGCCCTGGCTCACTGTGGCTTTTCGGAGTATTTGTGGGTTCAGGACTGGGCCTGCAGTGCAAATTAAGTCATTTCAGACAAGCAGCCACTGAAAGCGTTACATGATAGCCAAGTTCAAATGCTGCGCATTGGCTAGGAGGACACAGTCCCTCACTGGAGGCCGATTCAAACCTTCAAAGAAAGAAAAAAACTCATCCAAAGAAGGAGAAAGAAGGAATGAAAAAAAAAAGAAGGAAAACACACACACACACACAAAAGCCACAGCCGTTACTGTGTAGCTTTGAATACTAGTCCTGATATATAAACCATAAAATACGCCAAAGGGTGAGTTAATGACAGAGAAGGCTGGAAGTCTGGGAGTTTTTCCCTACAAATGTTAACTCTATAACTCTTCTTTTATTGATATAATGATGTATTAATAATATTATCTTTATTGCTAATCTCACCGCTGGGTCCGTGATGTGACTGACTATATGTACCTGAGCCATGAAACATTAGCAAAAGTTTGCCCTGGTGGAGATTTCAAGCCTACAAATCTTCATTCTCTCGTGGACGAAACTGCAAATTATGTCCAGGGGAAGGTGTGTAAGGAGGCTATTTCCCACCTTCTCCTAGGTGTGCCACCGACACAGTGCAGTCTGGTGTTTGCTACTAGACACAGGCTCCGCTTCGTCTTTGCTAACAACACATGATGCATTTAAATTCTGCTAAGTGATGTGCAGATTGGTAACCTGCGGATGCTTAGGCCAGGGTGCTTTTGATCTTGGATACAGAAATGATTTAATAAAAAGACAGGTGGGAACTATCTTCCTGTGTGAGCACAGACAAGAGAGGAGGTTACGTTTCAGAAGGGAAAAAAAAGAAACACTTTTCTATATGTAATTAAGACATTTTCTGCTAGAGCTACTATCAAAGTTTCATAAATAAAAGCAATCCCAGTTCAAGTCAGACAGGAATATCCCCAGTCCAGTAAGGAACAACACCCAGAGGCAGAACCCACCAAATCTACTAGCAGAAGCTGTGGTTGTGCATATCAGGTGACTTCAGAAAGCCGGAGGACGTGCCCTTTGGTGCTACATCATCCCCTGCCCGAAGTCCGAGGAGCTCCACACCGGCTGCTTTAAGGTAGTAACTGCTATTGAACTGTTATCATCTGCTAAGGGCTGAATGAATCCTGAGAAGCCAGTCGAATAGTCGCTGTGGTGGTAGAAGAGGCTTGGGCTTTTCCAGCTGCATGGTTCATGAGGACTTCATTCTCATGAGTGAGATCCATGTTCTTTGTGTAGACAGGGTGGGTTCTCCTTCGCCCCGCTGCCTCCTGTCATGTGAGGACGTAGCAAGAATTCTTGGTCAGACATTGGCACCTTGATGTGGGACTCCCAGCGTTTCAAAGTATGAAACCAGCATTCTGTTCTCCATAAATTATCAAGTTGATAGTATTCTTATAGAAGATTAAAAACAATTATAAAATCAATCTTTACATGAATAGGGGAACAACATAGGAGAAGAACAGTGAGACAAGCTGAGCAGGGAGCTGCTCTACACAGACCAAGAGCAGTCTCATCAAAGTCACACCTGCCTAGGACTCAGCCTTCTCCCCTGGAGCAACTGAAAACAGTGGGCAATCCAGAAGATGCTCACAGTGGGAAATCACTTTGAGCTACAGCTGGCCCTGAATTAGGACCAGGGAAAAATTTCTTCTGGACATTTTCAAGGGACCGGACATGATTCATGTTTCATGTTGCTGTGACATTACTGAAAGCCACATCATCCTTTGGTTTGTCCCAGATTTCTAGTGGGCAAAGACTCATGAACTCTGCTTGTTCAAGTGTTCAGAAGGCAGAGGAGAGAGAAAGAGAGAGAGAGAGAGAGAGGGAGAGAGAGAGAGAGAGAGAGAGAGGAGAAGAAAAGAAAAGAAAAGAAAAGAAAAGAAAAAAAAAGAAAATTTGGACAGAGAATAAAAGTACCAAGAATACACAAAGCAGGCAACTCTGCCTTTATCTCTAGCATACAAAGAACTGATACTACTGACACTTGTTTAAAATTATCAACTGGAAGACACTAACAGGTGACTTTAGATCTTCTAGCCCCTTGGTTGGGGTGATCTTATCACAGTCCTTTCTTATTACATTTAAAAATATCTCGTGGCAAGGACTAATGTTTTGTACTCTAGCAATGATGCCAGCTTCAAAATCAACTACACTATCATCTGGTACTGAAAATGCATTACATCATCTTAAATATGTTCAAAGTAGGATACTCTATGTTTCAGAAGATGCACGATGACCTTGATAAGGATATTTCAGAGGCATCTCTCATCCAATCAATAGCAAGTTACTGAGTTATGATATACATTTATGCATATATAGGAACCTAAGAATAAAAACCTCAAAATGGAAAAAAAATCACATATTGAGATTTGAAGTAACGATAGACTACTTCTGTTTATACATGTATTTTTAAAACTCACCCTTGCAAAGTTGAAATTTTTCCATATTTCATTATCAATAGATAACCTAACAAAAGTAAAACTTCCCCAAAAGAAATAGATCTTTCTAGATCTATGCCATATGCACAAAACCTCCAAGCAGGGGCCCAATTAAGTCCGCAGGCCTTCAGTAGTTAAATAATAAGTATATGTGTTCCCATATTATTCAAAATATTTGTGTGGAAGAACAAAGGTATTGAAACTTGAATTCAATCAATCAACCCTTGGCTCCAGGTGAGTATAAAGAAAAACATATTTTCTACCCAAATGAAAGAAAAAAGAGACAGAAACTTCTTCATCTAACTTCTTTTTGTAAGGAATTTTAATTGATAAGCTTCAAAATTAAAATATTTAATTTTGCATGTCTATCTCAGGGAGAGATAGACATGCAGAATTTGTAAGTCCTAGAACCCTCAATCAACCTCAGCTGAGTAAGACAGAGACCAGGGTGGTCTTAGAGCTTACGACTTAACAATAGAGTCCTAATTCCTCATCACAGCCCCAGCACATGGTAGGTAACAACAGTTTGCTGACTGATTGATGGTAATGGCGGTGATGCCTGGAATGTTCATAAAGACAAAGTGATATCCATCCCTAGTGTTGGGGACCTCAAAGCATAAATAAAGCAAGGGAACGCTTCATGTCAAGAGACGTCAATCTTTAAACTGAGTACACAAGAAGTGTGTGTGTGTGTGTGTGTGTGTGTGTGTGTGTGTGCTCTATGTGGGCTGTGATGGGAGGCACGTGTGTGTTTAACCTTTAGATTTGTCTTTAGGAACGAAACACAGTCCTTCTGTGCAGACTGCATCTAAGAGGTGAGACAGACAGACAACAACCCAATAGCAAAGAAAGAGAGATGATAGATCTCAGACAGTTTCTGTTCCTCCGCTAAAACACCATGACCGAAAGCTACATGCTGTGGAAGAAAGAATTAATGTCAGCTTACCTGTCCTGATATTAGTCCACCCTGAAGGTAAGTCATGACAGAAACTCAACATGAAGAAACTGAGGCCGAAGCCACAGAGAGGTGCTGATTACTGGACTGCCCTTCATGACTTTCTCAGTCTACGTTCTTATAGCACCCAGGACCTCCAGCCACGGTGGTTCTATCACAGTAATGTGGGCCTGCCCCTATTGGCTTGCCCACAGGCCAGTCTTGGGTAGGCATTTTCTCAACCGAGGTTCCCTCGACTCTATCTTGCGTCAAACTGACAAAGAACTCCCATCACGATTGGGCCCTTGACACAGAGACATGGCACTATTCAACTACAACCTTTCCTTTCTGGTTTGCCCCCAAGATGATGTGCTAAGATTAAAATTATCATACATAACATTTCAACTCTTAAGACAGTCTTTAAAGATTTAATTACTTTAAAAGCTTAGGAGATAGATGAGAATCTCTTGAGTGGAGTTTGTGTTTTGTCTTCTAAACCACTAAAGAGAGTGACAACAAAGGCCAAAGATGTAAGCAAAGTTGGGAAAGATGGCACAAGCTTTCCCTTATACAACAGAATGCACACAGAACACAGCTAGAAGAAAGCTACTAAGCTTCCCTGGACTTTCTGGGCACAGCTCATATTATTAAATTTTCTTCAAATTATAAAACTTATAAAAATTTTCCTATGAATTGAGCAAGGTTTCAACACAAAGAAACAGAAGTGCCCGAAAATAAAGCTAATTGTCTGTGATCCCTTACTGAAATAGGAGAAAATTTTTTCACTAAAAACAAGAACACTGATTGTTGTTTTCAGATCAAAAAGGGGCAATGATCACAAAGCAGAAGGAAGAGTGCGAAGGTAGGTATGTGTGTAACAGGTGCACATGTGTGTGTCTCTGTGTGTTTAGTTTATAAACATGGGTGTACAGCACACAAACACATTCAAGTTAACTTCTAGATGGGAAACATACATTGAGTAATGTCATGTACAGTCATAAACAATAAATTTACCCTGAATTAAATTTTGAGATTTCTCTTTCAAATTTCGTGAGTCTTCCATTTTCATAGGGAATGAATACATAATTAATAAACAAATAATGAATAATAAGGGATAAACAAATAATGATTGATAAATAAATAATAAAGAAATTAATTCATTGACAATGAGGGATGGTGTTGACGAAAAATCAGCCTGCGTATGCCCTCTAAACACGGCTGCTCCAACAACAAAACTGTTGGTTTGCTGTTGACCGTGTCCCCTTCCAGGTTCTGATCAGCACAAACAATTTCGTCTCATTTTTGCTACTACTGAAGAAAAAGTGCAGCTACACTCTCAGCATTAGGGCTCACTTTACTTCCCTCTGTCCTTTTTGCGGTCTTAGACTGTGGCACCCATTCTACTGACCGTCAGAATGCATCCCTTCTGAAAGCAAGCTCCGGGACTCGGGGGACACAGGGGAAGCTGCAGCAGAATGCAGCCTCTTGTTATGGAAACAATTATGTGGCAGATTCCACTTAGTTAAAAAAAAATGAGAAGAGAAGCCTTGCAAGTGGGGTCTGGGAATATGGCTGAATCCAGCTCAAGATGCCCAGGCCCACAGAGACAGTTCTACTCTCAAAGCTGTAAAGAGCAGATAGTGTTTGTTGTTCCCTCAAAAATAAAATAAATAACTACTACTTACACCAGACACTTGGCATCCGTTAGTTGCTGGTAGTCCTTTGTCGGGTTATGTCCCCGTAAGATTTCCCTTTTCCACACAAGCCTGTGTATAGGTATTGTCCTTGTTCAGGTCTTGTTTAGGCAGAAGGCAGGACTTCCTGAATGCAGCTTCTCTGAAACCACATAGCAACCTTCCTCTTCCTCTCACTCTTAAATCCCTACCCAGCCCTTCTGCTATGAGCTCTGAGCCTAAGTGCAGGAGCTTTGTTGTGGATGTAGCAGCTGGGGCTGGGTACCACATGGCCTCTTGTTCTGCATTTGGATCAGTTGTGGTTTTCTGTAATGGTCTCCATCTATTGAGAGGATATATTTCTTTGATGAGGGGTGAGACCTATCAAGATTGAGAATGGAAGAAATATTCTTCCCTGGGGAAAAACTTCCAATTTGGTTATTGAGCTCCAAGTGGACAGCCCAGAAATCATATGCATACAAGTAACACTGTGCAGATTATACAGGTTGTGCGTGTGTGCGTGCGCACACACACACACACACAAACACACATACATACACACTAATAAATAAATAATAAAACAATAAATAATAATAAAATAATAAAGAAATAAAAAGCCATGAATTTGAGAGAGGGAGAGAGATAGAGAGGGAGAGAGAAATGCATGGAAAGGATTGGAGGGGAAAGAGGGAAAATTATAAAATTATATTTTAATTTTGAAAATAGAAACAATTACAAAATGTTTTGTTCAAGCTATATTTTTTAAGTCAATAGTTAACATCACATAAAAAATTTTAAGTAAATGGTTTTAAACATTTAGTCATGACTTTGGGAGCTGAAAATATTGACAAGAAAACACTGAAATTCAGATTTTAGGGAGCTTTAGGATCAACATTAAGCACATACCATACACAATGTGCTAATCAACAGAAAAGAGGCATTGGTAGGTCTCATAGGGTTTTCTAAAGTGATGTCTCATGAAGCATATATGAAAAAATCCAAAGTTCAGCCTCCAGGAAAGATACTAGTGGATGTTTCCCAGACTTACCTTTGTACTATTATTACACACTATGTCTCTTCATTAGACGCTATACAAAGTCATTCATCTGGGCTCTCACTAATTTTCTCTCTATATCATTAATGAATTTGTGATGATTTGAATGAAAATGGGCCCCATGGACTCATATATTGAATGTTTGATCTTCAGCTGATGGAACTCTTTGGAAAGGATTAGAAGGTGCAGCGTCATTGGAAGAAGCGTGTCACCGGAGGTAAACTTTGAGGTTTCAGTATCATTTCCTGTGTTTGTACTCCCTCCCTCCACTACCTTCTCTCTGCCTACGGTTGTGGATCAAGATGTGTGCTCTCAGCCATTCTCTCACCACCATCAAGGACTCTGACCTTCTGAAACCATAGATAAAACAAATACTGTAATTTATAAGTTGCCTTGGTCATAGTGTTTTATCAACAGCAATAGAAAATTAACTAAGCTGGAGTTAAATCAAGATTTCTGGTTCTTATTGCCCCAGCTTCAACTGGTTTCTCCAGTTCATGGGACTGGAAGATTTTTTTCACCCTTCTTGAATATGCACTAACAACCTTCTTTGTCAATATGTTCACAGACCGACAAGCTAATCCAGGTTTGTGGTGAGCTAACATTATGCTCCCTCCAACTCTGTAAGCTGATTCATGAGTTGGTCGTTCTGCAGGCTGTTGCTAGTGCCCAGTGACTAGCCAAGGAGAAATGCTAAGGCTCTGACCACACTTGCCGAGGTGAAACAAGAATTTCAACCATGCAAGGCCTCTTCCACATACAGCAATGACACCCAATCTTGTGCTGGTCTAGAGCAGACAGGGTATCTGAGATAATACCCAGTTCCCATCCTGTTTTTCCTCAATTATGCAGAGAGCTGGGAGGTTCTTCACCCACTTGGAAAAACATGGCTTCTTTTCTAACGTGGACAATCTCTGACTTCAATCTTGAGATCACAGACCCTGGGTTTTTAACTCAAGCCCCAAAACAGGATGTTTCTTACTTTCCTGTCATTGCCTTTGGTCTAGAAGCTTCTTGTGATATGTAACAAAGTAATTTTTAATTATTATTTCAATACTGCCTCTCAAGTTGTCTCTGTTTTTCTATTAAAACATTGATATGGAGAAATAAAGGTGGATAGTTAAGAAAAGTAATTGAGCCCAGGCCTGGAGTCAAGAGTTGGACAGGAGGATCTCTGGAGCTTGCTGGCCACCAGGTTTGTCAAGAAAATAGGCAGCTTCAGACTCAATGAGAGACTATCTTGGGGGAATATGGTAGACATCAATTAAAGACGAAATGACTTCCTCCTCTAGCTTCTATACCCATGCATAAGGAACCACACATTCCCACACACATGCATCCAACACACAAACAAAAAAAAAACACACAAAAAAACAAGTACCTGGCAACTCTAGTGCTTCTTAACATTGAAGGATAGACTCAACTAGAAAGCTTTGGGGTAACGTAGATGTTATTTGGAAGGCATCTCTTTGAAACTGGCAACAGAGGTGTATTTGTTGTGGTGTGTTGTTGTTTTGCAAGTTGCATCTCTAGCTGCAGCATTCAGTTCTTCAGCATTGGGATGAGCAGATGAACTAAAAGCAGCTACTTTGACTGTGAGGATTCCACTGTAACTTACTGCATCAACAAAAGAAACTGAGGAGACACATTTGCAAAACAAACAGCATTCTCAGACATGCAGGAAGCAAACAAACAAAACCCCCTTATTGTATTAGGCGGTTTCTTACCCTAAACCCATAGGGTGAGGGTGAGACAGGTTTAGTATCTGTAGCCATCATGAATAGACGAACACCACACATAGCAGCCCTTGTGTTAGCTAGTGATCTCTTTCTCCTAGTTAGCTTCAAGAAGCCAAGCTGTGTTCTGCCATGAGAACACCTTTTATGATTTTCCTATCTTAAAAATGATTTGTTTATTTTTATATTATGGGTTTGAATGCTTGCCTGCAGGTATGTGCAAGACCTATGCTGAGGCCAGAAGACGGTGTTGGAACTTCCGCAACTGAAGTTAAAGATGGTTGTAAGCTGCCGTGTAGATGCCAGGAACTAAATCTCTGTCCCCTGAAAGAGCAACCAATGCTTTTTATGCCAGAGTCACTTCTCCAGGCCCTACATTTAAAACAAATCACTATTACTGATCTCCATTTCCTTCAACTTTGAAATTCATTTATTCAATATTCACACCGTAAGTATCTATTGAGAAATTATAATATTCCAGACACTATTGTAGGTACATGGAAATAAGTCAGTACAAGGAACACAATAGGCAAAAAACTTCACTAACCCTCTTAGAGCTTATAAGCAAAGATATTCAAATAACAATTAATAAAATGTATCGTATATATTATTGTCAATAAACTTTATTAAAGAATTCAACAACAGAACAAAGCAAGGGAGATGCAGGTACACGGTGCGGATTAGTCTTCAATGTGAAGTCAGGTAGCTAAAGAATAGGAATCATTGGGGAAGGAAGTTTTGAGGTGTGACTTGGTAGGGAGGGAGGTGAAAACGCCAAGAAGAAAATACTCTCCGCGTGTAGGTAAAAATCGGGGAGCCTTGTGGGAGGAATAGATTGGCATTCTGGAAGAAGAGATGTAATCTGAGACCCTCTTGAGCCACTGACACAAACTTCCTAAGTGACCACATGCAGTGTAGAAGAACTAAACTGGATGCTGAATTGGAAGTAGATCATAGGCCCAGGAGAGCTGTGTAGAGGCTGTCAGAGTAGTGCAGTGGAGAGTGGACGGGGGCTCGCACCAAGGTATCCAGCGGCTGAGTTGTCCTCAGATTCCAAAGGCACTCCCAAGAGCTCGCTCCTAGCAGATCTGAGATGATAGCAGTTAGAGCCGGAACAAGAATGATGACAGGCTTCTGTCCTTACAATGGAAAAGCTGCGGTTACCAAGGACAGACATTAGGAGACACGGAATAAAGTAAAGGTGAAAGGGGAGAAATGTGGAGCTTGATATGTCTGTTAGACACGCATATGGATGGGCCTAACGAGCAATAGGATATAGACTTCTAGAGTTCTTAAGGAAATATAGAGATTAAATAAGAAATAACGTAGCTCGACTTTTTTCCTTTATCATTTGAAACTATTTGAAAAACCTGTGATCTATAATTAATTTGTCCATATTTCAATTCCTTAAGGTTATAAAACCTAAATGCCCTTTGGCCAAAGAATGGATAAAGAAAATGTGGCACTTTTACACAATAGAGTACTACACAGCAGAAAAAAAATAATGACATCTTGAAATTTGCAGGCAAATGGATGGATCTAGAAAACATCATATTGAGTGAGGTAACCCAGACCCAGAAAGACAAATATCATATATACTCACTCATAAGTCACTTTTAGACATAAAGCAAAGAAAACCAGCCTACAGTTCACAATCCCAGACAACTGAGACAAAAGTGAAGACTCTAAGAAAGACATACATGGATCTAATCTACATGGGAAGTAGAAAAAGACAAGATCTCCTGAGTAAATTGGGAGCATGGGGACCATGGGAGGGGGGTGTAGGGGAGGGGAGAGGAAGGGAGGGGAGTAGAGAAAAATGTAGAGGTCAATAAAATCAATAAAAAAAGAAAAAAATACAAAAAGAAAAGCAGACAGACAAATAGAAAGAGCCTGACTGGCCCATTGACTGACTGACTGACTGACTGACTGACTGATTGATTGATTGATTGATTGATTGCCTTTCTAGATTCACAGTCTGAGAAGGCATGCATCCCTAGGCTAGACGGAGGGCACATTCCTAAACCGCTTTGAGTCAAATCCTAAGACCTCTTCATTTGTTTTTCCAGACACACAGTCTTTTAATGCTTCCCAGTCATTCTTGGTAGATCTTCCATTAGAAATGGCTCATAACATTTTAACTTGAAGTTTATCTACCTCCAGCCTTTGAAATAATTAAATATTTAAATGCTCAGGGACACTGGCTTGTGTGAAGGAGGGATTCTTTTGCAATGCAAATTTTTACTCTTAATTTCTCTGCTGGGTAAAATAAGAGTTACAGGGATTGTGTTCGCTTCTGGTGCGTGTAGAATAGAATCCTGCCCACATCATCTGGGTTGTGGAATGCCCAGTGGGCATCAGAAGATACCTCTCACAGAACCATCACAGCTAGAAAGAGAGGAGGAAAGTAAGAAAAAGGGCAATAAGTTGCCCATGGCGATCTGATCACTGGCCTTTTCTGCCATATGGGCCACTCTTCCTGGGAGGAGAACAAGGCTGGAGCCTCCTAAGAGGATTCACAGACACAGGACTCGCCAAAGCTGGGCAGGCTGAAGCTCACAGGTGACATCATCTGGGCGTTGGCTTGTCTGCTTGAGTTTGTACCACTGAGAAGCCTCACACCAACTGCCCAGCAAGAAGCAGGAAAAGCATTCAGCGCCATTCAGGAAACTCCAGGCCCCCGGCCTGCAGTGACCTGCTACCTGTGGGGAATCGGTTGTGTTTACATCTACTAAAGAAGGGCTAATGTAAGGGGCCGTATTTACATCCACCTTTGTCACCCTTCCCCTACACTTCTTACATATTATTGTCCCATGGTTTTTCTCCCCTAAATTATCCTCCGACAGGCAAATATTTCTCTAAGACTTTATTTATTTACTACAAGAAAACACGGGAGACCGTCTTTGTTCCTGACTTCAGTTTTCAGAATGTACGTGAGCGCCTCTGAGCCAGCGTGGACAAAAGAGTGGGAAGGGTGAGCAGCTGCAACGTCAGGATTCCTCAGAGCTTCCCCTTGCCTTCTTCATTTGCATTAAGTTGGTCATGACCTTCCAGGTGTCTTTCGGGTGGAAGTGTGTGCTGGACCATTTGGAGCCGAGCCTGCTGGTCCGTGTGGCCCTCCTGACATCAAGAGGCAGCTTTTAAAAGAACAGAGGCACCTTGTCAGGGCTCAGGGGTCACTAATAGCCTGCCTTGGGCCTTCCAATGGGTCATGTTCAGCTTCCTCGTCCAACACAAAGAGAAAGGCGGGGGAAGCAGGGGAGGTGGGGGATAATTATCATTCTGGTGTTTTTTTCCCGAGGCCCGGAGTTATGCTCCATGTCACTGTGTTAATGTGCCTGCAACCAGGGAGACACATAATGCTCCTCTCAGCCCTGTTTATTAGCAGGATCCATTTGCAAAAGGCCCTTCTTTTGTGCCACAATATGAATGTGCTTTGATGGCAAATAATTACAGCAGTCCTTTTGACATGAAGATCCACAGGCTGCCCTAGTTAAGCCAGTAATTAGCCTGTCCTCCTTTTTTTATTATTATTATTGAGAAACTAGGAATTATCCTCATATGTGCACCGGCCACTGCCTTTTCTCCTGTTTCTCAGCTCCCTCGGCTCCCTCTCTCCTACTCGCTCGCTCCTTCCTTTCTTTCCCTCGGCTCCCTCGGCACAGTGGATAAGCGGAATGCAGCTGCACAAAGGCAAGATAAAGCTAGACCATCAAGATGATGAACAATCTGGATGAAGAGCCTTCAAGACGCGCACAAAAGCTGGAGAAGTGCGGCTGATGTAGGCCTGGACAGCTGAAGAATGCCGCGGCCCCAGGATGAATGGCCTCATTTGTGCATATACAGATTCTTCACGATGAATAAAACCTGAGTGGAGGTCACAATAAATAAACTTTTCCCCCCTTCTTCTTAAATAATAATTCAGGTTCCCAGCACCAAACAGCTGTAAATTGAAGGTTGTGCTTAGTTTTCTCAACTCTCAAAGGGGATAATTAAGTTAAGATCACATTGTTTGATATATTAGTGTAATGATGAGCTACTATATTCTGCTTGTTTCAAGTTATTTTAGGTTTTTTTTTCCTTCCCATTATCTGTTTTTTTAATTACATTTCAAATACATTTTAAATGTAGGAGCAGCAGTTCCAAAATAGAGTTCGCTGTGTGTTTGGGTCCTTTCGAAATGTACTCATAGAACGTTTAATTAGAGCAGTGACAGTGTCCTAGGATCGTATGGAGGTAGAAATATCTATGTTATCCGACTAATTCTGACATGATCTTGCCAAAAGGCTGCAATAGTTAGAGCTCCATTACCCTCCAAGAAGCTCCTCTGCCAGGATTTCTTGGTGTGATCATGTCAGGATGCGGGAAGATTTTTATAGTTTTGTTTAAGATCACTGATGAGGCAAAGATCGGGTCTGATGCGTGCTCTGATTAGAAGGTTCCTGAAAACCAGACTCAACGTTTCATAAAGGAATTCTGCCCAGGGGAGAAGCTACAAACAGTGGCCCCTTGTGTCCAATAATGCTCATGCCCATTCGTGAAGTCTTTACAATAAAAAGGCCCAAATAGTATTTTGCGTTTTATTAATGTAGGGTAGATTGCCATCTTTTTCCAATACTTTTTGAGCTGAAAATACATTAGAAAAATTAGAATGTCTTTGTCAAAGAAGAGAAACAATATATTTATAGAAAGTATTCTCCACGTTTTTGGGTGGTGGTGGTGGGGTGAGTGACCATAAAGTGTTCTTGATTACAACAACAATCTTTAATTACTGAATATTTTATTCGATCAAACAGTTGGTTCTTTGATTGTTTCACCACCCCTGCCACTAGCACCACCACCATAACTAGTGCCAGTCTACAGTAAGCTCAGCAAGCTTGCCGTTCGCACATTCAGAAGGGTCTCCATATTTGAACTGGGATCAAAGACTGTTTATGAGCAGAAGTGCTAAGGGATGACCAAAAATATTGAGAACCAGAAATGTTCTTATAATCTACCAAAGAATAGCTGCTGGAAGTTCTTAGCTCTGGAAACTTTTAGCTCAGGATAGCCCAACCATAACATGATGGAAAGCTACCCTTCGCCTCTAACCAAGAGGGACCAAACATACAGAGCAGGCAAGAAAAATCCTGTCTGTCTGTGCAATCCAAGAAAGTCTGGGCAACAAAAAAAAAATCAAGCCTAGTGCCAAAACAAAAAGCATGAATCCCTAGGAGAAGGGTCTGAGCTCATCCACAGTCTGTAACCCGGGCTGGGCATTCGATTTGTTAAGATTCACCAAGTCTGTTTGGTTTTGTCCCATCCAACACAACACACTGTGTGTGTGTGCATGCATTGACTCTCAAAAAATATCAAGCATTGCTATTCTGTGAGCTGCCATTTTAGGACTAGGTTTTAAAGGCTCACATACAAATGTTATCCAGACTATGGCCAAGGAGAGTTGGTTTAGGGTCAAAAGTGAAGTGGTTCAATAAATGTTTAGACACTGGGAGTGGGCCTGTCTCGATGCTCGGATGTCTTTTCAGCATCTCTCTCTCTTACCTTTCGCCTTAGGACACAGTCATTTTACCCTTAAATTCACCACTGAGTGTCTTCTATATATGGGAGTCTTTCCCACTCCACGGTTTCTAGCTGAGAGATAAACAGGTCAAACTCCTGTATCTATAGAACGTACATTTCAGTGGGAAGAAATCGCTAATAAACAGTCGTGTGCATGATGAGATAAACGTTCCAATGGATGTTACGGAAGGAAGAGGAAGGTGTGGGTCATACAGACTGGTCTGTGGAGATCTATTAAATAAGGAGACACTAGGTCAGAGGCCTAAATGGAGTGAAGAGCCAGGCATGTGTCTGAAAAAACTTCTCAACTAAACGCAGCCCAAGTTCAAAGGCCTAGGGGAGACGCTTGCCCCATATGGACTTCCAGGAAGGAAATCAGCTGAGAAGGGGTGAGCAAGGAGCTGAAGGCAGAGAGGTGCTCGAGGATGCATAGACGAGGTCTAGATCACACAGGCCACTCCGGCCATGCTGACAGAAATCCTTCTTGTTATGTAGTCACACTTAGATTTTAGGTCATAGACATGAGACACTAAAAAGAATATTCAGAATGATGGGAGGCTAGTTGAATCACTGGACTAGCAAAACTGTGGCACAATTAAGAATGACACATGCAGGGCTGGAGAGATGGCTCAGTGATTAAGAGCGCCGACTGCTCGTCCAGAGGACCCAGGTTCAATTCCCAGCACCCACATGGCAGCTCACAAGTGTCTGTAACTCAAAGATCTGATACCCTCACACAGACAAACATTCAGGCAAAAACAACAATGCACAGAAAATAAAAATAAGTTTAAAAAGAATAATATATACAAGTACAAACAATACTCTCTCTTCGTCTGCTCTAAAATTAGGTAGTAAAGACACACTAACAAGCAAAAATACATAGATGCAAAAGCAGTATGCAAAAACATCATTCACCATTATTACTTACCGAGGAAATACAAATCAATACCAGTAAATATCAATATATGCCTTTTAAAACTGGTCAAATTAAAACAGGCGACATATAATGCTTACAAATTATGAGACAACCGAGGCTCTCACTAAATTCTAGTGGAAAAACAAAATGGTAAATCTCTTTGGACTAGAACTTGACAGTCTCTCATAAAGTTGAGCTTGCTGTGTGACCCAGCACCTATACAAGGGAAATTTCCCAGCTGTATCCCTTTGTACTTTGAACACACAGAAACTTGTGTTCAGGACTCGAAAGCAGTTTCCTTTGTCGTCACTAAACTTGAGCGACCAGTGGAGTAGCATCAACACTCCTTTGAGACCATCCTCCTCAGAAACAAAAGAGAATGGCCTATATGGAAAAAAAAACATAGATGAAAGCTCAAAGCACCTCATTATGAAAAATGAGCCAGACTCCAAAGGACAAATGCTGTATGATTCCATCCATATGCCATTCGCAAAGACGGAGAATTATGCACTTGGTAAACAGATCAGCTAGGCTTCCACGAGGCCAGGAGGAGGAGGAAGGATATTGATTACCAAGAGAGATGAGGGCACTTTTTGGAGTGATGGGAATAATCTGTCTTAATTATTAGAAGGTTACACATTGCATAGCTTTGTCAAATAATATACACCTACATGCATAAAGAGAATATTTTTGTATATGAAGTATGTGAAATATGGATACCATTTTATTTGTAAGTCAGTTTTTTTTTTTTTGGCGATATGAGTGGGAAAAAGGGAGAGCTTTTCCCAAGCTGGGGAGTAGGATTCCACACATCAGCACTACCTCAGCCCAACCCCTGAATTTCACACGTGGGCATCCAGACAAAGCAGAGCTCATGCCACTCCTGTTCAACAGTCTCCAGTGACAGGGAGGTAATCTATTGAGCCTACAAAACACAACCTCTTCCTTCTCATTTCGCTCCACAGCTCCCCAGTGCATCACATCTCAGCATCAACACAGATGCTTATTAAGCACCTACGATTTCCAAGGCACGAAAACCAGATACATGAAGATGTTTTTCTACTCTTTAAAAGCCCAGGATTCAATTAGGTAAAGGAAATATGTATATGAAAAGATAAACCAAAATGTAGGGCAAGATACAAAAGGTGTCACTTAATTGGCCCAAGCAATTACTGTCATTCAAAACACAAGTGCTCCGTCTTGGAAAGTAATTCTTCTTATTATCATTCATTGAAAGCCTATTATCTACCACCTCCTTCCCAAGCCTCAGCCCATTTAATCTTCAAAACAGCTCTAAGATGTGAGTTGCTCTCTACTCACAAATGGGGAAACAGAGCTCTTTTGGGAAGAGCCATTGATCCATCATCCCTCAGCTGCTGATCCAGGATGCGAACTCGGATCTGGTGGCAAAGCGTGTCGGGTTTGGTTTGGTTGGCTTTTTTTTTCTTCTGCTTCTTCTTTCTGTGTTTGTTTTGTTTTTCTCTCTTGACTGAGTTGGTTGATGAATAGTCTGGAAAGAGGTAGAGAGCCTGGCTAAATTTTACAGGGCTCGAGACCCCTGACACCCCGAGAGCAAACCTGACTGAAAAACAACAAAACGGCAAGACTTGTTTTACAAACAGCGTTAGACTGCAAACTCGCTACATGCCGGCTACCAAATATTTTACAGGAGGTTTGGTGTATAAATAGCTGTGTTTCGTTTTTATCCATACCTCATCTCAAAATTAAGTCAAAACATTTCAAACATAGCTACCTCTCCTGCTGGGATGGATTTTCCGTATTGGGAGTTTTCTTCAGATGGAACTCAGGTTGGCTTAGGTGAGTTTTGTCCTATTGTAAGCCACGTAGACAGTCCTCAGATGATGGGGAAATGCAATGATACCCTTCACAAAGTACAAATAATCACACCTGTGGACTCCTTTATCACAAGGGATAGTCACACCATGCAAATGTGAAGCTTTGCTGGCTCATACTTCCTGATCGACCCAAAAGGAATGGCCTTCTTTCACGCACCTACATCTCACTCTCTTTGTAACCTGCTGATGCTCAGACAGCTTTGAGGTAGGTAGGAAAAAAAAAGAGAGGATTTTAAATGGTGCATATACTGTAAATAAATAAAATATTTTTAAAAACGTGTTTCAGCCACACAGGTTCAGTTCATCTAGTCGGTCAAGCTCATGCACGCTAAGAACATTTAAGAAGCAGGCAGACAGCAGGTACTTTCAGCTCTGCAAACTGTACCACTGTGTGGTAGTGTAGAGGTAGACACCAGTCCTTGGCTATGACAGAGCATAGATGTGCGCCAGTAAACTCTGTTTATTAGAGAGGGCAGTTCCCTGATCTACCACGAGTGGGTCCTGGTGCTGCCCTGCTCTACACAGCATTAGGTTGGACCTCAGAAATCCTAAGAGTTGCAGACAATCTAGGGATTCTTCCAGTCTTTAGCAGCAGACTCACCGTCATCCGTTTCATTCCACCCTGCCCTCTATTCCCTGTGTGGTCTCCTTACTTGACCAGCACTTGAACTGCCCATGGATTTCCATTAGCAGCTATGGCAAAGGAAGTGGATTTATTAACTCTTTTTCCTCACTCGATATCCTCATTTGCAGCCAAGTGTATACTAGGGAACACAGAACGAGATCAATACCCAGTATGGAACAAGGAGGCACACAATGTTAGTTACCCTGTTCTCTGTCTTCCCTCACGTCACGTATGGTCACGTGGTTGCCTCTTCCTCTCCCTCTGAGCACCTTGATTTTCATTTTCTCTGACCCAAAACAGTGCATCCACCTCACATTTAACACGGGGATCAGTTGATTATGATTATTGTTATATGATAATCAGTTGATTATGATATCAGTTGATTATGGCTGAGTTGGTAAAGACTTCTTTTCCAAGCGCGGTAAAGTAGCCGGAAGAAGGGTTAGTCTTTGTAAAGGGTTCTCTCCCTTCTGTTCAGACCCCAGTGCACCAAGGGGATTATCAACCTGAAACTTGCTTTGAAATTCTCCTTTGGATCTTCTCCTGGTTCACTGCACTTGGCATTTTAGCGCTGTTTGTAAAGTGGTCATATAATTAGCTAAGCTATTCATGTCTCTAAAGCTGAGTATTGTGGACGCCATATTATCTAGAACTCCTTCTTAGAAAGAACTAAATGAGGGGAAGAGAGAGAACATTGATATAGCTGCTGAAGAGCTTCAAACAACTGAGCAGGCCCCAGCCCTGTTAAACACCTTAATCTTGGTTGTTTAATTAGCTTTCCTCGAAACAGTTCACGGGACCCACCAGGAACCATTGAGTAGCCACTCCAAAATTCTCCTCAGTGTCCATAGTATGGAAGAGCACATGAGACCTAAGGCTCCTGATTGATTTTAATATGCTATTTGCATAGGAAGCAGTTCCTTTTATTAGCAAAGAATAAATATAAGAAAACCGTACATCGCTCTATTGCAAAGTGAGACTAGCTGAAGTCCCTGGACATAGGTTGTGTATACCTGACTTTCCATGTGGTTATTACAGCTCTTCACTCCACAAGAGGAAAGACTTATTCTGATCAACACAGAGTCTCTTTTTTTCAGCAGTCTCCCTGAGCAAAACCCTAGGCTCTGGGGCCAGAACTCTGTCCTGGGTGTGATGAAAACTCAATTTGTTCTACTATCTGGTTCAAGCCCCACTACCCACCCACACAAGAAGCGGGGGATTTAATCTTATCTACAAGCTCTTCCTAGCATTCTTGTTTTTGGTACTCAGAAAGGATTAAAATGAACAGCCCCGCATACAGGTCCTGAGTAATGGGCCTTCAACAACGCAGAGTATTAGACAAATACATCAGCTATGAGATATAGCACCAAGGGCTAGTGCCCCCGTATCAGCATTTTTAACTTTCATCCCAGAGTGACTGCATGATAAGAGGATACAATTCGTATTTTGAATTCAGGGTGAGAAGATCTGTTTAATAAAACTGTTTTGCTTTGTAGCTATACATCATTTCCTACCAAAATGCAAAACAAAGCCCTATCTTCTCTCCCCTCTCTCTTCAAAGCATCCATAATGATAGATTCCCATTGTATTTCCTTTTTCATTCCATGAATGAATTTTTCATGCCAAAGTTTGGTTGCTGCTTGTTGATGGCACCACAAGCTTTCAAGGAATCTTTCTTCAAACAGAAAGCCCCTCGCAGATCCAGACAGACTGGAAAGGAAGTTGTTTGGGTGAATAATGAGAGCCGGGCCAGAGACTCCCATGGTGGCCTGTGTAAGGCCGGATGAATAGGATAGCACTCAGCGTGTTCAAAAGGCAGGCTCTTTTTCTATTATCCTCGGCCTGTTGCGCCAGCCCGCTAATGAGTGGACAGGCATTACCATTCATTAGCATTTTTATGGGACTTGATATTTGCGGTGCACATTACAAATTGTATTTGTTAGCCTCACAACATTCCTTGTGAGATCATCACCGACGACTCACTCTTACAGAGCAGCCCCTCTTCCAGCGACTGAAAGTACAACGTTAGAAAAGAAAAATGACAGAGTCTCAGATCCAATTCTAACAAAGACATCAAATCAGGTTTGGGTAGGAAATGTACCCCTGCTGCTAAGTGACAACTCCGGGTCTACAACATTTCACTGCCTTGTCTCCAGCCGACTTCTGTAAAGTTCTTCAAACCCTGCTTGGATCCATGACTCGATTACATGTCTTATATTTGTCTATTAATTTGCAAAATTACCTTTCTTATTCTCTTCGCACTGGTCCTCTTCCATTTTGACACGCAGCCAGTGTTTCTGCCCGGGGTGGTGGGGGTGTTAGGCCTACTCTCCATCATCTTGCACACTGTGTGGTTCACAATGCAAAGTACTAACCACTGTGGGTTCGTGGCAAGGCCACATGCCTAGCAACCACTCTACACTGCAGATCCCCTCTCTGCCTTGGCGTTTCTAAAACACTCTGTGTCCTCATCTTGCATACTCGGTAACTGCTCATCTTCTCCGACTTTTCCTCTGCTATACACATGTATTGACAATATGGAAATTATCCTTGGATACTTAGCATATTTTAAAGCCAGTTGTTTTTCCTCCTGGTTCTCTGAGATTGAGAGGCGACATCCGCCCATGAAAGCACAATGATCGAATCCAATAGTGAGCAAAGCCACGGAGAGGGTTGCAGCTGCTCCCGCTAGCCCGTTGCTCACCTAGTAGTGACCTGGTTTCCCAAGAGTTGGTCTAATTCTGACACACGTGCTCATTGCTGGAGCTGTAGAGACAGGGAAGAGAGATCACACAGAGATCAGAGCAGAGAGACCCTTGCAGATGCACCCAGCACCACCAATCCCTAGCAGAGGGGCACACAAACGCATTTAATGCTGCCAGTCTGATTTCAGAAGCGTTCCGACAATCCCTGCATTAGAATATGCTTAGGTACATGGATACTTTTTTTTAAATTCTGAACTAATTTCAGATTTTAAAACGATCCAAATGATATAAAGCATTCATAGATAGCGTCACCCAGATTCCTGAGTATTAACATCTTATATAACGGTTGTATCAGTACCAAAGTCAAGACATTTGCACTGAAACAACACTATTGTTATTGTCTTTAAAGACCATACTTGGCCTAGAGTGACGGCTCATGGGAAAAGCACGGGTTGTGTAAATGGAAGGACCTGAGTTTGACTTCCCAGACCTCGGTAAGCAGCTGAATGCAGTACTGTAGGCGACTCTCCTGCTAGGAGTTGGAAAGTGGAGAGAGAGATTTAAAAAGCTGCAGGCTCGCAGGCCTGCTAACCTGGTATACACAGGAAAACCAACACAGACTCGTTGTCTCAACCTGAATGGAAGGCAAGAACTGACACTCAGTCTTGCTCTCTGACCTCCACATGCATGCCATGACACATGTACACCAGCATTCACATAGGTGTGTGTGCATGTGAGTCACATGCATACACACACACACACACACACACACACACACACACACCTCAATAATCACATAAAGATCATAGTTAAATTTTTCTAGTTGTATTATTGAAGCTTTTCCCATTCTAATTTAGTTTTCAGTCTTGGATAAAACACTGTATTTACACAATTCCTCCATCTTTTTAAACCTTTTACCAGTTTGATATGTGTGACGAGCATAGGCCGTGTCTCCATTAGGGCTTGTCTGTTTCTTTCTTATTCTAGCTTTTCCAAAAATATCACAAATATACTTGATATTATCAGGAGTCATGTGATTGAGATCTGCCCTGTGATTCCTGGAAGGAGCTTTCTTGACCTGATTAAAGTGGCCTTTGTCATATTTCTCCACTATCAAATGGCAATTGTCCCTATGTAAATTATATATATATATATATATATATATATACATATATATATACACACATACACACACACACCCCTTGGACAGATAGTTTCTGAATACAAAAACAAATTGCTTTTCAACAGACTTTCACATGCCATAGCTCCCCTTTTTAAAGTTTCACTTTTTATAATTATATTCTCACAAGAGTGATCCAAAAATATTAAATGAAAATTTTAGCCAATAAGTAGTTCCTAATTTTAAATTGCATACTGCTCTGAGTGGCAAAGCTACTCCTGTTATGCCCTACCCAAGATGTGGGTCAGCCCTGTGCTCAGAATATCCACACTGGGCATGCTGTCCATGCGGCAGCCACTTGGTAGCCATCTTAGTTACTCAATGAACTATTCTGCCATCACAGCTTGTCTTTAAGTAATCCTGATTTGACTTAGTCATTGTCTAACACATGATTACTCTACATAGTTATAATTGTATAATCTTACTAGCAATTACTGTTGTCAAACTTACTTTTCCTCATATATAAGTTAAACTTTATCATAGGTTTACATAATCTGGGAAAGCTATAATTTCTGTAGGTCTGGTATCGTCAGTTGTCTTAGGTATCCACTTGTGGGCTCAGAATGTTTTTCCCTTGGACAAGTAGAGACTTCTGTATTGTCTTTAGCGTGCTTTTCAAATTTTCTTTGATATGCCAGTGTCTTGCTAGGGATTTTTTTTTATCTTATTTCTTCTAATCTTCCTAATCATATGATGAAGTAGATACTCTGCATCCTTATTTTATTGTTGGAAAACGTGGGGTTCAGGTTGATTGCACAACTAGAACCAGCTCCTAAATGATATCGTCAATGATAGAGTTCATCTCTGAAAGAAAAGCACACATGCTTCTACTCTTACTCTTGAGAGAACTATGCCGGCTACACATGGCCTTTGGGTTATCTTATTCCACTTCGGTGTGTCACTGCTCAGACACAGGACCACACACTTATCCAATTAAATCAATCAAGGTCAACATATAATGACACAGAGCATACAAACACAACAGCAGGCATACCTCAGGAAGGTGCTGAGTTTTCTGCACAAAACCATGCATGAGGGATATTCTAAGGCCCAGAGGGGAGGGAGTATCTTAAGAGAGATATTAACCATTGAGTGTTTAATTTATATAGGATCATGAAACAACTCCTTTCTTATCAAAACACTCCATGTTTCCTATTTTTTATTGTGTTTGTAATTTTTGCGTGAAAGGAGACCAGATCTAGCAAGTTCACCAGAATATACTTCAATTATAACATGTTGCCTGACTCACTGAGATAAATAAATAATTTTTTTATGTGGGTGTCCTAGTCAAAAGCACCAAAGTATGTTCTGTGTAGCATATATGTACCAATGAGAACCTGGAGGAGCTGGTCTTCAAGAGAATATAGTTGGCCAGGGGTGTTTCTGTTGCTGGTGTTTTATCCTGCTTGGAGTAAAATTATTTACTCATGCAATTTATGAACCTTTAATATCAAGATAGAGAAGAGAACCTTTCTTCCATACAACACTCATCTGTCCCTGCCACTTGACAGAAGGTTAGAAAGGCTTGGTCAGGTACTCCTTATAGAACAGGATAGAGCTGGAAGATTCCAGCCAGCATCACTGGCCTTAAACAGATAGTACAGAAGTTCAGACGGTGTCACCCACTTCTCCTGCTGTCTGCTTAGCCTGGCTTTCCCCACCTGATGCAGGACAGCTTCTAGCAGCCCCTCTCGCTATCCATCTCAGGCAAGCCCAGAGGGAGGAAGAGCCTTGCCTGAAGTTCTGGGCAATCATAAGAGGATTATGACTGACTAGATTATGTCAGGTGCCCAACCATGAGCCAATCAGCATGGCCAAATTAGTGTAAAACTCTGATTGGCTAGGCCTCTATCTCACACTCAACCATGACAGTGAAGTGAACCCAGCTGTATCAAGCATACGGCATGGATTCTCCTCCATGAAGAAGGATTTTGTTGCCAGCTGTGGGAAGAAGTGATTAACACCAACAATCCAAGTACCAAATGTGGTGCTGAGGTGCAGCTCGGTGGAGGGGCACGTGCCCAGGTTCAATCCCTAAAACCCTCTCGCCCATCGCCGGACTCCCACTCCAGTCTACATGAGCCTTTATCAGGCTACCCCCAACAACCTCTCCTAATCTTCCCCAATCCACAAGAACCTCTCAGCTCCAACCTGTCCGCACAGCGCCATGATCACTGGGTGTGGAGTTTCTAATAAAGTGACAAACGTCTGGAGGACAGAAATTTTTTTCCTCCCCATCTTGTCCTTGCCAGCCCTCATTAAATCCCAGCACATGCTCATCCCAGGCATCACAAGGACTGCTAAAAATATGAGCCAGAGCCATCTGCTGTCACATCAGTTCATGCCTGGGCTCCTTGCTGACCACCTATCGGAGCTCAGTTCACCATTCTGCATACAGGACAGACATACTCTGGATTAGCAAGCAAAAGCCTACTCCTGTCCAACCTCCAAACAGAAAAGGGACCCTGCCCCCCCAAAAAAAAACTCTTCTTTCAAAAGATAGAAGAGATTTGCCAAACTGAAAAAGTTGGATGAAATATTTAAAAAGAGTTTTGCCCCTACTGCTAAGGGTAGAGAAGCTACAGTGTGTAAAGAGTAAATGAGGGGGTTGGGGGGAGAGAGAGAGAGAGAGAGAGAAAGAGAGAGAGAGAGAGAAAGAGAGAGAGAGAGAGAGAGAGAGAGAGAGAGAGAGAGAGAGAGATCACACCCTCAGTTCTGTAACACCAACCCCACGGCACTTGGTTTCCACTGTCTCTTGACCTTGTACTCAGAAAATCAGTCACGTGGAGCTCCAGCTATCAGACATCACCTGCCTGGGTCCGTGCATCTGACTTTTGTCTGAGTTTCTATTACACAAATGCCACCAATTCTGTCTTAGAAAGATTGAATTGAAGATTGAGCTGCCTGGAAATCCAAGGGTAGAGTCTTGCCTCCCCTGTGCTCCGGCGGGGGACCTGGCGCGGGTCTCCAGCACACCCCCTCACTGAGAGAGGTTCCCACGAGCAGATCTGGAGCAGATTTTCGTTGATGTATGTTCGCAAGCCCGCTGGCCGTCTGAATCAAAGGTGGAGTTGTAAACCAGAGAAATTGACTGCAGGCCTCTCTAGCATGGGCTCATGAAATTGAAGCATTTCACTCCTTTTTTAATAAGGTTAAAAATAGTTACAAGAGAAGCTTTGGAATCGGGCTTGAAAGAACAATGTGGTGCATCTGTGACTTGGACCTGGTCGATGTTTTACAGCCCTGCCTATTAAATAAAGCCAGGCCATCGCTGTTCCAGCTCTTACTCAGGAGCCCACTAACCACAGTGCCTGTGGTTGCTGGTTCTGTGTCCAAGAACCAGAAATGTGACTGCATACAATGGCTTGCAATTAAGGAGGCCAGGTTAACCACCTATTTTCTGGTCTCCCACTAAGGACAGCCCGAGGATGCAGAAGAGCTTTGGCCTTCTAGGAGAGCTCAACCTGACTTCGGACCCCTTTGAGAAGGCTGGAGAAACCCCATTAAAGGGCCAAGTCTATAAAGATGGAGAGAGGACAAAAAGCCCATTAAACCCAGAAAACCTCTGACCACAAGGAGAAACTGAGGCAGAGCTCACACCCAACTGCGTTTGTCTCCTGCCTTTGTGAGCATTGAAATCAGTCTATCCTACACATGCTTCTAAGCAGAAAGCCCAGTGACACCCCATCCATCCTACTATAACCTAAACTGGGGTGCAATTGTAAAGCCCCAGATCAAAAGATGGCATGGAGCCTGGCCCTGTGCCATCGAGAGTCATAGCTCCTGATAGAACTACTAAATCAGGTCCGATCTGGACCTGAGAATAATAAAGCAATTAACCACGAAGTGACAGAAGCTGGATTTCACAGGGAAGGCTGTGCTAAGCAGGCATTTAGCATCAGGAGAACAAGACCCCTTTCTTCAGCCACCTGCGGTCACCACCCCCCCCACAACAGCCCGCCCTCCCTCCCTTACAACAGCCTGCCCTCCCTACCCCCCTTACAACTGGTTGAAAGGGGAAAATTAAGCCCAGGCCTCCACTAACAGGCAGACAGGGAGGGGACAAGGGACAGACCCGTCATTCAGAGGCCTCCAGAGGACACTTTGACTTGGCTCAGGGAAGAATAAAAGAGCTTACTAACTACTCAGAACTTTTCAAAGCCAGGCTCTGACTACTTAGTTAATTGGCAGAATGCAAGGCAAGGAGGCAAGGGGAAGTGATGGTGTTGTCAAAACTGAAGGAGAAAAAAATTCAGAGGGCAGGACTAGCCTCCGTGACTAAGGACTCTGGAGACTCTAAAATGGAGTTGTGGAAGTCATGTCTAAGTTCATAGGTCTGAGTTGTTTTAATCTTTATGACCTTCCTGACCCCCTTGTTTTATCCTGAAACACACAGACACACATACAGACTAATATTCACATTTTAATGGGACTCAACTTTTCCCACTTCATGACAGAGTCTCTCGGGTACCCACTGATGTGACATGTGCTTTTTGCCAGTCACCAAGGTAGGCAAAGGTGGAACTTGAGAGTAGTGTAACATTTGGAACCCTTCTGTCAGCTAGATTGTTTGCTTTTTTGTCTTTCTTTCTGGAGAGGATCCAAAAGGAGGAAGTTCTAAACAGATCCCTCAAACTTCTGGGTGTGTGTTCTGATAGGGATGCCCCTCTATATCCTATGAATATGCTTTATTACCATTAGTTAATGAAGAAGCTGCTTCAGCCTATAGCAGGGAAAAATATAGCCAGGCTGGAAGAGATATGAAGGGAGAGTAGATGGTGTCAGAGAGACACTGTGTAGCCACTGAAGGAGAAAGATGCCCATCAGACCAACCTCGTGCCAATACACAGGTTATTTGAAATGAGTTAATTTAAGATGTAAGAGTTAGTTAGACATACGCCTAAGCTATTGGCCAAACAGTATTGTAATTAACATAGTCCCTGTGTTATTATTCGGGGTGACCAGGATATGAATGAGTAGTTTCCACCAATAGTGTTCAAATGTGGTAATGGGACTCTTTAGTTCTAAGTCACTGCTATAACGTCCTGGGTGTGTGTTCAAATGTAATGATGTTAGTTCTAACCAACTGCTATAATGTTAGCAAGACCTTTGATATCTCAGCTTCTTGAGAGGAAGAATTTAACCCACGCGGAAGGGGTAAAATAAATGAAAGAAAGAAACCATTTCTACTATCTCTTTAGAGAAAACCACATGTACAAATCTATTTGAAAAGGTTAACGAAACAAGATAAATTGGGTAAGCTCTGTGCTAACTCTTGAGAATCAGAGCTGAATATGAACAGGAAGCAAGCTCAAGCTCACAGAATTCCTCTCTGGAGAAAATGCCCAGCACAGTGACATAGTCTTTGGTCACCTCTCATATAATGCAACTCTCTCAACAGTATGGACAAACAAAGACCCACTCAAGTTGAGAGGATGATACGTCTTCAGACAAATGTTTACTGTTCAAAAAAAAAAAAACACAGATTTTAAGGTCTGTGGACAGGCTATTATCAACATCTATCTGTTGGTCACATTCAATACCAGAAGGTCTCACATGAAGGGATGACTGTTCCTTACTGAGAAATAGCTACCGTTGACCACAAATAGAGTCAAACTGGCACGCTTTAAGTGTTCCCTCTGTGTAAAAGAACATCCTACTTGTCTGTGAACACATGCATGCGCCCACAGTTAACCTGTTATTTTTATGGCTGTGTTTTAAACCATTGAGGGTAGGGGTAATGGAAACATTGACAGGCCCCTAGCTGGAGAAGGCTTAACAGACACCACCACGATAGCCATTTAAGCTCCTCTCTTCTTAGGAATACTTGGCTCGACCAATGAGATCAGGATAAACACGGCTGGCATCTTAATGACCTCTGAGCATTAGCAGATGGCCCTTTTATGATCACAGATTAGCAGTACATGGTTGTTTGTTAATGGCCAATAGCAGGTGCCAGTGGTGGCTTACACATCTTTTTGGGGTTGTTTCCTTACCTTCCTAGGGGGAGCAAGGAGCTGACTCTCAAGGAACTGGCTTCCCATGTGCTGGCTTTTGTGACTCTGCCGCCTGTGACACAGGCCAAACTCTATAACTAGAGCGTGCGAGAAGAGATCAATGTTTTAATCTCTTCTCCTTCCCTTCCTTCTTCTCTCTTTCCTTTCTTGCCCCCCCTTTCCTCACTCTCTCCATCAACCTCTCCCTTCATCACTCTGAAAAGAGCCTCCCCTGGGGCCCAGTGCCTTACAGGTTTCGAATTGTCTAAGCCCAGCAGCAAAAGAAATCCTGGCACGCCAGCCATTTCTACAGGAGGATGTCTGGTACTATCAATATAAATGACACACACACACACACACAAAGTCACAGCCATGGCTTCATCTAAAGCTAATTAAATGTGTCAGTGCATGCCCATATGCCGTTGACAACTTTCTGCCATTTGCAGCATCCAGCCCTGCTCACCTGGTAGACCACATCTTGCCACCACGCGCCTCACCTTCAGGACCACTTTCCGCTACACCCACCTCTCACCCCCATGTTCTTCCTTCCATCCCTAAGAAGAGAACCAGCTGTGTGGGGCTCATGCCCAGGTTATGGAAATGATTTTCCTCCCATTTTTGTGCAAATATCCCCTCCATATAGTTTATTTCATTGCTGGAGCAACTCAGGAGGGCACTGGGATGCAGAGTAATTGCCAGATTGCTCTGTCTGTATTCATCTCCGTGGGTGGGGAAAGGGAACTCCTACAATGAGCCTCAGATGCTGACAGGCTCCAGGTCCCCGGGGATGGGGGAGGCTGCAATCCCCAGAGAAGCCAAGGAGGCTGATCACAGATTGGAAGCAAGGCAAATCTGGATGTTCAGGTGACTTTTTTTCTTTCCCCATCCCAGGTTCTGAAGGCGACAGGTCTATGCTGCCCACTTTACTCCAAAGTAAAGTTGCTGCGTTCCTAAAAAGTAAGTTGAACATTCATCCTTGGGAAAGAAATCCTTTCACTCCAGCATGTCTGGTACAGCTTCCTTACAAAATGCAGCTCAGGAAATTGCAGGCAACTTACTCAAAAAAAAAAAAAAAGTGATCTCCCAAAGGCCAGGTTTGTCATGGGAATGAATGGAAATGTGGACATTTTCAGAAAAAAAAATTGGATGGGTTGAGGGACTTCGTCTGTGTTTTGACAGGATTGTTCATTTAAAACAAATCCTATTTTCAGCTCTGAAAAGCTGTGTTTCTCGAGTGAATATTACATCTGTGGGGTATTCATTGCTGTTCAGGGCTAATCACGTCTTGTCAGGAAAGAGGATTAAATGCCTATAAAGAGATCAAATCACAAAGTCAAATTTGAAAGTAGCCACTTCATTTTGGCTTCTCTCAGGAAAATGTGACTAACCATTGCCTGGTACCCTGGCCCATCCTTCACCTTTTCACAGGAGGGCACTTGCACGCCCAAACACCATAGGGGTGGCCAGGCTCTTTCTACTCTTGATCAGGCCTCCAATCTTGGTCAAGATTTTCGCTGAAACTGTCTTTGCCCCAGTCCCTACACTGTGACTCAGAAGTGTAAGATCAATGAAGAAAGTGAAACCTAAGGTGATGAATTTGAGGGTACGTTGGACAGTCCACCCACACCCCCACTTCAAAGACAGCCAAAGGGGAGAAGACAGTTGCTGTCTGTACACAGGGAATCTTAGTAGACACAAGCAGGGCCTTCCTATCCAAGTGGACATGAAGTAATGGGGACTTCTTTTTCTCTGGTGAGCACACATGAACTGAGGAGGGTAATTTATAATAGCCAAGGTTTAAAGAGGACTCCAATTCCCAGAGATCTTGGGTGGGGACAGGATATGGCTGTATTTCCCAAGCTTATCAGCACCTCAGTAGTGAGTCAGAAACTCTCCACCTTCTGACTGTGTGGTTCCCAGGCAGGGACACTCAACTGCTGGTGGATAAGCACCCCATCTTTCCTGTGTTATAGGCAGACCTCACCTTGGTGTCACATAGAGCTGAGAAGATAAAATGGAAAATCGATTGCTTATTAGACTGTTACATTAAACTGTTTCAACGTTATGAGTTGCATAAAGTACGTAAAGAGAAGGCACATAGTGATACTAATGATGGGTCTTGGTCATCCCCATACATCTCGAACCAGTTGCCTGAAAAACTCCTCTTCTCACTCAATACCTGGTAATTCCATTTAGGCACCTCTAAACTGGAAGAGTATATATATATATATATATATATATATATATATATATATATATATATGTATGTATGTATGTATGTATGTATGTATGTATATGTATGTATGTATTAGTCCCTTATCCATATAATGACTTTAGGCTCATCCTTTCAAATGTAACAGGGACGTAAGAAATAAAATCAATTAAGAGTTGGAGTTCAAGATGCTGATGAAGCTGGTTAAACACCTTCTTTTGCTAAGTCAACTGAAGAATCAGTCATCTCAAGATCCCTGGATTATAGTGGTGAAGGACCAGTAAGCATGGTCCAGCGGATAGAGTCCACTAAACCTATTGCCTGTTTTTTGTAAACTAAACATGGTTTCTTACATTTTCAATGGATTTTGAATATAAAGATTTCAACTATTACCACATGAAAGTCACATTAAATCCAAATTTCATTGCCCACAAATGCAGCTTTTTTGGAGCCCAACCTGTTGATTGAGTTTTGTTTGTAGCTATTCTCAGCCTAGTTGAGTAGCTGCAGTTGAGGTGGCATGGCTTGGAAGCCCAAAGTGTTTGCACGCTGGCCAAGTACAGGCAGCAACAGCAAGGGTGACGTTATAAATGGTTTTGGTACATGGACAAACAAAAGGAAATTGGGTACCACTTGTTCCAATGAGAAAGTGATGTCTAGAGTGTGAAGCTGTTTGTTCTGGCAGATGGTAACAGTTGTGTTAGGACAGCAGTATCGTAGAGGTCTTAGCAGTCTTCCAAAAGGAGGGTGCTGGAGGAAATAGGGTCCTACGTTCAACATTTTCTCCTTTTGGATATAATGTAAATTGGTCCTTAGATGTCTTTAGGTAATTGGACAGTATATCCTGACCACTACAAGTTTCCCAGCTCAGCTCTGTTTGCAGACGTTCAACTGTGTGCACCTTAGTGAGTAACAGAGGGTGGTTGGCTACTTTCTGCTTAGGATTTATCTTCTATAATGTTTTTCTTTCCAGGGTTATTTTTCAAGGCCTATGTTACACTCTAGATCAAGTCACAGGCCTCTCTGCCGAGCCCATGAAAGACAGGTTTGTGTCTCTGCCACCATATTTGATCCATGTTTGCTGGACATCCCATGTCTCATGCAGACACCATTCACCATCAGATGCATGTCTTAAAGTCATTTTCCTTTCTCTCTCTTTCCCTCTCCCTTCTTCCCTTTCTCTTTACCATCCTCTGAGTTCAGAGTTTGAAAATTCCAACCAATCTGTGTTTCCCACAACAAACTGTATAACCTCACTGTGCCAGTTTCCTTCCTCTGAATTAAAGGTATGCATGGTCGTTCTGAATGTATTTGAATTCAATGGTATGTCAGGCCGTTAGCATATCTACAGTCAACATTAGCCAAATGAGCAGGACACTACGCTGGTTTATAGTTACAATGGATTATAGTTACACCTCTGTTAATTATTCTTTATGCCCTGTAGTATAACAAGGACAACAACATAAAAATGCAAGTGGTCAATTGACACCTGATGTTTACTTATCTCTACAATGAACACGTCATCATAGAAAGAGCAGGCAATGTTCCAGATTCAAAAGACAACAGGATAACAAACAAGAAATTCCATCCTTTTGCCTCTTTCTGGGATCAGATGGCTTTCCAAATGTGTTCCCTAACAGAAACTCTTGCACAGCTGCTGCAGTTCCCTAAATAAGCCTTAAATTCTCTCTCATCTTGTCTTTTCCTCTCGCTGCTTTTCTGATCAACGCACTCTTTGGGACCCTCGTTAATCCACACAACATGGACACACGCTGCAGATGCACCTTGGATGCTGCCCGTTCTTGCTCTATCTATGAAACGGGGGTCCTCCTACCTCATTCACATAGATGGTACTTAGTCTGGGGTGTGCTTCTATCTTCCCTTCCCTTCCACCAGTCTCTGCATACCTCAAGGATAGGCTTTATCTTTATCTTGTAAACTGGACCGTCTGTAGCTAGAGTATGACTGCATGACTGATGGGTGTGTGCAGGGATGGGAGGTTGGGTGGGTGGCTCAATGGAAGAGCTCAGAGATAGGCACTCAGTTTGAAGCCAGTTCTGAGAGATTTGGGGAAGATCAGTGTCCCTTAGACAAAGGGAACGGGAGTCACAGATACCTGGCTCACAGGATACTCAGTCATGAGACCCAGATGTGTGTCAGAATTAAAGAGCATTCACGTAGTCCATTGTATATAATCAAAGATTAAGAAGTAGGACTTGTAGTAAGGAATTTTCCTCACTGAGTGATATATAAGGCAGAGCAGTAAAATGGCCAGGGTTTGGGAGAGTCAGTAGGTTCTCTTCCTCATTTCAATGGCGAAGAAGCAGAGGCACAGCTGGAGCTGGTGGGTGCCTCACGCTGACCCTGCAGAAAATCCCAACTGGCCAGTGACCATCACCATAGCTATTGCTGAATTCTTGTTCTACCCATGCTGCACGTTACCCAGGGATCAGGTGGACACTTGTCACTTGGTCCCAAACATCACCATCCAACCCCACTGCAAAGTTTCCTGTCTAAAAAGGTAAGAAATTAAAACCAACCAAGAGTGAAAAAGACTTGTGAATGTGGATGTGTCCACAAAGAAGAGCTATTTCCCACTAGTCAGAAGGGTGGTGTCCCATATGTAGTTTGCCTTAGGGAACAGCCATCTCAGTCTCTCTGTGAGATTATGAAGATAATTCTCCAAGATCTTACTCAGATTCACAGTCCCTTTTGCTGTAAAGTCGGGTCACTTGTACCTCCATTTCTAGGGTTCCTCGTGATACATCTCTCATGTACTGCCCGATATTGTTGGATGGGTTCCATTCCTCTGACTGAGTCCTCGAATCCAGCACACAGATGCTGGGCATCATTGGAAGCCATGCTGCTTCTTAACAAGGCAATGTAATCATACCTTTCCAAGGAATTCCAATTCCCCCCCCCCCCCCGCATTTTTGACAAAATTTAACCTCCTCTGGACACTAAGGGTAAACAAATATCTAATAACCAGTTTTCACAGAGGTCTGTACATTGCCAATGTAGGTCCCACGTATTTAACCCAGTTCGAAAAGAAATTAAGAGAGCATGCAGAACTTGAATCTCTGTGGGCTGTGGTGCTTCTCACTGGAAGTTTGTGACTATCTGAAAATCTTCAGCGATAGAACTTATACCTTTCTCCCAATTATCTCATGCAAGAGTCTAAAAATCACTTAAATATATAGATGCTTAGCAATGGATAGATGTTATCAGTTTCCATATATTGTGTATTTTCTATTCACATATATTTGAATGTATGTGTGTGTATGTATGATAAAAGAAAGGGAAAGGGGGAGAAAGGGAAAAGAGAGAAAAAGATTGATTGATTGATTGATTGATTGATTGATTGATTGATGAGGCGCTGTGAGTTGAGAATTTCAGCCTACCCTTTGGCACCTCATGTTCTTGCTTTTGTTGCAGGTCCTTGGGTATCCAGATGATGTATTTTCGGTGGGGGTACTGGTTGTCAACCACATTGTAAGCGATAACGACAGTCCTGGGCCTGCCTGGAATGTATTGCTTAGCAACACTTGGCAACTAATGAGTGGCATTACTTCTTTCTGAGGCTTCACAGTAGCGTGGTCAGGTTGTGTGTGTGTCTCAAGTCACACAGCTTTGTCTGTTGTATTTGGGGTGTTGGCATGGCTGAAAGGCATCCAAGAGAGGATGTTCACTGAACTGTTGAGGGGAAATGATTGACACTGGGCACAAGTGCTTTTGTGTAGGACTTTGGCAGGTCAATATTGGATTATTTCCCGAAAAATGCTATCCAAATCTAACCAATGCACTACTGAGCAATGTGCCAGTCTGCTCTCGAGGCCCAGTGGATGTTTAGTGCCATTCAGTGGTAACTGCTGGCTTGTCCTGATCGTTCCTTTGTAAGGCTCCAGGGCATTGATTAAAAACAGTGCTTTTGTGCTTGTCAGAATTAGGAAACCATGGCATTTTTTTTTCCTTTCAAAATAGCTTACAGTAGGTATCTTCTCAGTCCTTTTAAATATTGATATAGACTCCACCTCCACAAGCTATGCCTTTTTAAAACCCGGAAGTCATCCCAACAAGCATCAAATAACCCCCAGAAGTACTTTAATGGATAGAACATGTTAATGCAAGCACATATAATTAAACTATTAGAAGCCGGGTCTGTAGCTCTTGGCATGCTTTATAGAATAACTCAGCAATGGTTTTGCTGTGTGATGTGATTTTTGATATGCTTTAATGATAGCAGGAAAGGAACCATTTGGTCTGAAGATGGAATGGTCAATCCATGCTCTTACCAGTTGACCTTAGTTAAATTCACTCTGCCTTGATTTCCTTTAGAATATGCTAGGGGTTCTAACATCTGCATGCCACAGGAATCCTATGGGAATCAGAAGGGATCACATCAGAGAAAGTGTCTCATGAAATAATATGAGGAGTTAGAGGATGTTTCCTATTATCATTCTACTGCCACAAAGGTGTTCCTGATTAATATAATTATCCTTAGGCCTTTGATATGAACACATCTATGCTATTAGGAAGCATCAAAAGATTGATGAACATTCCTTCTACCTCCGTAGCCTATGAGTAAAAGTCCACGGATGATTCTAAAGCTGAGACACTGAAGTTTTGCTCTCCAAGTGAATGTTGAGTTTGTGATTGCTTTGAACAAAGGGACGTTCCTAAAGCTCAAATGAGGGTTGACGGAGTGGGTAAGAAAACTCACTACAAACCCTAGTGAGCTATTTTAATATCCAGTGCCAACATGGTGGAGGGAGTCCTGCCAATCTACACCCACACCCATACAGACACACACCGACACACACCGACAACACACACAGACACACACACACAGACACATACACAGAGACACAGATAATACACACAGACACAGACACACACAGAGACACACACAGAGACAGAGACACACACAGAGACATATACACAGAGACACAGACAACACACACAGACACAGACACACACAAAGACACACACACAGACACACACAGACCACACACACACACACATACACACACACACTCTCTCAAAAAGTTATTTAAATTTTAAATAAACAAAACTTGAATGGCTTCAGAAACTTATAATTGATTTGAGTTCCCCTATTTTATTAAAGCATAAATGACAAATAAAATTGCATAATGATAGACAATGTATGTTGTAATTTATGTATCATGAACATTGCATATTATTTTTTAAAACTCACCTCCCCAAGTTCATGGTTAGTCTTCCCCATTAATACTGAGCACTGGCTTCTATAGCAGTGCCTAGGAGTCAGAGGATGGCCAGAATATAGGTTGTGTACACACATGCCACAGCTTAGCCGGATGTAGGAAGTCCTTCTGTATATGTGTTGCTTTTATTGGTTGAAGAATAAAATGGCTTTGGCCTGTGGCAGAGGAGAATATAGCCAGGCTGGAGGAGATATAGAGAGAGTAGGCAGAGTCAGAAAGATGCCAAGTAGCTGCCAAAGGAGAAGGAAACATCGAAACCTTAGGAACCTTACCAAGAGGCCACACCCTTGTGGCAATACACAGGTGATAGAAATTGGTTAAGATGTAAGACCTAGCTAGAAATATGCTGGAGTCATTGGCCAAACAGTGTTGTAATTAATATAGTTTCTGTGTGACTATTTGGGTCTTGGGTGGCCAGGAAACGAACGGTCTCCTACTACACTTAGCCCTTTGAACATATTAAGTCATTAAAAAATTGAGTAAAGGAGGATGGTGAAATCTCACCTCTTTCTAGTTCGTTCTTTCTCTTTTCCTGTACTTTTTGTTGATTGTTTTCTTTCCCTACCCACCCTTTTTCCCAGACAGGATTTCTCTGTGTAGCCCTGGCTGTCCTTGAACTCACTCTGTAGACCAGGTAAACTCAAAGAGATCTGTCTGCCTCTCCCTCCCAAGGGCTGGGATTAAAGATGAGCTTTACCACTGCCCAACTCTTTACTTTTTGAGACAAAAACTCTGTAGTTCATGTCATTCTCCGTTTGATCCTCTGCCTCAAGCCAGTGTGGGATTGCATATTTAAAACTGGGTATCAACGCCTATTTTTAGTTGTCTTGGTGTGTCTGTCTGTATGTCAGTCTATCTGTCTGTCAGTCTGTCTGTCTGTCTGAATATCATGCTAGTTTTTGAGCTAAGGGCTTCTTCATATTGAGCAGATATTGTGTCGTCGTTAGCTATAGCTCAGCCTTTCCTACTTCCTTCTGATGCTAGGGATTCCGAAGTTAACTGGATTATGGTTTTTAAAAACCATTCTGTGGCATCACTTAGAGAAGAGCTTTGCAGGCTGACAGTTCTATCAGTTGTGTCCTAGGAGAGGCAGATAACAAGCATTTAAAAAAAGAGATATATTCTCTCTCTCTCTCTCTCTCTCTCTCTCTCTCTCTCTCTCTCTCTCTCTCCCCCCCCCCCTCGTGTGTGTGTGCATGTATCTGTGTGTGTCTCTGTATGTGTGTTTGTGTCTATGAATCTGTATTCGTGTGTCTGTGTATACATATATATGTGTGTGTGTGTGTGTGTGTGTGTGTCTGTGTGTCTGTGTGTGTCTACATGTCTGTGTATGTCTCTGTGTGTGTATGTGTGTACAGACACACACATATTCTTGTGGGTACTCATAAGAGCCAAAGAGGGCATCATATGCCCTGAATCTGGAGTTATAGGAGTGGGTGCTGGAAACTACAGTCAGGTCCTCTGCAAGAGCAGCAAACACGTTTAACTGTCGTGTTGCCTCTCCAGCCCCTCTCCAGCTCTTTTTCTGGGGGGGGGGTGCTTCTTCCTCCCAAGAACAGCTGTCCCTTTTCCTATGGAATTAATTAAAACCATTTTCTAGGAGGTACAATATACTGATAGTTACATGACTTCAAAAACTTTAAGAGCAGAGGCAGGCAGATCTCTGTGAGTCCAAGGTCAGTCTGGTCTACAGACAGAGTTCCAGGACAGGTTTCAAAGCTACAGAGAAACCCTATCTCAGAAAAAAAAAATTAAGGCCAAAAAACAGTTTTATTAAGATGTGTCCTGTGACACATGTCCGTCTCATCTACTAGGACACTTTCACCTTTGCAAAGTGTAGATTGAGCTCCAACTGTGTGCCAATCATTATGCTGGATCCAGGGCCCCAGGAGAGGGAGGGGGAGACTTGGGGAGTATAAACAAACAGTTGCTGGTCTGGAATTGAGAATGCCTTACTCCCTTCAAGTTAGTCCTAGCCTGGGAAGCTTTGAAACGTGTCATGGTGTGGGTGGTTCTCCCGAGCATGAGCAGAAAAGAGTCGTGGAGTAGTAACGGGTGAAGGAGCAGCAAGGTCAGTGCTTTGCAAGGGGAGAAGGGACGCGTGTTAACGTGAAGGAGGGTGGAGAATGTTTGCAGTTCTTCAGGGCCTAAATTAAATGGAGAAAGTTAAGAGAATAAAGGTGAGTGCTGAAGAAGGGTGTATTTGGAGGAGGGAGGGATCGTTTTAGGGTAGTCTTCAAACTAGAGATGAAGGAGGAGTCTTTCAAATCAGTTTCCACTGCATTAACAGAGACCCAGTGGCCTCAGTGTCACTGAGGATTTCTGAGCCCATCATTACATTTAGGAGCAATTTCCAACCGAGGTGAAATTGATACCCGGCTACCTTCCTTTATGTCCCACACCTCTGCTCATTTTCCCCTTGCTTCCTACGATGGGAATGCCGAAACATAAAAAGAACAATGTTAGATTTTTCTTCATTAAAAATATGGGAGGGAAAAAAACCTACTGTATTTATTATTGTGGCTACTTCCAAAGAGGTAGCTAAAATTTTATAGAGGCCTCGTTAGTAACTCTGCACCACCTGGCAGTATCTCCCTTCTAGAAACCTCTTCTGCATATAAGCAGGAAAATGAAGCACACATTGGAAATTCTGATGATTTCAAACTTCAGACTTTCTTTTAAAGTAATAACTTTAATTCACTTCTTTCTGGCATAAACTTTTTCATCCCATTATGTCAAAAAATTGTATTATCCATCCATTTGTCTGTCAGAACGTTTCCCTGTGGGGCGATCGACGCCCGGTTTCCCCACTCTAAACCTCCCTATTACATCCTGCTATCAAGAGTCACAATTTTCCACGAGAGTCTCTGGTGACTTTTGACAATGTTTTACAGAGAGCTAGACCAGGAATTGCAGAGTTAAAGGAAGTCTTCCATTCGGGCAATGAATATGTAATAGGCATTACAGTGTCGGGATTCCAAAAAGTGTAAGGTTCATTAAGTCTTTCTAAATCACAGACTTCATGTAGCTTTGAAGGAACCTGTCTTCACAAATGGCATTAGCAAATGGCACTTTGGGGTCGAGAATATTAATATTGCACATTAAGGAACAAATTTGTTTAAATGTTGCATAGTTATATGTAGACACTGATGATTCAGAAATAAATAAAAAGTGAGTAGTTGTCCAACTTTATATGTAAATTGCCTTTTGCTTATATACATAAGAATACTGTTTTCTGCTAAATTCCCTAATATTAACAAGCAGGAGTGTAACTAATATATAAACTAAAGTCATTCTCTTTAATGAGAATGCTAAATATTTTAAAGAAATGCACGACTGTGAAATATTGTCAAGGGCATTTTATACTTAAGTTTAAGAGCGCTTATGACTTAACTGTTGAATTATTTAACGTATTCAGCCTGGAAGCACTATTTATGTGTGTGTTTTAATGTTCTTACTTATGTTAGCTTTTCTTTGCTAAGGATTTAGGACCTTTGATTTCTGTTTATAAAATTTACATTTTTTAATCTCTTATTTCTGTGTATGTCCCATTTGACTGTAGCAACAATATCCAGAAGGAAGCAGGTTGGGGAGATCTCATGAAGCATGAGACAAGAGCTGGAAAGAAAAGAAATCTGTACCACACTGCTAAGGCAATGAAGTCAACTTTAGAAACCCAAACCAAAGGTCTTGTTCAATGAAATGCCAGTATAATGAAAATGATTACTCTAGTAGTGTGTACTTGGTTTCTCAGCCCGTTCCAATGAATCACGGGGGACAGGGAGCCATGTCGTCCTGTGCAATCCTGGAATCCCTTGCAATCAGTATCTGCTGCTTTGAATTGTCAGCTTCTATTTTTCAACTACACATTGTTTTGCAATTATTGGCCAGCCTCGGCTCCATCAGAGCAACATAAAAACACATTTTCTCTCATTTTTCTTCAATTAACCTTGATTTATAGTTCTTAAGCATAGAAGGATCCCTCAAAGATTCAGAAAGGAGTCTGGGTGGAACCTCCGTCAGCGATGCTGAGGAAATGGGAACCGACAACCAAAGGCAGTGTGAGGGCAAGTTTTATTTGAGCTGGTCTCATTAAATTCTACTCATGCAGTTGATAATAGAAAAGTGGTCCAGGTGATTTGGGATGGAAATATACCTAAGATTTTACTGGAAGCATTTGTGATTGCATAAGAACTGCATTTGAAGAGAAAGTAGTTCAATTTTAAGGCTGGTATGTTTGGGGGGGGTACTTCTGTTATTTCATTTTATAAACTACACATATATGTATGCATAGTCTGTATATTAAATATATATGCCATTATTACCAATGCTACCGAGCTAAAGTGTAAAAGGCAAAGTAATGAGGCCTCTAAGGGATGTTGCCTCTGCTACAAAGACGGGAGAAGCTGAACGCTTTTTCTGGACATCGATTCCCACTTTCACGTAATCCTGTGTTGCTCTAACTTGAGTTCCATGGGAGTTATTATGCTTACTTTAGAGAGGGGTACCCCAATTAAAGAAGCTTTGAAATGTTGGATTAAACAATAGTTAGTCAAAATCTTCAGTCTTCAATATAGAGCTGCGCTGCGGGACTCCTCAAGTAAGGAGATCACTAACAATTTCCAGATCCCTTTTCCCCCTACTCTCTCTCTCTCTTACCACCTCTATGTGTGTGTGTGTGCTGTGTGTGTGTGTGTGTGTGTGTACATGTGAGCGTGTGCATGTGTGTGTCCCAAGATACATCCAGGCTAGTGTTCCACACAACATGCCTTGGGAAATGGGCTTCTTTTCGCACAAACTTAAGAAATCTAGCCCATGAGGTATGTTCTGTGCTGGCAGCTCACTGTTTCAAATAAGGGTCGTGATCAACCGCACTTGAGGAAGAAACTTTGCAAATTTATATTTATGTCCCCAATTGTTGCAGTGTCTGGTATATATATGAGCACAATAAACAGGTGCTGAACGAGTGATTTAAAAAGTGAAACAATCTAATGATTTATATCTCAGTATGTTGTGCCGGTGATAGGGCTGTTTTTATTTATTTCTTACTCCAAAGAGACCTGCTGTACTATTACTACTGCCCAATTACTCTGAAACAGAAATTGGTTCAAGAGAGAAGCTACAAGAAGAGAAGTGACTTAACTGCATACCAAATTAAACAGATGGCGATTCACCTATTTGTCTCTATGGGCCATATGCTGAGTGGACAGTTCTGTAAGGTTCCTGCTCTTCATAGCGTTCCCCCTGTTTATCTCTACGGGCCCTGTGCTGGGTGAACATGACAGCTGTAGGGTTCCTGTTCCACACAGCTTTCCCTCTACTTTCTTTCGTCTCCCACAAACATGCACACAACAGACAAATAACATCAATTCCATCAAAGAAAGATATAATGGAATCTGGCAAAGGCTAGTTTTACAATTTACTGGATGGCAGAGACTCTGTATAAAGCTGATTGGCCCGAAGAGAGTCGCTCAGATTGATCGAGCACCTCATGGGCATCAGACATTGTCAGCGTATCCTAGCGTCACCACTTCCAGTCTTTGAAGAAGTCTCAAGATGTTCGTTTTTCTTCCATGTCTCTATGAGACCATATTTTTTTTTAAAAAAAAAAAAACTATGTGAATTGATATATTATGTTTATCAACATAATTTAATTGTATTTTGGATATATACTAAGATTCCTAAACAACTGAGAGTATCTTGATATAGTCTTAATTAGAATTAGAAATAAATGTGTTAGGATTAATGACTGCTGGCTAAAGTCACTAGCAACAACTGTCATGAGGCTATTTAAGTGTATAAAGATACTTCCGGAAATACTGCACTTTCTCCTCCAACGTGGGAAGATTTCTAGGTGGAAGTGTCCTAGTTGCCTTGTTAGTCCCAAGCTTCCTTCACAATTTCATCTCTTAATAGGAAAACACTATTAAAAATTTTAAAAAATCATTGATTGTTTCATAGGACAAACAGGAAAAATTAACACCCCAGCTTCAGCTGGGTACAAAGAGCCATCTAGAAATGAAGACTCAGTGACTCATGCATGCCACTGAACTACCACCGTTTCCAGAGCATCTCACCAGGATGAGTGTGGAGATTCTCAATTATGGACCTGCCATACGTGCAAGTCAAGCATCAAAGTTCTGAGAACACCTCTGAGGTGAAATTGGTCACCCTAGGCAGAGGTTGCTCCAAGTTGGGTCTAAGGTTGAGATGGGAGATTAGCTAAGTCAGGAAAAGTTCCCTAACCAAGTTGACTTCGGGACTGAGAAGGAGTCCACAAGACAATTTCTGATGCTAGAGTGGGAGTTTCTCCTTCCTGTCCAATAAGCTACAAGGAACTTGAAAGAAGAAATGGTTTCAGCCAGTTCAGTCTAATACCACCTGACCATGGTGCTGACATATGTGATTAAGAACTCGGGTAAATGAACTGCTGTTTAAGCTCGCTTCCTCCTGTTAATAAAGGCAGTGGTGGAGAAGCTGTGTTAACTTGTTTCCGTTGGAAAACTCCGAATGTTCAAAAATCAAACAGAAGGCCATGGTGATTCAGAAGCAGGCCCACAGTGTCTGCAATACCCTGACTGTCCTCGTCATCTGAGATCAAGTTCTCATCATAGTGTACTATCTTTCCAACAATCCAAATCGTCTGCTAACCAGTAACTCAGTTTAATCTGCCCAGAGTTCAGTAGCATGCATGACAGTGTCAGTGAGGTAGCTTGTGAGTCAAAGGGGATTTAGGAATTGAAAAACAGCCAATGTAGTCTTGGTTTAATTTTAGTAGTTGATGTTTTCTTAGCAGTGCAAAAGTCCACTGACGAGGGATGCATTCACTCCAAGACGTCCAAAAGCTAAAACCTGATGAGGTCACTTATGTCAATCAGCCATTCAGTAACACTTTCAGGATCTGGCAGTGGAAAAGTGAAGTCAGCTAGACTTCCAGGGGTCTGGCAGTGGAGCAGTGGTGGTACGAAATTATTTGCCTTCTAGAGCCACTGACAGGCTACAAGAGGCAGAAGCTAGCTGCCAGCAAGTCAGTGTCAAGGAGGCAGCAGTTAAGCAGGTGGACCACCCAGCAGGGCCGTGAAATAACATGACTCTAGCAGAAAACTATGGGGCACGATCCAGACAAGGAGGTCATTAATGGAAAAGTATGAGAGCAGGAAGTGAAACAGGGACTCCAGAAAAGTTCGCTTAGACACGTGAGTTGAAGGAGGTTAAAACGGTCCTCAGTTACAAGTACAGAGGCATAGGACAAGAGCCTAGGCTTAGCATACAGCCTAGGTCAAAAAGTCAATGACTAACTTTCCAAGCAATGTAGTCGATCAAAATGTCAAAAGATGCTAGGAATCTTTGAGTGATGGGAGAGAGACATTTTATTATTAGTTATGGCAATAGTTTTGAAAATGTACAAATATTTCAAAAACTTATCAAACTGTATACTTTAGAGATGTCTCATTATTGCGTGCCTTAAACCACTTAAAAAATTAAGTAAAGTATTGGAAGGGGTCAGAGAAGAAAAACAAACCTAATCAAAGCCTAGGTGAGGTACATTACAAACTAAGATGCTTAATTGACCTGACCCTGCACAGCTTTCCTTCACTCACTGGGATAAAATGGAGCAGTGAAGCCCACAGTGCTGTGAACCACTGATGTGTGAACTGGCCTTGCCTGTAAGATTTGAAGAATTCTGATCAGAGGCCATGGTGTCACAAGACAGATAACCAAAAGTTGTGTCTTCCTGGGGAAGGCACCAATGCTGTACTCCATAAGTTCTTGTATGCATTTCTTTCATGTGTTTACCTTGAAAGACACAAGATAAACCATCATGCATTGTGGCAAGACTCTAGAAAATGATTTGTATGCTACCAGGACAGCCCATCTCTCTCTGGCAGACTCCTGAAACCCAACATCAAGAGACCCATGTAAAATCTGAGGAGTTATTTATGTATTTAAATATTACATTATTTCCAAACCAAAGTCCTTGAATTTGACTGCCTGGGTACTCTCTATCCAAGGTTAGAAGCTCATGGCAAGAAGAAACTCATCAGAAGTCAAAAGGAGTCAGAACACAGAGAAGCTATTGGATAGTTGGCATCTTAGACTTCAAGCATGCCCATCCCAACTGTACCTGTAGGCTGCCAGGCAGAGATCCCTCATCTCCTGTGTGAGGCTTAGATGAGCCTAAGGTTAATCCTTCTCTTTCTACTTATAAATGCAGTATTTATCCTTCCTCTGGTAAACATCATTGTGTAGATTTTCCAACATGGATCCTCTGCTTGTAGTCAGAAATTTGTGAGCATGGAAGCTACTCCAACACGGTGAAGCTTCTGCTTCTCTGTGCTCTAAGACAGCAAATAGTGACTTTACAGCTAACTCTTAGGGAGAATTTCTTTTCCATATTGTGTGTGTGTAATGTGTTGTAATTTTTTTTTAAAAAAAAAAGGAGCACAAGAGAGAAAAATGCAAGGCAACAGAGTTCAGGCGGAGGGAAAATGAATGGAAAAAAGGGGAACAGGAGAGAGCAGACCAGACTCTAGGGACAGGAGCAACAGGAAAGGAGAGAGAGAGAGAGAGAGAGAGAGAGAGAGAGAGAGAGAGAGAGAGAGAGAGAGAGAAGAGACAAGCAGAGAAGCAGAGAAGCAGAGAAAGAAACTAACTCTCTGACTGGCAGAGAGGGAGAGAGAAAAAGAGAGATGGGAGAGGAGATAAGCAGGGCCCCTTTAAAAGGGAGCATGGAGAATGTGCACAGGGGGACAGGGGGTGCTCTTAGTGGCTACAGCTGAGGACATAGCCTGTCAGCACCCCGAGGGCAGGCCAGTACAGATGCCTGAATGCTAACACCTGAATCAATAGCTTCAACATTCAAGTACTCAGAGTCATATGCATCAGATCAAATTTAAGTTCCACAAGTTGGCCATTCGAAAGCATAATTATCAAATTCTGAAACCCTGCAGTGAACAAGTAGACATAGTAACTGACACACCTGTCCAACAACCGAAATATTTTTCCCTGGATATTTCAGTCATCTGATCGTGCTTGTAAAGTTTGGTGTTGCTGAGGAATGACAAAGGCTTTGTTGTAGGTGTACATTATTGCGCATGGCTGGCAAGCAACTGACATCCATATTATAAGTGTGAATATGAACAGAGAGATGCCAGGGTCCTCTGTGAGCATTAAGGCTTCTCTAGGCCAGTTCTTGAGAACAGTGCTCGAAAAGCCCACGAGAGCTAGGGATCCTTAGAAGTTTTGATTCTGTGACTGGGAAAGGGGAGGGAACCACTGAAATTATTGGGGGAGAGAAGTTCAGCAAAGGTTTCAATGTCTTCTAACTCCATTGGCCGGGAAAAATCAGGCTGCTGCTCTTTCGGGGTGAGGTGGGTTTTCAGAGCACATAGAAGTCTTGAGCCTGAAGCTGCACCCAGGATCTTCACTAATGCGGTAGGAACAGAGGGTGTGAGAACAGCCCACAGCAAACTCCTAGTAGGAACCACTTGGGGTATTTCCAGTGAAGAGAAGCAAATGAGGAAATCATCTTTTTGTTTTAATACCACTACAAAGGGATGGATTGCCTTGCAATAATTCACAAAAAATAAGAAGTTTGGAGCTAACAATCCAGTGATTTTTTAAAATGAGAACTTTTTTGGATTTGTTTCAGAAATATACAGAGATGTGCATAGCATCGCAGCATAAATCATATAGCAGTGGGACTAACAGGATAGAGCGACATTAAAACCTCTGGTTGGTGGAAGTCCTCATTTCGTGGGGATAGGATGAAGAAGGTGTAGGATATAGAATGAGAAGGTATAGGCTATAGGATGAGAAGGTATAAGGTATAGGATGAGAAGGTATAGGTATAGGATGAGAAGGTATAAGGTATAGGATGAGAAGGTATAGGTATAGGATGAAGAAGGTATGGGGTATAGGATAAAGAAGATATGGGGTATAGGATTAGACAGTATAGGCTATACATATGAATAATGTATAGGCTAGAGGATGAAGAAGATATAGGGTACAGGATAAAGAAGGTATAGTGTATAAGATGAGACAGTATATGATATAGGGTGAAGAAGGTATAAGGTATAGGATGAAGAAGGTATAGGCTATAGAATGAAGAAGGTAAGATGGAGAAGATGTAGGATAGAAGATGAAGGGGATAGGAGGAAGACTGTTTTCCCAGGCTGTGGTCCAGCAGTCCCCTTTTCTCCAGCGCAAATCTGGGTGGAAGTGAGAACAGTGTTCGCACCACCAGCCACAGAACACAGAATGGGGGTTACAGAATGGTCACGATCCTCGAAGCTTTGGTTGCCACAACAAAGGTAACTCACTCATGGACAATGTCAAGGGTTGCACTTTATATCATGTTGTAGTTCAAGAAATGGGGCAAGGCAAGTAAGAGGGAAATATAATTATCCTCTTTTACAGATGAAGGAATGGGCTGGAAAAGACTGGCATATGTACTCTAGGTTATTTGTGCAAAATAGCAGACATGGGCCATCAAGTTCCAAAAGTTGGAAACATGTCCCTGCTCCTCTCCCTGTCACTGTATTTCAAATACCAATGCTCTCCCACAAACGTAGGCCCAGACACCCATCTTGCTATAGACAATAGCCATTCTTCTTGCTATTGTACTGAGAATATAAACTCTGGTAGACTCAGGTCATCTCCAGAGGGGACATATTGTGAGATAATCGGTGGTTAAAGCATGTGACTCCATGTAATCTAAATAAATGATTCCAACTTCACTTCAGGGGATACCACACAGACAGGCCGTCTGCAATCTTCTGATTCCTTCAAAGCTTCAACCAAGCACACCCAGTGTCCGCCGGCTGCGATTCCAATCTTGGTTTCTTCACAGTGGAGGAAGATTTAAGACATCTGTGAAGCAACCTGAATCCAAAGTGCTTTTGATTGTAATAACCTCTTGAACCTTCATACATGTTATATGTATGATTAGTTCAACAGTGTGCCTCTCTCGGTGACTTACTTTCACTGATAATACCAAAGCATGTGCTAGCAAAATAAAGCAACAGCTCCCTTTCCTTTGTAGCCATAGTCTACCAGTTACTAATATTTAATTCAATTACACAGTACTAAGAAAAAGAACAATTGGTATAAACCCACGGGAAAGTAAACACCAAGCTATGTATAGTAAATAGTTTCACTGGTAGTAACAGAGAAGTCATAGAAAAGAGTGGCTATTCTACCATCCTACTTAGGATACACAACCATTAGCAAAGTCCGGGCACTGTCTGTATGCTTATTGTGAGTAAAGAATAGTGCAGTGGGGTCAGGAGCTGTCCCAGAGGGTAAAGAAGCTGCTCCCATGCAAGCATTGAGACCTGAGTTTGAATCCTCAGAATCTGTAACATTAGAGTTCCTGTAAGGAGAATCCCTAGAAACTTGGGCCGGCCAGTCTGGCATACAGACAGACAAACAACCAAAGTGACTCCATCTAAACAAGGTGAAAGTCAAAGACCTCTACAGAAATGTGTGAACACACATACACATACACACACAATACACATTGATAGGCAAAGATATATTCAAATAGCTTGTCCCTGATTTTGAATTTTGTCCTTGCTTATGTAATTTGTCATATGATGTGGGAGATTGCTTCATCTTTTCCTTCATTGTCTAACTCAAAACCTGAAGATAATTCTTCCTAATATAACAACAAAAATGAAAAAAAAACCCTTCTCCATTGCATAAATAATCATGTAGGATATGTCACATAATGGACCCTCCAGCAAATGACATTGCCCAGGACATCAGCTATACAGAACAGGCACTTCACTACTTAGAAAATGTAGCATGTGCTGCCTTTCCCAAGAATACAATTCCGTGGCTCTTTGCTTTGGGATGCCTTGTGGAGATGCATGGTGGTAAACGCGAGGGTGTGTAGACAACAAAAGTGATGTGGTGTGATTTGAATGGGGCGCTCTCATTACCAGCTCCATCCGCGCTGCACACACCTCATAGGGAAACTGCTGGCAGCCCTGAGCCATCCCGCCTTATACACTTAGATATTTTTAGGGCTCTCGGGGCAGCAAGCCGCGCAATAATGCTTTAGCTGTGCTTTGGCTACAATTCACAAACCTCATCCACCTTGGGATGCCCTGAAGGGAACCCCAAATTAGAAGCTTTTATGGATTCTCCACCCCAGAGTCTGTAGAGGAAGGAGCAAGCATTCAGCAGCTGCAGCCCACACAAATCCCCCCGTTAGCCCTAGAGATGATCCACTTGGAAAATGGCAATATTTTTGTATGCTGGCCTCAAAGTCCCTGCTTGAAGAATGCTTGTAGCAAAGCTGCATTTCCTCTTGGAGGGTTTTCTGAAGAATGTATGCAGGTAGGAACGAGTTTTCTCCTCCAGAACAGCAAGGGCTATCCGTCAATCTAGTGGCAAGCCGCTCATCAGGTTCCCTCGACAAAGGGTTAGGGCAGTGAGCCCTCACAATAATGTGGAAACAGAAATATTACAAAGTAAAGGCTTATAAAATAATAAAAATTCTACTTACTCCAGATACCTCCCTATGCCTTTGGCAAAATACCTTAAGCATTCCACATACGGCGGGCATTGTCTTTATAAGATGGCACCTCATAAAACGGTATTAAATATCACCAACGGGGCTTCATATTTCATCCAGCAGGGTTTAGGCCAGGCATGTTCTATATCACACATTATTAGAATGACATCTACTTTGCAAGTTGTGTACCCAGGAGCCTACCCGGATCACTCATTTCAGCACGCGTTCTCCAGGCTTCTGTGCCTTCATAATGCCTAATATGTTTAACTCATTTTGAACAGAAGTCTAAAGCCTGCCACGGCCCTCTGGCCAAAACTGTAGCTGTCAGACAACGGAGCCAGCTATCAAACATTCTTCATTTATCATTAGCGGTGATGCAGTTGTACAGAAAAAAAAAATGTGCCCAGTGTAGTGAGAGGCTGTCAATTGCTCCCCCCCCCCATAAAACTCCTCTTCTGAAATAGGGACATTTCTCTGTGGAGGCCTTGCCATTACATTTTGTTCCTTTCCCCACAACACTGAATTTATAATGCAAAGAAAATAGGGAACATATATTCATCCAAACGGCCTCTCTCCTGAGAGACGGATAAGGGGAGCATCAAGGGCTGCGTCACCGCAGGGTTGTACATGCCATGGGGGAAAATTAATAGAATCAGCCCAGAAAGAGGGAAAGGGAAAAAGGCGAGAGGGAAATAGTGGCCACGGAGTTTCTGCTGAGGTCAAATCTGCATATAGAGGTACATGTCTGACGAGTCGGAATTCCCACTGAAATTGCCATCTTGCCACCAAAGTAGGACACATACCTACCTTCAGAGAAATATGCTCCAACTTGTAGCTCCTCTGACTGCTCCAGGATCATGTGATCCTTATGACACTGTAAAGGGTGCTTCTAGAATCAACTTGCAACCCTGAGGACCCCCCGAGTTTTCCTAGGCATTTACAGCATTCTGAGGGAACACTTTATAAAAGTCAGGCCGAGTTCCGGGTGGTCCTCCTAGCAATGGTGCCCATCACATGACTGTGATGATGACATCTGCGGGCCTCTGAAGTTCTCCACTGGCTATTTTATCTTCTGCCTCTCACATAGGCCTCTTCCCACTCAGCCTCTCAAGCATGTGAGGCTCCCTTCCCACAGCTCTGCTAGGAGGCTAAGAGAGTGAGGCAAGTGTGCTTGAGATGCCTTCAGGTTTGTGCCTGCGCCTTCAAAGGCAGAGGGTGAGGGCGTTAGGGCAGTGACCACACACTGACTTCAAAGGAAGGACTTGGTGAAGCTTTATTCCCATGGTACGTCAGTGAAAGCAGAGTCATTATCCAACTTCACAGACGGAAAAACAGACCGCTGTGCCTGAGGTCATGGGCAAGACTCAGTCCTGGGAAGGTGAAGGCATTACCCGCCTGTGCCTTCTGGATGTTTTCCAACGTCAAATCATTTTCCTGCATCAGTAACAGATCTCACGTCAGTCATATGTAAACTTAATGGTGGTGAAGACAGCCAGCCAAGGAACACCAAACAAAGATGCAGTTGACACGCTGTTAAGAACAAAAGAGGCTGAGATTATTCATACCGTGCTTGGGTAAAGATTTGGTCTCTACTTGCCTTTTCCTCTCCAGAGCCTGACCTCGTCTTTGTCCAAGATGTAAGTTGCCCCGCTGAGGTGGGTGGCATGTAACCTCAACACCCAAAGACTAGGGAGGCAAATTATCTGCTGAACAAACAAATAAACTCTCTCAAGCCCATTTCCCCAGCACCCCACCTTGGGATATGCCCTTACCTTCGGGGAGTCTTCTCCCTTGGAAGCAGGTTCCCACGAGCTGGATGTTCTGCAAGATCCGTTCTGGTTGATACTGCATGCTTTTAATTCCCAATGCACACCACCACAGTTTCTAGGCTCTGGGTCTAAGAGTTCTTATTCAATTTTTTTTCATGTCCAACAGCTACATTTCCAGTTCTAGAATGTTCCCTTCTTTCCTATCCCAGTTATTTCCATGAGTTCACATATCATAAGCTTTGCTGGTCTGGTGTCTTTTTACTGTAAAACTGCACCTTACTACAGAACTCTGGCCCGGGAGAAGAATAATGATGAACTGTCCTCAAAGTTGTAGCCTCAAATACAGTCCCCGGTTCCCTCATCTGTAATTTGCTCTTCTTTTCCTCTACTCACCCTTCAGCCCTCTTTTTGGCCTCTGGCTCCCAGGGATGAACAATTGCATACACAGAGCCTGTGTTCCTTCCAAACTTCACAGGGGATGTAGGATTTGGAGCATCAGTGTTCTGCGGAAGACTTGATCAACTTCAATGTTTCTCTTCTATCCCTCGGCACTGGCCATCCCAACTTAAGGCTAGCAACTTCGCATTGGAATGGAATAGATAAATGAACGAATCAATTCAACTCAGAAGTATTACAAATGCAACCAACTCATCAAATGTTGTGGAAGGCCACAACTCTCGCCATAAAGTGTGCACAGCTCAGAAAGCAAAGGCCTGAGAACTTGAGGCTGAACAGTGCAGAGCAGTAAACAGTCCAAGAAAATGGTAAGAGCAGTCAGAGTCAAAAGAGTAGACTATGCAGGCCACGAGGAAAGAAGTACGTCATGGACTCCAGGAGGGTTATTCTAAATATGGATGTTGCCGGGAGGCTACATGTTCCATGTAGCGGTGACAGAGTGTAGAGGGGTCAGAGGCTAGGAATTCATTACATTGTTGTCATTAAGTCATTTGGAGAAATACAAGGAGCCTGGAGTGGGTTGGGTTTGACTCAGCATCTTAGCCATTTGTCTTCTCATTGGTTCAATAATTTAAAACTGAAAAAGCAAGTTGTTGTGTGATGTTTTATTCCTTTGGCTTTTTAAGGCGCTCTCCACCCAGCTCCCAAATCAATCACGCACAGAGGCTTAGTCTTAGTTACGAATGCCAGTCTAAGCTTGACTTACTTCTTGCCAGCTTTTCTTACTTGATCCCGACGACCCTTTGGCACTGGACTTTAATCTTTCTCTATTTCTGTAAACCCTTCTTTACTTCTTTCTCCATGGCTTGCTGTGTAGCTGGGTGACAGGCCCCTGATGTCCTCTTCTCATTCTCTTGTTCCTCCTCCTTCCTCATTTCTCCTTTTATTTATCCCCACTGCCAACCAGGCCCTTCTATTTGTGCTTGGGCCTTGCTATTGGCCATTCAGCTCAGGTCTATTAGACCATCTAGTCTCACCTTTCTAGGTTGTTCATCCACCAGCATGGTCTCCACTGCCCAGAGCTTTGTCCTCCGATGTCTGTGTTGAGAAAAAAAGCAACCACATGTTGAGGTGCTCTCTGAAAATGTTCCCATGCTAGTAAGAGCATGTTTCTAAATTCCACATTCAGAAGTTGCCAGCAATCCATCCCAGCAAAGAGTATACTTGTCTTATGTTTGTTAGGGAAAGGGAAATGGACACATCTTTAAAACCCGCTCTTAAATTGCCCTGAGTAGTCCGTACTCTGCCTCATTAGGAGGTCAGTCTTCGCTTCAGAACCCACCTATGAGAGAGGTGAAAACCTAGCAAATTGTAAGTTTTGTGAGGACAAGGATTTTGTCTGATCATTACATCCCCAAATCCCAAAGCTATCAGACACTCCACATTTAGCAGCTCAGCGGCCAGCCTCCCGAAGCATGGCAGCCCAGGCTCTTTGGAGAGCGCTTTGTACTGGCCCTAAGAAATATAAATTACAGACTTCCCTGGCCTCAGAAATTCTTCCATCTGTCACACAAGCTTTCTCTGTGTCTTCCTGGCAGCCATTTCAATTTCCATGATATAAAAAAAAAAAGAAAAGAGAAAGAAGGAAGAGAGAAAAAAGAAGAAAGGAAGGGAAAAAATAAAGTATGGTCTATGCCCCAACTTGGTGTTTTGTCTAATGAAGATTTTGATGTGAGAACTATACAAATGACCTCAAGTGAGAGGTACATTTTTTTTATATTGAAGGTGAGAGACCAATTAGTAGTGCTAACTCCTTAAACAGATGGTTCTCATACGATAGCGGAGGTGCCTGTCCTGTCCCCCATCTCAGAAAGTCCTCCTTTCCCAATGTCTTTCTCTACAGAGAAAGGAGATTATGCAGACAGATTGCAGGGCCCGGACATCTCTGCAGCGTGGAGTTGATAGCGGGACATCTGGAGCCTGGCACCTTGTTCTTGGATAGCTGGTCAGACTAGACCCTAAAACCTGGCTCCACAACAAAATATAGGGGAAGGATTTCGGGTGCAGACAGAAAAACAAAGCAGATAAGATACTCAGGTTCTGGACCCCATCCCAAACTGGAAACGGTAGACCTGCTAAAGTTGGCCTCCAATTACCTGCAATTACCTTCCTTTCTGGGGCTCGGCAACTTAAATATTAGAAAAGTAACACAGGCTTGGGTATTATTTCCTCCCCAGAGACTGAACCCAGAGCCTTGCGCACACTGTGCAAGTACTCTACCCCAGAGCCACATCCTTAGCCCAGTACAACAGACTCAACTGAAAGCCTCTAGATCAAGACCCACGTCTGTGCTTTATAAGAAAGGTGGCTTGAGTTTAGGTCATTGAAACGCCTTGTCCTACAAAGTGGAACTAATATTCAGAAGGTAAGAGAGAGGTGAACACTACATGATGCTGCAAGCAAAAAATCGTGGTTACTAGCTACCACTACAAAAAAATAAAAAATCCAAAGACAAGAAGAAGCCAGGCAGGGCAGGGTGTCATCACCAGAGAGAAGGTTCGTAGTCAATGTGTAAGGTACCCTGAGTGCTCTTATCTATGGAGTCAATACAATTGTAAGATCCAAAACCTAATAGATCAAAGTTGGAGTCTTCATTCCACAATTTGCTAGATGTGTAAAGGTTGGGCAAGATCCATAGCCACTCTGAGACTCAGTTTATCCATGTGTAAAATGAGACAATGCCTACTTTATTGGTAAGATTGACGTGCTGATTAAAAAATAGAATACATCGAGTTTAGATGAGAGTCTGCCCACAATGAGCATTTGCTCCTTTCTTTCTTTCTCCTGGTTGCTTTTTAATTGTCCTTCTGTTTTAGCTCTACACCCTCAACAGTACTTTGAGGCATTCTCGGGAGCAATCCTTTCCAGGCATCTAAAATGGATGATACCAGGACATCTGTCCTGGAGCACCTGAGTACCCCAATCCCTGGATGAAGACATAAAAGCAGGCAGGAGTCTGGATACCTGGCCAGGACTTACTGCTTCCAGGTCCCTGGTCCAGGACTCCAGTTGTTTCTGTCATGCTGACCCAGTTTCTGTAACTCTAACATGGAAAGATGAGTCAGGATTCGACAAAGCCCCAACAAACTACAACTTGTAGATGATGTTTCGCTGGCCACCCATACAGTCTCCTACTCGAAAACTTTCCTGTCTCCTGAGCTACCAACACCATCCACATACACTGTAAAACAAGTCACGGCTTCATAGCTGTTTACTAAATAAATAAACAAATTTGCATGGTATTAGACCACCCAAACAGGCTTTCCTGGGCGTGTGCGATGACATTCACGGCTTTCTATTGCCTACCGTGGCTTCTCGTGTTTCTGAATTTTCACAGCTGCATAGTGCAGGCCACATCGTAAAACATTCATCCCTTCCACCAGTTTCCTCAAAGCAGGGTTAGAACCTTTTGACTACCTAGCCTCATGCCTAGTAGTTGATGAGAATATCAGTTGTGAATCTCATCATAAAAGCAATTGAGATGTTTATTCTGTTGAGAACTATCAGCTAACTCTTAAATCAGTTGAAATCGGGTTTTTTCCTTTTTCTTTCTTTCTTTCTTTTTGTTTTGCTTTCTTTTTTTGAGACAGGGTTCTCTGTAGCTTTGGAGCCTGTCCTGGAACTAGCTCTTGTAGACCAGGCTGGCCTTGAACTCACAGAGATCACAGAGCTCAACCTGCCTCTGCCTCTGCCTCCCAAGTGATGGGATCAGAGGTATGCATCACCACTGTCTGGCAGGAATTTTTTATTTTATTTTATTTTTTTTTTATTATTTTTTTTTTTGTATAACAGTCTCTTAAGAGTTTATTATAAACCAGCTTCAAGGGTCACAGTGGGAAAAAAACAGGACTATGTACAGCCTTTTGGGAAACAGGCAAGGAGATAAGGAGAACCAAGATGAGCCTAGAGCCTTGGAGGGCAAATTCCCCAGGGAGGAGGGCCCTGAAAGGGAAACCAGACGATCCGGGAGACTCCATGAACAGCATACAAACAAAGAGGCGTGTGGTAACTCGGCTCGGCTCCGGGGACTAGGACCCACACCTCGGTGAAACTACTGCCATAATGCTGTGCGAGGATCAAAGCAGACCTCGCATTCCTGGAGGAGGAGGTCGCATCCCAGGAGGAGGCATGCCCATTGGAGTTCCTCGGCCAGGAGGGATCCCCATTGGGGGACCCATAGGAGGCCTCATGCCAGGAGGAGGGCCCATCATACCTGGAGGAGGCGCCCCTCGGCCCATAGGTGGAGGAGGACCCCCACGACCAGGTGGGTACTGAGTTGGAGCTCCTGCAATACTGGCTGTGGCTGCAGCTGCAGCTGCCGCAACAGTGCCTCTTCCTTGTGGAGTCATCACCTGCTGCGATGGTCCTCCTACCCCACGGACTGGCCCAGCAAGTCCTGCCGGGGCCTGGGGCATGGGAACACCAGCCGGGATTCCTCTACCAGCAGCTCTGCCGATACCTGGCCCCCCAGCAGCTCCAGCAAGTGGCACTCTGGCAATACCAGTATCTTTGGGAGGAGGTCCTTCTACTGTCATGGAGACCAGGTTCTCTCCTCGAAGCAACACCAGACCGAGAACTCGCTTCTCTTCCCTTTCTGCCTGTTTGGCATTCTTTGGCTTGATCTTCCTGAATTCATCACAGTCACAGAGGATCAAGTTCATATGCTTGTCAAAAGCCTTGAAGGTCCCGATGAAGATCCGGCCATCTTGCAGGATGCACCTCATCCTGTAGTCAATGTGCTGCAGCATCTTGCTGCTTTTACCCACAGTCATGGTGGCGGCTCCGATGGCTCAGATTCCCGCCGGATTCGTTTCCACAGAGGCCTAGTCGGCAGTCGGCAGCCAGCAGCGATATTCCCGCCGCTGCTAACGGAAATCGAATTTTTTATTTTAAAAAAATACTCCATACATTTTCTAGTGCCAGGAACAAACTATAATAACTATGTGAAGTACATGCTAACCCTTATAAATTTTAAATGTGTATTAGTGGTGAAGTTCTTCTGGGCAAACACCAAGAGATGCTCTTTAACAAAATCAAGAACTAGAACAGCTTCTTAGTCTGGTAAGGCACTCTATTAGAATGATTCTTTAAAGGAATAGAAAGCTCAATGATGATTTCAAAATGATTTAGTGCCTACCTACGTGAAACCAAACAGTCAAGAAACTTTCTATCCCCCACTCCTTGCCTTGGATGATTCTTTCCTTCAAGAATTTCTGTGACATTCTGCAAACTTTGCCATATAAAATGTTACAGATTTGGAAGGGAGGGAGGGAGAGAGAGGGGGGGGGATGGCAGTGAAGTAGCTGCTTTGCTTTGATCTCTGCACCTGCTCGGGACATACTTAATCACCTCTACTGACCGGCTGTCACTAAAGTGGTCATCACCAGCACTGCCGTCACTGTCCCCCTAATTCTTCCACCTCTCCTTCTCTTATTGCTCCTCCTCTTTTTCTAATTTGTTTATCAGTGTTCTCTCTCAAATGACTAACATGTGCTATAGGTTTCTTGTTCCTAAATATGAAAAATCAGCCCATTCAAAATAGCTCCCAAGGACCCTTGGCCCACACTGGAGAATGGACCAATCGTCGAAAACAAGGACTATGTCAGTCCTGCTTATCCCCCACCTACACCCCTAGCTTCCTTTACTTCTTTTGGATGGAGGCCACAAAGACTCGTGTCTTGCTAGCAACGAGTAAGATACTGTGACATGGAAGCCCCTTCCATCTGATTAAATAAATAGCAAGGAAAACTTGCTCTCGGTATTCTGGGGTTTGGAATAAAACCCCTAGAAGGCCATAGTCCCTAGCCTGCTGGGGAGCATGTTCTGTGGAGAAAGATAATTCTAATAAACTGAAATAGAGCCGAATGCATGGATACAAGGAAGAACACTGCAAAGATGATCCTTTCACCCAATTACTGAAAGGCCTCTGAGCATCTAAGTGGGTAAGTCAAACTCAGCTGGCCCCGGCAGGCCCCGGTAGGCCCCTGTAGGCCCCATCAAGACTTGGCAGACCCTGGTGGACCCCAGCCAAACCAAGTAAGCCCCAGCAGACCCCAGCAGGTGCCAGTAGACCCCAACGGACCCGAGTAGACCCCAGCAGACCCCAGCAGACCCCAGCAAACACCAGCAGACACCAGCAGGCCCCGGTAGGCCCTAGTGGACCAGAGCAGGCCCCAGCAGGCTGCAAGAGTTCGTGGAGGTCAATTATGTCTCTGGCTATCACCGTTTAGACTGTTACTCGGGGCTTTAGACACAGCTTGTGCCTTTAGTTCAGAATAATCTTTTGCAAAAAAAAAAAAAAATAATAATCACTCTAAGTTTCCAGAAGCATCCGACTGATCCTTTGGACCTGGGATTGTTCCCAAGTGACTAAACAATCTCTTATCCTCAAGGATAGAGACAGTGTAGTATGTGAGCATATGAATAACTGAGTGAGTTCAATTCCTTTTAAAACATTATCCCTGATAGGTTACTGCTCTGCGGTGAACGATTCTACAGTTAGATTAAGCAATGAATGATTTCTCTGAACTTTGTCCTTTTCTTATGCAGGATTATTGTGAATGTTGGTGGGAGCTCTAGCATTTGATATATCTATACACAGATACTGTGGTGGTTTGAAAGAAAATGGCTCCATAAGGAGGGGCACTCTTAGGAAGTGTGGCTTTGTTAGAATGCGTGTAGCTTTGTTTGAGGAAGCATGTCACTGTGGAGCGGGCTTTGAGGTCTCCTACGCTCAAACTATGCTCGGTGAAACAGCTCACTTCCTGTTGCCTGAGGATTAAGGTGTAGAACTCTCAGCTCCTTCTCTATCTAGCACCATGTCTGCCTGCATGCTGCTGTGTCCCACCATGAAGATAATGGACTAAACCTCTGAAACTGTAAACCAGTCCCAGTTAAACATTTTTCTTTATAAAAGTTGCCAGCACCAGGGTGTCTCTTTACAGCAAGAGAAACCCCAACTCAGGCAGATACCTTTTCTGATGACCTACTTAGTGCCACATAGTGAAGGCTTTCAACAAACTCCCACTTTATTAGGGAGTGTTTCATTTTCAAAGAAAGCCAAAGGAGAGGAGTTTACCTTTTAGTGATTCTTTCATTTCATTTTTATAATAATCTTCACATGAGACTGATAAATTCTCAAATAATCCACTTTCTGTATTTTTCTCTAAATTTATTCCAAGAAAAATTAAATAGAACTTGCCATGAGTCGCTGCTTCATCCTGACATCAAACTAGATATAATTCATGATGTCCCAGAGAGGTGCCAGGGACCCGCATGTGGGAACAACATACTCATCAGACAAAAGTGAAGGCAAGCTTGAGGTAACAAGTCCAAACTCAGCATCTCCTAATCTGTCACTCTTCCTGGTACTCCAGTAAGACACAAGTTGGATGCCTATCATTCCCCACTCCTACCTTCAAGAATTTCGAGTAACGCTAGGGTAAGATGTTGCTGAAGCTAGAACAGACTAAAGCACAAGGAAGATGTGGTCAATGAGGGGATATAGATCAGATGACTGCTGATCCATACTAAGACCCAGAAAGGCTTCACCAACACCAAAGAGGTTCTTAAGACTTCAAAACATCACATGTCCTAATCCAATAGTCTGTCATTGAGGAAACAAAAAATTCATTAGCATATGCAAATATCAAAAGGCACATTTTAATTGGATTATTTGGTTTGTTGACATCTAGTTTCTTGAGTTCTTTATATATTTTAGAGATTATTCCTCTGTCTGATGTGAGGTTGATGAAAATTATTTTCCATTCTCTCTGCTACCATTTTGTCTTATTGACAGTGTCCTTCTTTGCTTTATAGAAGATTTTCAATTTCATGAGCTCCCATTTATTAATTGTTAATTTCAATATCTGTGCTAGTGGAGGTCTGTGTTGTTTCCTATGCCAATGCATTCAAGGCTCTTTCCCTTGAATCCCTGGATTCATGCTGAGGCCTTTGAACCACTTGAACTTGAGTTTTTTGCAGGGTAATAGATATGGATTTATTTGCATTCTTCTACAGGCTGACATCCAATTTTGCCCATACCATTTGTTGAAAATTCTTTCTTTTTCCCATTATATAATTTTGACTTCTTTGTCAAAACTCAAGTGTTCATAGGTGTGTGGATTATGTCTGGGTCTTAATTCCATTGTTCCACCTGTCTGTTTTTATTCCAATATCTTGTTATTTTTATTGCTATACCTCTGTAGTAGAACTTGAAATCAGGGATAGTGGTACCTCCAGAAGTTCTTTTATTGTTCAGGATTGTTTTAGCTATACTTGATTTTTGTTTGTTTGTTTATTTGTTTGTTTTTCCATATGAAATTGAGTATTATCCTTTCAAAGTTTATAAAGAATTGTGTTGGAATTTTAATGGAATTGTTTTGAATCTGTAGATTGCGTTTGGTAAGATGATCATTTTTACTATGTTAACCTATTGATCTGTTGTATTTGTACACCATGTGAAAATATATTGCTGTTATTGATGTAATAAAAAAAAAGCTGAATGGACAATAGCTAGGCAGGAGATATAGGTTGGACTTCTGGGCAGACAGAGATCTCTGAGAAGGAGAAGGCAGAATCACCAGCCAGATGCAGAGGAAGCAGCATGGGCAGTTTGGAGAGATGAGGTAACAAGCCATGTGCCAGACGTATATTAAAATAAATGGGTTAACTTAGAGTTAGTGGGACAGGCCCAGCCTAAGACTGAGGTTTCATAATTAATATTAAGTCTCCATGCTGTTATTTGAGAGCTGGTAGCCCAAAGATAAATCTGACTACCTACGGCACCTAGTGTGAGGCTCAAATATCTACATAGGGCCTAAGAGAGTGGTCTCTCCAGGAGGCTCAGTGCACAATGGCATGACTCTTTTCAGAGTCCTTGCTGCACAGCTGAGCACTTTAGCAGCAGACACTGGGAACAAACTGTTTCGGGCAGACACAACACATTCCCAAAGCTGGGGTGAATAAACGGGGCTCCATGTTCAGTACCTTCCAGCAAGAGGCTAGGTCCTTGTGGAACTGAGGGAATGGGGCAGAGCCAGCTGCCAGCATGGCAGGTGCTAAGCGGAGTCATATCGTGGTAGCCTAGCAGTTTAAGATTTGGCTCAAATGGTCAAAGGGTGCTGCAGATGTGAAAAAAAAAAAAAGAATCCAGGTCAAGGCTAGCAAAACATCTGAATAGGCTACAGTGTGTTTAAAAATGTGCTTAGAGGCTGAAAAAAAATAATAAAGTCAAGTCTTTGGAGAAAGAGGAAAGGAATACAAAAAGAATAAGCCACATAAGGATGGAAAATACGCAGGGAGTCTGGATCCTATATGGTGCTTTATTGACTTTGAATTTTTCAAATGCTAATGTATAAAAACAATAGCTTCTAAGAAGCATTGACTCATGAAAGCTGCTATATTAAATAAATATATATATTTAAAATGTCTTAACTTCAGAATGGAAGTCAAAAATATGTTACATTTGGGAAGATGTTACCCCTTTGTTTCCACAGGAAACAAAAAGTTGTTGTCCTTTTCAAAATTAATGAACATTAGATTTGATTGGGGGAGACATCCTGAAAATCTTGACTACAGACAAGAAAAAAGAAACCAAGAAAGATTACTGGGCAAGTTATATAAATGATGATCCCTCTACTATGGGAACATCTCTGAGACTGGATGAGACATGACAAATCTTGTGGGTTACATTGTTGCAAGGAGCCCCTTGTTTATCCTGGCCACCCAGGTAACTTAGTTCTGAAATAATCACACAGAAATTGTATTAATTAAATCACTGCTTGCCCCATTAGCACTAGCCTCTTATTGGCTAACTCTCACATCTTGATTTAATCCATTTCTATTAATCTGTATATTGCCACGTGGCAGTGGCTTACCGGCAAAGATTCAGCACGTCTGACTCTGGCAGTGGCTCCACAGCGTCTCTCTCTTTTCTCTGCCTTTCTTCCTCCCAGCATTCAGTTCTATCTTCCCCACCTACCTAAGTTTTGCACCTATCAGGTCAAGGCAATTTCTTTATTCATTAACCAATACAAGCAACACATAGTAAAAAAGGACTTCCTACACAATTACATAATCCTCATGACTTGTTATGTGCTATCCTTTCATATAACATGGGTAGAGATTTGGTAATCTAGTCCAAACAGACTTATAAAGTTGGCAGATGTCTTTTACTAGCTCAAACTTAAAACAAAAAAATCATCTTTAGCAGACTTGTAGACATCACACATTCCATACTTATTAATATAGGTATATATGCTACCTTTAAAATGTATGTGTTTTCAGGAAAAAAAGACCAGACATCAAGCAGCCCAGGTGATCCAACCTCTCAGAATGCCTCTGTTGCAGTTTCCTCAAAAATCTACATCCAGAACAACTTCAAAGCTGTGAGTTAAGGTGGTTTAACATCACAGATTATACAACCAAGTCTTCAGATAAGCTCTATACTCTCCCATCATAAAGAGACTAAACAAAAAATAATACAGCTGGCTTTCCTAGGACTTGACCATTATTGCATTTTTCAGGGTCTTATAAAAATGCCATCACCCTCAGACAACAGGAAGATGTCTAGAGAACACAGCACCCACATTTCCAAGAGGTGGGGTGAGTGATTTTGATCATTTGGTGGATTATGGGTGTTTGTCATCATTTAGAGGGGGTTGGTTGCAAATTGTTTTTGGAATAAAAGCTGAACAATGGAGATTAGATTCAGGGGTTTCTTTCTGAAAGAAAAAAAGGAGGGATGTAGTATAGAAATGATGGGATAAGAGGGTAGATTGTTACATCTACTTTAGAATAGCTACCAGTCTCAAATATTTTATATTGGTATGGGTTTTTGTATATTGATACAAATTTAGTTATTGTTACTATACTGTATATATGTTTCTATTCTTGTTTAAGGTACAGCTCATTTAGAAATGTAAAGTTTTAGTACTCAAGAACTATTTAGGATAATAAAGAAATGCAGGTTAGTAGTTAATCATATTAAAAATCAAACTTATAGTCATGTTAAGTATGTTTTCAAGGTCAAACAAAGTATTTTAAATAGATAGATGGCCTTCAAACACTCCAAAGACCCACGGAACATGGAATTTAAGAGGTTTTAATGATGTAAGGCTTTTCTTGACAATGAGACATATTTGCTCTCAGGAGCACCAATTTCTTTAGAGACTTAAAGTTCTTGTTCAACTGTGTTCATGGCAGTCTTATTTGTAAGAGCCAGAACTTGGAAACAAATCAGATGTCCCTCAACTAAAGAGTGGATAAAGAAATGTGACTCATTTAAAAAATAAAAGTATTACTCTGCTGTTAAAAATAATGAAAACAAGAAAATTGAAGACAAATGTATGGAACCAGAAAAAGAAATCCCAAATGAGATAAAAACAGACCCAGAAAAACAGACATGGTATGTACTCATTCCTAAGTGGATATTAGCTGTAAAGGATAGGATGCTACAATTCACAGATCCAGAGAGGGCAGGCAACACGGAGGGTCCAAAGGGGGACAAGGACAGGTGGATTTTCTGGAAAAGGGAAAATAGAAGAGATCTTTAGATAAACTGGGGTCAGTGGGGATGGGAACATGAGGGATTGGGCTGAGGAAGTAGGTGGAAAGGGAGAGCAATGAAAGACATCTTCATGCAGGGGAGGAGGCATTTCAGGATCAGGTAGAAACCTGGTGCCAGGGAAACTCCCATTTTTATAAGGATGTCTCCAGCTAAGACTCTTAGCAATAGTGGGTAGGTAGCCTGAACTAGCCATCTCCTATAATCAGACTGTTGACTACCCCAATTGTCATCAAAGAGCCCTCATTCAGTGACTGATGGAAAAAGGTCAGAGATCCACAGAAAAGCCCTGGGCTGAGCTCAAGAAATCCTGCTGAAGAGGGGGAAGAAGGTGTGTACAAGCCAGGAGGGTCAAGGTCATCACAGGGGAACCCATAGAAACAACTAGCCTGGGTTCGTAGGATCTTACTCACAGAGCCTGTACTAACAACTGGGAAACTGCATAGGACCGACTTAAGCCCTCTATATATGTGTGACCGTTGTGTAGCTTGATCTACTTTCAGGACTTCTAGTGGTGGGAGCAGGGCCTGTCCCTATTGCTTTGGATGGCTTCCAGGAACCTATTCCTCATACTGGTTTGCCTTGCCCAGGGTTAAGACAAGGGGAGAGCTTAGTCCTACTTGTCACATCATGCTCTGTTGACACCCATGGGAAGCCTGCTCCTCTCTGAATAGAAACAGGAGAAATGGATTGGGGCGTGGTGTGGAGAGGAGGTGGGAGGAGGGAAGAAGGGGAGAGGAGGGAGGGGAAACCACAGTCAGAGTAGAAAATACATAGATAAATTTAATTAATAATAATAAGGAAAAGAAAGCATAGAAAAGCACACAGTATGAAAGCTATTCACACATTGACCATGATCCCATCTACTAAAGTAATTAAAGAGCATGTGAGTCCTTTCTTTACATGCTAATCCCAGCCTCCAAAGGATTAACAGACAATTTATATGACTTCATAGTACACTTTCTCTCATATCAATGCACCTTCTACCCTCACAAAATATACACAGAACTGAAGACAACCAGCTTGGGGTCTGACTGGCTTTCAAATTCAGCTCAGTCAATTCCAGTTATTTACTTAACTTATCTATTATTTTTATAATATTTAGGGTTAATAAATGTCTGTGTTCTGTTTTCTAGAACTATTCCAAGAACTAAATGAAAAAAATACATAGGATCTTAGTATATAGTAAATACCCAAAATATAATGCCAGCAGTAGAACATATATATATATATATATATATATATATATATATATATGTGTGTGTGTGTGTGTGTGTGTGTGTATGTGTGTGTGTGTGTGTATGTGTGTGTGTGTGTGCAGAAATCCAGTTTAAAAAGTAACATTTAACTATGTATCATACTTCATTGTTTTCCAATAAATGACTTCTTTCCACAAAGTAGTCCATATTGGTGACTGATTATTTGGTGACTATGTGACAGCAATGATCCAAATTTTACTCAACCTAACCTCAAGTATCACTATGAAACATTGTCTCTGTATTTTTGTGCAATTATTCTAACTTTTATGTAGAACAGAGTCCTAAAAATGTGACTTCTGGGTCACATATTTTGATTTCTGATAAGATAGCAACAAATTGTCTTTCAAAGAGTTGGCACAATTGTTGTTGCTTCCACATAAAAGTTCCCACCTGGTCTTCCAGGACAAAAAGAGAAATTCTTTGTTTTTATTTGAATTTACTGAGTATTAGTAGGAAAGAACACTAAAACTAAATTATTAATCTGTAGGCTTTTTTTGAACTCATAGAGATTCACCTGCCTCTGTCTTCCAAGTGCTGGGATTAGAGGCTTGTGCCACCACTGCCTGGCTTTAAGCAGGATTTATAGTAGTCTATAGAACATTAAATTTTAAATAAAATGTTTTTAGTGATGAAATATCTTTTCTTCACTAATCATAGCTTAATATGCCTGTTTTTTCTTGCTTTTATTTAAATTATATTTGATATCATTTTATACATGTTCTTTGAGGACTTTATATATTCTGTAAGGAATAAGTAAATATATTCTCTATATGCTATCTTATAACTTAGTTTAATATTGAGTAGAATTTAGATTCATGAAGGTAGAAAAGAAAAGAATTTTAAAAAGAAGACCAGTATGTCCCTTTAGAATAGAAGTGGCACTCTAAGATCATTGTAGGGTTTGTGGCTAGAACACATATGAATGTGTAGATGCAGAAGGATTCCCACATAATTGAACTTACATGCGATGCTATGGGATACGAGCTTTACGCTAAAATCGACATCGAGCCACCAAGTATTAAACAACAAAAGTGAGAGGGCTACCACAAAAGTCCTCCTTCAGGTCCATGTTCTTCAACTGGGATCAGAACAACTACATTGTGGCACCCAGAGGTGCAGGGAAATACCAGTTACCCTACAACTTCAATGGCTTGGTTGTCAATGGAGCTGTACATTCCAAGTATTGGTCAGGGGTCCTTCTGAGAACTTGAAGAAAGCTAAGAAAATAGTACTCAGTGTATTCACAAATAAAAAACTTCTTGATAGGTGATGATACGTCCAGAGTTGTAATAACATTTACCCATGGACCCCTTAGTGCTGTAATTGATCTTGATTATGTGACCTGAGGTTACCACTTATGGAACTTGAAACTGTTGCACACAGTGTGGAGTAAGCTAGCCATAGCCTAGTTATGACTTTACCTGCAGACATGAATGTATGTTTCAGGACCTGGTCACACCTACAAAATTTTTCAAAGCAGCATGGGCCCTAGAGATACAAGGCAAGTCACAAACATGTTTATAGATGAGATCTATTTCATATTTAGAATGGAAGTGTAAGTCTGAGACTGTTGTAGAGCTTGTTGCTGGGATGCACATGGATACAAGCCTAGTATCAGATCATTTTAGGAATGCTTCAGTTAGTAAGACTATTCATGATTGTGGCCTAATACTTTCAAATAAAAGGGTTGAAATTGCCCCGATAATTGGTGCTATGATCTTGATAAATTTAAGATTTCTCATGGCCACATTTGAAAAGCAAAAAGAGATGGATAAAATTTATGCTACAGCATATTTATCTAAGGAAAGACATCCAAAATATAACAATGTAGATATTATCTCAGTTAAAAGAAAAGTTGTTTCAATCTAATTGAATGTGGGATTCCCCTCTGTATGTTGTGAATACCATTGGTTAATAAAGAAACTTTCTTAGGTCTGCACAAGGAATAGAGATAGGCAAGGAAAACGAAACTGAATGCTGGGAGAAAGGAGGCAGAGTCAGTGAGAAGCCATGGAGCCACTGCCAGAGAAGATACCAAACCTTGCCAGTAAGTCACAACTATGTGGCAATACACAGATTAATGGAAATGGGTTAAATTATGATGTAAAAGCTAACCATCTTATGATGTAAGAAGGCTAACAGGTCAAGCAGTGATTTAAATACCATGGCTTCTGTGTGATTATTTCAGTTCCGGGCAGCCGGGATAAACAAACAGCCTCTTGCAACAGATTGGCACCCAACATAAGGCCAACTAAAATCCACTTAAAACCTGAGAGGGCTTGCAAAAGAATTCTGGACACTAAAAAATAAAGTTTAGCCACATTTTTTCCACGTTGGCATTGTTTGCTGGTGGCATGCTGCAACTCTTTTAAGAGAAGTTTTCCTGATTCAGCAGTAGCAGAAAAAAAAAAGCTGCAGTTTTGAAATGCTGGCTTTCTGGGCTATACTGCCAGTGCGACCTCTGGCTCTTTCAGGAGGCTAAGCATTTAAATGAAGTTTGTAAGCAGCATGTTACAAACTGCTTAACGGATCGAAATAGAACTGATGCATACTCTGGACTGGGGCAATGTGCCCAGCTTGTAGAGGCAGTGAACAGACTTCCACCATGTTGGACTGGGTGGAGCAAGCAGGAAGTACAATATATACATACACTAGTAATGCCACAGCTTACGGTTTTAAAAAGCACTTAGCATTTTAAGAAGTCGTCCTAGTCAGAAAAGGCTTGCAGATACACAATAAAGGCAAATTCAGATGGAAAAGACCTCTAAATGGGTCACAATGATGGATAAATGTATGTAGGCTTGAGAAAGAGAAGAAAAAGAGTGTAGAGAGTTATAAAAGGAAATAAATGGTTTTAAAAATAAAACAAAGTCTTTAAACAGACAGAGTACAGGAGTCATAGATTAAAAGAGTATAGATAATCAAATAAATATCAAAAAAGTACTAGAGTAAAAACAAGCCACATAATGATGGAATGTACACAGAGAGTTTGGATTATAAATATTATTGTGTTTTCTTTGAATTTTTTTGACTGTGAAGGAGCTAAGTACCAAGAGACATTTCATTGTATGGGCTGCTAAGCTAAAGCAGCCTGCATATTATAAATGTATCTTGACTTCAGAATTTGGGTCTAAGAATATTTTACTTTGGAAAAGAAGTTCTTCTTTCATTTTCACAGAGGATGAGAACCTGTGGATTCATTTCAGACTAATGTGGTTGATGGACCAAGACCCCCTAAAAGATTGCCATGAATACCCCCTAAAATTACTTCATCCAACAAAAAGTAGGAAGCAATTTGGAGAAGAACTACGCCCGTATTCCCAAACATTGTTTATAAATGTTTCTTTACATTTAAGGGAGGATAAGCTATAGAGATTTGCATTGGTCTGAATCTTTGCTTATTGATGCAAATTTAAGGTCAATTTTGTTATACTGTATATATGTACTTCTGATTTTGATTAAGGTATTATGTTTGTCCAGCTCATTTAAAAATGTAATGTATAAATAAAATTATATGTTAATAGATAATCCTCTATAACAGTCAAGCTTCTTGTCATGTCAGTTAGGTATTCTAGATATATAGAGATATATTTCAGTTAAAAAGATATTCTTCAAATCTTTCAGAGACCTACAGAATATGGCATTTAAAATGTTTAAGAACTTAGGACTTTTCACGACAGTGAGACACATCTGTTCCTGACAGCACCAATTCGTTCAAGAGGAAGATGGGCATCAAAAAGGCTCCTTATGGAGTTTAATAACCATTTGGGCAAGAAACTGCTCTTGCCTGGACTGCTTGATGAACTGGACATGCAGGACTTACAAAGAACTGACTGCTGACATTGCCTAAAGGTGAGATGGTCCTCTGGAGTTCCTGCTTCATGAAAGAATATAAAGAGTCTGCTAGTCATTCTGCAGGATACAGAAGAACGTTACTGATAAACTGCCAATATAGGTGGAACTGTCTTTGAAATTTCCTGCATCATGGAAAAGTCTGCCAGATACTATGGGCCAGTAGGCTGAAGATGGAATCCCCAATGATACAGAAGAACTTTGGGTGACTGTCTAGGCAATGAGATGTCTCTGTCAATTCTAGAGTTTTGGAAGTTGCTTACAATGTACTTCCTGTTTACTTAGGTAATATTTTAGACTTCTGGAGTCTTTGATAGAGTTGAAGAATAGATAGACAGTTATAATTTTCCTTAGTTATGATAAAAGATAGATATAAATATTGTAACTGTAATTTTTGCTTGATAACTGTTTTATTATATGTAATTTTGCTATGTTAAAGCTAAAACCTTCCTTTTTATTTAAACAGAAAAGGGGAGGTGATGTGGGATTCTCTGTGCTGTGAATACCATTGGTTAATAAAGAAACTCTCTTGGGCCTGCATAGGAAATAGAGGAAGGAGGGGAAAACTAAACAGAATGCTTGGAGAAAGGAGGTGGAGTCAGTGAGAAGCCATGGAGCTTCTGGCAGAAACAGATGCCAAACCTTGCCAGTAAGCCACAACCATGTGGCGATACACAGATTAATGGATATGGGTTAAATTAAGATGCAAAAGCTAGTCAATAAGAAGTTAGAGCTAATAGGGCAAGCAGTGATTTAAATAATATGGTTTCTGTGTGATTATTTCAGTTCTGGGTGGCCAGGACAAACAAGCAGCCTCTTGCAACACTAATTTTTTAAAACCTGGTGTGTGTTTGATGCTTATATTCTTTCTCAACTCAGCTAGTCACAGCGTAAGAGTTCAACAGGCACGTGTGCCTAGTAGCCACCATGCTAGAGAATATATTTCTAAGTCATCTCTTAACATCACCCTTTCTTTCATCCCATTTTCTTCTCAGCATTTCCAATTAAGCCTAATTAGGCATCACTAAACATGCCACTCTCATGATGCCTCAAGCCCCCTTCTTAGTTGTCTCACTATGATCCAAATTTACCACGGTAAGCCTTCTCCCTGTAGATCAAGAGACGTTGAAGCTGAGAGTCCTATTGCAGAATAAGAAATACTTTGTAGGAGGGGGGATTCCAGGACCAGAGAGGAAGAGAGGGACGCCCCCTTCAAAGCTGGACAGATGCGTTTGGTCACAGCATTTGAGAGAGCACATGAGCGCACAGGTAGGTCTTCGTGTGGCTACCACCAGGAAATTCAGAGCTTGACATCATTTACTGAGCAGCTCCTTCACTCTCATCGGAAAGTACTAGGTCACAACCATGAAGAGTCCTACTAACCCAAATACTCCTAGATAAATGGATACTAGACTTGTCCTCATTTTCAGGAATCTTGTCACTGGGTGGGGAGTAGGGAGAACCAGAGCCCTAGAAATATAATCCAAGGATAAATGTTATGTTTCCAGAACAGTTAACTCGTGAGATAGTAAGCAAAAGAAACCTGCTTCTATCCTCAGCCTAAATGTTTAACAGGAACATCCCCAAGAAGTAGAAGCAATTTAAATGTGACTCTTTATTTCACTAAATGGAACTATGGAGGTTAACAATTAAATATGCAGAAAAATGAGAAAGCAAAATAGCACCTAAAAATATGTATTCCTAACTTGGTAGAAACAGTGGCATTTGTGCTTTAACTAAAGACCTCACCAAGTAGTACAGAGAATCAGCCTATGGCCACATGCCACAGAAAGGCATTGGATTTGCAGGGGTCCAGAGACCAGCCGACTCAGGGAACCTGGCTCAGATTCAAACCCCTAGGAATCCTCTATTCTTTCCTTCCAGATGAAAGGGAGGCATGCTTGGTGGTGTCACGATTGCAGCTCTAAGCAGCAGCTTTCTAATTAAAAATAAACTGGGCCCATTATTTCTATTTACAGCTTTTCTACAATTTAGCAACCATGTAAAGATAGAGGGAGATGCTGGAAGCATATGTTTAAAACTCCCAAATGCTTCTGAGAGCATCATTAGAGTAAACATCCTGTGAATGTGTTTCTCTACCTCCAGTGCCATCTCCAAAGGGCTCACCAAGCTGTGTGGGGTGGCACTTGCAGCATAAACATATTTATCTTTAGGAGGAATGGTCCAGAAAAGATAGGGCTGTGATTAAATGAGTAACTACACAGAGCTGTACTTTTGACTCTACGCATTCTTTGCAATGTTCTAACATTTTCCCCATAGGTGTTGAAAAAATGGCAAGGGGATGGAAGATGGCGGCATGACAGGAAATGGGGAGATGTGGGGAGATGGAATAGGAAAAATGCAGAAGGCTTCCAGGTGGTGCCTTGGTTGAATTTCAGTATAAAGTGTCTAAACAATATTTATTGAATGGGTTTTCCAAAGAACAACAGCAACCTTGCAGGTATTTTGAATGCCTGTCTTGTGGGGCATATGGGTAGAGTCCTTTGTTCTCGGCACTGCTGGCATCTTGCTGCCCTGTCATGGAACCTGTCTTGCATACTGCAGCATGTTAGCAGCGTCTCTGACCTCGACCTACTAGATACCAGTAGTTTCCATGCTCCCTGCCCATTGTGACAAGCAAAATATTTCCAGATATTGTATACCATCCCTGATGCCAAAGCTGCCCTTGGCTCAGAGACCATGTTCCACGCATACAAGTCATCTTAAAGCATTACTGTCCACTGCTGATCCATGCATTCCCTCTGCCCTCAAGTTGTTCCCAATTTAGTATTAGGATGAAAGTTAAAAGTTGCAAGGAGTACTGGAGACTGTAGGGCGAACCTAAAAAATAGGTGGGCATTCTTTTATGAGAACATTCAGAAAATGTACCTTTAACTTTAATTGCAGCCAAGGTTAGACATTTAGAAAAGTTCTCAGAGAAAAGTCCATTAAACTCACCAAGGGCTTCTGCTCGGCTAGTGGGTTACATATTAAAGATGAATTTGAAGGCTCTCAGAGAAGCAGTGAGCCTGGCCCCTATACGTCTTTGCTGACTTCATAAAAAACAAGGGTGCCACTTCCTGACCTACGTGCTCTCCACGAAGATTGTGTAACATGCAGTATGCCTTCGATCCAAATCAACTCCCACATTATTAAAAGGATGTTTTTTCCCTCTGGAGGTCAAGGTGAGTCGCTGGAGCTTTTTCCCTGTTATTAACCAACCACTAGATGTACAAGGCTTAGATATTAAAAGGCATTAGCCAAGGCCTTGTGGTCATCCACTGTAGAGCAAATGCAAAAGTGAAGGGGAGACCGCAGCACTGACAGCAAGGAAATGGCCCAGGATATTAGAATCTCTGTATACAATCCCATTCAAATTCCTTTGGCTAAGTAACAAGGCAGTAGGGCCAGGTTGCTGAGCTCCTGAGGCCAGCCTCTCCCCCGGGTAATTCTAATCAGGAAAAAAAAATCCTTAACTACTGACTTACCTCGACCTAAAACTGCTGACGAGTTGCTACATTCTTTCAACAATCTGGTGTTTATTTCCACCAAGAAATATGGTACTTATAGCACAATAAAACAGGCCCCCTCCTGAGCTCAAACTCACCCCTACTCCTTCGAAAACAATGTAGACAGTTGGGACTATTCACAAGCATCGCCAGCCTTTGGAAAAACCAATGAGAACATTACAATAAATCCAAGAAGAAGAAACATGCTGAGCTAAGAAACCCAGGGAACATCACCGTGCTAACTCCACCATGTCTAAATGACAATGTTCACACTGATTCGGCTGACAGAAAGCCTAAGAGCAAGGGTAGAAGTGATGGACACCGGAATGAGCCCATGATTTCAGCATCCTGCTTGAAGGCCTTTTACTGTTCTCTCTGCTTCTCTGAATGCCCCTCTGTTTGCCATCAGCACCAACGTGGGCCAGGCAAAGAGGGGCAGAGCAGAGCTAGGAGAATGGATACACTCAAGCTGGAACACTGTACTCGATCCAGATCTGTGAACTTGTGATGGCGAAGGGCTTGGGATGGTCCTCCAAGTAGAAGCAGAGCAGACAGGTTCTGATGCGGTGGCTGTCTCCTGCAACCTCAGCAGCACTCCCTCCAGGGCCAGGCCTGGGAAGGAAGTCTTCTTATAATTAGCTCTGCCAGTGTTACAAGGCTGCACCAGTCACTTTGACCTATATCCTGCAGGAGACCTAGGCATCGGGAATGACTTGGTCTCACTCCCAAGTCTCTCACCATGCTATTTCTTTCTTTCTTTCTGTGACAAAACCCGCAGGCTGGCATCCCCTCACTGTCGTCCTTCACCCAAGTGCATCACAGCTTCTGCCCATGATAGAACTTTGGTGTCCAGCTGCAGGAAGTGTGAACTGAGAACCTTAATAAAGGTGGGGTTTCTCTCTCTGGCGGCGAGTAAGGGAAGCTCTGACAAGTTGAGCATCACACTGTACTGACCACAGCTAGATGCACCCTACCAGACAGAACAATTTTTCCCTAGGAAGCTGGTGTCCAGGGTGAACTTTCCCTGTAACCAGATGGGAACTGGGGGGCACTTCTCAATAGAATCTAAACAATTCCATTCTGCGCCATTGAAAAACTTTGTTCCCCTGTCAACTGACTTAGCAAAGAGGACCTTACAAGATGATATCATAAGACTGTAAGCTTTTTCACATGACTGAAGGCTTACTCCAAATCAGCATTACTTGTGCAAAATTGTTTTATGGATAAGGACTTAGTTCCTAGAATGCTTAGCCATTAAAATTTTAGAACTCCCTTGTTCAGTGAGAGCCCAACTCATATGCTAAGTAATTAAACAATAGTAGAAACGAAGGAAACAATAATAGAAAAAGAAGAGATTTGGTTTAATGTTCATGAACATTGTAAATATACTTTCCCGACCTGGATCCAGAGACAGGAGGGCCACATAACAGCAAGGGTAGGTGCCACAGTACATGTCTCTGGTCCCCAACCCAACCTTAGGACAGCTCTTTCCAGTGTCGCTGTCATTGTCAAAAACTCTTCCCTGATCTATGTACAACTTCAGACATTCTTTACAAACTTCCTGGAGTTTTAACAGCCTCTTTCCAAAGAGAAGCAGAAGGTGGCCCCGTCATGTTCGTAGGTAAGCTAAGCGCCAGTTCTTCTTGAAGAGTAGGGGTTGAAGGGTCCAGTCGGATGGAAATCCGGTGCAGACAACCAGACCTGCACTTGGGCCTCTCAGCATTCACCATGGTCGAGGGGGAGCACGAGGCACTATCCCTTCAGAAGGACTACTGCGGTCAGTTCTTGCTGGGGAGAGGAAGCGTCATTTTCTTCAGCGATAAAGTCACAGATGTCTTGTGCTTACTCCCAAGTAACCTCCCACCTATACTTTGTCACATAACTAAACTCTGTAGGCTGTGTACAAAAGGAAGACAAGAACATAGCGGAGGCCTGTTAAGAAGTGTGCCGGGGGAAAGGGTAAGGGATGAGAGAGAGGATTGGGGGTGAAAATGACAGAGATTCATCATATACACATACGATTATTAAACAATAAAAATAATAAGGGTGTTCATAAGTCAGAAAAAAAAATCTATTTCAACACCCCTCTGCCTAGATCATAAATAAAGGAAAAGCAAAGCAAACTGAGGTCACAGTCCAGCAGAAGGCCCACACCACAAAGTTATAGAACTAGCACAGTCTCTCTGCCGTCTAAGGATGTGAAAGTCTAAAGTTAGAGTCCACACCTAAGCTCCTAACCTCTTGGTTTTGCTAATTTATTTTCGGTTTTCACGAGTGTGTTGAGATGGGATCTTATTATGTAGCACAGACCAGCTACAAGTGACCCCCAAAACCTCAGTTTCCAAAGTGCTGGGATGACAGGCCGGTCCCACAATGTCTTCTCCATCACTCTTCTTGTTTTGCCTCTTTCTAGGATAGAGGTGAGTGCCTCACAGAGAAAACACATGACTATATTGTTTTAGTAAGTAATGTGCTGATATCTGAACTGAATTTAAAACAAATAAAAAAGAAATAAAGATTAGAGCGATTCTTCGTAAACCAGACTAAAAGATTCCCAACCAAGAGAGAACAGTTCAGCAAAGAAGTAGATGGTGTGTTCTTAGTTCCAGTTTTCAGATGGCAGAGGCCACAACAAGGTCATGACCTTCTGGCCCCTGGCTTTAAGAACTTACGTGCTGCTGACACCACCACCACCACCACCACCACCCTTTCTCCAGGAGTCCAAGTGTCCCCTTTCCTCCTACCTTTCAATTCTTTGCTTCTTGCCTCCTTTCTTTTCTTTGAGAAGTCATCTGAACCCTCAATGCCCCATCATGCTGTGCGAAACAACACCAGGGGCAATCCAGAGTGAGAGAGAGAGAGAGAGAGAGAGAGAGAGAGAGAGAGAGAGAGAGAGAGAGAGAGAGACGGCGATTAGCTAGAAAAGAGGTAATGATTTGTAATTGCAATACTTTCATTACTGTCTTTTAGCTCTTTGCAGAATAATGTCAAGAGCTTCGTCTTTGTAGTGTTATTGGCATTTTTCATCATATTCATGAAGTGTGGGTCAATTTTCTTCAAAAGGCGCACTTCGCCAACTTGCCACAGAGACAGACAGTAATAAATTCTACTAGTGCACGGTGAAGGCTTCGTAGCTGCAAGCGACAATAAAAAGCAATGAGCTGGGTGTCACTAAGTAACTCCAGTTTACACTGCATTTTCCTCTTTTATTGAAAACCCGGAATATGAATTTATTAATGAATACACAGGCATCCTTCGAAGGGGGGTGGGAGAGTGGGAGGAGGAGGGGGTGGGGAGACACCATGTCAATTTATTTGGTATTCACACTGTATGTGTGCCTAGGTTGTATTGTTCCATCATTTCATGGCCAGGCTTACCTTGTTAGGCTGTGGCCCTCCAGAAAAAACCCGGCGCTCGTGTAGCAGCACCTTGACGTGGATCTACAGCTGCTCTCGCTGCGTCCGCCTCACCTTTAGCCCCGGCTGTCTACTGCCGCCTTTCATTTTCTGCATTCATACATCAATAAGCTTTGCATGCTGACACCTAATTTCGCAGGCTACTTTGGTTAGGGAGGCCGTGTTTTGCATATCACTACCCACCCCCTCTGACACCTACTGCCTTTAAAAGGAAATGAGGAGAAGAAAGGAAGAGGCAGAGGAAAGAGAGAGGAAGAGAGAGAGAGAGAGCGAGAAAAGGAGTGCTTTTTTTTCCCCCTCCGCCTAATCAGAGATTTCTTTATATTTGTCAAACGCAGATATGCCAGATCAACTTTAATTGATTCCTCGGCGGCACACACAGATGAATTTTGAAGGACTGGGCTTGTATTCCCAGACACACTGTTGTGTTTCCAACAAAAAGGAGGTTTCTTCCACAAATCAAATTTTGATGCCAATTAGTTAGCATTTTCCATTCCAATTAAATTGGAGACTTGGAGACCTTTCTGATTTGGGAAGACTTTATCTATATTTTATATTAAAAATGCCCTTCAGGGGCTAATAAGCAGGACAGGAATGGCCATGGACGGTGCCGGGCACTCAGGGGTGGGGACAGAGATGTGCTGTTTTCAGCTCCTTCCTCTTGTTTATTTCACAAAGGTTTGTCAAGCCCGTGGCGACCTGTTATGTGACATCACGAAGGTTTTTCTTTGCAGTTCGGTGGCTAATGTCATTAGAGCTATGACAACCCATAAAATGTTATAATCGAATAGTGTCTCCCTGCCGTGCCCCACCCTCCACAGCCCTTGAGACTTAGCGTATGAAAAGAGAATTGAAGATATATATGGGTAGAAGAGGAACAAGATTGATGGTGAAGGGAACAGTTATGGGTGGATTTGAGAGGTTATACAAACAAAACAAACAAAAGCACAAAATAAGACAGGAAAAACCAAACCCGCCACATGCAGTAGAAACGCCTCTCTACCCTATGCATACCTGAGTGAGCACAAGCTGGCTAATGACACAGCACTGAAAACTCCTCAGACTGCCAAATTAAGTACTTACCATGAAATTTTTGATGAAAAAGAAATTTGCTCAAATTCAGTTGTAATTTTAATAGACACTAAAATCATCTTGAAATCTAATCATCACCATGTTCTATTTCTCTTTTGTTTCTCTCTCACACGCCTGACCAATTGTTCTTCCTCTTCTGCCTAGATTCATCTTTACAGTTCATAAGAGTGCGGTGTTGGAACGGTCCAGGGCAAAGGTGGAGCCAGGCCTGGTGAATGTGGACACCGATGACTGATCTGTGCCTTCGTCACCTGGCTTCTTATCAGTGTGGGTGGAAAGCCAAGCTCAAAGTGCTGTGTGCCTTTGCTTACCCCACATACTCCAGTACTCACATTATATAATTTTTAAATATTTTTTTTAATAAATGAGTTATGCTACACCTTCAAGGTGGTTTAGTGTGCGTCCAGAGACTCTGTGTGTTGAGACTGAATTCCTGCTGTAAAGGATAAAGAGTAGAATCTTAGCCCATCATATTTATAGGTGGAGTTTGAGGATGGGATCAGATATCACTGGGGGAGGTCTCCTCGTGGTGGCCTTCCAAGAATATGATCATGGAAAACGTGTGCACCCTTTGCTTACCTCCAGAATATGCCAACAAAGAGGTCAAATACTAGATGATGCCTCTTATCCTGGACCATAGAAGCCATAGCTTCTGGACCAAAGAAGCCATAGCTTCTTTCTAGTGTGTAGCATTGTTTCAAGCAACAAAGACTGAACCAATCAATGCAAGACACGATGCTCCAGGCCCAGGCTGAAACATGGATGCAGGGGCATAGCTTTTACGATTTCTGAGGCACAGTTGTTCATTGTAATCATTTAAGGACAGAACAACTACATGGCAAGGCAGGGTGTGTGCTCTTCAATGAGAGGCTCATCTACAACCTCCCTGCCATTAGGGCTACAATCTGTCTGTGTTGTGGACTTGTCTGTCCTCAGGGGGCTGGTGGTTGTGGAGTTAAAATGCAATGCTGTGTCAGCCCTTGTTTTACCCTGTGGTTCCAGAGTACCTGGTTGGCCCAGTCGGTCCTCATCACACTTTCCAGACTCTTCCTAAGACAATTTAATGGTTCCTGAGAAATCAGCATAGAGCAGGCCTTCTGCTCTTCACTGGCCCACAAGTATGGTGGCACCCACTTGTTTTGTTTGCTTCAGAAGAGGAAGCTGACATTCATTAGATCCGTGGAAGCCACACACCTAGCCTCTGGACCAACCCAGAAATGTGGTCTGCCATGGCCAGCTTTATCTTTCTCTCTTGGACTCACTGAGAAGTCAACATAATTTTGGACACATGGTATTCAGAAGAAACCAGAATACTGGAGAATTTAATTATAATTACTTTACCTTTTAAAAACATTCATCTTTTCGGTGCTGAAGAGATTGTTCAGCATTTAAGAATGCTACTAATCTTGTAGAAACTCAGGTTTCATTCCCAATTGTGTCCCCCACCCACTCTGCCCCGTAAGCTCTGCACCATCTGTAGCTCCAGTTACAGTGAATTTGGCTTCCAGGAACCCTAGACATACACACACACACACACACACACACACACACACACACACACACACACATTCACACACTCGCATGCACATGCATACATGCCACCAAATACTCATATACATAAAATGAGAACAAAGAATTCTTTTGAAACCATCTGCATTTTGAATACAATTCTGTTCTCCAGTAGGTATGTAAGATTGACAGCGTGATGTTCCCAGCCACTGCAGGAAGCTCAACATAAGCCAAAGATTCCTTTGTGGGTCTAATTGCCTCAACTACCCAAGACAGAAAATGAATGGAGAAAGTAAAAATCAAACAAAAGACAAAAATAGAATAAAATACCAATTGAGCTGTCAAACAAGCCAATCAGTATGCATTTGGAATCGAAAGCTCGAGTTCTAGGCACAGTGAACAAATATTGGCTCAAGTCATATGAACACACCTATAGGGAATGCTGGGCAATATTCAATTACAAGAGCTGTCCCTGAGTAAGGGCTGATGTGACATCCTCTGGACAGGCTCACCATCAGCCATAAAAAGAGGAATTATGAGGCCGAGTGAGCACTCTTCACATTCACACTGGGTGCAATGCGTTGTCAATTACCATGCATGTTTCCATAATTGTTATACGAGAGGGAAATTCACAGTGCTAAATGGCCCTCAAATTCACACTTCCGTGTGAGTTTTTGTTTGGTGGTATGTCTAGTATTAGCATGGATGACTGCTCCTGACATCCCCTTGCCTTGGAAGACAGAATCACTAACATAGCAATGGGGCAGACACAGCGGAGGAGTGCTACTATTTGTTTTTCATTGACAGAGAAGTAGACGGCAGAAAAGTTTGTATGTAGATAAAGCAGGCACTCCTTTCTGCTCACACATAAGGAGATGTCTGCTGCTTCCAACTTTGCCGTGTCTATTGTTCCTTTCTATCTATTTTCTCATTGATTCGGTATAAATTCATATTTCATTTTCGAGCTTCATATTTCACAGATGTGTTTCCACCCATCTCCAAGGAGAATAAAGACGACCATGACTGAAGGATTACATGAAAGATTTAATTTCACCTTGCAAAAGAATTTCTCAAAACAAACCCAAAATGATAGGAGTTGTGGATTTCAAAACGCAGCCATACTTCATCTGCTTAGATAATTTTGAATCTGGTTTTTCAAAAGAAATAGACTGAGTCAAACAGTATGTGAAAGTCACAATAAGTCTTTAATTCTTCAAACATGTCACCTTCGCCTTCCATGGAAACATCTATACATATATTAGTATATACATACAGCAATCGAACACAACTTTCTGCTGAAGAAATAAATACTCAGGAAACAACATCAGAAATCAGGTAAATTCCTGAACTGCCAGATGACCAAATGGTTCTCTAGGCAACAGAATTTAAAACTTTGAAAGATTCTTGATAGTAGAAAAGTATGACTTCTTTATTCTACAAACTAACAAAAAAAAATTATATGGTAGGGCAAACAGCCCATCCAAACCACACAGCAATGGAAATTAATGATTATGTATCACCAATAAATTTTTTCCTACATTACAATTACTCTCAAGAAACATTACTTACTGCTTCTAATGCTATTCAAAAGATTGGAACCAAAATGACAAAAAGTACTTATTTAATTATTATTATTTTCATTTCCACTTCATTCTATAAGTAAGATATTCAGAAAGAAAATTTCAAAAAAAATCTATGGAAGGACAATGATGGAGAGGGGGGTGATAAAATTGTGTACAGTGCCACATGGTATACGTTAAACCTTGTGGATTAGTTTAGAAATCAGTTACATTATTTCATCAACTTATAATCATCGTTAAAAGACTGTAAAATACAAATAAAACACAGATACACCAAGAGCGGTCATGTCCAGAGACATGATTGCGGTCCTTTGTGCCTTGAAGGAAAGACTGTGAGGATGCCCCCCCGCCAAGAATTTATGTCTCAGATCCATTTGTCCAGAACAGCATATCATGGGAAGGATTCTTGGAGTGAAATGGCCTTCAAGAACCAAAATGGGGTGTGTGGTAGAATGATGGACAAGGAGTGGATAACAGAATCATTTAATTTTCAACAGAGGGGAGGGCAAGTCTGGACACTGCAAATACAAACAAAGGACCCCAGTGTGTGCAGGCAAAATAAATATGTTCTATGAAACTACATATAAGAGGAGAGGTGGATACATGAGAAAGTTTGGATGTTTTCAGGTAAGATAATAAGTAAGATACTGGCTGGTGGGTTAAGATTATGGTCAGGCAAATACAAGAAATGTCAAGGACTGAAACGTGAGGTCCTTAAGAAGCAGAGATTAGGAATTAAAGAAGATCTATTAAAGGAAAGTGAGAGAGGAAGGAAGCAAAGACAACGGGGTCTCAAAATCAAGCCGACAGCATTTCATGACACTTTCAGGCCAGCCTTCTCAACTGAGCAGAGGCTTGGGTAATTCAGGTAAGATGAGATCTAACGCTGTCCCGGTTTGTTAGCTGAGATGTTGGCTTCTGAGATCAAGATTATAGCCGCTACCACCCATTAATCCAGGGCTTAGAGAAAACCAAGTACTAATTATAGTAATAACCGTCACTTACTGTCTACGCTCTGGCAGCCTATATGCCAAGTGCTTTACATGAACTTGGTCTCACTTGGTCCATGATAACGTGAAAACAAGAAGAATTACCCAAGATCACGGATGAGAGCACTGACTTGAAGAAAGCAGAAAGAACTTATCTGAAGTCACCTAGCTAACAAAACTCTAAAATTAGGGTTCTGGGACCAATATATAGTACGGGATTTCCCCAAGATGTAAAGGCTACGCGAGGTGTTTTGAATGCATTTGGGAACCTTATTAGACTTACTATTAGATTTTTCTCAGGGTACAAAAGTTCCCCTTGGGCCCATTCCTTCAAGAAAGGCAACCGAACCTTCCCAGGTTCTTAAAGACCAGAGAGTTTCCCAGGATGCAAGGGTTTCAGCACTAAAGCCTAACTTTAGTCTAACTTGGAGGAGTAGGTCACTCTGCAGCCTGTGAGATCTGTTTGGAAAGGCCTTTCAGGAAGAAGGCAGCTGTAGTTAGCTGCGGAAGGGTTCGATTGTGCAAGCTTCCCTGGGGTGGTCCCAGAGCCTCTGTAGAATTCTGAACCTGTTCGCCAGTCTCTCATCACTATCGCTGTTAAGTGGGATCCTGGAGTTGGAAACCAAGAGCCAGGTCACCTTACCAGGCTTCTCATTGATGCACCTGCTCACTAGACTCCCCTCGGCCCCAGAGACACCCCTTAGAGAAACCCAAAGGTGTACCCCCAGTGGTCCCAACCTCCCGTTCCCCTGGAAATAAGGGAGACTTCCTGGACATTCAGGGCTCTGTTTGTCAAATCTCCTCTGATCTATGCAGGTAATGAGGTCAAAAATAGCAACGTCCATAAGGGACATATTTTCTCAATGGGAGCATATGCCTGAGAAAACACATTGAAAATATTTATCTTTTCTCAGAGAACAGGCAGAGCAATATAGGATACTACCTTGTAAAAATGTCCTTTGAAAATCAGAAGAAAAAAATCATAAAGCATAGGAAATGAACAGGGAATCCTCCCAAACTACACTGCCAGTTGCGGTCTGGGAGACTCGCTCATTCCATCTGAAAGTTTTGGTCTGGGCTCGGCTGATGTCCTAAAGAAAACACACATGCCCCCAAGAGTCCAGGCCTCTTTAGGGTTGAGAGGGGCCCAGCAACCTGGAGACACCATCCAAAGGGCTTGTGCTGAGCAGCTCACCTCTGAACACGAGCAGAATGCTAAATCCTGCAGAGCTGCAGTTGCCTGGTTAGAGAAACACAGTTCTTTCAAAAGCCAGGCCACGCCAGGCCACCCACATCTCTAGTCTTCTCTGCCCAGGAGCTTTCAACTAGAAGTGATTGTGCACTGTCCTGGAGGATCAGCAAGTGTTTAGAGGGCCCTTGGTTTCTCTCCACCAGTGGGAGGCAGAGGCAGGCAGAGGGTGGATAGGGACCTGGACAGCTCTACTATTATACAGTGCGCAGGACTCTTCCCACACAGAGAACTGTGAGCGTACAGCAGCCATCGTCAGGCTGAAGCTGAGGAACTCTTGTCTAGACACATCCTTTATACCGGTTCCTCAAATGCATCACTAATCCCAAATCAACTATGTTTTGTCTTGCCCAGATCCATTTTACCTTCCGACATTTTAGTTTATGACAGTGGTACCATCACTTTGCTAATCACTAGACCAACCCTTCCCTCCACACACATACACACACGCACGCACACATGCGCACACAGAGTCCTCATCTAATTAGTCACTGGTTTATGTGACTCTGCCCAAGGGAACACTTTTCACTCATTCTCACTTCAACCTCTACCAAATTAGCCTAAGCTTTTCATTTCATACCTATCTTATTACAACAGCCCTGTTTGGTTTTTGGTACCTATACATTCTAACTAGCATGGGTCAGGGCAAGGCGACTGCTACAATAAATGACCATATCCACCCAGTGTCTTCACAGAACGGGAGTTCATTTTTTACCCGAGCTCTGAGAGTTAGCAAGGTAGGCTCTGATCCACGTGGTCATTTGGTGACCCAGGCTCTTTGCAGGCTGTAATCTCTCTATCCCACAGGAGTTGGATGCCACTATCTGATGATGTGGGATTCCCCTCTGTAGGCTGTGAATATGTATTATTACCATTGGCTAGTAAAGAAACTGCTTTGACCAATGGCAGGGCAGTATATAGCAAGGTGGGAAATCCAAGCAGAGATAGTGGAGGAAAGAAAATGGAGTCAAGCAGACTCCCTGTAGCTGCTGAAGGAGAAAGATCCCAAAACTTTAGTGGTAAGCCACACCCTCGTGGTGATACACAGATTAGCAGAAATGGATTAATTTAAGATGTAAGAGCTAGCTAGAAATACACCTGAGCCATCGGACAGTGCTGTAATTAATACAATTACAATGTGTGATCATTCAGGTTTGGGTGACCAGGAAGCAAAAAAGCAGTCCCTGTTCACAATCTGATCTGCTTCTTCCTGGCAATTAAGGCAGAGAATATGGAGGCTCAAGTTGTGAGTTTGGTGATGCAGAGCTTCTACGCCCACACATTGTTCCTCCTGTCTACTATATTTCTCTCTCTCTCTCTCTCTCTCTCTCTCTCTCTCTCTCTCTCTCTCTCTCTCTGCCTGGTTCTTCTAGGACCACCAGAACTCACACTGACAACATCACAGACCCGGAGTTCACCAGCTTTATTAGCCTATAATATCACATACACTTGTGACAGTCTACAGAATGTTTTCCTTGGTCCTCCTTTTAAACAGAAGGAAACGAAAGCTCAGAGAGGTAAAGTAACTTATGAGCATCACATACAACTGGCGAGCCCCGGAATGGCCCAGTCTCCATGCAACGTGCCCAGACTATTCCTTGGGCATATGGCCAGAGTCCTTTCCTAAACTCTACTTATTGACAGAGTCATGTGAGCTCCAAAAGGAGAGGGGCATCTAACACAAAACAGGAGTGTCTCAGAAAGAGTTCCTATTATGTTCCAGTGGCATAAATGATGCCTTCCCTTTGGCTGAGCCTCAGAGGTGGTAGGCAGGGTGGACTAGTTCCCAGTTCTTGCATGCCTTTCCAAACAACAGTCAGCAGGTTCATGCAGGGATCCTGGCAGGTGGGATAGAGTGTGTTCTTGCTAGATTGTTTGGACTGCAGGAACCTGGCAGGCCAAGCCACCAGGGATACAGCTATGGGAAGGAAGGTCAGAGAAAGAGTGCCGTGAAAGGCATATTCATGGTCAGAATTGGCTGCTGCTGAATGCGGGCATGCGTACCCAGTCCTCTGAGGGAGAGGTAAAGGTTGGTTTTCCCAGGTAAACTTTCCCAGAACCCACATTAAAAAAAAATACCTCCCCAAGCCAGCAGCCATTCTATCCTTATAAAGGGCACTGTTTTACTTCTCGAGGAAGCTGCCTAACCCACAGCGCCTCAGGTTGTACTACTGACTTCACAAGGTGGTTGGGAGGATTGTACGAGTTGACACGCATAAGGTGCTTAGAGCTAAAGCTATCATTGTTTTACATGCTGCAGAATGGTGAGATTTCATGCCCATTTGGCCATGTGCTTAGTTCAGGCTTTGTAATCAAGGATCAAAGAACTTAGAAACTAGGTCACTTCTTACTACAAAGCCTCATTTTACTTGCCAACTAGGCACCGCTGTCATACACCCCTGCCTTACCTGTAGGCTGTAGAGAGAGGCTGGCTCTGTCGGGCCATGTGGATTATCGACAGCACCTTAACACCAACCTCTGTGATTCAGAAAACACTTCTCAACCTCTTGGGAAGAGTCGGCCAGGGACTCACCACATCCCTACTCCACCCTGGTCCCAGTCTCCCTCAAAGACATGGTTCCCTTCAAAGCCGCCACCACACTCATGCGCATTCCTTCAGAACTCTACAGCCTGCCTATCTAGTACACAAAGGAAAGGAGATTGGGGGAAATATTTCTGTAAATTGCAGAGTAGAAACCACCACAACCCTGTCTATTGTGCTTTCTTCTCACCCAAGAAGCCCAACAAGAAGTCACTCGGCATCTTCAAGAGACTGAACCCAGTCCATGGAGGAAGGAGTCAGGAAACAGAAGGGCTATCTCAGGCTCCATGACCCCCTTCAGGAGCGGAGAGAAGTAGCAAACCTGATGCTGTAGTCTGTTGGCCAACTTCCGTTGCAGCCCTGTATGCACACAGGAGCTCTCCGTGCAGGCGCCTCTGCCCTATGCAAGACGTGCACGGCAGAGAAGCCCACGCTCATTGAGTAGACCCAGCAAGACCCGCAGTGATGAAGGGCACCATGGGAAGGAAAGATTTTTACAGTGTCCGCGTTCAAACTTCTTTGCATGGAGGAATGGGTGGTAAGTGGAAACAGGTGAGGCTGAAACACCTGAGGACTTCGTGTGCACAGCTGTGATATTTTTTTAATGAGTTGGCTATAAAATACCAAATGTAGTCACTAGCTCAGACTGAGTCCTACGTTCTTATGTGCACGGACTTTGGAATGACCAGATGTGTCTGAGAACAAACATTTGCCATGACCAGGGTCTGTGTTTTAGCTGTGAGAATATTTGGGTTTCAGACAGGATTGGTGCCGATGTTTGTGTGGCACATGGTCGGCTTGTATGGTGAGAGAAGAAAGTAATTTTGTTTGAAGAAAGAGTGCTTCAACACCGGACCAATCCCACTTTCTTCTTCCTTTCAATCCCCCTGGAAATGACAGCATGTGTGGATGTGTGTGTGGATGTTTGTGTGAGTGCATATATAAATGGATACATTGTCTATGTATGTGTGCATGCATGTATACATGTATATGTGTGTGTATACTTGTGTGTGTGCATGTGCACGTGTATATGTTGTGTATGTTTGTGTGTATGTGTGTATGTGTATACATGTGTATATTTGAGTGTATGCATGTGTACATGTGTACGTGTACATGCATGTGTATGCTTGTGTGCGTGCATGTGTATGTGTCTACATTGTGTGTATGCTTGTGTGTATGCATGTGTACATGTATATGTGTGGGTAAGTGTGTGTTGCTATATTTATAAAAAAAAACTAGGGTGTTGTCTTAAGTGTTCCATAAATTAGAGGCCAGAACACTGTAGTGTGGACTCTATCCAAACCATTGCTTTCTTCTCAGAACAGTGTTAAGTAGTTATAATGGAAACCATTCCACCCATGCCAGCTGCTGTCATCTGGAAATGTTTGTGCTTCTCCATTAGGCCTTCTCCTCTTTAGACAGTCCACCCACCTGCTTCAGCAGTAGCTTCCTTATGACCGAAATTTATACAGTCGAGAAAAAGGCCTGACTGCTCAATTTTGAATTAGAATTCAAATTCAATACCCAAAGTTTACATGAGCAGGATGTCTTTTTTTTCCCTGTGGCCTTTGTCTTTAGTGCAGAAACTGTGGCTTCCTCTCTCAGCTGTTTCCCTTACCCTTGCTATCCCATGGCTTACTGGGGAGGCGGAAAGGACAGCCCCCTGCTCTCATGCCTACAGGCCTGGCTCACCTGGACCCCTGCCAACAGGGTCAGCTCTAGTGTGTAGCCCACGTGAGGTACCATGCCCATTCTCCTGTGTGAAGCCCAGCATTTTATGCTAAGCAAACCAAGGACTGGGAAGGTAGTTCTGCTGGCCACTTAGCTGAGAAGCTGAGCTGGATCCTTGTGTGGTTATCTTCCTCAAAGCTAACAGACAGCCTGGGACTGACTTTCTGTTGGCTGTTAAGACATTTTTACTGTGGTCTGTGAGGTCTTGAGCATCCCTTCTTAGAGATGCTGAAAACCAGATTAAGGTTCAATATGTGTTCCCCAGCCAGCCGTGTTCCAAAGTTATAAGCAATAGGCAACTTGACTTCCCTTCACTCTGACATTAGGAAATCTTCGTCCAGTGTCCTGATATGTTCTTGAGGGGACAGAAGGAGAATCCTTGGGTGACCCAACTGATGAGTGACTTCAATATCTTCCCCATCTTGCCTATGTGATGCTGAGTCCCTCTTGTTCCTATGCCGTCGTATAGCCTGGGGGATTGAGTCGGTCTGAGCTTTCACCTGCCATCTTTCTAAAACTGGCACTGATGGTGACATACAGTATGAAGAAACTGACATTGATGGTGACGTACAATGTAAGGAAAGCAGAAGTGACCACTGTGTGCTCATCGGTTATAGCTGTCACTAGCAATGCTGGCCTCTCATTGTAAGACTTTACAATATGGTACCAGTAACAGCAAAATACCTTTCCAGAAGAGAGCGATTGGCTTCCAGCTCCACCCCTCAACCTTCACAGGAGCTGCCTGGAAGCAGACGCTCTGGCCCTGTCTGTGCTAGAGAGGGACAAGTTCAGGAAAGCATATGTGGCAGAGGCTCTCAAGGGACATTCTCAGCTTTAATGAAGGGCAGAACTCTTGTTGTGAGCCAGATGAGGACCGAGGAGGACCTGGCACCCGATGCTACCCACGTCCTATCCTACAAGCATCCAAGAGTCTGAGATAAATCAGTTTTTGTATTTCCTCTCCTGCCGGGAGGCGGGCACTCTCACTGCCTTTGAGAAGATGGGCCAAAGAGAAAGGTGAAGGGAGGTGGTTGTATCCTGAGCTCACCAATTCTTCCTTGTAAAGTCAAGAAAACAAAGACAAGGGTGGGGGATGGGGGCCGGGGCCAGGAGAGAAGCAAGTTGTAAAAGAAAATGTTTCCTGCATGGTGAGATTGTATTTATGATAATAGACCTTTCAAAATCCATAAATGTTAATTCAACTGGATTCAGCCCCTCACAGGCAGATTCCCCAAAGACACTTCATGGGCTAAGATACAATTGAGAGCCCCTACAGTCCTACATCTATCAGAGTGCCCGGTCACTAGGAAGGCAGGCATTCCTGGTCACAAAATGAGGGAGCCCATCAGCCACCAAGGAGGGAGCCTCAAAAGAGATCTGGATGATGTGCAAAGAGCCAAACCAGCTTCTTCCAGACATAAAGGTCACGGGGACACATGCTAGTGAGGCTTGATTCCTGAGCCAAGGACGTGTGTCCACCCTTCATTCTAACACTCTGTATAAACCTGAGCAGTTGCTGCTCATCCCAGGGCTTCCTAGTCTTCCTCTGCCCCTGAGGGACGCACATCTCCTCCACCCCAGCTTCCTAAATGTGAAGCTCTTCTTCAGACAGCTCTGTGAAGCAAGCAGTAGTCTTACACGGAGATAGACCATCATGCTAGGTCACATGATATTGTCCACGGTATAATCCCTTTCATGCTGAAGAACATGCCATGTACCCTCTATGTTCACAAACTTAGCCCAAGAATAAAGCATCAGACAAGGCCATTGCCAACACTGATTTCCTCCACATTTAGAAAATTGTCAGAGTTCCAACCCAGAATGGTCGCATGCCCCTCCATGTGAGAGGGACAGGGCCGAGGGGGGGGGGACGTCCCTGGAATTCTAGAAGTGAGGCCAGGTAGTGTAAAGAGAAGGAAAGGATGAAATAAAATATAAAAATGATTAAATGCGTGGAAGCAGAGCAGAACACGTGAGCACACCTAGACTTCTCCTTGAGGAGCCCACCACTGCTTCCCAAGTGAAAACCGCTCAGAGCCGGGACGTAAAACATTGCAGCTTCGAGTGTATTGCTAAACGCTCTGGAGTGCCTTTCACATCTGGAATTCCTGGAGATGCGGTCTTTCAGCCTTCTGCCATGGTGTCACCTCGTTTGGAACTGTTCTGTTTGGGACTCTTCCCGCACTCCTCACGTATGGAACAGCAACCGGAAGTGATGTCAGAAGAGAGCGGACGAGTCAGGCTCCATAGCAGGTATCCTCAGCGTTTCTATCCAGTAGAATGAAGCCGCTCGGGATGCTCAGGGCACCCATACTGAATTCTCAGCTCTTCTAAAGGATAATCCCGCTTCAGGGTGGAAAATGTAGAAAGAAAAGAAGCTTTTAGAGTCTTTCTGGAGAGGTGATGTGATTGGCTATACTGACCCTAGCCCAAAGTACAAGGGAACCTCTGCAGTGGCTGGTCAGTCTCACAGGCTGTTCACAGAGGGAGAGCTCCCAAGTTTGCTGTAGGCCTCCCTTCCATTACATCCCAGGTCCTGATGAACTCCCAGGCTCGGGTGGCAGCTTTTAAGGTGTATTTAAACAGAACCATGTAAAGTAAGGCTATATTTCGTGTGACCAAAGCCTTGCAGGAATCCTGGAGTCATGGTTCACTAGCCACTGATTTTGGTGTCTTCCGTGGTGAGTTTGTAGGAGGCAAGGGTTGCGTAAGCCGAGACTCAGTTGCTTGAGCCGCTGCTGACGGGAGTTCTGAGCAGAGTACCAGTCTTCTGTTCTGAGTAGGAAAGACGACAAGGACAGGGATGGAGAAGCAGAGAGGCGTCCCGTTAGCGAAGGACTGAGAAACCAGAGGAAAAGAGGATTAAGTGGGTCGGCTCATTCAGGAAGGTCCCTAACCCCACAAACAAGAAGGTAAGGGCTCCTCCCAAACCAGACACAGGTTACTGCTGGCTAAGCATGGTGCCACAATCACTAATTAATAAGCACACTGAAACCCCAGGCAGACAGACCCACGGTTAAGGGGCCGCAGAGACCCAGAGAGGGAGTCTCCCGGGGCTGCCTCTTTGCAGTCCAGTTTATGACTCCTCCGGGAAGGCTATGCTACAGTCTCGTTATTTTCCTTCTGGGACTGAAAAAGAGAACTGTAGTTTCCTGCCCTATTAAGCCAGTGCCTTTCATGATCATTAAAATACCTTTAAATACTTCATCTCTCCCCCTTAAAGTTTTCCAGGCAGAAGGAAGCTCTCCTTCCACATAACCTTGCTCCAAAATAACGAACGCCTGATGCCATTTGAATTTGGCTTCTCTCTCCTTCCCTTTTGGAGGTTCAGAAATAGCTACTTACAAACACATGAAGGCATTTGCCTCGGCGGTAAATATGTCTTACGTGTCGATTTCAGCAGGCTATCTCTGCAGACGTGCACATGTGTGCTCATTTCCTGCCCTCTAAAATTATTTTTTTTTGGTTGTGGACATATGGTGAGCAATAGTTGGAATAGTTATTCAGGGTGCAGACTCTCCTCTGGGATCTGTGGGACAAATCCTGCTCCTTCTGTCACGTTAGAATCACCAAGAACGCATTGAGCACTGCAGAGCGGGCCAGAGCTTTTAAAAGTGTGCAAGCCTAGTGCCATACTAATGATAAAATCATTACGGTCCTCTGTGGCATGTTAATGGTCATATGGATAATAACTAATAAAGGAGCTCACAGTTTTTAAGAGCTTAACTGCAATCCAGGTGCTGTTCTATATAACTTGAAGGTATTAAGTAATTTAATTCTTGGAACAACCCTGGGAAGTGATAATAATAATAATTATTATCATTATTTTATAGATAATGAAACTGTATCAGAGAGGGTTTTTTCTAGACATGTAAATTTAAAACCCAAAGTATAGGTGAGATTGCGCCTTTGATGATCTATTGGCACACTAATTTTACTGTGGATTTCATTATCTGTATTCTTCCCCATTATTTACAGGGAAGGCTACCTTTCTTCCTGAGGGTAGGCCATTGATGTTCACGTGATTCCAGGTTTGTACTGGAGGACAGAGGCTGAAGGCTCAGGGTTCCCTCTTCCCTATTTCCTGAAAGCCTGAAGCCCCTAAAGAGGTTACAAGAAGCCCAAGGTCACAGGGAGACATGCATGGCTTGAAAGAAGCTGCAAAGAAAAGGAACTGGCCAACCGGTAGTCACCTCAGAGGTAACTGGTGACATCTTTCTTGAAGTGTTCTCAAGACGGATTGACCCTCGGCAATGAGGTGTCCACACTAAGTCAAAATGTAACATATGTGGCCAGACCAGAGAGTTGTGGCTGCCCAGCAGGAAAAAAGACATCGGTTTGAAGGGAGGAGCAGTCTGAAGCGATCATGACGGACTAGAAGTCAGAGGAACCTTACCCTTGGTATGCCAGGCACAACAAGATTTATATCATAATTTCTAGAACTGAGGCTAAACCTAATGATGGCTGAGAATGAATCTCTCATCAGCCTGGGAGGCAAGAACATGGAGGCAGAGACAATTTGATCTGAAGAAAATTTTGAGGGGCCATTGAGAGAGGTAAGTGGGTAAAGAAAGATGCTTGCTGAGAAATCTGGCAACTCAAATTTTATCCCCTAGGGGATCCCATGTAAAGGAAAGAGAACAGATTCCACAAAGTTGTTCTCTGACCTCCCACACATACTGTAGCATGTATGCCCTTCCATACACACCATACTTCAGCACGCATGCATGTGTGCACACAAACACACACACACAGCATCATCATCATCATCATCAATCAATCAATCAATCAATCAAATTTATTTTTTTGAAGGAGCGAAAATTATGAAACGGCCAGCTGCTACACCCCTGCGCCTATGGCGGGGCTCTTCTGTGTGCTGTGCACTGTCTGAAGTGTTCACAGGGAGCGGGTACTTGTAAGCTTACAGAATCAAAGCTACAGATACTGAAGGAAAGAAAGAAGGCACCCAGGCAGAGTGGGGATCACCCTAGGAAGACAAGAAGCAGGAGGTGTAAACAGAGTCAAAGCAGCCCCGTCTGGGATGGTATGTCAGGCTTCGGGAGAGCTCAGTCACCAGAAGTCTTGACCTCTGAACAAAGGGGTGTGCAGACACCATTGAGCCCTGTTCATTAAGGTCTGCTTTGCAAGCCAGTACACTATGGCGGCTTGCTGGCCAGTCAGGAGCCAAGAACACACTTGTTCTGTCTCACTGCTCGGCAGATCAGGCCTCCTGCCATGCGCCCCTCCCACACTGTTCCTCCCCATGCGAAATCTCTTCTCTTATTACTTCCCCAACTACCTCCCAGCCCCCGCTTCAACACTTAGTTCAACCACAACCTCTGAGACGAAGGTTTCTGGATGCCCAGGTCACCCAACACTCTTTACTTCACTCAAGAAGCTCTTTACTATATAGGGGTTTGGGGTTCCCAAGTTTTCCTCGCTTTCAGTGTGCTTCTGAGTTTGTACTCACAGAGTACCTGGACTTGGTGCTTCCTGGAGATGTTAACCTGCCTTGGATGTAGGCAAAACAGAAAAAGCATCAGATTGGTCTAGAAACACAGGGGACTTTTGCAAGTTTTATGAATATCTCATGCCCCTGCCTCCTCACCGTGTCCTCCATGTCCATGGTGCACTGACGCACTGACCCCAGCAATCATGGTCATTCTCCTGCAGTAAGGCTGGAGGGCATACTTGACAACATAGCCAATATCTCTAAACAATGGCGTGTTGGGGGCACAAACCAAAGCGGCGAGGCAGGAGGGCAGGTGAGCTTTGCATTGGAAGGCAGACAATATGAGCAGGCAGCAGGGCAGAGTGTGGCCTGCAGATATGGGTGACTGTGAGCCACCATCTGAAATCCTTACTACCATGGCGTCGCCTTCCTATACTCGTCCTGTTATGCCCGAAGACCAAGGCATTTGGAAGAAAATACCTGTGGAAAATCTCTCTTCAGAGACGAGTATTCGAGAAGGGTGGTCAGAATAAGACAGAGAGAACAAAGCTTTTGAATAGTCACCACCAAGAATCAGTCCTTTCTTTCTGTCTTTCTGAAGCTCAGGCAAGGAGTCCACAGCCCCAGTCCCACAGTGAGGATAGGAGGGGTCAGGCTCCTGCTCCCAGTCAACTAGCCAAGCCCCTCTCACCACCTGATTCTCAGTATCCTGATTTCTGAGATGTGTCTGTTGATTTTAAGGAACAAGTTTGCCATGGCCCTCTTTACCAATTCCAGGGCAAGGTTTATCCCCCGTCACAGTTGGAATGTGACAGCTATCCGGGGCTTTCCTTTGCTTTTGCCCTGTATCTAAATGCAAGAGAAGGAGGCATGTGTGCAATCCAGAGGTATTTGGGGGAAACGGTGTCAGCCAAGCATTTATCACAGAAATCTGAATATCAGACGTGGAGCCCCAGGCTGAGGGGAGCTGGGAGATTTCAGGGCACATTAACCACTGGTGCTAAGTAATTATGCACACTGACTTTGAGTCTGTTTCAATGGTCACATCTCAGCGCAGTTTCTGCCCTGTTCTAGGGAGGGAGGGGCATGAGCTAAACCATCTTCCCAGCTTCTCAATGTGGACGAGCTGGCATTTCAAAAATGTAGCCTTTTGTTTCTTGAAAAAAAACTGTCTAAAGTATTCAACTCCCCCATCTCTAATCCCTCTCTGCAAAAGGAAACAATAAATATGATTTCAAGCCATTGTGTTAAATATCAGGATGCATGTACCGAGGCTGTGGGATCCAGAGCGCATGAAAACTTGTCTGCAGATGTCGGAGCCTGCAACGGACAGAAAAAGAATATGGACCTTTTCAGGTGGCTTCAGAAGGGACAGTGAAAAGGTAGAACATTCTAAATGCAGCAAAGGGGATGTCACACACAGCTGAAGTGTCCCTGAAACGAAAACACACACAAACAAAGACTAAGCGTGTTGCCCCCACCTCAGTTGGACGTGTTTCCTCCAGAAATCATTGATCTCAGTAGAGACCTTCATGGTGGAGACAGCGAGTCTCACGCATCTGAATCTCCACTGGTTGCCATGTTTTACCTCACTTACGCCCCAGTTAATGGCTCAGCTGCAAGTGTAGCAAGAGATGGCAGGACCATTTCCCAGAGAAGGTGAAGCAGGGCCTTGAACTGTGGGTTAGCTGACATTGACCCTGGCAATGCCCAATGGGGTGGTACACACTGAGCATATTCTTTCTCTTATCACCAAAACATAGCCTGATGGAAACTGAAAAAACAAACAAGCAAACAAACAAAAAACCATGATGTCTTACCTATAGCCTAACAGGGAACAGAGTTGCTCATTCAGTTTGGAGAGCCTGGCCTTTGTCCACACTGTGAGGACCTGGCACTCACAGCGGGTGGAGCATCTTGGAGCTGCCAGGGAGCTATGAGGAATGCAGAAACTTGCCTGGATTCCTCTACAGTATCTACAGACCCCTCAAGCCCGCTCTTCCATCAGGCACTGGTGTGTGTGTGGAGCATGTTGAGGGTGGTTGATGTGGACTGCCCTATAATGGCACATGATCACTGAGTCTGGGCCACGATAAGCAAGGGGAAATCTCCTGGCAGGTCAAACTTGTGACCTGAGACACATTTGGAGCTTCTGGTGCCTGTCAGCTGTCTTATCTCTACAATAGGATGAGAAATAGAAACCTTTATCGTGTGGATTTGCTAAGACAGAGGAGCCTTGTGATGTCCCCAGGCAGTGCACCCTGAAGGCTGCCTGGTTTTCCCACCTAAGAACTCTCAGTTTCTGTAAGGTTATAGGTAAGAAACCAGAAAGGCAGGACAGGATTCGAATCAAACTCTTCTGCCACCCCCCGCCAAAAAAAAAAAAAAACCTTCTGGGGGAGAATGCATGAGAGAAAGTTAAGTGCTGAAGCTAGAAATGTTGAGAAACAATTCATGAGTCAGTCTAACTACAAAGAAGGGTTGGGGAACAGAGAAGGGAAAAGCTGGAAAAGAAGTAAAAAATAGGTGCTGTTTGCAGAAGCGTGACTCTGAGGTGGGAAGCATGGGGCTGACAGGTGGCAGAGACAACTGGGGTACCTTTCATAGTTCAGCGGCTGGAAGAACACACCACATGTGCTACGCATGTTGAGCAATGCTTCGTCTGGATCAACGGGTTGCAAATCCCTACCCTACCCCTGGTGAGAACCTACTTACGGAGCATGGGAGAGGAGCTCTAAGTCTCTACCTCCCTTCCAGAGTTTCACAGAAGACAAATAAGACTATGGTAAGCTAAGGACTTCAGAAACAAGTAAGCAAATATCCTTCTTTCTTCCAGGTGCCAAGGGACCTTAGCAACGCGGTGATCAAAATCGGCTTTGTCCACTAGATCCACTCTGCAGAAGTAGCCACAGCTTACTCTGAAGTGGGAAACCCAGAACCTTCTCACCCTTTGCCCAAGTCTAAGGTTCTTGCCCAGGCTTTTACGTGTTAGCTTTGCACAAAGCATATGCATTCAATGAAGGGCAAAACTAAACTGCAAACCAAACAAATGCCTGCGTGTCTTCTGACAGCCTGAACGGACAGTCTAAGAAGAGGCAAGAGGGAAGCAAGTTATTAAAAAGGAAAAAAGATGCTAACAAGATATTGCAGAATAATGGCAGCCGCGTGCACTCACAGTGTGTGAGGGCCTCGTTTGGGCCCATTGCCGTAACGATGTCAAACTGCGGCTTTCTCTTTCCTGGGCATATGTTTAAAGTGCCCTGCAAATGATTTCATGTTGGATCGGGCTTCATTACTCACAGTTCATATTTGGTCTAAATTACAGTAAATGTTATTTCAAGGTTTACAAGTTAATTATTATAGTATAGTATTTACTCCATTATATAGTAATTACTGCAGTATCTAATGCCTAAAGGGTTTTCCCCATATATGAAGGACAGAGAATATTTTAGAGTGTTTTCAAGCAGAACAAGACTCACTAGTGTGTGTGTGTGCGTGTGTGTGTGTGTGTGTGTGTGTGTGTGTGTGTGTGTAAGAGAGAGAGAGAGAGAGAGAACCGGGGGTAGGGGAGGTGGGAAGCTGGCACCCAGAGGTTGAAATACAAATGCCCTATCCTAAAGAGTACATGCAGAGAAGAAACACAGCCTGCATTAGCCCTCTGGAAAGTGGTACACTGTCAGCAGTGGGCTCAGAGCACTGGGACGAGTCCCAATGGGTAGACCAGATAGCCCTCACACTTTATCCTGCAGGGTGTGACTGCAGCCACACAACACCTTTTGAACTCTAGAGGAATGAACCGGGCTTGGGGCTGTTCATCTCTGAAAGTCAGTTGCTCAGAGATCTCCTTTGCATTTTTTTCCTCACCCACTTCTGTCCCTTAAGGGTTTAAATGGCCCCTTCCAAAGCGGCTCCCCAAACACCCCCACCATGCTGCCTGCCACACAAGGGTCAGCTAGGAGACACCAGATAGCCCCCAGCTCTGGTCCACGTTTACACCTCTTTGCTCCATTCCAGCCCGGATTCTTTGTTCTGGCTGCCAACTCCAAAATGGATTCCATAAGCATTCTGGTTCCCACATGTCGGTCCAAATAGCAACCTGCAAGCTCGGGAACTCTAGGGGAGTGACGGGCAGCTGTCTCAAATGACATACATCTGGGCCCCTGGGGCTGGTCAGTGTACAATTGCTATTCTCTGCGAAAGCCTGGCCACTCTTGCCTTAATGACTTGGGAGACTGGAGGAGGAGACCAGCAACCGCAGTCTTCAGGAAGAGAGGCTAGCCTACCGGTCTGCCCGTGTGGTGTGCAACCTCCTATGTGCCTGAAGGAAGCATGGAAAAGAAGAAAGCCCTTCCCCTGACCTTCTCTGCTCCTTCTTCCTGCAGGGGACCCTGCAGCTCTGCCCACGGTTGGGGCAATGGCTTCTGTGCTCGGCTGAAATGGTCTTGACACTTTTTCCTTCTAGCAAATCAGGGTGGCAACCTAAGACTAAGGAAAGCCCAAGTTAAAGGAAGCAGCTGGTGCCTGGATGTCCCTCCCTCCCTCCCTAGCACTGCAACCTGAAACCTGCCCTTTGCAGACTGGCTTCACTTGATCCCTTGTCTGATAGCTAGTTGCCCAGCCTGTGGGTGGACAGGGGATAGCCACCATCTCTGCCACACCATAGCCCTGGAGCTGCCTGCTCCTCATCCAGGGGTCTGTCTGTCCTCGCTCCCTCTGTCTTTTCAGTGTAGCCAGCTTCTCTAAAGGTATCTCTGACCCATGGGATCAGCTTGGCTCTGGCAAAGGTTCTCCCTGGAAATCCACCTCTGGAAGTTTCCCATGGCTGTCCCTACCACCTCCATCCCACCCGCCTTGGCTACCTTCCAGTCGCTCTCTGAACTGCCCTTCACATCCCAGCCTAGGAATTAGAACCCAGGACAGTCCCTATTCTGTCTCTTTGGTCATGTTCATCAATCTCCCCTTTTAACACCCCACGTATTCTGTCGTGTCCAGCTGTTAACTATCTTTCTGACAGCTGGAACCAAAGCTCTCAGAGGTCAGTACCTTCCTTGAGTTCAGCAGTTAGCACAGGGTCTGGCAAGCCTAACACATATTCCCTAAAAGAGAATGATACTCGAAGGAATTTCAAGGCTCCTTCTTGAGAAAAGGAAGTGGTTTAATGTACTCAGTAGGTGGAGAAAACCAGGAAATCATGTAAGGACGGTGAGCAGGCTCTGCATTGCTGACAATCTCATAGAAATTCCTACTCTTACTGGGCCTCATTTCCCGAAGGATAAACTGAGGTGCAGGGAGATTAGGTAACAGATACAAGGGCACCCAGCTTGCAGGGGATGCTGGCTACTGAGCCCACACACTGCCATCCTGCAAGGCAGGCTCCTGCCAAGCAGCTGTGACGTGGAGAGCAAGCACCAGGCGCACTTCCGTCCTTTCTTTCCTCCCACCTCCCTCTCCCACTGTCTCTGCAAACAAGCCCTTGTTTAATGAACACATATTTAATGTGAGAGGAGAATAAAGCACATCAGCTCCGTGATTGCTTCATCCACACTCTTTTTCACTACCTGTCACATCTTTACAGTGCAGTCAAAGCATTCTAGGCAGCACAGATTGTTTTGAAAGAGAAAGGGAACAAGCTCGAGCAGAATAGATGGTTATCGGAGAGGACTCGCCAACATGGCCCCCCACCAGCTTCACAGATGCTAAACTCAAGCTGGGGCCTTTGAGAAGTGGGGTGTCTAATCCCCTTGTTCTTGAAGTGGAACCCTCTCCTTCCCTCTCCCTTTCTCGCCTCATAAGTGCACATCCACACACACACATACATACACACACACACACACACACACACACACACACACACACACATACACGCACGCACACATGCACACACGGACATGCACACAGATATGAACACGAACACGCACAGGCTCACACACTTTTGGCCATAGAGCCAGCTAAGGGACATGGCATAGCATATTATCAATAGGAATCTTCTAGAGCTTCGGGACCAAGCTGTGCCCAACTGCCAAGACTTGGAGAAGATGGGCCGTTGAAATGCAAAGGGTTGAAATGGCCCTGTCTGGTCCCTCAGGCCTCCTTTCCTTCCCTGTGTCTGATGCTACCTCCTGGATTGTTCCCCACACCCTTCTTCCCTGACCCCTTTTCACTTTCCAGGCGTGCAGAGCCTAAGCCTGCTCTAGAAGATGTTTGCCCAGTGAGACTCTGTTCTCCAGAGCTTTCGCTCCAAAGTGTTGGCAGTAAATAAATGCACATTGTTCTAAACTACCCGCTGACCTATCGACAAATTGAGTTTATTTTTTTCTTTGCCTCACCTTCTTTTTCTGATTGGAACTATTCATGTGGGCCCCGTGATGGCAGCGGAACCATCAGGTGTCTTAAAAGGAAGAAAAACATCCCTCTCTTCAGATGTGCCCTTGGCCGTTTTTACAGACGCCACACCCACTGCCTCTAGTCCACAGCCACCGTGGGCTGCCTTCACCTTGGACAACCAGGCCAAAGATTTTGAAATTACAGTCCTTGGTGTGAGATGTAGCCCCAGGAGTCCAAGCAGTATAATCTTGGACAAATTCCATGAGGTTTCTTTAACTCGGGTCACAGCAACAGTGATTTCTCAAGGAGGGTGCTGATGTCACTCTGCAAAGCTGGAAAAGATGGAGTGTGGAATCTGCTTCCCGTGGTGTCTGGATACAATAAGCGTGCTGTGAAGGCAGATCCTAGAACTGAGACTGGCCTATCTGAATGTTCCTTTATTTAGTATACAGACAGTGAGCTAGTAAAGAAAAAAATATTTTTGAGACGGTGTATCACTCTGTAGCTCAAGTTGGCTTACTACTGACTATATAGACCAGGCTAGCCTCAAATTTGGGCAGCCCTCAGTCCTCAGCCTCCAAGCACTGGAATGTTCCCCTGTGCCCACTCAGCGATCACGTCTGTGGTATCATTGGAGCATCACGCCATCACATCCAAAGAGAGCTTTAGCATGTTCTGCCCACACCCAACAACAAAATCCATGAGGATCCCACACTTTTTTTGCTGTAGGCTTAATTAGGCTATACCAAAAGGTTTCTGCCAGCTGCCCTGAGGGGATAAAAGTCATTGGTGAGGTGTTAAAGCAGATGTTCTTGGGTATGCTTCCTCTTGGCGCCACCTTTGTCCTGTGTTCAGTATATATTCCTGAATGTGCTGGAAGCCGCAGCATTACCTTAGCTGACAGAGCTGACCTATGGCTACAAGCGCTCAGGAAACAAGGCTTTTATGTTTATAAGTTGTTCCAAGTTTAAGTGAGAAAACAGTAAATCATTAATGCCTGTGGCAGGCTTGTTCCGTTTTCAAGATTAGCAGTCCTGTAGAATTCAGGAAAGAAAACAGGAGAGCCTGCCCTAAGTTGGGCTTAGCTTCTGGTTCAACTTCTTTTGTTCAGATGCAGGGACAGGATGGGGACCCATTTACTGTCTTGTGGGTGGTAAATTTTTTTCTTCTTTGCCCATATTATCTCCAAGTCCTTAGACCCATTAGCCTAATTAATATTAAGAACATATGCATATGCAAACAAGACACTCTTCACCATATATTTCACTTTATAAGACAGGTTGAAGGGTAGTTGGGTGAGTCAATCAAATGTCATAAATTGGCTATGCATAAGACCTCATTAATATTAATTGGGGTGTGGGCATTGTGCAGCAGCCCGTGCTGCCCTTAGAGGTGGGCCCCTTGCTCTAACTGTCCCCGAGATTAGGAAAACCGAAGCCTCTGACCTAATTTAAATATGGAATCTACCCCCTTCCAGGTACTGAGCAGAATCAGAAAGGTATTTAAAAAAAATACAGAGCAGACCTTCTCTAAGACAGATGGCACACAATGAGGTTAGAAAAAGTATCTTGAGATCCAACCTGCAAGAACAAAAAAAAATTGCTCGCATTGTTGTTTCATTATCTTGCTTCTGTCATTTCATGAGCTTTGTATCTTGCAAGGAAAGAAAGAAGGGAGAAAAACTGTGAAATTAATCTTTTGTGCATGGCCTGATAAAGAAGAGACATGCTCACACAAAAGATAGACTGAGAGAAGGTGCCGTGATTGATGACTGAAGTAAAGGTGTCAGAAGAGTATTATGTAAATTACTGGAGGCACACACCATTTCAGAAAGAATGAGAGGGGGCTGAAGGGGGAGCGAGGGAGAGGGAGAAGCCGAGAGAGTGAAAAAAGGATAGCGGAGCCATGTCACCAAAGAACTGGTCCCCAAACACCCATTTCTTGCCATCTTTCATCTCCTCCGACAAGCTCACCTCCCATTCTCCCTGGGCTGCACGCGGTAACAAAGGGGATGGGGGCGGGGAGAGCTGTCAACATTAGCATGATTCCAGCCACAGAAAGGTTTAGGGAAAGCCCATGTGAAGTGAGAGGCAAGGAGGGAAGTTTCTGTTCAAGGGGAAAAGCTGGCTGGCAACTGCGAGCGTCTCTCTGTGGAGTGTGTCACCAGACAAGCATCGGCTGTTCTCATTCTTCACGGTACAAATTGGCTCCAAAAATGCTGTGTCCTTCCCCTACCATCTCTCAGTGTATCTAGGCATCTGTATTGGGCACATGGAGCGGCTACTAAACAAAGGTAGGTGAAAAAAGAGATGCAAAAGGCCGGAGCCAGGTGCCTCACTACAAAAATCCCTTCAGTTCCCCCTTTTGGCTGCATTTCCTTTCTAAGTAACGGAATGAAGCAAGTGTTGAAAATTGCCTCCATTTCCCTGACTGGGAGAGTTGAGAAGAAACAGTAGCCTTAGATTCAATTACGGGGACGGCTTGTGGCGTGCTGACCTTGCAGCAGGCTGTGCTGCCTTCTGGCTGGGTGGACACACAAATACCTCTTGCCGACAAGTTCAGAGATTGCTGCAGATTCTGAAAGAAAATAACCCTTCCAAAGCCACAGAAGCCCGACCTGGAGACGGTCAGGTTCTAACTCAGAAAACTCATCAGAAGGCTTTTCACAGCTAACCCTCTGAATCAGGAGCAAGGCTGGCCATCTCTCAGGTACCAGGACTTACTAGAACCTAATGATTTAAATGTTGAACAGCCCAGAGAGATGGAGGCTAATGCGCTGGTAGAGGTTTTCAGTGTGTTTGTCTTCCTCCTTCAGTCCAGTGAGAACAGAAAAAAAAAAGCAGGGCATCGTCGCCAGACTACAAAGTTTGGAGGGCTCCCGCATACTGTAAAGGTTGCAGCCAAACCCTGAGCAACCATGAAATTAAAAATGCAATGAATTAATTAATGTTAAATTAATGGAAAATAAAATCTATAATAAATCTACATAAGTACAGGTCTTGAGTGTCCTGTGTCCGCTATTTTGGACATTTTTCAATTGAATAATTGCAAGTGATGAAGGTCTATGGCCGCAGATAAAAAGGGACACATTGATAGCTGGAAAGCTGTCCCACAAGACACTTCCACCAGGGACACCGAAGACTGAAAATGTCATCCTTTCCCCAAGGGCCCATTCCTTCTCTCTTGCATTATAAACTCTCCTTGCCTGGCCACTTAGCCCACACACATGGCCACATTTACTTGTTGCTCACAGAGGTGAGCTCCGCTAGGTGCCTGGCACTTTGGGAGGTGATGAATGTAGAAGGTGGGCTGGAACAGGCTGTGCCCGCTAGGGACACTATTGCTTTGAAAGTGGTTCCCATGGGTACACATTTCTCTGCACAGAGTTCATCTGTAGGCTCGGGGTAAAGCTTGTTCTGAGATCAACCCTTGCTAAGGAAGATTGACCTAACAAAGGCAGACATGGCCAAGGCTCCACCAGGGCCTTTCAGAAGACAGCACACAGGGAAAACACTTTTACCCAGTGAAGTTTAATCTCTTAAAGTTTCTACAGTTTCTCCATAGTAGCAAAATGATGACATGTATGCCATCAGAGGACATTCCAGTCTCAGACTCAGACAGCATCATAATGGAATGATTACCAGGAATAGAGCAGGAACTCAGCACTTGAGTAGATACTACCTCCGTCCTAAGCACAAAATACAGGAACCCTTCTAACACAGCAAGTCTCTGATTTTACTATTTGCTTTTATTGCCTTATTCTTATTTACATTTTTACAGCTATATAAATTGAAGCAGAAATATGTGACCAAGTGCAGTGCTTTGAATGCAAATGACACACCCATAGGTTCCTATCTTTGAATACTTAGTTCCCAGTTGATGGAACTGTTAGGGTATGAACTTACTGGAGGAGGTGTCACTGAATGCAGGCTTCGAAGCTTCAAAGTCCTCCATCCATTCCCAGTGCTCTCTCTGCCTCATGCTTGGGTGTAAGACGTAAGTTCTCAGCAGTTCCTACAGTCACGCCCTGCCCTTGCTATTATAGACTCTAATCCTCGGAAACCGTAAGTTCAATTAAACTATTATTTTGTAAGTCACCTTGGACACTGTGTGTTGTCACGGCAATAGAAAAGTAGCCAATACACCAAGGTTGAACCGTTAGGGCATGGTGGAGCTGGCGTTTGAGTCTTGACATGGAGTCACGGGAATTCTGCTGTCAGCAGCTAAGTTTGAACTGAGCAGAGTGTGAACCTGGGGAAGGAAAAACAGTGGCACTTCCCAGTCTCAGAGAAATACCAAGTGGGCAGTATGAGAGGAAGGTACCTCTGGCTCTGTGCTGGGCATGGTCGAAGTGGCATGTCAATAAGTTCATGATGCTTCGGGGATGATGTTCAGGATGGCCTTGACCCAGAGGATCCTCGTGGGTTTCCATTGTCAATACCAACACTTGAACTTAAGAATGAATCTCTTTTAGGAGCTGGATATATGGTTCCATGGCTAAGAAGCCTTGTCATATTTTCAGAGGACCTGGCCATGGTTTCAGTATACCCACATGGTGCCTCACAACCATTCATAACTCCAGTGCCAAAGGGTCTGATACCCTCTTCTGAACTGTACGACACACGAGGGTGCACAGGTACTTATGCATATAAAACATTCAGATACACAAAATAAACTCAATCTATAAATAAATGTCTTGTAGTATTCACTACCAACAACGTAAGAAGGTCTTGGGAAGAAAGGTAGAGCAACCATGCCAGCAGAGGAAATACACAGCCGGGCAATTACTGCCTATTGTTTCCCATGGAAAAATCGGATTTCAGGCTCTTGCATGCCAACTCCCAAAGGCCATCTGAAATTTGCACTTCAGGAAAACAAACAAGAGGTAAAGCTAGTAGCGAGTGGAGCAAAGAATGAGAGATCAAGAGATCAAAAAGGCGTCTGAATCCCAACCTGTATTCACACTTTCGGCTGTGGTCCAGGGCCTCACAGAAGTCCAAACTGAAGTGACCTATCTTGGGAAGATGTAGAAAGGCCAGCTCTGGATTGGAAGTCCAGAACACCTTCCTGACAGCGCTGCTACTAAGGTCCCTAACAGAGTATGTCACTCTTGGCTCACTTCCGGTGTAACCTTGCAGTGGAAGGCAAGATCTCATCTTCTTTTCCGGTCCAAATATGAATGTCTTTCTTTAGGATGCCACACTCTGTACCATCAGTGACCAGTGACTTCCAGCAAAGACAGTGACATCCTGACCTTTCTTCCTTCCTGAGATCAAGGGAGTCTCTGGAGGTAAATCCATCAATGACTGGGTACACCTTGGAAAAAGCTTTCTGTGGAAACAATGGGCAGGGAGGAGAGGCAGAACTGCCTTCTTGTGGCACTTTCAGACTGTTGCAGATGGCACGCAGCCTCTGGGAAGCTGCCATCACCTGGACCCCACCACAATCACTGCCACAGGCTTCCTGACAGCTCCCGAAGCCTCAGCCCCAAGTCTTCTCAAGAAAGCTTTTTCTTTTCATATGTCTGACCTTGTGATTCATCTGGCACCTGTTTTAAAACCAATTATTACGTATTGTCTTTTGAATTTCACCCCTGACACCGCCGCTCTGCCCCAACTTAATTCTAAGTCTGGCTTTTAGTCAAAACTTTCATTTCAGAGCGTAGCGCATGCGTAGAAAACAGACGCCCTTCTAGCCATTTTTAAACAGCAGCTCTGGCGAGCAAGACCGGAGAATGGGAACTTGGTGGATGTTTGCTTCATGTGCTGATGATGGAAAGAAAACTGGGGACCAAGGCCTAAGCAAGGAGAGGAATAGCTTCCAGGTCACGCCTTCTGTGACCTCACCAACTCTTGTCCTTGAACTTCTAAGTAATGTTTTCAGCTGACATTGTACCTACGCTTTCCCTTCTTCGTAACCTATTCTTCCTCTTGGATCCCTCTGAGTGTTCATTACCCGAAGCTTGGTCTTTATCTTCACTCTCTAACTGCCCAGAAAAATCTAGCCAAGGCTCTTTCATACCTGTCTTCAAAACCCTACACCTCAGTCCCATCCCACCAAGTCTCAGACTCTCAGTCCCTAAGTCCTAACTTTTAATCTACTTTTCTCCCTTCAGTTCACCATGCACCCCACTCATTTTCTGCAGTGCCCCCAGTGCTTTCCTAAGACAGAGATAAACTCCCTGCTTTCAGCCTCCAATAGCTCCCACAAAAGATGGAGAAGATATCCGAATGCTTTGAGGTAACGCACTAACTCAACTGCTTCACCCTCTTCTTTGTTCCCACCGCTTCTTATCACACTGTTGTGCTAACCTAGGCTTGATTCTTCCAGAACATACTATGACCTGTCTGCTTCTGCCTTTGCCCATGTTATTCCAACTATTAAGACTTTCATGTTTCCTATCAACTCCCAGTAAACCCTGTTCATGTTATACCTACTTCTCATGTTCAGATACAACTACCTATGAAAAATAGCTTTGTTTCCCCATCAGGCGCCATTCAGCTTTTCCTCCACTGAGGTCCCCTCGTACAGTAATTCTTACAAGGAAGCTATTTACTTGTTTGTTCTGAGACAGAGTCTCATATGCACAGTCTGGACTTAGTTGTATAACCAAGGATTATTTTGAACTCTTCCTTGCCTCTGCCTCCAAGTGCTGAGACCCAGGTATGAACAACCTCTTCAGTGTATATGCTGTTGGGGACCAAACTCAGGATCCACATTCTAGACAGGCACTCTACCTAGACTAAGCAACATTCTCTGCCTAAGAAGCTTTGTAAAACAATGATGTCTGTTCTGGATCTCTTGGGAGGAAGCCCTGGGAAGCTAGTATTCCTTGAGAGGTCCCAAGTTGTTTTCACTTGGCCCAAGTTTGAGAAGCTCTGTTCAGGAACTGGTATGCATTATTTCTACTTTCCCCATTTAATCAACATGTATTTATTGAATAAATAACCGGTGTAAAATAATTGTGCTATATGTACAGATACTACAGTGAATTAGACAGACCATAAACAGTAACAGCACTATAGAATGTTATATTTTATCATGCTTTATACTAGATTATAAACATGGATTATAATAAAATATATTGTATGAGCCTAACCATTTGTGCCCATCTTTCTGCTGTTATTTCTCCAGAAATTAAATGTCTCTCATTTATCTCAGTATCTCTTAGCACCTAACACAATGACTTGTATTCAATAAACAGATGGTAACTCATTAATTAATATACTTATTAATTTCTTAATTGTGGATTAATGTGAAGGAATGACAGTTTAGCTTTAAACTCGCCCAGCTGTAAGAAACAGAAAGCTGTCCCTGCATTACTAGCTCTGAAACAGAACATCACACTAGGCCCAAGGTTACAGACCAGTAATCTCACTTATGTGGGAAACTGAGGCAGGAGGTCATGTTCAAGGGCAGCATGGCCAATTTAGGGAGACACTATCTCAAAAATTTAAGAATTCTTTTGAAATTCTATGTGTATGGGTGTTTGATTGTCCTATGCATGTTACCATAGAGACCTGGAGAGGGGGCCCAGGGAACTGGAGTTAAGGACAGCCATAGGCTGCCATATGGGTGCTAGAAATTGAACCTGGGTCTTCTGAAAGAGCAGCAAATACTGGGTTCAGTCCTCAGCACTACCAGGAGGAGGAAAAAAAGAGAGAGAGGGAGGGAGGGAGAAAGAAAAGGAAGGAAAGGAGGAAGGATGAAAGGAAGGAAGGAAGGAAAGAAGGAAGAAAAGAAGGAAGAAACTTGTATGCTTGTATGATAGTCTGTACAGAACTGCACCCCACAGACACCCCCTGTGAGGATGGAAGAGAGCTTGCCGGCTCTGATCACATCCCCATCTCTGAAGCATTTGCTTAATTTTTGAACAGGTGGAGATACGTGTCAATCATACTACTTTTTATAAAAGTGCAAATCACTTAATAGAATTAATGATTCCTACCTTCTAAACACTGCTCAGGGTCCACCTCCAGTCCTCAGGAAGGTCAGGGTAGTAGTGTTTCCTTTTTCTGAAGGCTGGAGAAGGGGGCCAGGGGGAGGTCAGGGTTTCTCCAGGCAGTGGCCTTGACTGTAGGTTCCTGAGCAAGAACACAATAGATGTGGAGATCTTGGAACACAATGGGTGTAGAGTGCTTCACACTCTGCAGAAAATGACAGTTCAACATTCGGAGAAAACCTGCAGTCACCATAGAAAATTAAATGAGTACATTATTGCTAATGTTAAAGACCCTGATTAAGTCCAATCCCTCCTAAAACATTTCCCAAATAGTAAGTCACTTGTAACATTGTGAGTGTCTCATGTCTGATAAAGTAAATATTTGTAATATAAACTCCCAGGTCTCCTAAAGGAGAGCAATTAGTCCAAATCACAGTTGTGAAGAATCTACTTCCTATGCCATTTGTCTTTCCTTCCCCTTTGTTGTAAATAAATCTTTATAAGGGAAGCATTATTTTCATTTTGTTATATGTGTCCCTTCCTGTTTCTTCCACAACAGTGAACTGCTAGCCAAAAGATGAAGTGAAGGAAATCAACCTTCCAGCTGAACCTATCGATTCCACCTGCCTTTCAATTTTTCCCTTAAAATCTTTCAGATGAATAATGTTCCCTTCTCAGAAAAGAGAATATTGGCATCCTCTACAAGCCATAATGCAAATGAACATTAAAAGTATCAGAGAATCTACCCTTCTTAATGATTAGATTTTACCGGGCAGGGCTCTGCACTCAGTTAAATCTTCACACAGCTGAAGTGTGCTTTGTGATTTTCGACCATTTCCTCTTATGGTACCATCTGAAATACTCTCAACCACACCCTTGGGAATCAATATCTCCCATGCTGCCTGTTCAAGACTTACATGAGGCAGCCATCTCTCTCCTCTTCGCTACCAAAATGTTTTTAACACCGGCCCCCATCCCTAGTGAAGAGAAACATAGCTCAAGTTCTTCAGGCATATGCCAATCATATATGATGACTGCCTTCATCACTTTTCTCAGGACTCTGACAAAGTGGCTGACAGATGTGACTCAGCGGAGAAAAGACTCACCAAGTCTATCATGGTGGAGAAGGCACAAGGGGCGAGGCGGCTATTGTGGTGGAGAAAGCACCAAGGGCGTGCCAGCTGGGGCAGTATCATTCACAGCAACAGAAGCTTGGGGTGAGGCTCATTCAAAACCTGCTGACTCAGGAAATAGAGTTCAGCATGGAGCAGGACCAGACTACAATTCTCAAGGTCCAACCTTAGTGGTGAATGTTCTGTAGCTAGGCTGCTTCCCAACTGCTCCGTAACCTCTCAAAACAATGCCAACACCTGGGGCATACGTTCCCAAAGCCGTGAGCCACTAGGGGATAGTTTAGATCCAAACTATGAGAAGACTGCGTGCACCTGGGATTTGTCTCAAGTTACTGACATTTTATTCTATTTTACTTCATTTTTATGACAGAGTTCCTCCAAGTAGCCCTGGCTGGCTGGCCTAGAACTCACTGTCAACCAGGCTGGACCTGCACTCACAGAAATCCACCCACCTCTGCCTCTCAACCGCTGAGATTAAAGGCATGCAACCTTATACCTGGCAAGAATGTCATTTTAACAGGAGTCTTCCGGAACTGCCTTTAGCCCCAAGAGAAAGGTGGTCGTGACATGACACCAAGCCACGGAAGAAATTGTCAGGGAGAGTTGGTGTACTCCCTGTCCCATCAGAAAGCCAGCTGCCTCTGCACTCTCTGCGGTACAGGCCTATAGGAAAGTTCCCGAGTCTCCCGAAGCTGGCTCTCTACAGGAAGTTGTCGCTTTCGCCTGCGCAAACCAAAACTTCCAAAATCAGGTGCTTGGGGGAAAAAAAATTGGAAGTACTTTTAATAATTTAAATGGCTCTTCTCTGCACATGCCCAGAACCCAAATCCCTTTTCTAACTGAAGTGCTTATATAAAAATTTGACAGCTCTTATAATTTTAAATTGCTCTACACTGAGTATGCCTAGAACCTTGATCACTTCCAAATTCAAGGGCTTATAAAAATTTGAAGCACTCCAATAATTTTAAATTGCAATGCACAGTGTAGAGTGATTTAAAATTATTGGACTGCTTCAATTTTTTTTAAAAGGTCTTCAATTTGGAAGTGAGTCAAGCAGCATTCTAATACAGTAGTTTAAGACATAGTATGCTAATCAAAAACTTAACACCTAAAAATAATGAAAATTAAACCACACGTGACTTTATTCTACTTTCTTTTTCTCTTTCCTTCCCTCCATCCCCCTCTTTTTCTTTTATTCTTCCTTCCTTTTTAGAAGAGGGAAACTCAGAACACACCTACACTTTTGATGCAACCTTTTAAGCCACGGGAGAGGAAAGGTAGGAGGAACGCAAGCAGGAAAGATGTGAGCAGAAATGGCAGCCTCACACGTGGCCTCCCCTGGTGCTGGCGGTGCTAGGGTCTCAGCTGGAGATCCAGGCAAGCAGGAGCAAGAACTGGAGCCACACAGAACCTCTTGCCTGTGAGCTGGAGCACTGGATCCTAGGAAGATTTCAGTCCCTGTGATGCAACATAGACACCACTTTCTCCACAAAGAAAACTATTCCATTTGTCATAGCTTGTGTTTGTTTGACGGAGCTTTGAATAAAATTCCCCACTCCGCTTCGTTGGGGTTTCTGTGATTAGCCAACCTTTCAGAGGGTTGTCCCATGATTCCATCGACCCCAGTCATAAGCACTTACCACCAAGTTACGCAAGTATATGTGTCATGTGTGTGTGTTCCTGCATGTGCATGAGTGCACATGTGTGTGCTTGCATATGTGTGTGTGTATGTGTGTGTGCATGTGTGTATGTGTGAGTGTGTATGTGTATCTATGTCTGTGGGTACTTCTTGGTTTTCTGTCTATCTTCCCTTCCCCTCCCTTACTACCTTTCTTAAATATTGATGATTCCCCGGTTTCACGATCAGAGTGACTCTTGCTGGTCTTTTTTATGTAGCACACAGGGGACCTCCCACAAGGCAGATAGACCCGGGAAAGTCTTCATGGTAAACACCCTTCCTCACCTAACACAGAGCAAACTTGTTCTTCTAAACAGCACCTCAATGTGCCTTACTGCATTTATATTATGTGAGCCGTTATGCATGATCGGATAGGAAATATGTACTTTAAGGTATTGTGCAAAATAAATTTAAATAATAAGATTTAATGTCTCCCAGGGACCTAGCTACGCCCATCAGCTCCCAAAGTGGGATGCTTACAAAAGCTGAAGTTTAACACCTTTCTCACCATGAGGGCCCAAGTCTGTTGTCCTGCCAGTTGAGATGAAGGGAGAGAGAGCACACATAGCTAAGCAAAGCAGGGAGACACACCTTAAAACAAAATTGTGGCTCAAGCCACAAGTGTTCCCAGGAAGAGGGCAAGCAGGAACCCAGACCTGGTAGGAAATGTTTCAATGCATCCTATTGAAGTTAGTAAAGGAGAACAGGGGCACAGAGCGTGTTAGGCGACACGTGACTCATGTTAGGTGACACGTGACTCATGTTAGGCAACACGTGACTCTTGTTAGGCGACACGTGACTCTTGCCTTCTAAAGTGGGTGATGTTTCCTCGGCCCTGGTTGAGGGTTTTCTTCACCCACAGCAGCAGAACCACCTGGCCAGTGCCTCGAGAGCACCAGAAGGTTGTAGAAGCTTCTTCTTGAGATTGCCCAGATTTCCTGCATCTGAACCTGAACCTACCTTAGGTCAAAAGGGTGTCTTATCACTTCCAACCACACCCCAATTTTGATGATAGCTTTCGCTGTTGTTTCTGATAATAGAAAATGAATAAATTAATGGAAACCTATTGGCATCAGCTTCAAGAAAAAATTGTCAAGAGCCTAGGTCAAAAGTACTTCTGAGATGTGGATCGTTAGTAGCCTTTAAAATAGGCTGGAGGGCTGGACCGGGTAAGATACTGCCAATCTGGCTTTTTAAACGCTATGTGAATAACAGTTTGGTTTATAACCGAGACCTTGACTGGGGTTCCAGCGAGGTCTTAGTTGCTCAACAAGCATAGATCCTGGGCCCTTCACTACGAGGGCGTCCTGTGCAGCACGGGAAGGCCCGGAGCTGTCCTGTTGTAAAGCACACGGGAGATGATTAAGAACACTTTGCCGAGGAGCAAACAGATTTTTAGGTCACGTGTGTGGAGATGTCACCATTTAATAACATGACAAAATCTATCTATCACATAGGCACGAACACAGAACAATATAAAGAGGTTAACAGAAATTGATGGCATCCCAGGTTTAATTTTACACTGGATCGGAGTCTTTGGTGATTGAAATAGACAAAGATTTATAGGGTTATCTTGTTGAAGAGGCTGCGCTAATTACTGGCACTTGTCATTTCTCCATAGCTTTATCTAAGTCAAGAAGGCTAACTAGCTCCTTTCCCCCACTGTGCATTGTTTGTTCAGGAGCTTGCGCTGAGGAAGCCTTTATTCATAACTGCACCTCATTATTAACAGGTTCATAAATAAATGAGTCCTAATATTTTTCTCCGTTAACATTTATGATAGGGACATTTGGTCTACAAAAGATTACACTTGTCTTTAATAAAAATAGGCAGTTGTACATGAAGCCTATTAGGCCCTTGTTACTCTGGAGGAGGCGGAAAGGGGAGGAACCGGAGTTTAAATATAAAGCAATAATAATAACCTGATGTGCTGCCTCACTCTGAAGGCAGAGCGCTAGATGAGCTTCCAGGCTCTGCCCAGCTACTAACTCTCCAGTCCTCTCTGCTGACCTTCAGTTCCCCATGATGGAAAGGAGAAGGAAGCCAGCAAGCATTCACGTAAAGCTTCCTGTATACCGTATAACTAGCGAAGTACTACAAAAGGTATCTATGGTGCATATCATATGCATATTTCTATATAAATAATAACTCTGTGTAGTATATACACATTTTCCTTTCATTTCCAGCACTGTATCAAACGGCTGGGGTGACCCTCCTGAAGCCGTAGGAGTGAGTTAGCAATACGGTGATCGGCTGAGGAAGACTCAGCTCCTTTGCAGTTCTAGACGGCCGGTCATGAGCAGTGCACTTGGCTTTAGAAAATTAGTAGGAGGGGAAGCTGCATTTAGTGTGTGCAGGCACAGAAGAGTACAGAAACACACAGGAAAGAAGTGCGCGGGAATCAAGGAAGTGTAAAGGCCGCATGGAGGGAGACTCATGTCTAATAGATCTGTGTCTTAAGCTTTTCTTTCTTACTGTGTGAAGCACAGTGGCTTGCGCTCAGAGGAGAACAGTGGGAAGAGGCTTTGAATGGGAAAACTGCCACAGTTAGGCAGAGGGCAAGACTGTGCAGCCTGACAAGAAAGGGGAGGTTAGGATCCTGAGACCTTCCTTCCAAGCAAGGCTTGCTGGCCCTTAGGATGAGACTGGAAGGAGAGGGAATGGGGAGGCTTGAGCCAGCAAGTCAGATACTGGAGGGGGTGGAGCTGGGATGGGGTGTATGTTCCTTCAGAGGTGGTGACTGCACAGAGATATCACACCCATAGGCTGGTTCATAGAGTGCACAGGCAGCCCTGGCTATCCCTCCGACGAGAGAGCTCAGCTTGAGACTACTCATGGGAGTGAGCCTTGGGAATGCCCAAGCAAAGCTAGAGGCAGACCCTTCTAGGAGCCGTTTCTTGGGGTGTCACAGGAACTGCCTGAACCCAGAGAGAAAGAAAAGACAAGGGCAAACAGGGCACTCAGAATCTGAAAGAGCAGAAAGGAGGTCTTTGTGAGCTGCCAGAGGCAGAAAGGAGAGAACCACAGGAAGCCAATGCGGGGACCAAGGACTCGAAGCTAGGACAGAGTGTGGGGTTGACAGAGGAGGGCACAGACACCTACTGAGGACACATTTAGTGAGCCCCACTTCCTGTCCTGGACCCGTCAGCACATGAGGACGCTGGATTGAGCAGCACTGAGGGTGTCAAGGATGGACAGAAGAGACAAACCAACCAGAGAATGAGCTAGAACATGGGAGTCATCTCAAAACTGGACCCCTTCCTGATGCAGGTCCATTATTATTTTTTGCCTCCTTTTAATTAGTTTCAAAAAAAAGAAGTTTATGCTCCCAAATGTTTCTGTGTATATGTGTGTGCGTTAATTTAACTGCTAAACAGAATGACACGCCTCAGAACCTCAGAATGACATTGTAGCAGAACTGGGTGGCACTGGGTGCCCTCATAAGGCCATCGTCAGAAAATGCCAAATACTATAAGAATGTCAAAACTCCCTACATTCGTGACAGCCCTAGTGTTAATATTTGTTACCTGATTTTTGGATACTTTTCGCAAGTCCTTTGTTATGGTTTCAAACAACAACAACCACAACTCTGATGGCTGTCCCTCTGCTTTTCCTGGGTGTGTGTGTGGGGGGGGTGGTGCTATGAATAAGCTGTGTTCTCTGGGGACATTACCTGAAGAGTCCAGGTGACAACGTGTCCACTCCCTGCCGATCTTCCTGGCATGCCTCACGGTTTTTGCAGGGCTGGGGAAACATGGCTGTGTTTTTAAAGGCACCCTTCTTCCTTGAGGACATCCATTTCGCACTTGTGTCCCTCTCATTTGCACATGAAAAAATCCATCACTGTGTATACAAATGCCAAATTGCAATGCAAATAGGCATTTGTGTGCCCAATTACCCATTTTGTGTGTTTGCAAAACGGATGTGCCGGCAAATTCTGCAGGTGTGAGTTGGTAGACCACGGGGAAATTTGACTCCCACTGAGTCAGCACCAAATAAGGTGATGTGTCCTGATAGTGTCTGGAAGGAAAAAGCAAAGCCGCTCTAAGGGATGGCCCTGGAATACAGTAACAGGTGTGGAGGACAGTCAGGCAATCCGCACCGGGGAAGGCTCAAAACAACGGAAATCTGTACAAAGTAGAAGAACTGGGGATCTAGAGTTGATGAGTCATGCATCTTAGAAGCAGTGAAGGTCTCCCTCACAGTCCCCCAAATTCTTGTGTGCCCAGTCTTTCAATGCAAAAACACACGTATTCAAATGTTTTGTTGTCATAAGGAAAGGCAACAAGGGATTGTCTTCTTGACAAACTGTTAAGGGCATAACGCTGAGCTGAGCTGTGCAGTGGGCCCAGTGCTGTCCCCCGGTGTCTAGGACTCGTTCAGATTTGCATCAGCTGCAGTTTACAGCCCTTTGATGAGTGACTCCCAGTTCAGCCTCCCCTTCATCTCTACAACCACCATCGCACTCTTTGCTACCATGAGTTTGACTATTTCAGACTTCTTGGGTAATATTTATCTTTTGGTGACTGACTGTATCCTCTTCACTTTATGTCCTCAAGGTTCGTCCACGCTGGTGCGCATGGTAACAACTTGATTAAAACCGAACAGTTTTCTATGGTGTGTTCATGACATAATTTGGTCACTTCATCTGTCCATGGGCATGTTGGGTGTTTTACATCTTTGTAGGTGTGGGAGGTGTCGCTGTGAACATGAGCGTGCTAATACCCTTCTAGATCCAGATTTTATCTTTTTTTGGATAAAGACCCAGAAGTGGGATTTCCTGATCATATGGCGATTCTAGCTTTAATTTTCTGAAAAGCTGCCCTGTTATATTCCATTGTGGCCACGCTGCTTCGCAGCCACACAGTGGAGCAGGAAACACCGTTCTTCAAATCATTGTCATCTTTAAAGCATGGTTCTAAGAAGACACAGTCACCCTCACCAGGACTTGGAATTGCCTCCTGTGCCCCCAGATCTTCACAGCATGGGCCTGCAGGCCTGCTGCCAGGCTGCCCTATGACTCTGAATCAGCAAGACCCAGGCTTTGCTCTGGACTGCTCCAGCAAAGAGGTGGGCCTGGAGCTGCTTTCTTTCCTGCCCAAATTATGACAATCTCAACAAAATTCTGCCCAAGATAACATCAGGAAAAGTACAAGGAAGGTGTAGATAGGCAAGACGAATGGCCCTATGTTTATTTTTGTGGTGGTTAATTTGCTTTTGTTTCTCAGATGAATCTAGCTCCAAAAGGGTACCTCCAGCAATTCAATGTTTTCTGGGCAAATATATCATCCACAACTTCTTCACTTCATTTGCATTTTTTTTAAAAAAAGAAAAGGGCGATCTTGTGTCAAAAATTAAGTTTTTTATTGTTTTTTTTTCTTTTTCTTTTTTGGTGTCTAACTGTGTAAAGCCATTTAAATATCACTGTGGTCATCACATAAATTTCATTCTAATTCTCTTTTTATTTGTATCTAATATACCTTTGCTTTTAAAAAAATCAGCAAAATACAGGCTTGATCACAGAAGTACTACTTTCCTTGGGATGTCAGTAATTCTCAAAATTGCCTTAGATATTTGCTAGATATCAGAAATGGGTAATGTAGTATTTTAAGTGGCAGAAATGCATTAGTATTATGTAAGTACATGGTTCTTAATGTACTAATCTCAGCAATATGTGTAATGAAGACTCTCAGTAACACTTATTTTAAGTGTCCTCTGAGAAATGCTAATTTACAACGAAACACCTATGGAAGTACATGTGACATCTACATGAATACCAAATGAATTCATTTTGATCAATGCTATTACAATGAATATAAAATGAATTCACAAAGATGGGACCTTAAAGGACTGCCAAATTTTCTTTTAATATTACCTGATCTATGGAGATTAGCATACATAAAGAATCAAGGTGAAAGTATATATACACATATGCAAACAAAAATGTACATATTTGTACACATATGTATCTACCAAAAGTCTATATCCACAGTAATTACTTTATTAGGAGGGAACTCTCTGAAATATTCTACTCACAGACAGAGAAAAATGCATGTGTAAAATACTCACATTTGCATTTATAAAATTGCATATTAGATATTAACAAACATAAAATTTGCATAATAAAAGCAAGTAAACAGATTTTTGTGGGGTTTAGATTTACTAAGGATGGTTCCACACTAGCATTCTAAATTTTCTCAGCGATTTTTCAGAATCCAGTGACTGGCGAATTGATTCATATTATCCGTGAAAGCTCAGTAGTGGCTCTTGTGCTTCTTCAAAGGTGATCACGGACATGTTGACAGATGAATGATGGGTAGATGAATGGTAGATGGTTCTGAAAACTCATACTTAGACTTGATATCTGAGTGGTCACAGTTTTTATTTAAAGCGTTCAAGAAGCTACAACTTTTAGAAAATGTGTACTTCTTCATTTTTGCAAATCCTTTCAACAACAATTCGAAGTTCACAGACAGTGGGACAGTGGGACAACGGGTATTCTTTAACCTTTTGGGCTAAGCCACATCACCAATCACCAGAGTTGGAGCACCATGACTATAGTCTGTTTAGAATTTCAAGGAGGTCCTCAGAGCTGGCCAAGGAAGGGCTCCCAGGTAAGTCCAGAGTCTGTGCTCAGTCTGTGCTTCTGCAGCTCTAGAAGTTCCTGCATCTTATTCCCAACAGCTGTATGGGTGCCCTGCACCCTCCTCTCGCCTGTATACCCCTGCATCCCTTATGGATCTTTCTTCTTCTTCCTCATCTAGGAGGTTCAAATGGAATGTGTGGGATAGTGTGCAGGCTTGACTGGCCCATCCAGCTGCATTCCCTCCACCGTTGCTACCATGTGCTCTGGGTTTCAGCGGCACACAAACACTATGCTTCCATACTTTCTCTTTCTGCATGGCTCCCATTGCCTGGCAGGTCCTCCCTTCACCTATCTGCCTGCAAAGCCCCTGCTACCTCTTTGCATTTCAGCTCTTTCTTGCTCTTTCTTGCACGTGTCCTTCCTTGTGCATTTGCTGCCATCTGAATCCCATATCCTCCATTATGACACTTTCACACAGACTCACAGTCTTCTCCTAACATGCCCATAGAGTAACCAGACTCTAAAATCTTGAGCCAATAACAACATTTTATTTATCTTTGTCTCCCAAGCCATTGCCCAGTGTCTGGCACATAATGCTTTTTCAATGGGTGTTCGGTAAATAGACTTGTCTCCTAAAGATCCTATTGTCCCTTCTGCCGTCCATGCTTCAAGCAGACGTTTAGAAATCTGCATTCACAAATTGCTCTGTAAGCACCATTCTGGTTTTAATTGACTTGAGAGCACACTCTGTGTACGTGTGGGCAAATGGATGAGTCTAAGCCCTAATCATTCTGTAATGCCACCCAAACCTCCTGGAAATTAAATTCCTATAATAGTTATCTGGAAAAAAAAAAAAAGGCAAGATGTATCAATGGCCTCTGGTGTGTCGGCCATGGTACTACCGGGTTTGCACATGTTACTTCATGAGAATCTCAGAGCTGAATCTCACTAATTTTACTCTCGTAGTATGGATGAACAGAATATACAGTGGAGAGTTAAGTGACTCTGCCAAGGCTATAGAAATAACTGGAGCTGAAGCACAAGCCCGGACGGCTCAAGTCTCAGACCTGTGCCTCAACACCATCACTTGCTCTATGTGTGCTTCTACAGCTCTCAGATTAGAGAACCCAATAACCCCACTCAGGGTTCACTATGTTCACTATGTGTGTCTGAGAGTCGAAATCAGCCACACATGCCTCCATCTCTTAGTTCCCACTCCATAAAGGCTTCTTTCCTCTGCTTTAGAGACTTTGACAATTCTGAAGGCTTTGCCAGCACTTTGGTGAATTTTAGCCTTGCTGTTTTGATTTTTAAGAACTTGTTTTAAGGGACTACAGTGTTTCCTACTGCTCCTTTTTTGTAGAGAGCAGACTGGTTCCAGTCTCACTCTCAGCCTCTGATGGAGAGTTTTCAAATTGGGCACAGCCAGCTGCTGGTCTCCACTGGATTTTCCTAACTGGACTTTCTTTTTTTGTATGGCCCGCAAAGCATCCAAAGTGGACAAAAAAAAAAAAAATGATCTTGAAATGAACTGGCTACTCAGAGCTTGTGTAACTGTTGAGAGAAGAAAGTGAAGCAGCAGAATGGTTGCTGATTTCTGGGATGAGGCCAGTCTCCAGAGAAACTTCAACAGGGAGAGCCAGAAAGGACCTAACACCATACCTGTGGGGACACTGATCTCTGGAGGCCACAGCGCTTGACACCCTAAGGCCACTGCTGTCTCTGGCTCCATGGGGAGCAGTCTTCTTAAAATGATTTCTGTTTGTCATTATCAATGGATGACAAAGGTTTTATTTAAGACAAAAGCAGTGTCTTCTGTTGATATCTATGAAGGTCTGAAAGAGTGTGGCAGATCACAGTTGCCCTGTTCCTCCCCACCATATAGATGTGTAGATGTGTCATCTTTAACAAGGGAGATCTAGATAGATAGATAGATAGATAGATAGATAGATAGATAGATAGATAGATAGATAGATAGATAGATATAGAGAGAGATATGCAATCTCACAAAGTTACCCACCTCTGGAGCCATTTCTAACCAGAAGGCTTAGTGGCAAACTGGACGCTAGGTAGAAACAAACAATGATAACAAGTCAGAACCCTTGGCAGAGGTAATTGTGTGACCTTTTTCTGGATTACTGGATATTTTGTGGGTACTTAAAGAAGATATGTGAGCTACAGAATGAAGTCCTCCCTCTACTTCCAAACTACCAGGAAACTCTCAAATAAACTATGACCCTTACCAGTGTGTTACCTTGTAACCCTACTTATCAAACACCTATTTGTTACTTAGCTCTCCCAGCATGTCATTCAGCAACCCCTCATCCCATCATCCTACCTCCCAGAACATTGTACCATTAAATAGTCAGGTAAATATGAAACCAGCAGGGTCATGGACCACCCAGAGAAGGCAAGGAAGGGAATAGCATTGCTCAGTGGCCTCTGTGTTTGCCGCTGCTGCAGGTTCCTGCCTTGAATTCCTTCCCTGACTTACCTCAGTAATGGACTATGTTCATGACTATGCAATGAAAAACTTGTAAGAAAAAGAGTGAGAGAGGAACAAGAAAAGAAGGGAAAGGAGAGAGAAAAAGAAAAGAGAGAGAGAGGGAGAGACAGAGAGTGAGAGAAAGAGGAATGAGACAAAATCTGATCTACTTCCCAGGTGGTCAAGAGATGTTCCAAGTGTGTTTCTGTTCAGCATTCAGTCCATCAGAAACAAATTCCGTAGAACGTCCTACTATATTTCACATCGCATTCACTACATGTAAATCTTCCAAACAGTTTCTCTCTTTTGGCAAATCCCTATTTCACATTTACTAAGACAAAGAGCTGCTGAAGGGCTCTGACCTGTCTGGTAAATCCAGTCTGTCTACAGGAACTAAGAGAAGGCATTGCTCTGTCACTCTGCGTGCAGGAACTACGAATGCCCGGAAACAAATGACTTTTGACTGCTGATCAGAACCTCACTTTAATCAGTTACTGGTCTATGATCAATAATTAATCATGCTATTCTGTCTAGGTAATAAATAATGGGGAAAATAGCAATGAATATATAGTTGGTCAGATTCTCCCTGGGGCAAAACAGGAAAGGACCAACATGAAAGGCTGCCCAGATAGTCCTGTAGAGCGTCAATGAATAGCTTCAGCAGAAATTCCAATGTGGGTAGGCCTCATAGTAAAGCAAGAATTGTCACCAGCGGTTGCTCTCAGGCCCTTTAGAGCTAACTAGTCCTACATGGACCAAGAAAGCCTGTGAAGCCAAATGAAGGATGGACCGTGAGCGCTATGAAACATGCTTGATTGTTTCTGGGTACCAGACAGTTGTATCCCTTGGAGCTGGAAACACCTGGGGGGCAGCAGGAGCACAGACATAAATATAAAGCAAAACATTTAATATTGTAATATGCATAGGTCAAAAGGTATAGACAAATTATAACTTCATGTGTTAGCTCCTACAAGAATATGCAGACCTGACCATTTCAAAGTGTGACTATGTTGTATTTAATAGAAAGAATAATTATATTAGTTTTCTATTGCTCGGTAGAAAATGATCACAAATACAGTAACTTAAGGCTGCATGCAATAATTATCTCATAGTCTTTGCAGGCCAGAGGTCTGGGAATGCTTGCTGAAGGTCTCTCTCTACAGGGTCTCAGAGGTCTGTAGTCACTGCGTTAGGGAGAGCTCTGTTCCTGATGGTTGGCAGAATCCAGAGCTTGTAGCCGTGTGGCTAGTTTCTTAGCAGTTGCCCTTAAAAGCTGCCCCTTAACGTTTGAATTGAGCATTAAAGCAGAGATACAGAGACGAAAATGCCACAGGAGCAACGGCAGAGCGCACCTAGTATTCTTTGGCGCTGTTGGTATTAACAAAGTCTTATGGGAATTTTTTAACAGCTTAGGAACTTTCTTAGGAAAAAAGGACTGAGCTATCATTTCTACCATGTAGTACTACGCCAAGTTGTTTGGGATTTTTTTGTTCGTTGGGTTGGTTAGTTGGTTTTTGTTCTTTGGGGTTTTTTGGTTTTGTTTTGTAGTTTTGAAACCTGCTAATACAGATGACAATATCCTCCCTTTATTCTATAGCAATGTTTTTTTTTAATACAAGTATTACATTACTTTACAAAATAAGATATTCTCCATTGTCTTTTACTTTATTTGGGTTAACATTGAAGACATCATTTGTAGTATGGTATTAGTAAACTCCTCGTCATCTTATATACTGTTTTGTACCAGCTATTACATTTCTATTAACCGTTTTTCCCTTAAGACTTCAACCCTCCTATATTCTGAGAAAGTACAGCCAAATTCATAAAAGCCCAGTAAGGTGATACCTGCCAATGCCTGACTCCGCCTCTGTCGGCCGAAGAGGCTGAACCTTACCAGGGTGACTCACATTGACCCCGAAGATGCAGCTGGACCTACAATCACTGGCAGCCATGCCACTCCAGAAAATAAAAAGTCCCTTCAAATTAATTTGGGGAAGATGATAAAGAGACTCTCTTAAGACTAACTAGCCATATTCGGAGCAAGAGCACTAGAGAAGCGAATCCTTATGTACCCGATAATCTTCTACATATCTATCCATGCATCCATATGGTCTCCCGTCGTCTCTCTGCCAGTTTACTTCTGAAAGACTCAGTCTCAGGCTTTGCAAATAGCCAAACTCTCTTCAAAACTGTAGTTTTGGGACAATTTGCCTTTGAACTGTGTCCTTCGCAGTCGTAGCCTTTCTCGCTAGGCTCCTTAAATTATGGCAAGTATTCCTCAGGATAGACTCGCTCTGAGTTTGCGAAGAATGGCTCATGGTGGCCCCACCATTCTGCCCCCCATCCCAGATGCAGGCACAGCACGGGCGACATCCAAGAGAACCTGACCACTCAGATGCTCAGCATCCCAAAGTCTGTTATAGTGAAGAGGTCTTAGAAACCCTAGCTAGGGAAGTATCAGGCCAATCACAAGCCTGATTTAGAATTTCAATCCTAAGAAAAGGGGCACCCTAAATGGAATCTCTATCACCCAAGAGCCCAGATGATTGACACACTCCCAGGGCCCTGAGCAGACAAACTAGGCAGAAGAAAATCCATCTACGTATGCACATGCTCACACTGCACACAAGCCCCAACACAGGAGAACCCGACTTGGCTTCCAGGCCTCCCTGACTGGCTGCCTTCGCTGAATTGGAGAGGACTCCTAGCCTCTTCAGAGGAGGATACACAGCCAATGCAAACCAAACACAATCTGCTTCTTTGTGAATTGCGAGCAATTCCCAACTGCCTAAGCTAATGGTAGGGAGCAGTAGAGCAGATAACCCAATACGGTGGATAATCTCGAAATCATTTTCCATTTGGCTTGTGGAATGAATTAAATGATTTGTTTCAGCTTCAGCAGATTTACCTTCCTAATTATGTTTTTTGTTAGGCTAGAAACATTCAACACTGTAGGATGCTGCCAGGGACTTATAAAGGGCAACAGACAATGGCTGTGGGAGAGATTCACACGGAGGTCAAAGATCATCGACTTCCGGAGTGGCAGCTATGTGCAAGTCAGTAAATGGGGCATCAAAGATGTCTCCTACCACAGGGTTCTAACAGGATGTCTCAGAAATTTTTCTGCAGTTTCTACAGAATACCATGAGCTAGGCTGTTTATAAACAATAGGAGTATATTTAATAGGAATGAGTTTGGGCTTAATATGCAATAGGAGTATGTTTGGCTGAGATGTGTGAGACTGAGGGGCCACATAACAGAGTGGACTGTAGCAGATAGCAGAGGAGTGTGCTGAAAGGAAACACAGGAGGAGAAGAAGGGAAGCATATTCTTCCATCAACACCCCACTCTATGAGGACGACATCAACACATTCCTGAAGACATCGTCCCCACGACATATAACCTCTGAGAGTTACCACTTCTCTGCCCTGCCGTATCAACAAAGGAGTTTCTGACACAGAAGCCATGCCACGGAGTTAAATAAGAGCAGCTCTGGAGATGTAGGAACACACCTAGGAGGTGTGTGGTTACAGAATTGATATACAAAGTATGAAAAGGACCTCCCTGGATGTCCTGTAAATGTTTGTTGACTAAATGAACGGATAGATGAATGAGGTGTATTTGGAAGGAAGTCAAATAAATATTTTTTGACAGTAATTATACGTGAGCTGCCAAGGAGAGGCAACTGACTGCTCACTATGGGGTTAGCAAACGTGTTCTGAAATCAGCTGCTCCTGCATGGCAGGCTGAGCGCCTCTGGGCTTTGCGCAGGTGAGGAACGTGAGCGAGTCTCTTCTCATCCTACCTAGTAGTCTTCTTCCTCCTTGTCATTTTCTAGATGCCAGCCCACCACCACCTCCTTGAGAAAATCCTTCAAACCCGGACTGCCCCAGGGCCCAGGGACATGCCCTGCTGCAGTCGGAACCTCACATTCTCTGTTCGTCACCTGCAGCAAGGCATTAGCCGTCTCTGCAGTGCTGACGGAGGCTCACTTGCTCAGTAGGAAGAGAAGATACATGGTGACAAGAACTATGGCCACTACCACATTGATCACTGTTTTCCTAGCCCTTAACACATTGGCCAGCAGTCTACAGTGAGACGGGATAAATATTTATGGTGAGTGAATGTATTGAATTAAAGTGGCGAAGTCAAGAGAGACCTCTAACGGAGCTCTAAGAAATGAGTGGCAAATACTCAAACAGAGAAGGTAGCAGAGGACTCCTGGGGAAGGGGTCCTGCTTTTGTAGTCATGCAGAAATTAAAAGAAAAGAAATAAGCAAGAACATTTAGTGGACTCATTAGGGACTCCTTCCTAAGGTTGTAACGAGATTTAGAAATTATTAAAACACAATGCACTGTTTGCTGACTGTTTTCACTGTTTTAAAGGAGTCGTCTCATCTACTCATCAAAAACCTGAAAAATGAATGATTCTAATTTTCTGGGATGGCACTGAAGCTTCTAGACTTTAAGGTCACAGGGCTATTCATCCATATGATTCAGAAGCCCATGGTTTTAGCCACTAAACAACAAAGTTGTGTGTCTAAGAACTTTGTGAAGGCTGACACACAGGAGCTGTAGTCTGTGGATACCAGCAACCACAGCCCACCACACCAAACAACAAACACTGAAACAACTAGCTCGCTAGCTAGCTAACTCCAGACTATGAATTTTCTCAACAACTAAGCATGCCTCCATTTTATTTTTTCCTTGCTTAAGTAAACCTTGCATTGCATAAAGCAAAGAAAACACAAAACATTCTCTCACCTGAAAACTGATAGTTACTGTTGGTTTTGATACTGGCAGTTGAACTCAGAGCCTTGTAGAGGCTGAACACAAAATACCACGTAGCCACACCCAGCCAAATGCATCTACTCTCTGGTTCCTTTTCTTTTTTTTTCTTTTCTGCTAAGATTTAAAACTATAGAAAAATATTTAGGGCAGTGTACCTCTTCTCAATAAATCTGAGTCTGAATGACCCAATTAAAGCGACTTTTGAAATAGCTTTTATATGAACGTTAAAACCCTGGTGTGGCCAGAATTGCTATGCCATTTTGGTGCGGTGAAGTCTGAAGCTCTTAACTGTGGGGGGAGAATCCAGGTTGATTTTTGTCCCTTTTTCATAGCTAGCAGAATACAAAGCATATGCCAGTCTCATACTGTTCATTACAGAAGGTTAAAGGGAGGCAAAGTTCAGGGTTATACCCTATACTCAGAAGGCTGAAGCAAGAAGATCAAGACTTCAAGACCAGCCTGTGCTACAAAATCCTGAAGTGTGTTACTTAATTGATGTATATATTTGGGGTCACAGCTATAGAACTAAAAGTATAAAATGATTTGGCAGGAAAATAAGTTTGGATTATTACAAAAAATTGAGGTCCTGAAGGGATGGCTCATTCATTCGTTAAGAGCATTGGGCGCTCTTCCAGAAACCTGGGGTTGGATTCTAGCACCCACAAGGCAGTTCACAATGAGCTTTAACCCTAGTTCTGGGGGATACAAAAGCCCTTCTCCAGGCTATATGGCCAATGCACACTTATGGTGTGCAGAGATAAATGCATGCAAAAAAACAAATAGCCATAAAATAAAAATAAGTACATCTTTAAAAATTAGTCTCTGAAAAAAGTACTACCTGACATAATTGCATAAACAAATAAACATGTAAGTAAATAAATAGAACAAGACTTCCTTTTCTTCTGTAAACATCTCAGCTAGCACCCATCGGCACCCCACATGGCAGCTCCTATCCCCAGTGTCTTTTGGTTAAAAGTTCCTGGTATTCGTACTAATAACAACCAGAACACTTCAATTTCCTTCCTGGGGCTTCAGTAGATTTTCATTTTATAATACCGAGGACTTGAAAATGGATTTACTTTAACAGATAAAAAAATATACTGTTTAAAAGAATAATTTAAAAAAAAAAACATTGTGTTTGTCCTGGTGGCCACCGTCACATCTCAGATAGGTATGGTGGGGTGAACACGGGGTGTTTTTGTGTAGCTGAGCGTGAAACACAGCGAAAGCAGTAAGCTCAGGAAGCGTTCCTCAGATACTCGGCTTCTTGAGACAAGTGGAATTATTCCCCACTAATTTATACGCCAGTGAAACTGGCCGGTTGGCAAGTCCACAATTAATGTGAATGCCAAGTGGGAAGGCAGCTTTGTTTCATCTCAGAGAGTACTTCCCAGGCAGTAGCCTCCCTGGCTGAAAATGCACGCAATGTCTCTCTGTCTTTAGACTTGGAGCAGACACTGGCATTTCTTCATCTCCATTCACTCTATCATTATGATGCATTATACAAGGTAATGATGTAATACACCGGAAAGCCGAAATGTGTGCGTCTTGCCAAAAAATAATAATAAGAAAAGTATACAATTATTTTCTGCTATGAAAGCCACTATCACCATCATTTCGTCCTTCCCCAGCCAAAATGAAAGCTTTCCTAATGGCTCGGAGTCTCTTATGTTTGTGAATTGAGCACGAATGTGAAAAGTAGGATGTCACCTCGCCTGTAGTGAGTTAGAACTTTTAAGGGATGTAAACAAATTTGTCACTTGAGCACGGGCAGGCTGACTCTAGAGTCGGCTCCAGCCGTATTCCCGATGGTGTTACTTGTGGTGTGATTCTAAATGTTACCAACCCTTTACTTGTTAATAACAAATTTTCCTAAAAAGGGCCCGCCTTTTCATGTTTCATTAACATTAACCTACAATCACAAGGCAGCATTCTGGGCAGGAAGCATGTCTCAGGGAAAAGTCACCGTCTGCTGGTAACTGTGTTCGTGGCTGATTAAATCAAAGGGAATCAGAGTAATAAGACCTCAGAAATAAAGCTGACAACTTGCTCCTCCCCCTGCCCCGCCACCAAACACTATTTTGGGTTACAGGAGCAGAACTTTATTTTCAGAGCCAAATATTTTTAATACATCACAATAAAATAGTCCCCAAAGGCTGCAATATTGAGCAGACTTTGTTCCATCCAGTTCAATCCGATTTTGCCTCTCCCTTTTCTCTCTCTGCCATCTTCCCTCCCTGTTCCCACAGAATTTTCTGGGTAGATTTCTACAGCATAGCTAATGCATTTCTTCATTATCACCTAGAATCGGCTTCTTATAAGCAGGGCCGATCGGAAAGATGGGCGCTGCATCCTTGACCGTCCAGCCTGCTGGCAGAAGCTCTGTCAATTTGGAATGCAGCATCTTTTCAAAATGATCTTTTCGGCAGTGTTATTATAATTGAAATTGGGAAGTGGTTGATTAGGCGGAGGCCAAAGACAGATTTTAAGGGAACACAGGGACCAGGGAAGTGGCAGATTGCCGTCCACTGCATTGTCTCAGCTCTGAGAAACAACTCCCACACAGACTCAGCCACAGATCATAAAGCCCCTAAGTATGCTGGCCACCCGCTTTATGCGCAAAATTTGTGGGATAACATTTATTTTCGCCTGGCAAAATTAGTAGCAACGCTTAACATAATTAATTTTTATACTAAACACGTGTTGTTATTTTTTTTTAATGTACAATTACCAACGCATCGAAACCACACTGGAGCACAATCAGATGTGCCTGACAACACATAATTGACATAAAGGACGGGCAGGAAATAACGTGAAAACATCAAATACATGGTTATTGCTCTTTAGAATCTGCATTTAAAGAGTGGAATTAATCATAATTATGCATTATTAGCTAATAATTGGGTGGAAGCATACAGGGCATATCTTGTTTATTGTTGCTGTTTCTGCTATTGTTGCTATTATTATTATTTTGGGTGGGAAAATTTACCAACCTGAGAGGTTGTTTTGAAGAATTCCTCATGATTGCTCAGTGTGTACAGACTGTAGGCTGTTATGAATAGTCACTCAATTCTGAAGCACAGCCACCTCTGTAGAAGCCATGGGAAAACCCCAAACATCCTCCCAGAAACTACCAGCAGGTACAAGGCATGCTTCCATCTCTCTCCCTGCAGAAGAAGCCCAATGCAAAGAACAGAGCTGTGTTCATATCCGGCAGGTTACTTCATTTACCATCCTGCTCTTCCCCTCTCTATGGTTAGACAAGCAGATAGATAGGCGATGATTTCCAAAGAGGTGTGTGTGTGTGTGTGTGTGTGTGTGTGTGTGTGTGTGTGTAATATCCTCAAAAACAAAACAAAGGATATGCACAGCATATATGTTTAAAATAGCAGTGGGAACCCAATAGCTATGTATTAGATAATTGTACTTGAATGGCATCTGTGGTATAAAAGCTACCTACACAAAAGTTCTTTTAGCTCAGGTCATGGCTCAAGTATCCTATGACCAAATTCCCACGTCCAGAAACTACGGAGACGGAAACACAGAATCAGGGAATGAATAATTGTCCTCAAGGTGTCAAACCAACCATCCGAAAGCAAAACCTTGGCTGACGGAGTCAGTTTTCTTGGTCTATGGGAGGTAAAACAACAGAAATCATTTTTTTTTCTTTGCCCACATTTTGATGTCACATAAATTATCAAAGAAACAACAAGAAGAAAAGAAAATGATCGAACAGGCAAAGGCAGGAAGACGCAGAGAACAAATGAGGAAATTAAGCTTGATGAATTATTAAATTTGTTACATATTTTTAAAAAACGCCTACTTGGTGGGTTGAATCCATTTATTCCACTTACTTAGTTACTGAGTATTTCTCAATCGCCTACATTGTATCAGACACAAGTCTGGGCCCTGGGGATTTGGTGAGTAAGTGGACAGGCGGTATTTCCCTCTGTAGAGCTTTTATGGTGTGTGTGCCGGGAGGGCTCAGATCTGATGGCAGTATGTACCTTAGAGACAAATTAACAGAAAAGAAGGCGGGAAGCAAATTCAGAGAGAGATTTTATGCAATTTAAAATATGCTGGTCAGTAAAGACCTTCACAAGAGGATGCTGTTTGAATAAAGGCCCTCAACTTAGTAAGATTAAAACTTGGCCATCACTTGAACACACTGTCTATTCCCTCTTTGGACAGAAATGATTAAACTGATCCAGTAATGCACTGAAAGGGTAACTGGAGCCCATCATCAAATGAAGGAGGACACGGTGTAGAGGCCTTGTGGGACTGTGCTCATGTGTATGAGATTCCTCTTTGCAAAGAGGGAGAGAACACGCTTCTCAGAACAAGGCAATTGGCATGCCTCTTTTTGTTTTAAACACAGACCAGTTCAGCTTGATTCATCAGAGACAACACAATCCCAACTCAGAAGAAAGAGCAGTGTTGAAGTGGACTCCCTCTGGGGTAGGGTACCAGGAAAGCTGGATCTAGCTTTTAAAGCAAACACAGTTTCGATATGACTAGATTTGCCTTTTTTTCCCTTCTCCCTTCCCCCACCTCAAGTGTGTGACATACGTGTGTTTGTGGTTTTACCTATTTGTTGATGTATGTTTGTGGTTTTGTGTGCACATATGTGGGTGTGAGTGCATGAGTGTGCAAGAGTCACGAGGAGGCCTGACATTGATGTTGAGAATCATTCACTCCCATCTCTTTCACTGGGGCAGGGTCTGTTTGTTGGTCAAAGCCAGAGCTCCGTCGACACTGGCTAGACTCCTAGCCAGGGCGCTGTTTTTCGGTCTTCTGAGGCTGGAATTACAGACTGGCAACCATACCCAGACAGAGGACTTGAACTCCTACTCTCATAGTTACCTTCAAGGCAAGCACATTAGCAGCTTAGCTATCTCCCCAGCCCAGATTTGTCTTTTCAATCCATTTGTTTTCTAAGCATTCTGGCCCCCAAAAGAGAATCAGTCAGCACATCTGTACTCTCCATACTTCTTAAGTCTTAATTTAGAACTCATGGCCTAATAAAGACTTGGGATTTTTCTGACTTATGAATTCATATAGACAACTTTCAAATGACAAGATGGCAGTTTTCCTTCTTATATTTTAAAATTCACTTCTTTAAAATAGTATAGTCATATAAGAAAAAAATGTACATTTTATTGCACACACATCGACACTTGTATGTCTGTATCGGTACAAAGTGTTTGAAATTAAAATTGAAATAGGCCCCAAAATATACAACTTACAACCCCCTGTTCTATGCACCAATGCTTTTACATTGGTTAAAATGACTGTTATTTGTTTGATCCTAATGGAAAATACAATTCTTTTCCAGGATATATACAGTGACTGGACTTTGCTCACTTTATTTATTTACATAAGTATTCTTAGTATAATCCAGTCCCTGGTACAACCCCAATGCCCTTCTCCAGTCACATAACCGACTGGTAGAGAGTAAGATCACTTCCTCAGAGAGACTCATCTCAGTCCAAGGTGCAGGCCACAAAGCAACACTGCATCTTGGGATTGTAGAAGCAAATTCATATGCTTCAGAAGGAACCAGAAGAGATGTAGGAGGAGCCTTAAGCTAATCCCAGATATGTCACTCCAAAACCCAATGTCACCTGGGAACTTTCCTCCCTGGTACCCAGAAGAGGACCTAAAAACAGATTCTTTTCCCTCTGTTTCAGTGAATGAGAGGGGAGGAGATGGATTCCATCCCTAAATCTGCTTTGATTGTTGATGATGCTTCTTGATGGCTCCCCAGATCCAGAGCCAACCCCAGACCACACTAAAATTCCAACGTGAGTGCAAGTTAACTGCTAACTTTGAAGAATATTTGCCACCGAAGTTCTAAGGAGGTGACTTCTGCTTCCTTCTCCCCCAGCCCCATCCATCCATCTCCTCCCCTTCTGCCCCACACCCTCTTCCTTTGTCCTTGAAATAATGTACTGCATTGTTTCCTACGGAGACTCCAGGGGCTGTCTCTGCATGGTGTCCTTGGGGGTCTAAATGCCTTTGAAATCTCGGTCAACTCTTCCACTTGGGCACTCACCTGCACACCAGCTCCATTTCTAATTAGCCTTTGGCAATTTGATGAATATTTTTTCAAAGTACATTTTTTAAAAACATGAAGATGGGAATAGTTTATGCCAAGCCACCTGTCTTTTAACCAGGAACACTGTTCTCCCTAAACGGTTTGTGTACGACAAGCAGAGCTAATTTGGCCAGGCCCGGAAAAATAGATTCTTTTGTGCATAGAGAGTCGGAAATTTCTTCTTAGACCGGGGGTGGCTGCCCCTTGCTGTATCTCACCTCACATCCTTTGTTCCCCAGAGCTTTGGTCCCAGAAACTCAAGGAGGGACTGCTGAGGCTGTTCTCCCCAAAGCTCTCCTCACCTTGTGCAGGTGTCCAGAGAGTGAGGCTGGGAGACTGGAGAGGCGGCGTGCAGAGATGCCCTAAGTATTGTCATTTCCTGAACAATCTGTTCACGGTAGACTAGGAAATGTGGCTTTACTCATTCAAGCACCTCTTAGCTTTGAAGGCTTGATTTGATCAAAAATGTTAATTATGCTTCTCTTTAACATGATTTACAGGACATTAGTGACAGCAGGGGAGTGTTTACTCCTCACAGGTAAGAGACCACAGTCTAAGGGCTGCTTCTGATTTCCATGTAATTAGGAAAATTTGGCCCACCCAGGGGCCTAATAAGATCACTACCATCTTTCCCTCCTGAAAATGCAGGACAAGTCACTAACTGCCACGATGCCTCTCCAGTTTGCACTAACTTTTCATGCAGCGTAATTAAAGGTAACCAAAGGAAAATTTGCATCCGTATTGCTGTGTCTTCTATGTATGACTGTGCATACAACTAGCTGCTAGGAACTCTAGGTGTCGTCTGTATGAAAATCAGTCAGTATGTCCGTCCTATGTCCAGACAACTGGTAGAAACTCACCCGCAAGCATGATTGTGTACGTGTGTGGAAACCCTCGACAAGGAACGGTGCTGTTTTAAAGCCCACAAAGGCAGGCCGTGAAGCGTCCCCCTTGCTCACTGCTGAAATGATTGAACACTCAGATGCAAACAAGACTAGAGCCGAAGATGAACCATGACCACAGAAACCGGATGACTTTACATCTCTTTGTGCTTCACTGTGACAATCCTAGGCACGGCTGGGAAATAGTTACACCATCCTTATCTCTCGTCTCCGAGGCCACAGGTAACCACATTTAGACACATTCTTGCATCAGTCTGTGCAGACCTCTTCCAGGGACATGGCTTTTGCCAGCCTGGACTTCTCCTTGATGATTCGATGTCGACACTCGGAGCCTTTTCATTCTCGGTGGCACTGAGCACCCTCACTGTAGAAACAGATGTGGGACAAGACCCTGAAAAACGGATCCTCAACAGAAAAATTCTTAGCCCACTTTAAAGATGCACGGGAAGGGGCCCCAGACATTCTTCAGAGGACAGGCAGGAGTCCTAGTCAGAGAGCAGATGCAGAAGGATGTCGCCCCTGTCTTTAACCAGAGTGGCTTTGTGTGAGGGTGCTGAGTGTCGGCACAAGCAATGCATGGATTTGCATTTCCAGGGGAAAAAATCAGTTTGTGTCATAATATATGTGTGTGTGTTTGGGGAGGAATATTTTAAAAACTACAATAAAATGTTATCTCTGATTAGAAAGATGGATTCTCCTGCTAACGCAGGTAACCCTAAAAGCGTGTTAACATGAAATACTAAATAAAATGCTACTCATCTATAATAAATCTTATTACACATTTTGGCAATTTTACTGCTAACATACTGAAGGTTTCAAGCAATGTTTGAAAATAGAAATCTTAAATTGAATCATTGTTGCATGAATATATGCAAAATATTCATTTCTAGCACTGTGAGGGTTGAGTGCTTTTAAATTGGAGAAATCACTCATGACTTCACCTTTTCATGCAAGATAAAGTTGTATGTGGTAACATCATTACAATGTCATGAGAAGAGTGGAAATCATACAACAGTTCTGCCTAAAGCTAATATACGTAAAAGGGCTTCAATATTTTTCAATATTGTTCAATATTTAAAGGTGCAGTGCAGGGCTTTAAATATATTTTAAAAAAATCATTAGGCTTTAGATGTCAGTGAGGCCTTTACTGAGCTCAGAGACTAATAAAATCATTGATGAGTTCTCTTTAATATTTAACGGAATTCATGTCTTAGGTAGTTGCCTATTTTCCACTTCTGTCTCTGAAGATGGGGCTAAATATAGATTTTTTTCAAAAAAATTATATGGAGGTGATTATAGATTTTCTTAACTATAGCACTAAAATAAAACTATTTACTTAATGATACTGTCATAACAAGAGAAAAAGCATCATGGCATTTAAATAGGACTTTCTATGCCTCCTTCAGCAGAAGAGAGCTTCAATAGCAGCAATATACCCAGACACACTAAAACTGGGAAATTCAGTCAGTGAAAACAAATAGCCCGGATTTTAAATGACTTACAAAGCTGTGAGTCGTCCGTGGAGGGTTAGCAGCTCTGGCAAACTGACCTTAAGCACTGAGGACAACCGATGCTGTTGCACTAAGATGACTTTGGTTTTTTAAAAATTACAATCAATGTGAAAACACTAGACATCAGAGTAGAATCAAAATCTCGTAGTGTGTGTGTGTGTGCGTGTACATGCTTATGTGTGTGTGTGCACGTTTGTGTGTGTGTGCGTGCATACTTGTGTGTGTGTGTACGTGCTTATGTGTGTGTGCGTGCACACATATGTGTGCACTGTGTGTGTGTGCATGCTTGTGTGTGTGTGCTTACACTGTTGTAAGAACAGCTGCCACTTCACTATGTTATTGTTGTGTGCTTAATCTGTGGGAAAGCATAACTCACAGAAAGGGAAAGTAAGGCGTTCAGGCTCTCAACTTTAAACCTCACTTATGTGTGGAAACTGACGGCTTCATTTCTGTCCTCCAGTCACCGGTCCGGCGCTTTAAAGTCACGGTCTGCTCAATAAAATCGGCTCCCATGTGAATGTCAACTCCTAAAACCAAATATCCCCATTTATTAAAATAAAAATGTAAATTTATAAATTATCATCCTATTTTTATGTAAAAGCATTCTGGAAAGTACCACATACCATTGTCACATGGCAAACAGCCCTCCCCATCATTGGCTGTTGCTAGGCTACCAGGAAATGGAATGGACCATTGCCAATGATGAATTAACTGATGAGCCAGGATGACAGTAATCTTTGTCACTGGATGCAGTAGCTGTCTGAGCCCTGTCATTTTCTGCATTTCATGTTAAACAGATATACCTAGATTGTAAAACAATACAAAGAAGAACCGGGAAAGAAAGGAGTAAACTTTGACAATGAGGGCGGTAGCTTTTTATAAAACATGTGAGGCTTATTACCTTCTCGGAAGAATGCAATCCAACATTCATTAGCTTTTCTTTTTCAAATTAAAATCGGTGAGCAAATGAAACTTTGTTCTACATCAATAAAGCAGATTCAAAAGGATACATACTGGCAAGCACGCCGCAATCTGTCTGCGCAAAGCCAAAGCATCCAGCTGAAATGAAAAAAAAAAAAGCACAAAATAACCAGGATGTTTGGTCCATGATATTAACCACAGGGATCTGTACGTATGTAAGGAAATTCTTATATGCGAATTTGTATGGACAAATTACCACTGAATCTGGCTCTTGAGTTTTGTAGGTGACATAAATAGCTATGATTGAGACTACTTGGTGAGTCACCTATGAAGTGATTGGAGCATGCTTTCCACATGGAAAAATCATCCCATGTCTTCACAGGATACACGATTTTTCCATGTGGAACAAACTGACCAATTAAATTAAATTTCTTTCTCCATGAATTGTATGTGAAAATAATGAAGAGATGGGTAGTGTTATTCTTTCTACTCGTAGACTCAACTTTAGACCAATTGTGAACTGCTCCAAGGCAATGAGCTAGGATGCAGAAGCTTGGAACCCTGGTCTTTAAGGCAAGATGATACCAAAGTCGATGCATGCTGAAATCAAATGTCAGAATATAAAATAAAATGACTTGATGTGGAAAATATGGAGATGTCTAGGAAGTAGGCGTAGTGAGATCTACCAGCCAGGAAATTATACTATTCTCAACATGACTTGTCTCTGAAGCAGAAATGATGTTTGCCACAACTTATAGAAAAACCCGTGAGGAAAGAAAAAGAACCAGGTGAGACCTAGACACCTAGTCATGCACCCTTCAACCTAGGGGTTCCTGAGGGAAAGCGAGTTGGGGAGAGGAGTCAGGTGGACTCAATTAGAGCCTTCAAAGGACACCTGTCTGGCCCAACAAATCTATTCTGCATATAGCATGCTTTTCCAAAGCTAGAAGTGAGGACAAAATTTGACAAGTTAGATGGACACTTGGCCTGGCATTTCATTACCTGTAAATAAGCCCAGGCAGGGAACATTCGGTAGCCATCTTTTGCTTGGATATAACTCTGTATGAAATGGGTTTATCTTCATAAACAAAGATGAGGCCAGTGTAAGCAGACCAGTGTAATATGCATATGTGTGTGTTGAGTGTGTGTTGTATTGAGTGTGTGTGTGTGTGTGTGTGTGTGTGTGTGTGTGTGCATTTGTGTGTGGTCTCAGAGTTTTAGCACAAAGGATCTGCCGATGGGGCAGCAACTCCAGGGTCTTGTTAGGCCCTGCATTAGGAGAAGATGAATGGCCGGGGGTTCTTTGGATCTAATACTTCACCGCACTCAGCCCTTGTTGTGTTCTTTGTTACTGTGTGGATTTTTGAAATGATAGATCATAACTACAGGCCCAATGTGTGCAGATGTGATTGTATGTACTTAATATTTCAGGAGAAGTGTGTGCGACCTAATCCAATCACTCTGAGAAATGGAAAAGCATAAAGAAAGCTGCTGGCACCAAAAAGAATAAAGAAGAAATATTGATGATGCTCTCTATGGATTAGGCAAAATATATTCATGTAGCATTTGAATATATATGTATAAGCACACGCATTCTGATATGTATGCTTATATATGTAAAATGTTATTTATGCACATACACATACTAGCTAATCAATATATTAAGACAAGTCAGGTAGGAAACTCTTGTTTCTTAGAAGTAAAACCAGTTGTTTACCTCCACTGCAGAATTTTTGTCATCATTGTAAGGGTATAGAGAATTCTTAGAAGATTCTTAATGAGACCACAAGCGGCACCACCAAAAAATCAAGTTTGGGTTCTCTGGGCTGATAGCTGGGTGTGAGGCTGTGTGTTGGGGGCCGGGCAGACCTGCCAACCCCGGGCACAATCTGCAGTTCTCTATGGCAGCCGTGATGCCCTCCTTCCTCTGTTTCTTTGTTTGTGAAGGGGAGCAATAATATTTGTTTTAAAACTACTTAGAATGGCCTCTGGTGTATAATAAGAGCTATAGAAATGTTTGTTAGATAAATAAGAAAAATTCCTCACAAACATAGTATTTACATGGAAAACATTATCCGAGGAGCAAAGTTTGAAATCTTTCTTGCCATGAAAAGCCCGCTGCGTCTGACTGTATTCATGGTGGCAAACCATTAACCCGCAGCCTGATGTGGGCACAGGTGCCACTGATTCTGTATCTTGGGAAACTGTGTTCTAGAGATCCAGAACAAGGGGACTTGTCATCCCTGGGATCTGCTTCCTTGACTGTAGAAGCTTTTCCTGACTACCAGTCATTCCTAGTCATCTTGTCTACCTGAAATTGTCACCTCCATCTTTTTATACCCTAAGGATTGCCATTCAGAATTTGGAAAAGATAGGAGGACTGAAACAAAAAGAGAAACTTGAAATAGGGACTTGAAAAAACACTAGGTGGAATTACAAGTGTAGGGTAGGGGTGAGGGTGGGGGAGATGAATAGAGAAGTGTGGGGTAGGGGTGAGGGTGGGGGAGATGAATAGAGAAGTGTGGGGTAGGGGTGAGGGTGGGGGAGATGGATAGAGAAGTGTGGGGTAGGGGTGAGGGTGGGGGAGATGAATAGAGAAGTGTGGGGTAGGGGTGAGGGTGGGAGAGATGAATGGAGAAGTGTGGGGTAGGGGTGAGGGTGGAGGAGATGAATAGAGAAGTGTGGGGTGGGGTGAGGGTGGGGGAGATGAATAGAGAAGTGTGGGGTGGGGTGATGGTGGGGGAGATGAATAGAGAAGTGTGGGGTAGGGGTGAGGGTGGGGGAATGAAGAGAGGAGAGCAGAGAACAGGAAAGGACAGGCGAGAGCGCGCACCACACCTAGGCACAAACAGCTGCAGTGCAGGCTGCAAAGAACAAGGCTGATCAGGGGACCTTGTCAACTTCCAGCCTACTGTCCAGCTGGATTCCCAATGACACATTCAGTCGTCACTCAACACTATTTATAATTCATGAAATAAACCTTTTAAAATGTGATCAAAAGATTAAAAAAAAAGCCCTAATCACACAGTTTGGTTGCACTCCCAAGAGGAAGCAAACAACTAAATAAGTCACACGGTGGTGTCTGGAGAGGTAGTGTGAAGGCCAGGGATGTGTGTGGGCGGCAGGACAAGAGGAGAGGAGCTGTTTCTCATGGGCACTACCCACCCCTAGAACCTGGCAGTTCATTCCCTGTCTATGCAGAGGTCTGTGCCTTGTCTCATTGCCACCTCATCACTTTCTAATGTCCCGACTTGATTTTGCCCAATTATCTCCGATGAAGCCCTCCTCATGACAGTTCTGTCCTGATTTTCTCCTGCTGTGAGTGGATCCAGCCTCTTCTTCCCACAGTCTCCAGCAGGGACAGTTCCTTGAGCATAGATGCATTGTGGGAAATTCTAGAGTGATGCTGATATCTCCATATCTAGGATAGCTCTCCCTGCCCTTTGGAATCTGCTCTCTGGTGAACAATTGCTCATCACCACTGGACCTCTTGAGTGCAGAGAGATGCTACCAAGAAGGGTAGACAGTGTTCTCTCCTCCTCCACACTCCTCCCAGGCTTCACAAATGAGCCTCCTGGTACCCTTCCCACCTCTCCTTTGGGTTTTTCCTCCTCTTTAACTTGTTATCTTCTTTTTGTTGGTTGCTTCAACCCTTTACTGTGATAGGTGGGCACACTGTCAGTCTTCAGAGGGTGCAAGGTACAGTTTGTTCATGACTGGAAGTCCAGTCCCTTTCAGCACACACATCAGAGTGTACTGGCTTGAGTCTTATCCAGAAGGCAACATAAGATAATGGCTGTGCATGTAATGGCTTGGACTCACACTTAGCTCAGATTCTCAACAAATTCTTGTATGTTCTGTGACTCTTGGTTAAGTTATATAACCTCTCTGGACCTTAACTTCCTCATCTAAGTTATGATAATGAAAATGTTGCCTCAAAAATAAAGTTAGAATTAAGTGAGTTGCTCTATATGAGTCATGTTGGACATTTAGTCTAGTAAATACTCAGTAGATTCTGTTATTCCTATTGTTTACAGGGTCCTGAATGACTCAGGCTGTTCCCACTTGAGAAACAATCTTAAAAACAAATAAACCAGCAGCTCTTTAAGAACCAAGTGTCTCTTCATGTTGCTGTACGATTGCAGTCATGTTGGGGTTCACTCCATTTTGTATTGTACCCATGGAGCAGTTAGATGGTGCGTACAATAGCCATCTTTCAGTATCCTCACCCCAAGTTTAATCCCCACAGAAGGGCAGAAGACTACCTCTGTTGAGAGGAACACCTCCATGGTCTTTAGAACCTGGGGCATGCAGTGGTACTCTAGGTTGGTGCATGTCTCTCAGTAGGATGAGAACATAGGCTTCATGCTCCTCCAAGTCGATCTGTTTCTCACTGAGGGGGAAAGCAATTTAAAAGTGGAAACAGCCACAAATTTAGGACCAAAAACCATTTAAGAAAAAAAAGTATGCAAATAAAGTATTAGAAGTGGTATCATATATCTTAATCAGACACATTTTTTTTCATCCTGTGATCTGCATAATACTTTTGCTTGGGATCAAGAATTGAAAAAAAGGAACTTGATACCTCAGCCTGATGGAATACAGATACTCTTAGCTCATGGGGATGAATCAGCTTTCTTGCTCTAACTGAAAACTAGTGAACTGAAAGAAGTAGTTAAGTAAGACACTATCATGACCCAGAGAACTTGGCCTTCAGAGGAACCCTTTCCAACAGTAAGTCTAATCTAATCGTTCTTAGCAAATCACATAAATCTACCCAAGATTTCTGGGACGCTGGTTATTTTCCTGAGAGAAACAGAAGAAGAGAGAACTGAGCTTGCCAGTGCCCAGAAGACAACTGGAGTCATTCCCACAATCCTGGCAGTAGTTGGTGATGGCTGAGTAGATCTATGGACACACAGAGGTCAGGGTGGACAAGATGGCCTTCTGTGTGTTCCCGGGTAGACAGGGTGGAAGAAGAACCAGCTGAAATTTGCTTCTATCCCCCAACTCTATCAAGTTGATTTGTACGTGGGAACAGAAATTTAAGCTTTTGTTCACTTCTTTGTGACTTCAGCAAGGGAAGAATGGAGAATTGACACCAAATCTCTGACAGTCATTCTTCTCCCTGGCACTGTCTGGCAGCAGCTGAACCTAAAATATTCCATGTATGGCTTCCATATTAGAGTTGGGTTTTTCATTGTTGTTGTTTTGTTTTGTTTCTTTATTCTTTTTATTTATCTTTTTTTTAATTTTTATATATCAACCAGTTCTCCCTCCCTCCTCTCTTCCCATTCCCTCCCCTTCTCCCTTCTACACCCCACATCCACTCCTCTGTCTCCCTCTGACTCTATTCAGGTGGACTAAAACCTCCCATGGAAATCAACAAAATATAGCATATCAAGTTGAAGAGGATCAAGCGCCTCCCCCCACCTTTCCCCACCTCAACTCCCCCACCCAAGCATCAAGACTGAACAAGGCATCCCACTGTTGGAAGAGAGGGCTGCTTGTTCATCCCAGCCACCCAGAATTAAAATAAACACACAGAAACTGTATTAATTAAATCACTGCTTGGCCCATTAACTCTAGCTTCTTATTGGCTAACTCTTACATATTAATTTAACCCATTTCTATTATATGTGTATCACCATGAGATCGTGGCCTACCAGCAAAGTTTCAGCACATCTATCTCTGACAGCAGCTCCATGGCGTCTCTCTGGCTCTGCCTTCTTTTTCCCAGCATTCTGTTTAGTTTTCCCCACCTAGCTCTGTTCCCCTATAGCTCTGCTGTAGGCCCAAAACAGTTCCTTTATTCATTAACCAATAAAAGCATCACATAGACAGACGGACCTCTCACACCATCCCACTAAACAGAATAGGTTCCAAAGAGCCAGCTCATTCATCACGAACAGATACTGGTCCCACTTTTAGGGGCCCCACAAAAGACCAAGTTACACAACTGTCACCCAAATGCAGAGGACCTAGGTTGGTCCTGTGAAGGGCCGCATCCACATGCTCCATTACAAGATGGCACTGGCATCTGGTTTCACCGCCAGGTGAACGCACATGCGCTCGGTAACTTTCCACTGCTGTCCCCTCCTACTCCCGAGGCTTCACCTGGGCTCACGGGCAGCGGGCCAATCCAAGGGTGACACGTCCGAAGCAAGGACTGTTTCCTATATAAAGGAGGGGTTCCCTCATTTAGGGGTCCCCGGCCATGTTAGCTGATGCTCTCTCTCTCAGGACGCATTAAAGCTTCTCTGCAGAAGAATCCTAGTGTCCCGCGTGGTTCTTGCTGGCGAGACGATAGCGTGGGACATGGTCCCATGACAGTTCCCTGCTATCCATCCAGAGTCTGTGAGTTCCACAATCTCAAGACAGCTGTCTCTGTGGGTTTCTCCATCATGATCTTGACTTCCCTTGCTCATGCAATCCCTCTGTCCTCTCTTTATCCGGACACCCAGAGGCCCAGTGCTTGACTGTGAATCTCTGCATCTTCTTATATCAGGTATTGGATGAAGGCTTCATAATGGCAATTAGTGGAGCCACCAATCTGATTACAGAGGAAATCCGATTCAGGCACCCTTTCCACTACTGCTAGGAGTCTTAGCTGGGGTCATCCTTGTGGATTCCTGGGAGCTTTCCTGACACCAGGTTTCTCCATAACCCCATAATGGCCACCTCTATCAAGATATCTCTTCCATTACTCTCTCCATCCTTCCTGCCCCCAACTCAACCATCCTGATCCCTCATGTTCCCATTCACCTCATCTCCTCCACTCTACTCTCCTCCCCCAAAGCCATAGTTTACCCAGAACATCTCATCCATTTCCTCTTCCCAGGGTGATCCATGCTTCCCTCTTAAGGTCCTCTTTGTGACCTAGCTTCTCTGGTACTGAGGGTTGTAGCCTGGTTATTCTTTGTTTTACACCTAATATTCACTTACAAGTGAGTACTTACCATATTTGTCTTTCTGGGTATGGGTTACCTCATTCTGGATGATTTTTTTTTCTAGTTCCATCCATTTGCCTGCAAATTTCATGATGTCATTGGCTTTTTTTCTGCTGAGTAATTTTCCATTGTATAGACATACACATTTTCTTTACTCATTCTTCAGTTGAGGGGCATTTAGTTTGTTTCCATGTTCTGGTTATTACAAATAATGTTGCTATGAATACAGTTGAGCAAATGTCTTTGTGGTATGATAGAGCTTCGTCTGTTTATATGCCTAAGAGAGATATCACTGGGACTTGAGGTAGATTAATTCCCAATTTACTGAGAAACCACCATACTGATTTCCAAAGTGGCTGTACAAGTTTGCACTCCAACCAGCAGTGAACGAGTGTTCCCCTTACTCCTCCTCATCTTCAACACTGACTGCATTAGTGATTTTGATCTTGGCCCTTCTGACAGATGTAAGATGGTATCTCAGAGTTGTTTGGATTTGCATTTCTCTGATAGATAAGGATGTTGAACAGTTTTTTTAAATGTATTTTGGCCACTCAAAATTCTTCTGTTGAGAATTCTGTTTATGTTCGTACCCTATTTTTAGTGGGATTATTTGGTATTTTGATGTCTAATTTCTTGAGTTCTTTATATATTTTTGATACCAGTCCTCTGTCAGATGTGAGGTTTGTGAAAATATTTTCCAATTCTGTAGGCTGCTGTTTTGTCTTATTTACCATGTCCTTTGCCTTAGAGAAGCTTTTCAGTTTCCCAAGGTCCCATTCATTAATTGCCAATATCAGTGTCTGTGTTACTTCACAGCCTACTCCCCACATACCATCCTTACAAACTTGGTTGTAAAGATATGAACCTCTCTATCCTTGTTTCATTTTTTATGAGACTTTCCCAGAATATAAAAACCTATATGCATTTCCTTTCATCTCTACCCACCCTCCCTGGTCATCACTGCTGAAAGGGAAAGGGCCATGTGAGTGGACCCACGGTGAGGACTCTTTCTCTCAGGAATCTGAAATGGCAAACTAGAAATGGTATTAGTTTGTGAGGAACAGGAACTGGAAAACTACATAGATTTGTAGACTCAGGTCATCATTTGAAGGCAGCCATGATGCGTAATATGTAAGTCAAAAAGCGATCTTTAGAAAAATTAAAACAAAGACAAAAAGGAACAGAAAAGTGATGAAGGGTTAAGGCAGAGGGCCCAAATGGTGTTCATCTCCCCATTCCTATTAGTATAAGAGGGTTGGAGGAAATATCCATGAAGCCCTTTAATGATACTTTCTTTAAAGCTGTCTGGAGCAGCTTCTCTTCTTTATACCAAGTAATCCCTGCCAGATGAATTAGTAAGTAGACACACACGGCTCTGAATTTTCAGGGTATCTTGCAATTCAAGGGGTTACTTGCTACCCCCATACAAATTTACTTGCTACAGTGTTAGGCGAGTGGAAGCAATGTAGGCGTTCAGTGAATGATATAGCTGAGATGCTGACAAGGTTCCACAGTTGTCTGTGAACTAACAAGGCATTGAACATTTCAGAGGATGGGGCTTCTGCCTCCCCATGTTAGTTCATGAGAAGTCAGCAAGCATGTCAGTGTGCTCAGATATCACAGTGGTAAGCACTATGCATTCCCATAGAGAAAGAGAAAATTTACCAAGGATGATGAATGCTAATTGCGATCTTCATTGTAGCACAAATGGCTTTAGAGACCAAAGTTAAGCATCCCTTGCCCCTGGAGACAACCCTCTGGATTGGGAGCATTACATCGGCCTTTAAATAGAATGGGGATACCGTGGCCTGTGCTTTAATCATGAAGGAGCCCTGATTTTCAAGTCAGTCCATCAGAAAGCAGATGGGAATTCTGACACATGTGGGTATAATTAATGGAAAACCATGTATGAATAGCCATAAATGAATATGGTATGGATTTAATTGTCAACAACCATCAAACAAACATTTAGGATGCAGGAGAATCTGATTCTGAGCTCTGCCACTCTGGTCCTGAAATTTGGAGTGCATGGTGTCGAACAGAGACAATAATATCAAATCCATTGAGTCACTGTGCCCTTAAGAGATGTAATTTTCTAAAGCACAACACATAGTAGATTGTTCTGTGAAATCTCAAAATTCTGAACGTAATTAATATGATAATCAAATGTAGCCAACTTTTGAGAATTCTTTCCTATGCTACAAAGACTTTCCCTCTGATGTATTTATTGACACTTAGGTTCCACGATTCACATTAAACCTAGAACAGCTTAACCAAGCACTCAACAGCGAGGGAGGACAGAACCTTGCGGATGGTAAGTGGTTCTTGTGTTCTTGTCACTCTGTGATGAGCTGGAAACAATGACTCAGACCGTTATAAAGTCTGTGCCATCTTTGCGCAAGGCTAATCAAATCAACTTCCCTGGGATAACAAATAATGACAAATTGGCGCTTAATATCCTCTTCTACTTTAGGTCACAACAAAATGTGTTCTGCTCTAAACACCTTGTTTCCCACTGGACCAGACCATCACTACACTCTCAACGTCTAGGTTTGTTCTTGTTTTCCTCCCACAGACACTGGACCTGGGCCTTGATAATATGGTTGATCCACCTCAAAAAATCGAGAAAGCACTCTTCCTCCTATTGGGACTGCAGAGCTCAGTTCCATGGCCACCCTTCCACTGGGCTCTCCTTCCTGCTCAGATGGGAGGAGCCGTCCCGCACCAGCCAGCCTCGCATCCCAGCCCCTCCAAAGACTGAACACGCGCACGAGAGATCATTCCCCAAGGATCTTCCTTCATTAATAAAAAGGCAACGTGGAGTTTCCAGGAAGGCACTTCTGGCCGACAGCAGGGCAGAGTGTTAGCCGGAGAACCCAACAAGATGCAGGCGCACGTCTAGCAGCGCTTTAGAGGATAACAGCTTTCTACTGGGCACAGGTCAGGGGACCTTTAGCGTGGAGAACAGGTGGGCTACCTGACAGCCAGCAGGCAGCCTTGCTTTCGACTCCCGCCATTTTAAATCAGGAAGCTTGGCAAATCATTAGTGTCTGCTAGTTATTAAACAGAGGAGAGTTCAAAAGCCCACGCATGTTTTCCTCCCAGCTCCCCAGGTGGTAGCTGTCTGAAACAGCAACCTTTTCACTTTCTGCAGCAAGGCTTGCAAACTTCCCATGGCTAAACCGAGTTTTCTAACTGGTCCTGGCAACTGAGCCTCAGCCTTGAGGATTGCCAAACCCGCTGGTGAGTTTCTGCCTAAGGACTACCATTCTTTCTCCTCGCGCCGTTTATTGTTGAAATTACTGAAATGTATACAAATGACTGCATTGGAAGGTGAAATTTGGTGGAAAAATAAAGATATAATAGGATTCCTTCTTAAATAATTTCCTGGTGCGATGTCTGTCTGCAAAAATGAAGTGAAATTATATGATGTCAAAAAATCATGTTTCAAAATGATTGACAACATGTGAATGTTTTGCATTGTGAAATGAGGTGGAAAATTTTAATTGCGTGATGGGAGGACATAATATTTATTAGAACCTCATAACTACGGAGGATTGCAATGAAGAGGACACAATTTTAAATCTGGCGTTAATATGTCAAGCCTAAATCTTAAATGAACATGCAGGAGTAAAATTCTTTATGAAAGCCCCCTCTTCGAGCATATGATTAAGTTTTCAGATGCTAATAGCTAAGCAGGATGCTCGAGGCGTGGGACATGCCTACACTCTGACAAAGAAGCTCCTCAGCGTGCATCTGTATTGAGGTCTGAACAGTGTTACCACGTACCCCATGCCTCCTGGGAGAGAAACGTTGACGTGTGCAGAGCTCACGGAAGGGTGCTGGTTTAGCTGGAGGCCCAAGGCATACAGAAAGCAAAGAAAGGGGAAAGGACTAGAAATGAACCGGGTGGGGGAGGGGGTTGCAGAAAAAAACTTTGTAGGAAGTGGGCAAAGCAAAGAACTAGAAGCCAACAGCCAGGGGTGGCAAACAGCGCCCAGAATCGCTGGTCTGCTTGTTGGTTTTGAAGAGCAAAGCAGCAACCGAAACATGAAGAAAGGAACCGAGTTCCTTCATAATGGTTCCCTGGCCCTTGAGCCCTTGGTAAAATAAAGCATGAGAGCTCTGCCTCCCCAGTTCAGAAAGATGGTGCTGAGGCCCAGGCAGAAGAAGCAGACTTCCCCAACCCTTCCCACTTGCCTTAAGAACAAGTCAATAGCTTTATTGATCAGATCAGGAACCACAGGATCCTGGCTCCTTCATCCTGCCGCAAACGCCACCACTCAGAGAAATTATTCCCACTCAGAATCCACAGCTTACAGCTATTAAGACATGCAAAGTTTGAGAACAGGAATCCTTTCTCTCTACAGAGCTGATACTAGGGATGTGGGAAGATGGCAACAGCACAAATCGGTGCATTGGAAACCCGGGAGTCAGTCCTCCGGTCTGGTAGAACAGAGAAGGTCAGAAATGAAAGCACCTAGCAACCAGCAAGGAGAGCTCTGAGCCAAGCGTAAGAAGATACATGGAAGCGGATAGTATGGTCTCGTTCCTGCAGAACTGAAGGAATGTGCCGGGAGAGTCAGCAGCTGGTCACCTCTTGTTCTCTCAGAGCCCTGTGGGTTATCTCTTCTGAACCCAAAGGAGCAAGTGCCTAGAAGCCAAACACCCGGGCCAGAAAGATGACTCAGCATGTAAAAGCACTCGCCAACAAGCCTGACGATCAGAATTCAAGTTCCGCGGACCTACAGAGTGGACCTACTTTTTCATCTAGTCCTCTGATTGCCACATGCACACCATGTGCCCCTCACACACATAAACATAAAAAAGTATTTTAAAAACCATGCATCTAATATTATGATACATGAGTGATCCCTCTTACACAGTATCTTTGTATATAATAATAATAATCATATCTTTGGATATGATTATTGAGTAAAAAAATAGTCTCCATGATAAATGCAATAATGGTTTTTTACATAGCTCCTCCAGGCATCTGCTAGTCCAAAAATTGTTCCTTTCTGATAGAACAATAACACGTCCAGAAGATTAATAACTCATCATATGTACATAAAGCAATGCCCATGATTTGAAGTGTATTCTTCTCCCCGAGAAAACAGAGTTTAATAGTATGGATCCAAAACTTCACAGATCTCTAAATGGCAAGCCACCAAATCATTCAGTGCATCTGATCAGAGAGGGAGTTTGTGTCTCTGTCCCAAGTGATGGGAAGGACTTAAGAACATTGCACAGTAATTACAAGTTTATGACATCATCTTAATAGCACAAGAGAGAGCATGAAAGACCCGAGAGAAATGTGCCATCTCCCTTTTGGGAAAACATTAGTGGATGCTTACAATCTGTTTTCTTTTGTTTGGATATTACAACCAATAATATACTTCTATGTCTATAAATAAAGAGTAGAGTCGAATAAATCCAACAAACCCCTAAGCCTCCAGCTTGGACTCTTGACTCGCATTCAATGCCAAGATTTATGAGTGAGTTGTACAGAATAAGTTGAAGCTGCAAGATTTGGGAGGGGGATTATTACACATGGCGAGTGTTTGGGGAGCTGGTTATGCATGCACACCTGATCAAGGTCTCACCTGCTCCAGCTCGTGCAGCATGACAAAACATGGCAATTTTCTCTATTTCCCTTTGCTTGCACAACCGCATGCCATCCATTTCGAGGCGGACTCCCCTGTCAGAAGCACCCAGCCTTCCCGCTCTGGCTCTGACTTCTGGGGTGCTGGGTGGTGATTTCTGTAAGTGTTTTGAGGGCTAGCGAGGGAGAGAAAGACTACCAACACCAATGGCCGAGAGTAGGCAAGAACAGCTTTCTGGAAAGGCATTTCCCATATAAATACGATGGCCTTTTTCTTGGACAGCAGCAACATATTCACCTCCAGCCTGCGTGTGCTCATTTTAAAACCTTTGGTGACAGTGGCAGACATGAGCAACGTTCTCCTGGCCTCCTTGGGCACAGGGCTATCTCTGGAGAGGCTAGGTTGTGCTGTCCAGAGAAAAATCCTGGACACCTAGTTTACCTCTCCTTATATACTGGTTACACTTGCAGTCCACCCCCCCCACACACACACACTCACATGTACACAAATATCAGCAGTTCAGTTCACTTCGGTGCCTAATTGCCCTTACTGGGAAGAAATTTTTCCTATTGTCCGCCAACCGACGTCTTCCCATTTCCTCAGCTTCAAGCCGTTACTTCTTATTAGACCATTCTCAACCACTCCTGTCCGTCCGGAAAATTATTATTGCTTAAATGTTTGTAGACAGTTAGCATAGCCTTCCATTCCTCCGGCTCCTTCGCCTGCAAGCTTTAAAGGTTATGTTCCTTTAACCTTTCTTTATAGGTCATCTCTTCTAATCCTTTTATCTTTTGCGTCACCCTTTTCTGAGTTCTCGCTAATTTATAGTATTGATGTCCTCTTTATAATGAGGTGGCCCCAAACAGTGTGCGGGGCTCCCAACGTGGCTGCTAGGAGCAGCATGAGCAGCGATCTCCATTGTCCGATAAGCACCTGCCTTCTGTCTATACTGCCTGCCCAGGAGACATTTTTCTTTTCCCAGCTGCACTAGATTTTCTACATGCACTATCAGGCCCAATCCCTGCTCACATTTGTCTCTCGCTGATACAGTCACCCAGTGCGGGTTTCCTTCTCTCTGTCCTCTGCTGGGCCCCCAAGCCAAGCCACAACTTGAACCCAAGACTCCACAGTCAATTAAAAGTAAGTTGTTGGTGCTTTGGTTCTCAAGGCTCTCGTCTATAATAAACTAGACGCAGGTACTCGTTAGCTGTGACCCTTTTATTTACAGTGTCGTCAGCTTGGGTTTCTTTTTCCAGCACTGCAGGAGATTGAGAGCACAGCTTCTGTCTTCATCGCATTGCCTTTACTGTGGGTTAGGACCTATGGTGCCTCCCTTCATTTCCTGAGACCCAAGCAATGAGCACAGAATCATTTCTAGTAAGTTCTGACTCTGATTAAAAAACAATCTTTATGAAATAGAAGCTAATAAAATTGCTTTCCTAATTACCCCGAGCTAGTTCATTTCCCAGCAAATATAATAAAATAGACTTACTTGGCTCCGATTCACAAAATCTGAACCCAAGCTCATTATGAAGGCATTTAGCAGGGCAGAAAAAGCATGTGTGCATAAGATGCTGTCCCATCAAGCAGAATGCAAGAAACCTTTTGAAGTTCAGACCTTTGAAGTCTGAAGTTATTGGTATTTTTTTCAATGCAGGTATTTGTGCTACAAAAATATTTATATTAGTAAATCTCAGTGCCTGTCCTAATGTGATCTTCGAAAGAAGCTTTCGTTGAGAATATCAAATCTTTATTTAAGAAAATCTTTAGATCCATTTGTATTGCGTTAGTCTATAGGCCGTTACACAGGGCAGCAAGACTTTATGTAACAGAATAGAGTAACTCATGGCCCAGGGCTATTTCTGCCATGACTTGGGCCTTTCAAATTCTCTTTCATCTATTTAAAGCATGAGATTCTGATGACTATAAGTAGATGAAAATGTTTAGGGTTGCTTCGTTTACCTCAAAATGTCCTATCATCCGTTAACATGGCCATGGTTTGCAAAGATTTCTGATGCACGCAGGAGAACTCCGCTGGCAAAACTTCCAAATGCTGTTTCCCAGGGGAGAAAAAAACACAATTACCAAAACTCGGGGCCACCTTAAGTAGAGCATATCAATTAACTAACGGGGTGACAGTTATGTGGTAGAATCAGGTATGACCCCTCCCTCTGTCTGATGAGACCCTGGTCTGGTGTGGGTACCACTGAGGGTGACCCTAACACTACCACAGTGCAGTTTGGAGTGACACCAAGTAAGAACCAAGCCCCTGCAGCCGTAATGGGGAAGTCAGTCTTCCTTTCTCCTTTTGGGATTTGCCTGAACCGCTTAGTACCCATCCTGCAAGCCCCCAGTAGGAAAGGAAATTGCCTCTGTCTTCTACCAGGGAGCACAGCTCTTCTTGGGAAAATTTGTGAAATTCCACCCCCTGGGCAAAAACCATGGCTTTTTGTCAATATGCCCCGGGTAGAAATCTGACATTTCCATAATGATATGACAGATTTCCATCTGGGAAAACTGCCTTCTGTTTTCACAATGAATTTGAAGCTAGAATGAAAAATCTTTCACTTTGTCTATAAAACTATTTAAAAAAGAAAGAAAGAGTCTGCATTTTTTTTCCTACCTTGAAATAATGGAGAGCGTCTTAAATGAGAAAAATCTGCAACTATTTTGGGTTCAATCAAATCATCAGCAGTGCTTAAGAAGAAAGAGTAGAACGGACGTGTGCTGAGAATAAATCCTTCCGGACAAATTCGTTACTAGTTTTTGATAGTTACTGGCAGATGAAAGGAATGATGTGTATCTAGCAATCAGGGAAGTGGAATGGACGGGGCAGCTGGAATGCAGCAGGGAGCGTCAGAGCTCCGGTAAACCTAGCTGGTGAAAGTGGCTCTAATTGATTTGTACGAAAGTATTGTCATCTGGGTTGGAAATTTGCTGAAAGATGATAAACAAAGGATAGCAATAAATGAGAGCCAAAGGGGATGCCGCTGGGGTTAATATGAGTTTTGATCTCATTTCTCTCTCTCTCTCTCTCTCTCTCTCTCTCTCTCTCTCTCTCTCTCTCTCTCTCTCTCTCTGAAACGCAACAAGAGAAGAACAACCTGAACAAAAACCAAATATGCAAATTTGCCAAATGAACGGTGCTGCCATCGCCAATAAGAACTGAAGATCAGGAATCTCGTAGTGAGGTGGAAGGAGCAGAGGGAACACACATAAACATTCAGTGGGCTTGGAAAGGCTGGTGCCAGAATGGGGGGGGGCGGGGTACCAAACACACACAAAATGCAAGCACATTGCAGTTCCTCCACTCTTGAAGAGCCATGCAACCTGAATGGTTGGAGCTGCTGGTTTTCCTGTTTTCTCTGCCAGGGCTGGAGTGGGGTTGCGTTCTCACTGGCGTTCTTCCTGAAGTTGGGGCGTCGCTGAGTGAAAACCAGGGGATCTAGGGTGGGTTGGGTTTTGTTTCTGTCTGTGAAAAGATAATTATCGTAGACTTTAAGGAAAGTATAGGCTGTGTTGAATCTCAGGGAAATAAACCTTAGGCTCTCCGAGAAGACCATGAGCTGCTGGGGTCATTGTTTGTGGTTTGGAGACCTTTCTTAGGGTCTGCAGGGCAAGACCCGGCCTGAGAGTTTGAAGGCAACAGGCAACTGAACATAAATACAAAAGAGAAGGGCATTTCAGGGAAACGGAAGGTGAAAAGAGTGGAGGGAATGCCTTGCTCCGAGAGACAAGTGCCCCGATGATTAGCACCAGGTCGGCCTGCTGCGGGAGAATGGCACAGGCACAGTGTGTGTGAGGCACCCAGTTTGCCGGCTCGTCCTAATGAGCACGATGGTCAAATGCCCTGGGTTTGCCATATGCTGTGGCCATATGCATATCTGGTGAACCAGATGCCCTGCTTTCTCTTCCCCATATTGCGCCATTTTTCTCACAGCATAAAGACATGGCTTAAGTGAGAAGCAGGAGGGGGTAGGGGGTAGGCAATGATAGCTTGTTATTCCAAAAGGTTGTAGGACAGAAAGCACCGGTTAAGCCGTCCATATGCCCATTCAGGTCTCAAATATTTAATGAGCACCTACTAGGTACAAGGAGAGTTTTATGCAAATCAGAGGCGATCCAGTCTCCTCTCCAGGTTTTCAAGAGAGGTCATAGACCCTCCACACAGCTGTCGGAATTTTTCCAGGGCTCGGTGACAAGGATGCAGTGCAGTGTGCTGTCCGAGTTATCCGAGGGTTAATGCGCGCCATTTCCTCTTGGCAGTGATTCAGCCCCCGCCCACGTAGAAGACCTTTCATTCTCTTAGCTGCCTTGTCCTTCTTTAACTCACCCTTATCCATCCATCCATTGAATACTTTTACATTGAATACTTTTACTGCCATCTAAGCGTGAGTATTCAAAATATTACAGTGAGGAGAAGGGACCACCTCTACCCCACAAGAGCTTGCAGTCCACCGACATAGATGCGAATCGAATAAAAGACACTGTGTCAGTCCAGCTAGAGAATACAACATCAAGCCAAAGGATGAACTCCAAAAGAATGAGCTAGGAAACCTAGGCCTGGCTTGGAAGATGTAACACTCAGTGGCACCTTCTACGAAGACACCTTTCTGATTCTGTAAGCTAGGGAGGCATATGCCCTCTCCTCCCTCTCTCCCCCCTCCTCCTTCCTCATCTGGACCCCTTATAGCACAGGGTAAGGCTCAGAACAAAGTCCATCCGTATCAGCTATAAATTCGTCTGACTTGCCTATTCCTGGATGGCACCTATTACACACGCCTTCCTCCGCGGGGTTTCTGCCACTCATTGTATGCCAGCTAAAATACATTGTCTCAGTTAGTCACTCCCAGAGAGAGGAGATAGGAATCAGATAAAACACCAGAGAATCCAGAAGTTCTTATGATCAAAATTTGTCGTTTCTCCAGTGTGACAAAAGTGCCACCTTGGTAAAGTGCACACCCTGCTCCTAAGCTTGTAAGTTCCTAATGAGGGCACTGAGTCTTCATAAAAAAAAATCAGGTTTTAATTGGGTCTAAAAGATAGATATATATATTACACACATGTATATATTATATACATGTGTGCAATATATACATATGCATGTAATATATAGTATATACTGTGTGTGTGTGTGTGTGTGTGTGTGTATGTCTTTCACAGTTTCCTGACATTTAGTATATTTTAGCATATGCCCACTATGGCAACCCATCAAAAGGTGAATGAAATAATCTTCATCTCTAGATAGCTGTGTTCCCTCTCCATTGTTTCGCACTATGCCTTTTGTCTGCTCCATGCGTTACGACTGATGGGCATAAAGGGGTCATCAACAGGCATTATTGGACTAGAAGTCAAACCTAGTTTCAGCGACACACCATTTCTATCACGGCTGGCAGGAACGGGGCCACCCTGAAAGCCCACGTAGAACATAGCGTGAGCAGTTGTGTAGTGCAGAAATACTAAGTACAAACTTCTCGTCCGCAGGAAGGAGGCAGAAGCACAGAGGATGAAGAGAATCATCCCAATCTGTATGAGAAGCTTATGATTAGATGAGTTTTATAAAAGAAGTAAAATTAAATTACTAATGTTTGTAGAATGTCTTCTGATAGTCCTGGAATTAAGTCAAGCTACCCTGGACACCTTCACAGCAAGGTTTGGAATTATCATTTAAGTGACTTTCTATAGTGAATCCACAAACACCCTTATAAAGTAGTCCTAGAAATAGTTCTTTCTATTTGGCATAAACTCCAAGGCCAGCGGTAAGAGATCCAGCTTTCCCTCAGCTAACCAGTGCCTGGAAAGTGCTGGCAGTGTGGCTCAGTAAAATGTCCAGAGGGTGTTTCAGCGGCGGCCCAGATATTTTATACTTACCTTTCCTCATCTCCATTACAGAGCCAGGAGTGACAGGAAAGGGTGCACAGGTGGAAGAACAGACAGCCACCTCAGCTGTCCTTGGAAGCCTCAGGGTTATGGAAAGTGACTTCCAGGAACCTAGAAGAAACCACAGCAGACTCTCCAAACCAACCAGTATCTATTCCCAGAGCAGCCCAAGCTGTGTAACATGGGATTGATCTTTAAAATGACCCCAGAGAAAGTCAGATCAAAGCAAGTACATGCAGGTCTGCATTCCACTTTAAATCTGCAATATTCTCCTTCCTCCGGAGTACCAAGTACTGGGTGATTTCTCAGCTCAGTCCCATTAAATTTAATGGAAAACTATGTCTCTACCATCATCCCATGCTCCTCAGGGAGAGGGACTCTGGGGCTCAAAGCGTTGGTTGGCCCTTTTCTTGGCAGATGCTGAAATGATATCTCTGCACAGTCTCTTCAGGTACTTGACGGTGAGAGATGAAGACTTTGAGTCGCTATAAATGGTCATTCTCCAGTGCCTGACTTAGAAAATTCAATCTCAGTATTTTTCTACTCTGAGTATTTGGTTAGGGAGTTGAGACCATCAGAAGAAATAGTGTTTTATATGTTTAAAAATATATATTGTCTTCTACCTTTTAAGTGCCTGTGCACTGAGTTGCTTCCTAAATATCTTCATAATTGGACATTTTATAGATCTGGGGGCATATGTTCAATATGTCTAGGGAGAAAAATGTAACTAGCCAATAACATTCAAACAGGACTTAGACTGGGAGAGAAGCTGTCTCACCAGCAAGCTTTCTCTTTCACTTTGTGGTCCTTTTCGGGGGTAACGGGGCAGAGAAGCATGTAGCACCAGCCTCGGAACCAGCAAGATAGGGGACTGAAAACCATGCTGGCCTGAGTTCTGCAGACCGTGAGTCCAATAAGTCTGCTACCAGCTGGTGAGTCTAATCTCCTTGCCCTGTCAGACTGGAGTTTCCTAAGTCTCAGAATTTTAGATTTGATGGCATATTATTAGTGGTGCAGTCATTGCATGAACAGAAGACATGGGAAGTGGAAAGAGATGCCTAGCCTCCACGGACAGAGCCCAGAGTCTTACCGCAGAAACACTGTCTAGGAATTAAGAGGCCCTTCCATGTCTCACCCATGAGGCCAATGTCTCACCCATGAGGCCGGTTGTAAGCCCATCCCCAGTTGGCAGACAAACCTCGCACACAGGACGTCATCATGTGCAGGACATGACTGTGCAGCATCGCTGGAAGAAGCAGTAACAGTGTGGCACCAACCGCACACACATCTGGGACAGCGAGCCCTACTGAGAGACATGGGAAGGCATCCTGACTTCTCTATTCTGCCTCCACTCATGCCCAATCCAACGTGGAATCACGGCCAATCTCCAAGGACCCAAGGAGTAAGGAGGCACAGAAGACTCAGGACTGGGAAACAGATGGAGAATCGCCAGAGTAATCGTGTTCTTTAGGTTCCGATAGGGAACGTCGGCTGCTGCTTGAACACACCAGAGGTCCGGTGCCATGGTGCCCAGCATTTCTGTGTATGTCTTCACACAGCTCTTAGCCAGCAAGGCTCCGGCTCTTCACGCAGCCTCTCGCTCTTTTGATTCTTCTTGGACCCCTTGTCAGCCATTGCTCTGCCACAAAAGCTGCTCTTTGTCAAGGGCCCCCGGCCCATGTTGATCTAAGCTTCAATTCTACATCTTCCCACAGCCTTTGCAGAGGGTAACATATGCTATTAGCAGCTGGTAAGTAATCATCGTTCGCATTTCTTTCACTCAACAAATGAGTAGTTAAAGAACCTACCTCATCGGGTACCCATAGCAGGCCCAGACTTCATGCTGAGGATACAATACTCCGTCGAAAGACAGAGTTCCCATCCCTTCTGTCTGATAGAACAGAGGTGAGTGAAATACAGGTATAAAAATGTGTGTGTCTTTGTGAATTTTGTTCCATGCTATGAAGAACAATTAAGGTGTCTGTGACTCAACCGTGACAAAGTCAGTCTGCAAAGAGGGACGAGTCTCCTGAAGTCTAAATGGAACCTGAAATGCCAGCTCACGGACTGGGAAATAACTGGACAAAGGACAGGGGAAGAAAGAGACTGGGGCTTCTGATGAAGAGAACGACGTGCAAAGGTAGGAAAAGGTTGTATTGTTCTCCGATGAACCTTAGGAAGGGCTTGGCCATGGAGAGGTTGGCAGAATGGATCCGGTGAGGGAGGAGCCTCCGGTGGGACAAACACAATCATATTTGCCCACTCTTTGAAACAGTAAAGTTCTGCTTAGAACAAACACAAAGCGGCAGTGTTTTGAAATGCGTGTTTCACCAAAGCTCAGGCTGAATCACCTACCTTAAATCTTCTCCAGCAGGCATTGATGTGCCGGACTCTGGTAAGGAGCCCATCCTCTGAGGCAGAAGAAACACTCAAGTGACAGGTTTCTGAGCTACAGTGTTCCGTGAGCGCCTAGTGTTTCCTGACGATTCAGAGAAGAGAGGACTAGGGAAGTCCTTGCAGAAAGCAGTCCTCTGGACACTGCGCCTCTTTCTTGTCTGGTTCTTGCATGTTTGTGCCCTCTCTGGGCCAGCTTGCTTTGGGGCTTGTTTCTTCATAAACATGGAACACATTTTATGAGTGAAGCAGGTTGCAGAACATGGCCGACTGTGCAAAGATGGGGCAGGCAAAGCCCAAGTTCCCACAATGGCAGGCGGCAGTCCCCCCCCCCCCTCCTCACCGCCCCCTTATTCCTGAGTCCCGAGAGCATAGTCCGGTTCTCAAACACTCTTTATTACCTTGTGCGCCCCCTGCTGGCCCCATGCCTGCAGAGCGGAGGTGGGCCTGAAGGTGAGTCTACCCACATTTCTGCAGCTGCCAGCCTGCCTCTCCTGCCCTGACTTCATCTCCACACCTCCAAAACCACAGCTCTCCTCAACAAACCCACGAAGCATGGCACTTACCGACAAACTCCTGACTTGAAGCTCTGTGTCTCTCATCACTGTAGGCTATGTGACCGGTCCCTAAGTTTCTCCAAGCCAGTAACCAAGACTCAGGCATTGCCCACACCCCAGGGCATCGCCCAAGTGTCCAGGCTTTGGGGGAGAACCATCTGAAAATGTACTCTGATGAGTCCGGGAACAATTAGCAATGGAGAATAACAAATATAGACATGCCCAACCTCGTTTCAAAGAGGTGATCCCAGATAACGATTGTGCAACAGGCTGTGTCTCCAGGTGTTCAATTAATATCTATTGCCTAATATTTTTTTCCACCCAGAAAAGACACTCCATCCTTCCCTTTCCACTAATTTTTTCTCAATATTAATGGTCAAGCCTAAAACATCCTGACCAAATTTATAAGGCAACACACATTCGTATATGTGTGTGTGCACAGGCGCCCCCCCTTCCCACGCACACCTCTGTAAACTGTTCTTGCTAAAAGTCAATGGTTCTCTTAAACAACTATTCCCTGTTAAAGAGATGGCCAGAGCAGCAATCCAGGACACTTGGGTCCCTGGTATCCCATGTCTCTGGGACTGAGCCCCTTCCAGCTTTCAGCCCTAACCCCAACACCTCAGGTTATAGTTTCTTGGTTGCTGATACGAGCTCCGAGGCTGTCCCCATGGAGACATAAAAGGGCTTCTGGTTTCTACTTAATAAGGAAACCTGAAAATATACAAGACCCTAAATGCATGGCCTCAGAGAGAATTTTCCCACAAGTCACATCCAGGTGTAAGAAATAATTAGGAAGGGCACAGCCATAGTTACATTAAATCCATGTTGCATCTACATGCCTGCAGAACAGGAAAGCCATGGCCCACAGTGTTTCTTATGTCAGATCTTGTGTTTGTTTCTTCCTTTGTCTTGCATAATAATGAACATGCTTCCGCTCTCTTCTTTTCCCGAGTTTGCCTACTTTCTTGGTCACTTGCCTGATCATCATGACATCCTTGGATAGTAGATGAAGGACAGAAGACAAACAACTGCCCAAGGTCAAATAGTTGATGGGCAGCCCCTGTGAGCCCAACTCACTACCCTAATACAGATTTCCTTAAAGGAGAAATATAAGCTACGGAGAATGGAGAAGCTGAGTCAAAATGTATCCAAACAGGTTAAGGGATGTCAAGATCCCTTGTGAGCCCACTAAGCCCTCTGATTGAAACCGTATTTTCGGCTAGAATGTGCCCGTATCTTCGGTGTAGGTAATGGCACCTTCTATTTCTCTGATTTTCCCCCAAGAACTGCTAAAGCAAGGGATCCTTGTAAGAACATGGAGAGCCCCCAAGTCCTAAGTGCTATACTGGAGACGTCAGTATCCACTGAAGGCAGACTGTTTTAGATCAGGCAATTGTAAATACTGGTGGCATCTGTAACATCTAACCAGAGTAACTTAGGGGTTCTGCTGCTAACTTTGATTTTAACTTGTTCCTGGGCCAGTGACTTAGATCCCTACCCTTACCTTAATGCACTTTTTATAGTTTAATTTCCTTTTTTTGCGGTGCTGTTTGGAGTAGGAACCTTTTTTTTTTTTTTAAAGCAATATGACTCAATTGAAATCAGATTTCCCCTAAAGAAATAGTACAGATCACAGAATGGCTCAACCTGAAAATGGTATCCATGGAGAATCATGTTCCTCTTTGTTGCCTCTCTGTGTCTATCTTAATGATCTGATTGCCCTGGTCTAATAGTGGTAAAGCTACAGGGCTCATGGACAAAGCCTCTTACGTTGTGGGTGGGGCACACCTTTCAGCCCCTATTAGTATTGCCTGGTAATACTAACACTACTTCCTGCCATGATTAGGGTTGCCAAGGCAGGAATACAGAGATAAGGATCTCTAAGGAAATCAGGTCATGGCAGACAAGACCAGCCAGAAAAAAACGTATGAAGTAAGCTTTGTACTTCCTTGCCAGTGATTTGCTCTCCTGTGAATATAAGATGGAAAATTCTGTGGCTGGAGAATGATACCTGGGAGGTGAGAAAAAGCTGGTCAAAGAGGAGAAGGGGCAGAAATAGAGGGGTCACAGTAAGATCCCCCTCTCCTACCCAAGTAACCTTTGGAAAAAGACTCTGACTCTATGGGTTGCATCTTTGCTTTAGCCTGCCGAGTTGGAGATATACCAGGAAGTGCTTGTTCAGAGCAAGATTGTGTGGGTCCGATGAATATGTATGAGGAGTACTTCACAGAGATGTTGGGGTCTGGTTCTCATGGTGGGGTGCCCACGCCACCTTTGACACTAGCACTGCTGTGGCAGGAGCTCCACAATCATCTTTGCACAGCAGCCGGACACTCAGAGCACAGGCAAGAGCAAGTCAGGGACGGCTGCCGCTTCCATGACATTGCCCAGGGTGGGCTCTGGGGATGCTCAGAGCTCAGTGATGAATGAATAAGTTAATGAGATCAGACATGCTGTACACACACTGCCTCCATTTTTCTTTAAACTTCTCATAAATGGACCAGGGCTGATAGAAGAAAGTTTTCTAATGTGGCTGGCCTTGTCACCCTCTGCACCACCCAGCTGTTTGGAGAAGAAAGAATGTACTGGAAGATAAGGTGGGTCATGAATTAACGAGAGAGAAATTTGCATTCTTTTGCCTAAAGTAATATGCCTGGAGTTGTTAAACTTTTTGAGGACATCATTTCTCTGGGATAAAAATGTGCTAACTCTAGGCATGGAAATGAGGACAGCAGAGAGGGGCAAGATTTTCCTTGATTTAGCTTTACTTACGGAACAAAGTCTTGTAATTGATCTTATTTTTGTTTTGGCTGTTGGTGGTTGTTTTTACTTTTTGTTTTATATGTATGGGTGTTTTACTTGCCTGTTTGTCTGTGCACCACATGCATTCCTGGTGCCCATGGAGACCAGGAGAGGCATCAGATCCCCTGGGACTGGAGTTACAGACAGTTGTGAGTGTCCCATGGACCCTGAGAAGAGCAGGTGCTCTTAATGCTCAGACATCCCACGCCAAGATGCTTCGATTCTGAGGTGAAGCTCATCAAATCATTCAGATACTAAGATCATTCAGTATCTTAGTAAAGACAGGTATTGCCAAGAAGTTTGCCCAGAAGTCAAGAGCAGAAAATGGAAAGAAAAGGAAAAGGCAGAAATAGCGAAAATAACAGTACTATTTTTCCTTTCCCCCGTCTTCTTCCTAAGAATTGTTTGAACCAAAGAGTGAACGCTGTCTGTTCTCCAGAAATAGATCCTTCTACTTAACTCTTTTCTTCTTCCATAGAGTCAAATCCCACTCCTGCACTTCTAACTCTGCAACAGGTTTCTAATGCTCAACCGGACAACCTCGGTATATTAATTAGTTTTCAAGACCCCCAGGCAATAAAAGTTTCATAGTTCAAGGTCACAGTGTGACTTATTCGCAATTGAAAAATGATTTGGCCAACTCTGTGTCGGGCCACTCCATATGATAGAAAATGTATTGTCATTCGAGTTAACAAAAGAAGCATTCTTTGCTACCTGTCTACAATGGCCCCGCAAATGAACATCGCCTGAATAAAATCCTAACCACATTTTCACTCTCATTAACCACAGTAGGGTATCACACAATTTGCCTGGCTCCTGCTTAGACCACTGTGCACCATTTTAGTAGCAGCAGTGTGATGGGTTTTATGGCAGGTGATATATGGAGTGGGAGTTTCGGGAGTCGTAAACAGAAGGCTCCGTGTATCACAATGTGGTTTAGGGATATAATGACTGTGTTGTAAAGCAAGGGATGACAATCCTGCACTAGGCTTGGGGTACTGAACCAATAGACCAAACAGCTCGAAATAATCCAAGGAAGAAAGAAAATACCCTAGGAAGGTGTGTGCATACGCACATAAGTACATTCGGCTCCCTTTCATTAATTACTTCTGATGAATTTGAATAAGAGCTACGAAAACTGAAATAAATCTGTGTCTCCCTGGGAAAAAATAGAGTGTTTCTCTTTCCTTCTAGGGCACTATTTTTCTTGCTGCCTCTGTTCCATTCTAGCCCACATTCACTGGCAGAGTAATGAGGTGGAGTTAGTCCCGGTATAAAGAAAAGAGCAGCAGAAATTTAGCGAGATAAATGCCGAGGAGAAAAATAACACCGAAGTAAACTTCCTTTCTTCTCCGGGGAAGGCAGTCTCCTGTGGCAGGAGGTGACATCACTCTGACAGGAAGCTCCTCTCCCTCCAGCAGCACACAGACTGTTACGCGTCTCACCCAGGAACACTTCCGGTGTGTGTACCCCTGTCACTTCTAGTCACTTTCCTGGAAAGTCACAGAACAAGGAACTGGATGTGACCTTCTTCAAGAAAAAAGACACTGGACCAACAAAAGAGACCTTGTGGTTTCTAGGGCAACTCAGGAAACTTCCCTGTCCCCGTTCAGGAAACGTGCCTGTCCCCCTTTTCTTTCGGCACTGTCCTGACCTGCTGTGAAGGTCAGACTAGGTAGCAGTGTGAAGCTATGAAGCCATTCTCATCATTGTCATTGTCACCGGCCATCAAGATATAACAATCTGCGATGCAATGTGCTTTACGTTACATTCCATTGTTCAGGCTGTTTTCTCCTCCTGGGTTCCTAAAGAGAAGGAAGGACCATATCTCAGCGGATGATTATAAATGCTGAAAGCAGGAGTTCCCTGAGACAGAGAAAGAAACACTTGCTTCTATTAGGGGAACGCTCAAGGCTGCAAAAAGCTTGGGAACCTGTAGATCTGGGCAGATATAAGAATTCGGGATTCTACAGCAATGCCCCAGAGAGGTGATTTCTGGTTGAGTAGGCACAATGGGATTATCTAAGTCCAAAGAGAGCATGTTCCCTACACTGGAAAGAACATAGCTCCATGGAAGCCCTGTATTCACCAAGAAAAAGGGAACCTCTGCATGTTGAGTACCCAGGGCTGACCAACTCCAAACAGGCTTCAAGAAACATCCCCACTCCTTGCCCTCCACCCAGCCTAGCAAGATTGCATTTCACACCAAGCTGAGCAAAATCAGTCTGGATTTGTTTAAATAAAACACACTTGCATGTGTAGGCTAAAGGTCAGACTTACATTCACATCACCTTAGGTTAACTGGCTCAGGACAAGCATATTGTTCAAGTATTGTTTAAATTACTTGGTACCACTCTGCCAGGGGAGTCTCATTCCTATTTAGTGCCCATTTGTCAACCGCCCCTTCAAATCAGAGTGTCACAACTGAGAAGACTCAGAAGAACATACCACACACAGACACACACTCACACATGGGGTGGGGGGATAACCCCATAAATGAATTACAAACAGGTGTTAAACGTCAAGCAACCTTTCCTGGAATACTACTATTCCAACGTATTTGAGAGACTGACAGACAAACAGAGAATGTGTGTATGTGTGTGTACATGTTAACACACACGCAGGTTCATACACATGCAATCGCCCATGTGTGCACATGTGGTGACAGAGGTCATCACCAACACATTCTTCTTCACTCTCCACCTTAGTTTGGTAAACAAGGTCTCTTGGTGAACCTGGAGTTCAACAACTGTCTAGACTGGCTGGCCTGTGAGCCCATAGCCTCTTCTTTTCTCAGCCCCACCCCCACCAGCACTGAGGTTAGGAACCCATACCACCCAGCTCAGATTCCTGTAGGTGCTGGGACTCTGAACTCCGGTCCTTGTGCCTATTCAGCAAGCACCAACTCCCTGTGCCATCTCCCTGGGAATGTATTTTAAATCCCCCTGTAACCACCTCATCCACACCCGTCCTTTGCATTTGCAGGACCAGAAGAGACACAGACTCTGCTTCGTTTCGGTCTAGCCCAGCCCTCATGCTTTGGTGCCACATCCTAGCCAGGCACTTAGCCATGGTCCATGTGGATCTGCCAAGGCTGTCACTTCATTTCCGTCTCCCTTCTTAACAAGGAAATGACTGACCCACGTGTAGCACGTATCTATTTATCAACAGATCATAAGCCCAGTCTTCTGAGATCTTGTGACAGGTCCCATTAGCTGTGAGCTACCCAATAATGTGTATAATCAGTTGTTAATGGCAATATGCTACTCCATGAGAGCTGGGCCATTAGTGAGCGTCAGTGCTGCCTCCACGAAGGCAATATTCCACCTGACGGTGTCAACCCTGGGGAGTGTGCACCTCAATTCCCAGTGGTTCCCCTAGGAGAGAGACAGAGTGCTTCCCTAAATCACCCATGTGGAACATCTTGTGTCCCTTTACAGTTTGTTTAGAACCTCTTAGGGAAGCCTGAGTTAATGGTTGAAATAGTGTAGTGTTTGAGCCAAGGCACATATGCTGAACCCCTGACCTTCAAGGAACCTTGAGTCACAGCAAGATAATTGACACTTGAGTGGGGGGGAGGGACCCTAAATTCCAAGTCCTTCTGGATGCAGATCTCCTCAATGCCATCCTACATGTGAATCCTTTCCAAGGTTCTAGCTGCTGTTCTATGCATACTTCCGTGTGAAGAAACTTCGTCAAGAAGTCACAAACTGCTCTCTCTCTCTCTCTCTCTCTCTCTCTCTCTCTCTCTCTCTCTCTCTCTCTCACACACACACACACACACACACACACACACACAGAGTCCTTTTTAAAATAAACATGTTTCTGTACCAAAGCTTAGGCTAATATCAGCCAAGGCTCCATTGGTTTTCTTTACGTATATGTCCATCCCTTCACATTGAAATAATCAGAACATGAAGTTGCCAATTTTTCAAAGGAACACAGAAGGGGCAGCTAAAAGTGTGCCCATCACCCAACCAAGACAGCATCTAAACCTCAGCCCAAGTTTCAACACTGGGGCGATGCCCTAGCTTAGACCTTCATGGGAGAGAATTTGATTTATTTGGAAATGCAAAATCTCACTGAACCTAGACATCTGTCAACCGTATCCAGCCAACACTCAGGTGATTTACATCCAGGCTTCATCCCAGCACTGCCTATCAAAGGCTGTTGAGTTTTTACTACCACCGCCATAAAAGGATGTTTAGCACTAAGGACTTGCCTAAGAGTCATCCCTTGTTGTCGACAAGAAATAAAAGAATGAAATGTTTGCCAAGTGCAGTGAGGAAGACTGAGTCTTTGGTCTTCATTCTCACTCCTTTTCTTGGCAGCCCAGACTCTGTGGTCTCAGTCTGCTCCTTCTACAGAGTCACCAAAAGAACAGAGTCCCCTCAGCCTATGGAGGGGAGGATTAGAACCGTAGGGGACTGATGACAGAGCTGGTCCGTGTTCACCCAAGCAGGACAGTGGAGATGGCTGCTTCATAAGTGACAGCAGCCGAGTAGAGAGGCTAAGTCTTCAAGTGTGGAGAGCTCAAAACATCAACATGTAGCATTTTGAATTCTCTTCCAGGGGAGGTAGATCTGAGACACATTCAAAAGTGTCAACCTAGACTAGCCCTGTTGGATAGCGGACTTGCTCACCAAGTGATTCATGATAAAATGGGGGGAAAAGATGAGACTAGGAAGAATTCCTCATCAATAGGTGGTATTTCAGTGCTTCATTAAGCCGTCCTGGAAGACAATGCCTCGAGCAACCATTTCATGCCTGCACAGAGGATATAAGAATGGATCCATGAGAATGCAACTCTATAATCTCACTTTCTAGAATGAAGTTTCCCCTCTAGTTTGGAAAAGCATCTTAAGGTGTGGATCTCCTTAGGGAACCTGAGCCATTTCCAGATAAGAATCAGCTACCCATGTTTCCTGAAGAACGGGGTGCTGGGACATCACCATACAATCCAACACCCATGCTCCGTCTGAACATCTGCACCCTTTCATCCACTCCATCATTCAGTGTGCATATTCAGTCAGCAAATATCCACTAAGGCAGAGCGTATGCTGTAAAGAGCATGCTGGGATACCATGCTAGGCACACAACATCTCCAGTGTATGGGGTTTAGTAATCAATCAGTTGCAAGCAAACAATAATTTTCAAATGTATAGGGAAAAAAGAAATGCATGGTGCTCTTTGAGAGGCCAAAAATAGCGGCAGGACAAGCTGGCCTGACTGGGAAGTTGGGGATTATTTCTCTAGTGTGTGCCTTCTGGGAGAAACAGAAAGTGCTGGTGAGGCTGGAGGAAGAGTGTCCCAGACAGGAAAAATGTAATCCGGAGAGTGGGGTACAGTGCAACCAGGCCGGAGTTCAGTCAATGTCCCGAAGAACCACTGCTGAAGAAGACCGTGCCAGAGATGCCCCGTGCTCATTAAAGAACTTAGGCTGGGCCTAGGAATTGTGGAAAGCTTGTCTGACATACGAACATGGTGTCATTGATAGTCTCTATGGCTGCAGGATGTGTAATGGAAATGCGGGTGAGCACAGAGGTGACCTAAAGTCCTTTCAAGCACCAAGCAGAAGGTCAGCGGGCTTGCTGGCAGGTAGTATGGAGGTGAACAGGGAAGTGACCAAAATGAGGGGTAAAAAATGAAAAGACCCATATTAGCTGTGTAGAGCGGACTCTGTCCGCTGGTTTTCATTCCAGAAGGGCAGGAGAGCGGTTCACAGCCTTCACAGCTTGTACCTGTATGCACCACACCCAGCTGATCCAATCCCTTTCCGGGCTGTCCCCGTTCAGTAGCTCACCCTCAAGCTCAACAACAAATCATCCAGATGCCACTTTGACCCACTCACAATTCTCCTTAGTGACTGATACCCTGGTTCAGTCCTCTGCCTTGGTGCTCTGGGCTGTCTGCACACCTCCTGATTAGGACCTGTGAGCGCTTCTTCCTACCACCTTCCTTCCCTTCCCTCGAATTCAATCCATCAGCTGTTTGAGCACACTCTGCTGCACTTCTGTGCCCTACCCCAGCCGCTCGGGCTATAATAGGGCGGTAAGGGCTGCCTCATGGCTACACAGAGATTCTCAGCACTCATCCTCTTATACTGCTTTCATATTAAGCACAGAAAGGATCGTCTTAGCTAAACAGCAGGGAAGAAATCAGGGATGATGCACTTCAGTGAACTGTTCATTAAACATGACATTCTTTCCTGAAGTTTAGATGTTTAAACTCAACAAGAATACAATGAGGAAACTATGACCCCCTTTTGTGGATAAGGAAACTGGGGCGTAGAATGGTTATTTGCCTGAGGTCGTGGGGTCTGCAGTGGTTACAGTGAAGTTCGTCCTAAGGGGCCTGACTCCAGAGCAAGATGCCGAACCACTGGAGTTGAAACCTCATGCTGCAGTCAGATGTTCACGCCTCACACATCAGGAACTCCTCTCGGCCCAGCCATATTATCATCCTTACACACAGAGCTCAGGTAACCGCAAGAAACACAGGCGCCCTTGTGCAGAATCGGAGCTCAGCAGGCACTTGTTTCTAGTGATCCCCGCCCTCCTGCATTACTAGCCTTCACTGTGGCTTTCCCGCTCTGTCTCTGGGAGACCAGATCACGAAAAGAGGCAACGGGAGTGCGGTGTGTGTGTGTGTGTGTGTGTGTGTGTGTGTGTGTGTGTTATACTTTTCCCATTGGTTGTCTATTTATTGGTACCTCCCTGGTTCTCACACATGGCTTTTTGTATCTCAAAATGACCACTAATTCTATGTCTTAAAGTTTTATTTCTTCCCAGAAAAACTTCAGGTTTTTCGTCTGTTGTTTTCTCCTGGAAAACATGGAGTTTTGTTTTTTTGTTTTTTTCTAGGAAGAAATGTAACACTCTGTATAAGAAGACAAGCTCTGTATCTTTTGCATTATGTATATTGAACAACAATTTATGTTGATTTGGAGATGGCTCTTACTCTAGTAAAATGCATGAGCTTGGGGGCATCTAGCTATTTTGCATATTAAAATATTGGCGGTAGTAATAAAAGCAGCAAATACTTATTGCACTCTCTACGTCGTAGGCGTTATGAGGAGTACATTTTAGATGATGACGATTAGTCCTTGCTTCAGCCCTGTTTGCTAGATATAATTGGTATTATTTTACAAAAAAAAAAAAAACGAAACTTGGAACTTAGAAATATCATGTTGTTTTCCCAAAGGCATAGGGGTGAAAAAAATTTTAAGTCTTGAACCTGGTTTTTGTTGTTGTTGTTGTTGTTTATTTATTTTTTGAGCCTATTCTCTTTGCTTCCCCACTAAGGGAGCTGTCCAGCAGAGAGAGATCAACCTCAACAGAAGCATTCCAGCTATCAGAGCCGTGGGCTCCCATCCAGCCCCACTGCCTTTCACTTCCAGGGCTGAGTTACATCACCCATGCTCATACATGACCACGACCTTGCAGTGACATCTGAAGACTAACCCTCACCACTGCCACACTTCTCCAGACTCCTAGGTATCAACTTGTCCTCAGGTTGCCTCACCAAATCTATGCAGTGTTTCTTAAGCATTTGGTACCTTTCTCTCTCCTCTCCTCCAACACTCCACCCCCATTACACCCCAGCTTGAGCTCTCGGAGACGAGACTTGCCAGATAAAATGATAAGATACAAGATGCCCAGTTCTATTTGAATTTCAGAAAAACAACAAAAAAAATCAGCATGCATATGCCCTGTGTAATATTTGGGACATACTTAAACAAAGAAAATATACATTGTTTATCTGAAATTCAAATTTAGCTTGGCATTTTGTGTCTTTATTGGCTATATCTGGCAAACTTACCAAAAAATCTCTTTATAAACATCTTTGTCCATCAGAACAAAAAGCCTTGAAATGACAATATAGGAATTCGTTGACTCTTAAGTTGAATGAATCTTAAGTTGAAAATCAGTCTCTAAACTCAAGGATCTTGTTAAAATACTGACATTCAGACTGCCTATCAAGCCAGCGAAGTTTGAATTCCCGGGAACGGCAATTCAGAAAGAAGTCTTATGCTATAGGTGCTTATATGAGGCCAAGGATGAGTGTTGTCACTTTTAAAAAATGACAGAAGACACCACACCCAGCCAAACAAAAAGGCCTCCTCACTGGGATTCTGGGACATCAAAATGGAAGGCTTTTGAATTAGAAAAAATTTCAAACTTGTAAAACCCTCATAGAGTTGTGAGAATCTAGACACATCCGCACATATATACAAATGCCGTTGGGACTGATACGGACAGTATCTTAGATAGACTAAAGGGTAAACCAGGATAAAAATAAAGTAATATGAGAAATCGAGAGTTTCCGCATAGAATAGCAAACAGAAGGAAGTTAATTAAAGCTTATAATGTCATATTGCAATGATAGCTAAATAATCAGTCATTAATAGACCAACTCAGCTATCCACAGAGAGAGGCTAAGCACAAAAATACCTCAGAAACCCCAAGGATGCATAGAACTGATATCTTTAAGTAGCTCTGTATACTACAAATCCTACTCCTCGGAGAAAGGAATGTTCCCAGGCCTAAGGTATAGAAAACACAAGTTAAATCTGGAACATCTTTCTTTGTCTGAAAAAAGGGACCAGTTAACAAATGGTGTTGAATTCAGAGAACACAGGTACCTGTTCAAAGACTCTTCTGCTAATCATTGTGGATCGTGTACATCAGGAAAAACAACACTGATATAAAACTGTATACAAATACAACATATCATGTCTGTTCTGTAGTATACAAAAAGAAAGGAAAAGCCATGAGCTCACAGCAGTAAACACAAAAGCAGAGCAAAGCAAGCAATTTTAAATTGCACCTATCACTCTTGAAGTGGTGTATCAATTCCCTGCTCCAAAAGCTGGTTGGCGAGGAGAGTGAACACTCTCCTAGCTTCCCTAGGAAAATTGCGGCTTGCCCTCATTAGTGTGTAAAACTGTGCATGTTCGGTAAAATTGTAGATTCAATCCCAAGTCACCAGTTAAAGCCATTGGGTAAAAGCTTTATAACAAAAAGGATCTTCCTAAGATTTCAGAATAACATTTAAAAACCACCACATGCTAAACATCAGCCTACCATTGTCATCACTGTCACAAATGATCAAACCTGAGCAGGGCAGTGGTGGCACACGCCTTTAATCCCAGGGCCTAGGAGGCAGAGGCAGGCAGATCTCTGTGAGTTCGAGGCCAGCCTGGTCTATAGAGCAAGTTCCAGGACAGGCAGGGCTACCCAGAGAAACCCTGTCTCATCCAACAAAAACAAACAACAACAAGAAGATCAGACCTGAGACCCACAGCAGTGGGATGGCTGGTCCACGTACCTTCCTGTGAGAAGTGAAATCAAGCATGATACAATTCTCACCGCTGAGAGGGTAGCAATCCTGCCAAACTTTTAAAGCTAAGTTCCAGACGCTAAACATACAGAGGACAAAGCCCAAAGCAAATGACATCAGATGAAAAGCATTAAGCAATGGTAGAGCATGGGGTATTCTGTAAAACCGCTGACCTCGTCATTTAAAACAACACTCACATTAAGGGGGAAGTCAGATATACTGTTAGCTCTGCACAGTGGAAGGAATCTAAAGAGCCCTCACCTACGTGCAATGCACAACGCTTATTCGATTGGGCAGCAAAACGTAGCTTTCAATGACACCTTGAAAACTTTAAGAGTTATTTTCAGGTGTGGTGATTACAAATATGAAATAATAATAATAATAAATAATACTTGGAAGAATGCCTTACTTAAATGGTATATAAAGAAGTATTTAGAGTGAAATATCATGATGTCAGCGACTCGTTTTCCAGTGGTTCAGTAAATATATGTTCATGCAGGTACTTATACTCAGATATATGTATAAAATTTATAGATAGAGCAGGTAATAACTTTGGAAATGTAATGAAAACCCTTCCATTCTCCCCACACATCTAAATATATTCATAACAAGAGGATGAAACTCTTTCTCATAGCGCACCCCGGAGCAAGCCGCCAAGCATCCCTGGTTCAAGTGCTGTGCCCTCTGTAAGACAATTCTAGCACCCCTACTGATCAGAGTCATGGTCCAGCTGAAGAAAAGCCTTTCTAGATAATAGGAAATAGTTTTGTTATGTTGTTTATTTTTAAGTGCAATCTAAATATTAATTCAAGTCAGTGGACCCTAAGCTAAGATGGTCGAGGTCAGGCCTCCGTTCTACTTCATAGTATCTTCGACTTGGCACATAGAAGTATTTTCATCACCTGCATTTCCCAATGTGTATGTACTAGAGACAAGAAGAGATGAAGAGTCTCCAGTGTAATTAAACCAGCTATGCCTTATACCTCCAAAAGTATAGTCCGATGACTGAGCGGCTGTGTCCCCGTTTATGAGCCTACCTAACATTCTAGATATTAATAAAGACTACCTTTCCCTTCCTCCCAGCAGGCGTGGGTTTCACCATCCCTCGGCCAGTTTCTGTTGTGAACTGTGCCCACCAGGGGTATCGGCGTGGGTACAATGCATGCAAAACCCAAGCAGCTCTAAATATAGTTGCAAAGTTCAGCCAGCTCATACTTGCGTTCTACCAAGAGGAAAATATACCCGAGAGAGGGAACGCTCCTCTAGGCAGAACCTTTATGTGAAACCCTGCAGGAATGGATCACAGCTGCCCTTCAGCCTGGGGTGGAGGGAGGAAATCTGTAGCAGCCCCTATGTGCCTAACACGGATGCTAACAAGTGCTTTCCATTGTGGGTTTAGTGATAGCTGAGGAGTAGGGCAGAGCTTGCTAGGCAGTGATGGCCAGTCAGCCCATCATAACCCTGCTGACTTTATAGGGCCGTTGTTGGGCGGATTCAGTGGGATAACCCCAAAGGGCAGGTGACAGAGCAGCTCACATATGCCCGTATTCAGGAACTGATCTATTTTGATGACTAGGTATCAGCTTTATCAACACCTTCAAGCAAGATCTGCTTTCAACTGGCCAGCCAAGCTCCTGGTGTTTAGTCTGAGCTGCAGCTCACCAATGCCAACTCACTCTTTATGTTTCCTGATTTTTTAAAAAAAAAATTTATTGATTTTTTGGGAATTGCGCATCATGTGCCCTAATTCCACTCACTTCCCAGTCCCCCCATATCCTCCCCTCACTTCTGCAGCAACCCCCAAAAAGAAAACTTGAAAAAAATCAAAACAAACTAATTAAGCAAGCAAACAAACAAAAACAAAAGAAAACAAACAAACAGACCCAGAAAACCCTCCTCGCTGCTCCATCTTTCCCTCTCCAACACCTCTTCATTTGTCCTGGTGGCATTGGGACACAGTGGATTGCTTTGTCCCATCAGCTTTACTTGCCAATGCTCCTTGCAATGAGTCACGGGCCTGGTTCAAGGCCTCTGTTTACTGGTACACTGTCATCACTGGATCCTCACTGGAACTCGGCTGGGATCCAGAGGCCGTCCTGAATCATGGAGATCCTGGAGGTATCATTCCACAGGACCAATTCCTTCACAAGCTCCAGCAGGGCCTAGATGGGGCAGATGTCAGGGTGGGCCAACCATAGGCCTGTCTGTGGGAGCTGAGCTGGTCAGTTATCCCCACAAGTGAAGGTTTGGAGCCAGCTCCCTTAGGCTCATGGCATCAGGGTTGGTTCTCTCTTGCCTCACCCTGTGGGGAGGGATAGGACCAGTTCTTCCATAAAGGACAGGGCCAGACGTCTTGCTACTGTGTCCAGGGAGGTGCAAGGCCAACTTTCTCAGGGCCAGCCAAGGGTGGGGCCAGCTCAGCATGACCCTCTGATTTCATTCCGCATGATTCCTATGGCCCCCTGAGGTGACAGGGGCCACAAACATCAATGTAAACCCCGGGTCCAGCAGGACCATGAACCCAGACATGGCCCTTGGCAGCAACCTAGACCTGGACAGATGTGTCCTGTATTTTATGTCACCTCCCTCTCTGCCTCAGTCCCTGGGCACCATGCTATAACAATCTGTATCTACGTCTTCTGTGATTGATGACCGAGTGCCTAGCGCTGCTCTGAATGCCATCTGAATGACGACCTGTTACTACTTCTGTTACCCCTCAGTGCCCATTTGGTCAACTAATGCCCACTCGGTGCTACGATGCTGCTTCCCCAAGACTTCCAGATCTCATAAAACTCCATCAGGGAAAAAAATAAGCATACATAATGGCTGAGCAGCCATGCTAAAGAGGATGTTAGTTCATTCCTGCAGGAGCCCGGGTCCCTGTGCATCAGTGTGTGCGTACGCGGCTTGGCCATTACGTGAAGAAGGCTTGCGAGTTCCTGAGTCACCCACCCCAACATGTGCCTTGCTTCTAACCCAGCCACGGCTTCTACGAATCAAATACAATTTCCTCATGCTAACATTTAAGTTAGTTTTTACAATAAGCAGCTTAAAACATTAGTGAGTTCAAGTAAATGGAACTCTTCAGACCATAGACCTAAAGACTAAGTGTCTTGTTTTCCCTTCTATGCACCCTCAACCTTTGATTTGCTGCTAGCTGGTGGGGTTGGCCCACACGGCCCTCCTGACCTCCCCGAGCTCCAGACTCCATTATTTGATCAATAGGTTACACCAAGTGCCAGCAGACTAATCTGCGGGCCAAAGTTGGCCTGTTATTTGTTTGTGTAAATAGTTTTGTTGAACCCCAGACACACACAGCACTCTGAAACAAATGTGTGCATAGCCTAGCATACTGCCTCCATGGCCGCTCCGGAGGCAGTGTGCTTACCCCTGAGCTAGGTGATAGGAAGGTCTCCGCAAGATACAATTCATCAGGATTCTCTAATTTTGTATTGTCTGTAGTTCCCTCAAAACCGGAAGGACGTAGGGAAATCTCTAGAGGAAATCGGGTCCTACCTGGCATTTTGAAGTGTAGCCGTTCCACCAAAACCATGCTAGCCACATTGAGACTGCAAGGACAAAGGGAAGAAGGGGGAGATGCACGGGATACTGCAGCTATTTTGTCTTTTCAAGGAGACACCCTGGGTTTGAAACAGTGTGTGTGTGTGTGTGTGTGTGTGTGTGTGTGTGTGTGTGTGTGTATCTGTCTCTCACTCTGTGTGTGTGTGTGTGTGTGTGTGTGTGATTGAAAGCACCACATACCCAGTTCCTTCCACATTAATAGAAGTCACATGCTTCCTTCGAGAGGGAAAATATCTTTCAGAAACAGCATAATTTGCCCTAGCAGATAACAAATAGTTGGGAGTTTTCTCAGCGAGCAACCATTGTATCTGGTTTCAAATTCCCTTTTCAAGCCAAAGAAAATGATGATGATCTCTCAGCCATTGCTGTTTTTTTTTTTTTTTTTTTTTTTTTGACACAAACCTGAACTCGGAATTCTAAACAGGACTATGCAGACGTGGAACACCCTCCATCTCCCTCACCCATCCGTCTTCCCTTCCCTGATCATTTGCTACAACTACAGAAGTATTGAGTGCCGCGGGTGGGAGGGGGGGAGGTGGGCTTTCCAAACCATGCGTCATTATGGATGGCCTTGTGGCCAGGTAAAGGTTAAGGAGGCCTTTTGTTGTTCTAGTTTAACTTCTCTCTGCCACTGCAGCCTAATCATTCCACATAATAACAGCCCTGATACACAGGCGCGAGTCAAAGTCGCAAGTCAATAAATCCATTCCTTCCTCCCTTTCAGCCAAAGTGTTGAATAGTACTGAGTGTGCAGTGTCACCAGATCCCATAGTCTATCACATCAAGGTCGTCTGCTCTACAACATGTTAAAAAAAAAGTTCTCTCCTTCAGTACCTTGTACGTGGCAGGGGAGCCATTGCGGCCCTACAAGTAAGGGTGGAGGATTGACAGACTTGGTTCAAAGAAGACAAGGTAAGCCACTGAATGAGAGGCAGAGGGCTAGACACCTGCTATTTATGTTACTCTCTAATATTTTACTAACGAGGAAGAGGATGTCAAACAGAAGGCAGGGACTGGCACAAGGCGCCCACGGCCTGTCTGCACACAGGCCCTGAATTCCAGGCCAGTGCTTGTCGGTTTTGAAAAGATCAGAAGAGGAACGCAAAGAGGAGAGGGGAGGCTGTGTCAAAGTACCACCCAAGAGCTCCTGCTCATGGCACTATCTTTTCATATCTATGTACTTTTCTTTTGGGGGAAAAAGCAATCCACCAGGAAGAACCTCTGTTTCCCCAGCTGTAAAATGGAAACCCTAAAGCCCTGTTTCCTAGTGTTCTGAACAATGTCTGACATGTGGCATCGCCTCAGCAAACGCCAGCGTCAGGTCTTATTATCAGCGTCATTGTCATCGGGACGAAGACGGTTGCTGTCGGTTACCCCGCAGACAGCCACCCCCACAGTCCCTCTCCCACCGCATCCCGTGTGCAGCCTTTCGGCTGCGGTCAACGAGACCAAGTGCCACTCCTCAAATTATCTTTTCACCTCTGGTGTGAAAATAAAACCCGCTGACAGAGGATCCTTGGAAGTCTGCAACCTGAGTTACAGTTTGTTTACTTTGCTAAGGGACTTCCAGCTCCTTCAGGTCCATAAATTCCTCGCGGTAGACCAGGGGAGGGATTGTAAATTAACTTGAGTAATAGGACTACATTTGTGTACCTTCCAAAGGTTTAAATCCCTTCCAGGAAAAAAAAAGTCGTTCCTCATCTGCTGTCTGTTCTGTCTTAATTAGCCGTCCTACTGGGTACTCCTGGAGGTGAGGGGCAATCAGAACCAAATCTACAGAATTTCGGCACAAGGACCCCAAGATCAGCTTCCCAACAGATATCTAAGATGGGCCCAATTTGTGCCCAGCCCCAGGTCGGGTGTAGCAAAGCCTGGGATTCTCCAGGAGAATCGCCACCTGGTATTATAAGGACTGTGTCAACCCGAACTTTGTTCAAAGCATGTCTGCAGCCAGGCACGGAGTAACCATTCCTGGAAAACTGAATCCTTCATGAGCTTGATCTTTGCCCAGAGCTCCATCCTAGTGAGAGATGCTTCCAATCGGATACAAGACAAGCTCCAGAGTCAAGTATATGGAGAAAGGAATGGTCTAAAGGTCTGACTTTCGAGCACTCTGGGCACTGACCTTGAGCTAGTTTGAACTGAAGAGGACATTCATCCTCGCGACATTTGGAGAGGCCACAAAGATGGCTGGAATAATGCTCACAGATACTGCCTAGTGTCAAATGGCTGATTAATTACTGTACACATTTTATCTTTGATAGCATTTTCAACCAGTTGTGTGTGGATGTATAAAGTTCTAAAGGACCCGTCCAATCCCACCGGCTCCCTGTGGGGATCCATTTTCATACCTCTTCCATTTTAGTCTTGGAAGTCAATCCTAAACTCATAAACATATAACAAGAGAAGAGTGGTTAATGGTGGTTGAATTTTCAGAGAGAATTCAAATTCTTATCTATGGTTCCCCGAACTAACCTCATTGGTTTGTGTACAAATCAGAATATTGTAGATAAATGTGTGGCATATAGGATGTTCTACAGAAGTCAACAAAAGACAGGAGAAGAAAAGTATACATCTTTTAAGAGATAAACAGTGAAATGCTCAAATAATAGGCTCTATTTTTCAACCAATAGGATTAGCCCATGAAGATGAATCTGCTATTTCTTCTGAATAAATTGATCAGGATGAGAAGCTTAACTGACTTTAGCAAATACAATACTCAGACCTGCTCAGGAAATGCCACATGCTAGCCTGGAACCTGAGAATCCAGAGGACATTCTAGAAGACTCGTTCCTGAGCTGAAAAGGTTGTCCACTCAACTTGGTTATTCTCAGACATGAAATCTGTATTCTGGTGACCAAAAACTACCAGACACAATTTCAGTTTTCTCTGTTCCACTTGCACACAAGGATTTATCCAAGATTTATTTCAGATTTGGGTCATAGACACCAGCAGGTAGGCGTAGGGTGGGAGGGCCCCAAAAGTACAGTTCTGCCGGAGAAGATAGTGATCCAAAGAAGAAAGAACTGACTTTTCCACAAGAAGGCATTCAATATGTGTATGTATGTATATATACAATATATAGTCAAAGTTATAACCATTAGTGTGCTGTCATTAGTTTGTTGTGTGTATATGTATATATACAATATACATAGTCAAAGTTATGACTGTTAGTGTATGACCATTAGTTAGTGTGTATGTGTATGTATATATACAATATATATAGTCAAAGTTATGACCATTAGTGTATGACCATTAGTGTGTTTCTGTGTGTGTGTATGTGAGAGACAGAGAGAGAGAAGGAGAGAGAGAGAGAGAGAGAGAGAGAGAGAGAGAGAGATATTTTATCTTACTGCACACCATATACTTGGTCTGAATAACCAACTTATAAATTACCTTGATTATTTTAGGTAAGTTAAACTCTTGTGACTCAGTTTCCTCATCTATAATAACAGTGCCTGATCAGTTAAATAATTGTGAGAATTCCACTGGTAATTCAAGAAAAGAGCTCTTAGCAACACAAACCTAAGATTAAGAACAAGTACTTCATACATAGCCACCAGCACCCATTTTTCCACCAGCCCTTTGATGAAGATTGGAGATAAAAGAGAAAGTACATCACTGACCCGTGAGGCATGGTGCTACCTTACCCATGCAATTGCTGGCCCTGCTTCAGAATGCTCACTCGGGTTTCCATGCCCTCACCTACTATCACCTCAAATTTCAATTTAGATGCCCACTTCAAAGACATGTCTCTGGTTCTACTACCTCCACCAATATCTGAGTTGAAGAAAAGATTTTGTGTACCATAGAACTCTAGACGGAGGAGTAAAACAGTCCAGAGGCCACTCCCCTATGACATGATCATCTGAAATCTTTGGAAGCAGCCTCTTTCAAGATTCTGTAGAATTGTGAGGATCCTGTAAATCATTGGTTTTATTAGAAACCAGAAGGCCAGTCCATGAGGTGAACTCAGGTGGTCCGGGACTTGAACCCTAGTTTCATATATCAGCTTCAGTTACGGACATGCGAAGCTTATGAAGTTATCAAGAAGTTACGGACATACATCGCTTATGAAGTTATCAAGACGGTTGGTATAGCATCAAGTTGTAGACCCATGGCGCATAGTTCCCTAAGTGTTAGCTGTCGGTCCCTCTATGGCATCCACATGCCCTGGGAGCAGGTAGAGGAGCCACAGTTGTGGCACCCTCTCTATGAGTCTGCAAGCCTTTCCATATCTCCCCAGCATGTAGTGGACATCGCCACACCGAAAGTTTCTCTGATAAAAGAGTGGTTTCTTATTAAAACACAATCGGTTCCTAGGGAAATGAAAAAGGCAATATTCTCCCACATCACCGTCTTCTAATCAGATGGTCAGTGGTGGGGTGGGGAGGGGACACAATCAGCCTCCAGCTGCTCTGTCACCATTTCTGACGGTGGCCATGTGGGTGTGCTGGCTTCTTCCACCATTCGCCAGCAAACAAAATGGAGTGCTAGAGTTAATTGAAAAACAGCGCGGCCCTGCCTGCCATAATTGACATTAAGTACTGTTTGGGGTAGGAAATCAGCCATTTCCAATTGATATTAAACGGGAATCATTTAACATCAATGGATATAAACCAGGCTCAGTTGTGCTGAATTAGGGAGAAATGCTTTGGCTCATGTTAAAAAATGTTTCTGTGAAGTGGGATTTTTCAGTATGAGTGAGTATTAAGTCAGCTTAATACCTGTATTAGGAAAGAGAAGACGCCACTTCTCAGTCTACCCTCGGGCTTGGCAAAAAGCCGGGGAATGCTCTTTTGGAAGAAGTCATGTTCCAAGGTGGTCTTGTCTTTGAAAAACAAAGTCTAAAGAAGTATAACCTGACCAAGCAGATGAAATAAACTCTCTGGTGAGTTTCTCCAGCATCCTCTACCACGACACTAAGGGAGATGGCTGATATGACTGTCTTGGCCCAGTCTATGATGAGGCTATTGGGGCCACACTCTTGATGAATGAAAAATAAACAAAGACCCAGATATGCAACAGGAAAGGGGGGGCATTAATTCTTCCCTCCAAACTCTTTTTCTGAACCAACACAGGTTAGTCACCCCAGTGTCTTCCTAGCCTATGATGTGGCAGGCCCAACTCTCAAATCAACTTGTCAAACTCTTGTTCATGTAGTTATAGCTAGTGTATTGCCAAGCAGAACTTTAGAAACTGTTTCATTGTCCTCCAAAGATCAACTTCTCATTCTTCACTCGCTTCAGAGAACAGAAAAAAATGGGAAAAGACAAGGAAGAATTCTAGTGAAGAATGGAATTGGGCTTTGTTTTGTTTCTTGAGACAGAGTTGCTCTGTGTAGCCCTGGCAGTCCTGGAACTCACTCTGTAGACCAGGTTGGCAAAGAATAGAATTGGAAAGAGAGAGTGTGAGCCTGTGGGAACAGGAGATAAAAAAAAATATGCCTTATGGGAGAAGGAGAGACAAGAATGAATTTGCATCACTCGGAAAACTTCACAGGCTACACAGAGAGGCCATTCTTCCACTTACTGGTGAAGAAACTGAGGTCCAAGGAGGTTCTGTAGTATCACAGGCCACAAGACCTAGTGTTCGGGCTTGGTCTAGAGCTCTCCTGAGTCACTGTTGATGTTAAGCACTTCACATAGAGCAAAGAGATAGTAAGGAAAGAAAGCAGAGAGAGAAAACTACTGGACGAAGGGTGTCTCCGAAGTGCCAGGCTCACAGCCTACCTAGGGCATCCACCAGGTGTCTCCGAAGTGCCAGGTTCACAGCCTGCCTAGGGTATCCACCGCAGGAGTAGTGTAAATGGAAGTTTCTGTCCTGCCTGGTCCCGTAGTCATTCAGTCCCAGCAAAACACACAGAGGCTTATATTAATTATAAACTGGTTGGTCTATTGACTCAGGGTTATTATTAACTAGCTCTTACAACTTAAATTAATCTATAATTCTTATCTTTGTTTAGCCATGTGGCTTGGTGCCTTACTCAGTGAGGCATTCTCATCTTGTTTCCTCGGCCTCTGGCTGCTGACTGCAGACTGAGCCTTTACTCTTCCCAGAATTCTTCTAGTTCGGTTGCCCCGCCTATACTCCTGCCTGGCTACTGGCCAAATAGTGTTTTTTAAGCCAATACAAGTTACAAATCTTTACGAGGTACAAGCATATTATCCCACGGCAGAGCAGCATGAGGAAACCATATTAGGTTCTGGCCTGATACCCCCACATGTGGTTTAAGAAGTGGAGTGCCCAGGATATGACCCCTATGATTCCTGGTGGGTTTCTGTCTGAGATGCTGGCAGCCACAAATGGAGGCCTCTGAGGAGCCACATCCTAAACCATCTCACCTGACTGGACCTTTCTGTCTGTAGCATTTGTGGCTGAAACAACAGTCCAGGCTTCACTTAAAGGAGAACTCTCATTCAGTCTTATAGAGAGTCCCAGTGCTCTCCATAAGACTTCAGCCTTTGAAGTGGGCTTTGCAAACAAATAAAATCTGTCCTTGTTAGCTCCTCAACTAAAGAAGCTAAATAAGTACTTTAGAAAAAAGCTGTACCCCATAAGCCTCTGCTCTATTAGGAGAAATCCTGGTCTGCATGTGGTTAGTGTGGCAAGTAAAACCCACTAAGAGTGGAAAACTCTTCCTTATAGACTGTCCCTTTTCTTAAAACCCAAAACTAGCTCTTTTATGAGTCTGTGCCCTGATAGTAGAGCCTTAGACAAACAATCACCTGAAGGGGGGAAAAAAAAGCAGCTCATCAGAGGAAGTAGAAGGACCTGGACCTGCTGCATCTGCTGGAAGATGCACCTAGAGATGTCAGCCCTTGAGTAAAGCTCTGTAGGGGGAGGGGACACAAGGAACTTCTTATTTAATTATCGTGACAGCAGTGGCCTCCCCAAATTTCTTCCTAACTAAGTATAAAAAGGCATTGACTTCCTGCTCCCCCCACTCACCTTTTCACCTCATATTCAACCATCGTATGGCTAGAACAAGTGGCCACAATAGACTTGATAACACCATGGCCCCTTGGGTTAGAAGGGGAGTTCCTAGCAAACAGGACAAAGAACCGTTCACCTTTGTCAAAGCCCTGTGTAGGCAAGGCCAAGGCTGAATTGCTTACTCATCTGTTCCTTCATTGAGCCAATCAATAGGTTAGTATTGAGCCTATCTATGACATCAGACACCATGCTTGGCCAGAAGCCCTAGAAATGCAGGAAACTTATTCCATACTCTCAAGGGCTTGCTGTGTTATAAAATTCCTCTGTCTTACTCTGTGCCCATGAATTACGTCTAGGAACAAAATTCATATTGATGAGGCTGCCTCATTCTCTGTCACACTTCAGTTTCTCAAAGATTGATGCTTACCTCTGACTCAAGACGTATGTATGTGCCATTCCCTCTTTCTGCAATGGTTTTCCCTCCTTCCTTCCTCCTTCCCTTACTTGATTTTAGCAGCTTTCAAATTGTGGTTCATGAATCTTCTTAGATAAATCTATCTACATCAGTCTGAGTGCCCATTGTATGTTCTGTGTTACCACATTTCTTCTCAGTTGGGGATTATTCATTCATTCATGTATAATAACAACAACAACAACAACAACAATAATAATAATAATAATTCAATTTATCTCTGTGTCCTGTTATATAGAGAGCTTAGAAAGAGAGGAGAGGATCTTGATTTTTCTCAACATTGAGTTTCTATACCAGGGCCTAGAACATCTTGAGCCATCGGGAAATGCTACTTCATCCTTGTTGAATGGGTCTAGAGGATGACAGTAGAATACTCCTATCCATGCAAGATAACATAAAAAACCTTAAGGAGGGAAATTCCATTGCACGGTTTCAGTCTGTATTTCTGGCTTCCTTCATCCTGGCTCCCTGGTGAAGGTGAATATCCTAGAAATGGGAACCTGTAATAGAGGCTCTTCAGATCACAATGGACAGGAAACAGAAAAATACAGGAGCTTGAAACAAGACATAGCCTTCAGTAAGATTCAGTTAGGCCCCACCTTCTAAAGTTTCCAGTACCTCTCAAAGTAACACCAAGACCTGGGAACTAAACACTCAACACATGAGCCCCTGGCAGACATTTTCTTTTCGAACTATAGCAGAATTTCTATCCCAGTTCTTAATGCTACAGTTCAAGGTTGAAGCTATCTGTATAATCACACTGAAACTTTCAACAGCATTTACATGTTGGAGTGTTTCAAGAGTCACTGTGGAATGTAGAAGAATAGAAGCTCAAACCACACTTGACAATGTTCAGACTCGACGTCTACCGACTGTAAAGTTTGGATAAAGGTTTATGCAATCTGTGTGCCAGGCTGAAAAATGGCTCCTCTAAAAACATATCCTTGTCAAATTCTTAGAATCCATGACTATTGCTTTATGTTTTTAAAAAGTCTTCACAAATGTGGTAAAGTTAACCAACTTGAGACAAAGAGAAAATTCTGAGTTATCCCAGGGGTTCCATAAACACAGTCCCCTGTTGCCTTATAACATGGTCACAACAAAGAGAACTGAGAGCTACAGGGGAGGGGAGCTGTAAGGTGACCACAGAGGTGAAGGTTGAAGTGATGCCGCCACAAGACAAGGGCTGCCTGGAACAGCCCAAAGCAAGAAGAGGTAAGGAACAAATTCTCCCCTCAATCTCCACTGCGAGCATCACCCTGACAGCATCTTGAGTCTAGACTATTTGTCTCTACAACTGTGAAAGGAAATCAATTTCCGTTGTTTTAAGACACCCAGTTTGTGCTAATTTAGTATAGCATCTATGGGTATCTGATCCACTCTCTAAACCTCAGGTACCTCATATGTGGAAGGGAGACAATGACACCTAACCTATAGGATTGTGCATTTAAACAAATCAAAAGGCACTCGGGGAATAACTCAGCCCTGATGATCACGATCAAAACCTCTACATCAAAAAGAAAACGTCTGTCAATCACAGCAGAGTTGGGTCCTTACCTCACTTTTCAATTGCCGGGGGAAAGAAAAAAATCATTCCAGATGTCTGATGACTCTTCCCACCTGTGATGCAGATGCCCTTGTCATTTGCATGCTGCTACACCATTGCCAGGAAGCCAGAGGCACGCCTGAGCTGTTTGAAAGAAAAAGCCAGTCTCCCCTTAAAAAGTCACCAGATCTAACCCAGCACCTGCCATAATCCAGATGCTCAGCGGGTCCTTGGTGTCAGTGAGCCCTTGGCTCATTACAGCTTAAACAAATTTACCGAGTTAGCAGAAGAAAGGATAAAAAGCTTCCCAATGAAGGATTGATGTGCATTTGCTTTTTATCCCTACCTGGGTAGCAAACTTCGCTGGAGTCATCTAATGGAAGATGGTGGTAACAAGTTTAGGTCACTCTTGTCAGCATGACAGGGATCCCTGCCAACATCAAGGCAACTCTTTTAGGGACTGTTTAAGGTTATTCTCCTTGTGTGTCCCTGCCTTTCCAATGGCTTTCAAATTTAGCAAGAGCTATTCCCAAATGATTCTCGGGTGGTTTTGCCTCACACACACTCCGAGTATCAGCATACATTTTTGTTTGGCAATTCAACTTTTAATAAGGGAGCGATGGGTGTGTATCTACATATGCTAAAAATTAAAGAGGTGAATTTCATCCCAAGAGTGATGCTTATTCACGGGTTAGCATAGGTTTAGCTAAAAGTTAGTTCCCTGACTCATGCCCATTGCACATTTTTGCTAGCGTGATCTACATTTCTAGGCAGTACATGAGATATTTTGACAGTTATGTATATGCAGAGGTAGGCTATTTTCTTTTGATAGTATTTCAAACTCATTTAAAGTTATTGAAGCAGTAACCTTAGTAATTATAGCGACTGGTACAATATTAATGATAAATCTGCTTAAAGCAAGTAAGAGATATTTTATGGCCGTTATAAATATGAGTCACCCAGACCAAAGCCAGCATAATAGGACCAAAACTTTTCATGAATGTCTCTTTAGAAGAAGAGAAGCTGTTTTCCTGATTTTTAATTTTAGGGTAAATAATAGCTGCCAGTTGACTTGAAGCTGGATCAGTATGTATAACCTCAGACAGGGAGATAGGGAGGTTAATTTAGATTTCTGGAAATACTCAAGCTATATTTTAGGGGTTGCTGTCTTAAAAACCACATAATTCTTAAAATTTCATAAGTTCCATTAAAAAGATGTATAGAATATTAGATCAACACCTCAAAAATATCCTAAAATGCATTAGCTGGATAGAGCATTCATACTTGACTCTGGGGAGATGTAAGTCTCCAGGGAAGAGTTCAGCCCTTTAAAAGGTCGGATCGTCACTTATTCATTCCACACATTCATTTTGAGTCAGCTTTGTGCTAGACACCAGACTAAGACTAACGGAAACTTGTGAATACTTTCTTTGGGGTCACTGGGTTTGTAGCCTAAGTGTGACTATGAACCATAAACAATAGGTTCCACCTAGTTGTGTCTGGTCTAGGCTTCTCATCTGGCTTTCTGTTACCATCTTTATGTTGAATTTCAGATGTCACCATGCCATTTCTCCAGAGTATTCTCAAACCCATGCATGCCGTGCTAGGTTGCCAAATCAGATGAATAGTCTACTCCCGGTAACTCCTGTCAGTTCCCACCATAGTCTACTCAGGTGATTCCTGCCATTTCCCACCATAGTCTGCTCAGGTAACTTGTCTGTCAGATCCCACCCAGTTTGGCCACTTTACCCACCATGCTTATTCAGCAACAATAGGAGGTAGGTTCTTGTTTCCTTAGAGTTAGTGACTTATCTATTTCTATGTGTGTTACAAATCAAAACTCTTCTGTTGCTGAAATAATGTGTTCTTTGTCCCGAATCTAAGACAATGGTCTGAAGTAAAAAATCAAGTAATAAAGGGTGAGAAATGCAAGACTTTTATCTAAGGAGCCCCCAACTTATTCTAACTAGGAATGAAGGCTAGGTGAATAACAGCTATTCACATATTCTGTTGCAAAATCACCTCAGGTATTGCCCAGGGGTCAAGAAATATCAAATAATTCTCAATAATCTATCACCAAATATATTCAAATACCTAGAAGAAAAAAAGGTATATAAAGGAACTCCTGAAAACATTTCTATGAAAAGTAGATGAGTTGATTTAATCGTAAAATAATTGATGACCATTAAGCAAATAACGTATGAAAATCTTCCTGGTTAGGGTCTTAAGCTCAAGGGAAGGTTGAGTCAAATGGGAGATTTTTTGCCTACACCTTATTTCTTCCTAGGGCCACAAGACTTCCAGCTCTGACTCTGCAGACATGTTGGACTGGCAACAGAAAACTTCAAATTTATTAAGACTGTTCCCTACCTTATTTAGAAATAGAATAAACAGTAACTCTAATGTCACTGAAAAGGGCCAGATGGACATTCCCAAGACCGCTCATGATGAAACCAGCGCCTGTAAAGATAGTCCAGGGCATTACCGACTACACTTTATGATTCTCCATTAAAACAAACAAATGAATAAATATGGAATCTTGATTATTAAAATGTGCAAACCATCCCTCTTTTATTACTTCAATGAAAGACACATTGCATGCTTAAATTACACATTTTGAGCTGAGAAAATCCTGATAATTTTCTTCTTTTCATTTTAAAGTGAAGAAAGAAAGCAAAGAGGAGGTCCTCATTGGGGGGAATGGCAATGCGGGCCGCGGGGTCTGGAGTCTTTCTCTTCAAAGTTGAAGCTAATATTGCTTCTTCCCTGAACTATTATTAATTACACTCCTGATTTTCTATTTGGAGACATCATAGAACTGTTTTAGGAATTGTCACACGACCACAAGTCAAATATGAGCTAAATATGAGAAAATGCTGCCATTTTATCTGATTTGTGGTTCATTCATGCACCATTATCTACTTTTAATTAAATAGTATAAAATGCACGTGGTCAGCAGTTTGACTTTTCATTTCCTTACAAAGACAGTGATTCAGCTTGATTGTTTCCACCTACCCTGGAATTACACACTAGACTTACAATCCTACTCTGATACTGATCCAATATCGGGGCAATTTAAGTTCCTGCTACAAACATCTATGGTCTAACAACACCTAGAAAAAAAGCACAAGAATGTGCCAGAGAGCATATCCTGTCCCAGATCCGGCGTACTGTCAACGAGACACAACCCCAGCCCTCACCAGCCGACACTCCAGTTACACCAGCTCTCTTTCCTAGTGCCATATCCCTTGTTGATTTATCGTCTGCTAAGTTCATTAGTGATCCAGAGTGACTCCCGTGGAATTGCCTAAGGCACCAGAAGGAAGACCTCCACTTGCAGGCTGGGACGAGCCTGGACAGTTCACCACTTCTTTAAGGCGGCTCTTTCACTGGACAGCGGCACACTGTGGGCCCTGCCCCTTTCCTCAGCCTCACGCCCCTACCTCATCCCACTCCTGAAGAACAAAGACCGATTAAAGATAGAGGAAGGCGATAATGCCCAAGACCTCGTATCCCTACGGGTTATCAGTACCATTTTATTCTCATCGTTGATCTGTTTCACAGGCAACTGCTCTGTATCTAATTTTTATTTATTTATTTTTAATCAGTTCAGATATAAATTAGATAGGGTCTCTTCAGAGGCAGTTTAGCTACTAGATAAGGAATAGGGCTCTTGCTGAAGAACAGCATGCTTGGTCCCTTTCCTGGGGAAACAGGCAGTCCCTGGAAATACTATTCCTCACACACACCACGATAGTACTAAAATTATCTCGAAGATCAAAGTTCTCAAGAAGAGATGGTTTTTGTAACCCAAAGAAGAATGAGAGAGATTAGGTGATTGGTAATGAACAGGAAGTGACCCTGAATGCAAAATACTCTTGGAAATATTCTTGATTTATTTATAGCTAAATGTATGATTGCAAAAAAAATTATTTTCAGCCAAACCGCAGAACTTCTTCTTGATAATAATACTACTTAGCACATAAACAAGCACTCTACATCTGCAAAGTGCTTTGCAAACATTAACTAATTAATCGTTAACAACACCCCAGTGAGGTGGGTAAGTATTACTCAAGTATTCTCTTGAATGTTCAAGCCAGGATTACAGCAAATCCAGAGTGGGTTATTATTTCTGGGGTGTGTGTGTGTGTGTGTGTGTGTGTGTGTGTGTCCCCTGCTCAACTCTTCCTGCATGAGGGACCTGAGAAGTCTTCTAAGTGGGAAGACAGCTCATCCAGGGGAGACTGAAGGCTTTCCAGGCCTGTGGCTTTGGAGTTTCCCGTGTAAAAACCAAACAGCCTCTGAAGTGGCCTCTCTGAACTTTCACGGGTTTGGTGGAACTGCATAAGAACTAGGTTGGAGACAGAAAGTCAGCCAGCCTCTCTCCACACTCTTCCCCTACTAGTGTGTTAGCTGTCTTCACCTTCGATAAGAGGGACTAAGTTCTCACCTCAGAAAGAACTTCTGTCGTTTGTCAAAGAAGGGTGGCTGACAGAAAATGTCTCGGTTTAGGCGACAATGCCATCTTTCAGGACAGCAAGTCATGTGCCCCCAGGACCACAGGACTGGCCCTCGTGGGATTGCTGGGAGCTCAGGCCAGAAGAGCAGAGGTAAGTAAAAGCCAGGGAGGCCATGCTGGGGCAGCGCATTTGAACTGCCCCAACAAAGAAGCTAAGGTGGAGATTCAAAGATCCCCTTGTGAACACTGCTAGCGTTCTCTGCTCTCTTCTGACTGAAGGTGCTGCAACCTCAGACAGCGAAGGCCACCGTCAAAGCGTCGGTCTCTTTCCTGGGTTAGATAACACAATGTCAAAAATGACCTTGGGTTTCCCATTGATTTCTCCATTTACTCATTAATAATGGCTAATGTGTACTGAGCATTTCCGCTGTGAAGGTCACTCTGCTAAATTCTTTACTTTTATTTGGTTATTTAATCTTTACCATGATCCCCTCAGGAACGTTCCGCTACCATCCGCATTTGAATATCTGTAAAAGGAAGGGAGAAGGGAAAGAACTAGCCACAGCCACACAGCTGCTGAGGCACAGCACTAAAACTTGGACTCCGAGATTCTTGATGCCGCTGCCTGAACCGTGGTGTCCTTGCATGTTACATTCATCTCGTTTCTCTTTGAGCATATCCTTAGCCCAGAGCTGAGTGCTGGGAATAAGCACAGAGCAAACAGACATGGTTTTCAATGGTAGACAGACAGATAGCAAGCCTTCCGAATTAAAATGCCATTTCCAACTGTAATCGGGTCTGGGAAAGAAAATAGAAGCTCGAGTTTCATGAGAGAAACAGGAAACTGGAAGCACAGGAGAGAAGCTGAGCAGGGCCCTCTAAGTCAGTGACGTCATTTAAATTCAGGCCTGGAAGATGACAGGAGAAGGTGGGGCAGAAAGGCGCCAAAGGGAATCCCGTCAGACAAAGACAGAAGGCCTGAGGTGACCAAGAGTTTGGCCATGGGCTGGTTCACAGGAGATGGGGCCACAGAGAGGAACTGGGATGCAGGGGCCCTATGTGTCAGTTACTATTGAGGTCACCACCTGATGCCCAAAGTATATGGCAGCAGGGGCATGAAGACAACAGAAGTACATTGCTCTCTCCTGTAAAAGAAGCCCAGAGATGGGCATGGCTCCTCAGGGTCAGCAGGATAGCTCCACGGCCTGCAGAATGGGGATTTTTTCATCTTCCTACATTGTCATTGAGTCCATGGCAGGGCCCACCTGAATCACAGAGCAACAATGGAGATCTGGACCCCAGCATGGTATGCTAGATATTTAAGAGGGAAAAAGGAAAGGACAAAGATATTCCCAAATCAGCTTCCTTGAAGCACCATCCAGAGCGCCCCCAAAACGCTTCCACTTATAGATCTCTGGTTATACTTGCTGCAAGCCTTATCTGTTTGCAAGGGACGTGGGGGGCTATCACGGTGCCACAAGGCAGATCCTGCTCCTCAGGGAAGGGAGGAGGAGCAGCAGAAAGGCCTGGAGTAGATGCCACTGGTTGGCAATAGTTGGATTTCACGGTGATAGAAGCCCCTGAAAAGTTTGAAAAAAGAAAAGCAACATCAGCTAGTCAGCATCTTCGGCAACTCCGGCCAAAAAATCATTCACAGATGAAGTAAGAGCAGGCACACAGTGTGACCTAATGTGGTTGTCCAGGGCACAGATGAAGTAAGAGTATGCGCACAGTATGACCCACTGTGATTGTCCAGGGAATCGACAGAGATGCCGTGGCTTTGATGAAGGCAGGTCATTTGAAATAAGAAAATGGTGAGATTGAGATATGCATTGAGAGCAAACAAGTGAAACTGTTTATGTATTCGGCGGGGTCCTGTAGCTGTAGGGTCTCTCCAGGATAACATCTCCGTTAACAGCACCTACAGACATATGGCAGAAGGTGCCAGTTACATAGAGGGAAACACTAGAGGCACGGAAGGCGTGGGTGGGGAGGAGAGAGAGATTTTAGTTCTAGACATCTTAAATTTAAAATGCAAGTGAGACATCCAACAGAAGACGCAGACAGTCGACAGTTGGACAGGCAGACCTAGAACTCACAGAAGAAGTGATAGCTAGAGATAAATATTTGGGATCCATCGCCTATAGTTGATGTTTGAAACCACTGGGATTAAAATAAGTTCTCTTTCGGAGAGGATATCAGAAAGAAATAGTCATATATGTCTTGGGGGAGCAAAGTTAGGACCAGGTAGGGAGTGCGGGGCAAGCCAAGAAGGCCAAAGGAGAGCAGAGGACAGAAGGAAATTCAGCAGAGTGTGATATCAGGACATCAAGAGAAAGGGCCTTCCAAGGAAAAGCCAATGTGGACAGGAGTTACTAAGAAATAAAAGGGGAGTTGAATGGTCCATATTAGAAGCAGCATTGTGCAAGACACTGGCGGTTTCTACAAGAGCAGATAGAACAGTAGAGAAGATGTGTGGATGTGTGTTGAAAGGTGTGTGCTGAGATGGGGTGCATGCAAACCCTTCGCCTGGTGTGGACACTAAAGCTGAGTTAAGCCGGGAACTGGAGAAATTGAAAAATTATGGACAAATATTTCAAACATGGAAACCACTGATGCATACTTGAAGCTCACTGGAAAGAATCCAGGTGTTGAACTTACAGCATAGAGAAGGAGACAGAAGATGTGAGATTCAGACTACATAAGGGGAACTTTTTCCACTGAAAAGGCCATTTTTAATGGCACAGGTAGGCAGATAAGAACAGGTTTGAGAGAGATAAATGAGAGAGGTCTTTCTCAGTGGCTTCAGTTATCTCTGGGGAAATGTAAATTTCAACAACAATGAGAAAACTTACCCCGTGTGTCCCATGAACAGAGAGGAAGAGGTGATGTGTACGCTGGGACAGCAAGCCTGGAGATGCAAGCATTACACACTGCTGGAGGGCGTGAAAATTGGTGCAAACTCTGTAGAGGGAGATCCAGAAGCATCTATTAAACAGCAGATGATGCACAATTTGACCCATCTATAATACTTTTATTAGTTTATCTTGCAAATATATCAACACATATGCACAACAGCATGGCTATACACATAATCATTATCTCACAGTTTATAATAATAAGACTTTGGAAATGACCGTCATTAGTGATCTGGTTAAATAAATTCATGTACATCTTATAGTGGAATGGAGTTATATTTAAAAGAGTGAGAATGTTGGATTTACTGAAATGGGTTCATCTATGATACAAGTATAATTAACAAAAAATGTTTAAAAATGTGATATCATATATGTAAAAGTAAAGAGAGCAGGGAAGAAAATATATGTGTGTTTGTTTTCATGTTTGCGATATTGCTGAAAATGTATACACTAAGAACTTCAGTGGCTGGTTGGAAAGAGACCTAGGAGTTCATCAAAAGAGGATAGAAAGCTGATTTCAGGTCCTCTAGATTTTTAATGATTTCTTTGTATAGCTTAATTTAAAAATCACTACTATTCTGTTAAAAATTAGAGGGGAGGAACCCTACATTGTGTATTATAAGTTATGGTAACTCGTTGAGGTAGAAGCCACGCCTGATAAAGGTTTGACAGTGACGCTGTTTGGTCTTGTGATAATGTCCTCCCACACACGCCCTGCTTTGTAACTGCAGTGGGAAGACAGAGGTTGCCACTCTTCTCTAGGCTACAATATCCCGGCGAGTGAGAAAAGAGGAAGCGAGTGTGGGTTTTTATGAATTGTGATGATATTAAGACAGGCATTAAGATGTAAGACGAGAGGCAGGAATGAAAGGAAGCAGTGAGGAACACGAGTCATTAGGAGGCTCTAGGAGTTTAGTGTAGGCCGTGACCATGAATGGGTATGCTCTAAGAAAGAGTTAAGCTTTCTGCTCCTGGAGGAAGCAAAGAATATTTTGCTCTTCTGGAGGACAAGGGTAGTAGGAAATAATTACATTATTAAAAAAGCCACAAGTGGAGGACTTATGAGATGGCTCAGGGGGTAAAGGCATTTGTTCTGCAAGCTCGGTGATCTGAATTTGGTCCCATGTAAGGTGGAGAGAAAGAATTGACTCCACCAAGTTGTCCCCTGACCGTCACACATACACTGTGGCACACAGGTCCTTACGCCCCCCCAGAGACAAACAAAATAATACTAACAATAATAAATAGTTTTAAAAAGAATAACACATGCAGAGAGAGGAGAAAACAGAAGAGCAAGTGGGTCACAAGGGTGTGTCCCAGGAAGAGATGCAGGATGTAAAAGAATTAATTATATTAGTTTTTATTTTTAATGACATGTGTATGCATGTGTGGGAGTGGGGAATATGCACTTGTGAATGCAGGTGCCTGAAGACTCCAAAGGAAGGCACTGGAGTCCCTGGAGCTGGGGTTGCAGGCAATTGTGAACGGTCCAGTATTGGTGTTGGGAATCAAACTATGGCCCTGTGAGAAAGTACCACCTGCTTGTAATGACGGAAGCATCTCTCCAGCCCCACCAGGTTCTCCTTGGGATGCTCAGGACAGTTCAGTAAATTGATATCACAGGCAGGATGCTATCTTCATGTAGCATAGCACAAACTCTGAGGGGAATGCTGGGAAGGCTTTGTACTTGGGATGAGTACAGCCAAGTAGCTCAAATTGAAGATGGGAAAGTTATCTTTCTCATATAAATGATGGTAATGTTCTTTGTGTGTGTGTGTGTGTGTGTGTGTGTGTGTGTGTGTAGGGGTGTTCACAGATCCCCTGGAGCAATAGCAGCTAATACACTTAAGCCCATCTCTCTAGTCCTGACAATTTCTTTATTAATATTAAAATCATTGGCCTTTGCTCATGAAAAACATCCAGAAGGGACTCTCATGAGCATATTGTGCTGAAAACCACTATCGAACTCACAATTCTAAGGCTATGACAATCCTGAAACCCCAAATACACAGGGTTTCAATGGCTCTAAACAACCTACAGAATACAGCCTACTATGACAAGCAGGCTTTCTCCCTATGCCCATTTTTCCCTATCCAGGCTCAAAAACTGAACACCCGGTATGACCAGAGCATCCATCCTATACCTGGTCTTTAATTCTCCTGGCAGGAGAAAAAGAATTCTAAAGAAACACTTGCAGCTCTCCCTTTGGCTCTAGACTATCAGAATGGCGCCCAGGGAATTAAGAATTCCCCAGGAGAGTAATCCTGGGTAAGGAAAAGGCTGGGCCCTTGATGCCAATCACAGGAAAAGATGTCACACAATTCTAACAACTTGCTGGACCACCTTATCAACGAGACTGGAGCCCACATAGTAATGGGTCAGTGGTGGGCATGGTAACATCTTGACTGGGACAGCTTAGTTATGCATACTTCTTTCCCTCCACTTAAACTTAAACCTTTATTAGCACAGCAAAGATAAACTTGGGTCCCACTGAACCTCTTTATCTGTTCCTTCTCCCAATGTTTAATAAATCTTTCTTTTCTTTTCACTCTCACATGTGAAAAGTGAAGGAGAAAGAGAAAAAAATATTTAATTGACTTATTTAGGACCATGGCCCAGAGCCCCAACAACTCCTATAACACTTTCACAATTTTACTCAGGGTCTTTGCTTATTTGAAATAATCTTCTTCTCTTCTACTGCAAGTTCAACTTCAACTTTCCCCTGCAGCACCATCTGCCCAGCGACTCACAAAGCCTAAGAACACAGAAAATAGCCCTGCTTTCAAAAGGGGTGCCAGAAACCAGAGGAGCAAACTCTCCTCACTCATTTGTGTTAAAAGAAAATCAAGCCCTGGACTCTGGTCCCCCCAGAGAACTGTAGACAAGAGAAGGGCTTTCCATTTGTTAAGGCTCTTGAAGATCAAATTTAAACCACTTCCTGGCCAGTTCTCCATGACTCTAGCCAGGTTCAACTCCTCTGGAAACCTCAAATGTAGTTCCTTTATTAATAATTCCTTCCAGCTTTGATGTCTTCATTTTTGAGTTCCAGAACAGAGTGTTTTTTTTTAAAGGAAATGGGGGAAGGTGTGCTCAAGGGGAGCATTATGGGAGAGGGAGAAGAGCAGTAACTTTCAAACACGCATCTGGATGAATGAGGCTAACTTCCGATGACTAACGTCCCCCAAACACTAAGCTAATGATTAAATTAAAAAATGCAAATCCCCAAGATGTCATATGCTGCTGGGCGAACTGATGGGAAGGAGCCTTGCAAACAGTCCCCACACTGTGTGGGGAGCTGAGAGGAGGTATGAATCAAAACAACAGAGAGCCATACGGTGCTAGCCATTGGCCAACAACGGAAGAATTGCAACTCAGAGAACAGAGAAACTCAGAAAAAAAAAATCCCTGAGTGCTGCCCCCACCCCAGTTCTGACAGTTCTCTGGAAATTCTAAAGTGATGGAGGAAAGAAAACAGAGCAATGTGTCAGGAAGCAAATCTGCAGCCATCACCCATGCAGCACTGCTCGGCAAGCAACGTGACAGGCGGTCATCCTGAGCACAGAGACTCAGCCAGGTCTCTGCATTCACGTCCTTGAGAAATGTGACCAGTCCTCCTAAATGGTAAGGAATGTGATGTCAGGTTGCCCCCAGAGTGCCTGAGAGACTCAGCTGAAGCCTTCTGAATCCTAAAGGCAACCGTGACTCGGGAAGTTCTGTTTGGGAGGTACAGGACAGTTACCTTCCTCGTGCCATCTCGGGCTCCAGAGTGCTTATGGCTTGAGCTTGGGTTATGTCTTACCCTTTTATCTCAAACTCCCTTGGAACAAACAGCTTATTGTGTCCCGTCCTCATCAGTGCATCTTTGGCTACACAGTGAGGATCCTCAACCTGGAGCTGAGGAATTTCTGGGAGTTCCAAGGAGCCTCTTCTGGTGTAGACAGTATCTTACAAGTGTGGTATGGGCACTTTCAGGAAAAGGGGGCCAATGATTTTACTTATTTCTCAAACAGATCTATTACCTAAAACTAGTTGAAAGCCATCGATCTGCCTCATGCAACCAAAAAAAAAAAAGTCTCAGTTACACAGAAGATGACATTATGGTTCCCAGATGTGTGAAGAAATTGGAGGGGCCACCAGGAGAATCTGGTGCCTAGATAGAGAAACACCCACTTTACAGGCTCTCCTTCTCAGAGAAAAAGAGATATGATATACACTCTTCTCTGAGGGCATACGACTTGATCAGAACTCTCCTAGAAATAAAGGCTCTTTAATGTGGTCTTATTTCTAAGTGTGATTAATGGATGAAATGCCCAGACTCACCCAGAAGTCATCCTCATTACTTTACAAACAATATTAAATTACAGGAGACATCACAAACCAACAACGCACATACATCTTTGTAGTCTATTATGTGTTATTAATATAGCCCTGCAAATTCAGGAGAGACCACAGAATCCTCCCTCTCATGGTGCTGAGGAAGAAAATAAGACACAGGGTCACAGAGCTCCAGAGAAGCAGTCAAAGGATTGAAGCTAGGGAAAGTGGGCCATATGGATAACCTGGCATTTGTTTAAGGTGGCACAGCTTCATGCCTTTCCTGCTATACCCACGTGCTTTCCCTGGACAAGCTGTACTGAGTGTGGCAAATCAGTCAGTATTGAAGTATGTATGGGTGTGCCCTGGATTTTAATGCTTTCTCCCTTATAACTGAGTTCATGAAGCAGGAGTGTGTGAGCTGGCCACATAAGCATCTCCCAATACCCTAATAATAGACGGAGATCAGAGCATCTTCCCATCTGGCATAGAAGTCTAAGATGCCTGCTTCTGTTTTCCTTCACCGTCTAGGACTTCAGCTCAACTAGTGAGTCTTGGAATCTTCCCCTCAAGGAAGCAAGCACCAGATGTCCCACCAGAGGCCTGTCCTGATCCTGTTGCAGGGTGCTCAACCAGAGTGACAGTTTTGAAGACTATGGGTCAATTATTTGTGGACAGTCTCTTGATTTTGCTCTTCCTGCTATTTCTCATGACCAGACTTGGGTTATGCGACCGAGGCAGGAATTCCTCCGTGTTCAGCATCAGGAGACTTTGCTTTTCTTCCCTCCTTCCAACTCTTTCAGACCCAAGTTGTGCATTAGGACCAGATCCGTTGGATCGCTAGACACGAGAATCACAACACCATGCCAGGCTTCTAGCTCACCACTGAAAAATAAAGGTGTCCTGGATACCAGTTCTCATTTGGTGCCACCACCTCCTCAGCTCCTCCTCATTTTGGCAGTGGGGTTCTCAGTTCCCCCTCAGTCTTTCTGAGACTGCCCTTTGCAGACACATTGCAGGCTGGCAGGTGTCGGCAGACACAGAGGAGTCTGCTGTGGTCTTGGAGCCACAGCCAGGCCTTGCATACTGTAACGTCGACTGAGGTGACGTGGGAGCAAAGGGCCATCTTGCTCCTGTCTTTTTCCAATTCAAATCCAGAAAGTTTCAGGGCCTGCAGGGTGACCCTCGGCAGGGATGGACATCCGCACTCATCTGGGTGACTTGCTCCCAACCACAGGTCACCCAATCAGTCTCAGGCTTCTTCCTAAACGCTCTTCCCAATCCATTATTCATCCAGCAGCGTCAGCAGAGGGGCAGAAGGGGCCCGGCTGGAACCACCAGAACAAACTAGCCCTAGGCAAAACTGGAGAGTCCAAATGGCTTGTTTTCAGTGACCTCTGCTCTTTCCGAATACTTTCTCCCTTTTCAAAACTAATTTTCTCCCTGGGGCCTCAGGCTCCCAAGCCCTTCTGAGCAGAACTACTTCATTCACACTAACATGGTGGATGCTTTCTGCATATTCAGAGCAGGACCACTGCTATTTTAAATAGGCTCATATTTTTGCCATGGTGCAATTATTATCTGAAATAATGAGTAGAGAATGGGTTGATGCCCAGTGGGGGGGGGCAGTGTTTGGAACCTTCTAAACACCCCTCAAATAATTTCAAGGACCCCACCTACCCCTGCCTAGATGAACCTGAAGCTACAGTGAGCGTCCCTATTAGAAAGTGCTCCCCCAGAGCTGAGGCTCATCCCAGCAACCCCAAGTCCCAGAGAAGCTTGCCAGGAGTGAGAAGACATTTGTAGATTTTTCCAAATAGCACTAGATTAAGCAGAACCGACTCCATCTCTTGATCTGCCTAATATGTTGGTAACTTTGGGCCTCAGTTTCTTCATTGAGCAAGGAAAGACAAGGACTAGGTGTGGCTCAGTGAAAAAGGATTAGGCTAGCCCTTTGGAGCCAAGATTTGACTTCCAGCACTGTTAAACAAAACGGAAAAGAGGAGTGAGGCTGCCAGCTGGTCACAAAAATCTTCTGAATGACCGAGTCCTATTATCAGGCCTACTGTGATCGAAACATAAAAAAAAAAAAAAAACAAAAAAAAAACAAAAAAAAAACACCTGAGAATGGGAAATGGAAGGAGCTTAAAGCTTTTAAATGACATTTCTTTATTCACTTTTTCACAGAGGGAGGGAGTTAGCATGCTTTGGCTAAGCGGGGGAAGCCCTCAAGCCCAGTGACCCTCCTGTTTCTGTGCCACAGGAACTGGAGTTAGACGCATGCCCAGTATGTCCTGCTTGCTATGTGAGTGCTGACCTCTGAATTCCAGCCCTCATGATTGGTCAGCGAGTGCCACTAGCCGCTGTGCAACCTCTCCAGCCTGGCTTGAAGTTAAAGGGAAAACACCTTGTAGTGTTTATTGCAAGTGCTAGCGATGTTCATAACTTGACTGTGTGTTTTGAGAACCGTGCCCGTTTAATGGGGAAGCAAACTAAGGGGCCCCTCAGTTTGCCCCTCAGTTTGCTTCCTCAGCCTCGAACTCACAGAGATGCGCCTGCCTCCGCCTCCCGAGTGCTAGGACTAAAGGTGTGCGCCACCACTGCCCGGCGGTGCAAAGGATTCTTATCATGAATGCTGCAATTGTTCACATTCTAAAAGAAGACCACACCATCCTATCTCTCCACATTAAAAGAAATTGCCAGAGAGGAACGAGACAGGCTGAAGCTCCGGAGCCTGCCGATGAGGACGGTGGTCCCACTCTCCCAGCTGAGGTCCACACACCAAAGAGGGAAGGATAGCAAGAGATCTGAGCAGAGGGGCAGAGCCCGGCCTGTCTGCTCTGTGAAATTAGCTCCCTTGCTGACAGCTTAAGTCTCTGCAAGCTGTGGATGGATGTCTGGAAGCAGAGCAAGGAACAGGGACAATTCTCAAGCAGGCTCTGCAGCCTGCGCTGAAGACTCGCACCCACCATGCACCAATCTTTTCTGGACATCCACTGTGGGGTCCCTTCGGCAAGGACTCCCTCTACCCGAGCCAGTCTGGAGTCTTTCACCGTTGGCCCTCTCTAGCCCTCACCACACACCACACAAGCTCAAAATCTCCGTAAAGAACATCGGGAAAATCACCCAGCTAGCAAGCAAAGACACATGTGTGGTCGCGCGTAGGGCATGCTCATGGGACTTTGCTAGCAAAAGACAGACAGACACAGGACTGACTTTTAAATAGCCTGGAAGCTGGTTTAAAGCTTCCAATTTAGATAAATGCAGAAGCTACGGTGGCGTTGGGAGTCTCTGTCGGTATCTTAAAATCGGTGCTTTTAGCTCCACCTAACTTTTGCCGCTCCCCCACCCTTTCTGGTTATGGTCTGGCATAAAAGTGTCGGTTTGTTATGTGGGCGGGTAATGGTATGCTTTTAATTAAGGAGGTACAGACTAAATTAAACCACATCAAGTGGCTAGTGTTTCTTTAATTTCAGATTGTGAATCCCGTACCCTGAACACAAGGAGTTGAGCTACATCACGATTCCCCTTTAATGGTTATGGCTGAAAAGTCCATCTCGTGAGCAGCTTCATAATTGATTAAACACAACTGTGGACTCCCAAGATCAGGAAGTGCAATTTTACTGGTGTCGCTTCAAGTCTAAAATACCTCCAGGGTAATTACAGACTGAGAAGCAATGCAGAGGCTTTGAAGTAAGGGAAGAAAAGACGACCGGAGCACCCAGAGGATCTGCCTGTTCCTTTGTCCTTCGTGGCAAAATCTTGAAAGCCTTGGAGGAAGATGCTGATGTCTGGGACAGCGGGAGGGTCCCAGGATCTGGGGCCCCTTTCTGGCTGCGGATGTTCCAAAGAGAGCCCTGTCCCATCACAGCAAGCCTCAAGGGTCACCATAGCACCCCTAAGAAAGGCCACCTCTTTGCGATTGCTCTAGACATCATGCAGCTCCGACTTCCTCTGCTTTGGGACAGTGTGCCCAGCTGGCTGCCGCTTCAGTTGCTCTCACCACTTGAGGCAGGGAGATGCGCACTCTGCCTGTTCATCTAAATTATTTACCTCCACAGCAATTATCAGATGCTATAAGCCACACTCTAAAGGCCTCTTTGCAGTTCACGCAGTGAAGATAGAAGCCTCATTCAGAAGTGGAGAGAGTGGAAGACTATTTCTTGTTTTTTAATTAATAATGGGTTAGAAATAAAAACCATGATTAGGGGCAGTTCATAATGGGAATGCAAGACCCGCACTGCCCAGAGGCCCATGGCAAGCAATGTTAATGAATGGAATTGGAAGCTTCTCGTAGTCAACCTGGAGACAACTAATGGCTTCCAAGTGGAAACATGAAGAGTTATTAAATGTTGTATATTTATTGCACTAATAACCAGATTGCCAGAGGTGAAGAGAGATGCAAATATGGGTCCAAGTCTTGTTGAACCATTGGCTGTAGGAATGCATAAGATTCACTAGGGGGAAGTTACCGCATGCAAACATTTGCCAATGCCACCGTGATGAATCGTTCATGGATTAGGACCGTCACTTTCGTGTTCCAATCCCACGAAAACCCATGTCAGCAGAGGATAGCATCATAACTTAATTTTTTTACTGGGACTCGGAGAGAGACGAGGGTAATATTTCTGGCAGCTTTCATTTTGCATCGTCTGGCATTTTGTTTTATTAGACATGTAACCCTTTTTCCCTTTTCCCTTTGCCAAAGTGTGCCATCTCCCTCCCAGGTGGAGGTATAAACCACCTTAAATCCTGGCACACCGAGCAGAGCACTTTCTGAGGCAGACAATACACACACACACACTGCAAAGATCTCCCTGTTAAGTCATATTAAGACTTCCCAGGAAGAACAACTGACTTGACTGGGAGCAGCTCATAGATCAAAACAAGTGTGGACCCCGGGGACAGAGGCAGAATTTTGAGCTCAGAATTCTCCGTTTGCCATTTTGCTCTTGGGTCAAACTGACAAAGCTGCTGGTCCCTTGGAACCAAAATGTGCTGACCAGCAAGATGATGGTACTGACGCCGACTTTTCATGATTAGCCAGATACACACAAAATTAGCAAAAGGGTCTAGTATAGTAGACACTAATTAAGGATCCCAGGGCTTTCTGGAGGGTCGAAGCATGTTTGTGTCTTCTCGGATCAACGAGCAAAGCGGTATGAGGATGGGAGGGTAAATTAGGTCCAGAGTTCCAGGAAAGCGGGAAATAGGACGATCATATGCCTGGGCCTAACAGGCATTGACTAATGCCTCCTAGAAGAAACTTCCCAATCCTGGGCAAGGCCGCCTGGGATAGCTCTCCAGAGGGGTGGCAGTTTGTGCCTGTTGGCAACAAAGGGCCTGGTGTTACATCAAAGTGGTGTAAGAAAGCTGTACTGGTGTTTGAGCTGTGTGCCCACATCACTATGGTGTATTTAGCATTGCGTGTTTAACGCTAGGACTATTCTGAATACGCACAGTTGCCTTGCCTCTCTTGAAGTACGTCCCTAAATCTCCCTCGAGTAATCTTTCCATCAAGCATGAAGGGACAGACTTCTTCCCTGGCCTCACGCCAGCAGGGCCATAGTATTTACTTCAGGACCTCAGTGTACGAGGTCCTATGAGAAAAACTCACAAAAGACACGAAGGTTCCTCCTGACCCATGGCTGAGATAAACTTCTCAGCTGTTGAGAGCAACAAAACAAAAGCAAGAAACAAAGCCGTTCCTAATCCGGGTGTCACTGGGGAGGAAAATTGAGAGCAAAAGAGGACACACCAAAGGCATGATTTGCTCAAAGTGTAGATGAAGGTTCCAAACCACGCTCACCAGTGGGTGAGTGTAGGAGGCAGATTACAGAGTAATCAGACAGCAATGAGGCACTAACTTCCCACTCTCGTGGACAACCTCCCCCACAAATGCCACTTCTGCGATCAAGAGCCATACATGAGATGAAGGTGGAGGGGGGTTCCTTGGGAAATAATTATAAATAATATAATTATTATCATTTAGAGCCACAAATACTTGAAAGAAATTAGAATTTTCCAATTTCAGGACCCTTAGAGAGCATCTACATCGCTTCTTTACTAATAAGGAAATGAAGACACAAGGGGGAGGGGTTAGTCAACTGAAGTCACAGCAGAATTGAAGTTAGAGGCCATACCTCTCCTAACATAATGGTCTTCTGGTGCAGGAGGATTGTCTGTATTCTGTCAATCATGTTTTAAATAAACGCTGATTGGCCAGGCAGAAAGTATAGGTGAGCCAACCAGACAGGAAGTAGAGGCGGGGCTATGAGAACAGGAGTATTCTGGGAAGCAGGAAGCTCCCTCAGCAGTCCTGCCCAGATCATGGGAGAAGCAAAATGTGGGCTGCCCTGCTGTGAAAGGTACCGAACCATGTGGCTAGCATAGGTAAGAATAATGGGTTAATATAAGCTACAAGAGCTAATAGGTAGCCTGAGCTAATGAGTTAATCAGTTTTATAACTTAAGGAGATCTCTGCATGATTTTCTTTGGGGCTTGCTGGCTGTGGAAAACTGAACAGGACATAAACCCCAACAAACAGGCCCCTTTTTTTCTTCGTGTCGTTCCATGTTAAATATAGAAATCTAATGTGTGGAGAATATACATTAGCATTGCCTTTATATTACTTCCACCCCTCTCTCCCTCCAACTCCTCCCACTTCCCCTACTCTCTCTCCCAAATTCATAATGTCTTCTTTAATTATTATTGTTACATAAACAAGTATGTGTTCTACTAATCAACTGGGTGTTTGTTTCTGTTTTGAGACAGTGTATCTGTGTGTAGCCTATGCTGGCCTTTTGATTTTACTGCCTGAGCCTGTCACACACTAAGAATACAGATGTAGAGTACCATGAAGTCCTAAAAATAAAATATATCAATCCTGTAGGCCAGAGATCATCAAACTATGACCTGCAGGACGAATCTTGCTTGTTGCTCATTTTGGTATTAAAGTTTTATTGGGACACGTCTATAAGCATTGATTTGTGCTTGCAGAATTAGTAACTGGCTAAGAGTACAGGACCACCAGTCATAATCATGATATAGACATTACAAAAGAGAGTTTACTGACTCTGCCACCACCTATTAGGAGGGCAGTGTTCTTAGGGACATTCAATGGTGGGCCTGTAACTAGGGCAGAATGGAAAGTGTTGTGATTGGCTAGTTACTCACATTAGAATGACAATCTACCCTGCATTTCCAAGGGCAGCAACACCCTCTTTCCCTGCATAAGCTATTGGTTCAAGGATCTTTTATTTCATTTAATCCTCAAAGTTGCTGAGTCAGTCAGCTTTCCATAGCTGTCACAAACACCTGAAGTCATCAACTTATAAAACGAATATAATTATTCTGGCTTAAAGTGTGTATGCTTCAGTCCACGGTCAGACAGATCCACTGCTTTGGAGCCTGTGGTGAGGTGCCACACCATGATGCAAGATGCGGCAATATAATCAAATAGCTGCTTACCGTGTGGCAGCAAAGTGAAAGAGAAGAGAGACCAGGGCAATACCTCCTCCAAAAACATGCCAAGGAAGGACAAGAAGACTTCCCCATATGCTCCCTTTTCCAAAGTTCAAACTTGCATCATGTGGACCTTTGTAGACCACTCTAGACCCAAACCATTTCTGGCACCCCAGTTCCAACGGACGAGCCTTGCCTGTCCCTTCCTTCCTCACACCGCTTTTCTCGCCATCACCTATGAAATGCCACTCAAAGGTCCCTTTCTTAAGTACTTCCAGGACACGGGTGCTCTATTTTCAGTCATGGGAATAGCATATGTATTTTTCCATGACTGTCTATAAATCTAAGCGTTCTAACAAGAAAAAGTAATGACATTCACCTTGGAGGAGTGGAATCCACCAAGCCGCACATTCCCAACACTGAGCGATCAGTCTGCATGGGAATGGTTCAGATGGTGTCATAGGGAATACCAGAGATGCTGGCCCTTCAACAGCAGACTAATATGACTCAAAGCACTCAGCAATTACTTTGTTAATAGGCGGCTCTCAGTTGGCCAAGGGGGTCAGCTCAGAAGCTGGGCAAAACCACAGCACTTGCAGATATCATTGTGGTTGGATTTCTACTGAGGAACATTTATTTGTCAAGGCTGGAATACGTTTCCACTCCACACATAAAGAGATTATTCCATGGGAGTTTTGAAAATAATACAATCATCAGAATTAGTCATTTGCTTACACGCAGTATATTTAACATATTATAAAATATAAATCAAAATACAATGCTTATGTTCACCACTTTAAAATTAGAATAATGAATGTCCTGTCAGAAGACCACGGCCTGTGTCCGGCTGAGACTATGCTTTTTAAAGAAGTCTGGCATTCCTCCCTCCTGCACCTCAAAAGATGAGGTCAAATGACACCTGACAACCGTGACTGAGTCTCGGGTGGGCACTATCTGGTCTCACACCCTCAGCAGCCCTCTAACAAGACAGAACACAATGGTGAGCAGGAAACTGACACTCTAAAATGGAGAGGGTAAGAAAATATCCTGCAGGATCAGCCGGAAGGACTCCTCTGAGACCCACACCTACAGCAGTAAGCAGGGAAGCCAGCTCCTTTCTCTCAACAACAGTGATAATCCACAAAGTGTGCAGCTGCTCCTCTGAAGGCCAGGACAGAGGCCTGGCAGTCCAGTGCTTCCTGGGCTCAGTCCCAGAGGTACCGCCACTCAGAGGTGTTGTTCTGGCCAAGTAGAGGTGGCGGATATACTGATAGATGTTGCAGGTAGCCCCAAATCTCTGGAACATCTGATAGGCAATCAGAAAACACTGAAGTTTGCCTATACCTCCAATGCTGCGCAGTTGAAGGAAGCAAGTTTTGGAGATGGTGGGAATGACCTTTGAAGAAGTCCAGGACCATTTGCACATACAGCTGGGGATCCAATCTTTCCCCAGAGCAGAGCACTGTTCAGGAGATGCTTCCAGAACCCGAGTGTGGGATTCCTCATCTGGATGGTTTATCAGACCCGTTAGCATCCATTGGAGAAAAACAACAGTCTTTCTCTTTGGACAGTGGATTTGCCTTTTGGGATGAACCCTAAAGCTTCAGAAATATGCCTAGCTCCTAAGGTGGGCATTCAGCTGAGAATCACCACACAGGACTCAAATAAGGCAAGGCCAGAGGCTTCCTTGGTTGCCCCCTGTCCTGTTTCTGAATGTGGCAGAAAAGAACACATCATTCACAGTGATTGCAAACTTTTGAGCAGTGTCTGTAAAAGCAAAACACCAGAAAGCACACTGAGATGGCACCAGATCTGAGAAAATACTAAGATGTCACCGCCGACGCTCCTGTGAACAGACAAAGACAGGAGGCAGAGTCTCGGACAGCATGGTCAGAGGTGTGCACCTCTGCCAACACCCACATCTGTATAGGTCAGGATACTTCTCCAAAGACCTTGTTTATCATCACAGGTCAGAAAATGACAGCCTGAGGGGACAATTCCATTCCACCAGACTACCATGTTTTACAAATAAAACTTTATTGCGGCACAGCCACACCCCTTTGTTTATATATGGACCTCCGCTGCTTTCACCCCACAATGGAAGCATTGAACAACTGCTGCAGAGCACCCATTGCCAGCAAAATCTAAAATATTTACTCCGACCCTTCACAGGAAAGGCTTCGCAACCCTGTCCTTTCTGTTTACGTCTGCTTTAGGGACTAATTAAAATGGGAACATATAATGAATTGTCCTTTCTCGCTAATGTTCTGCAGTTGCATTTGAACTTTTTATGTCTAACAAAATATGGTGACTTGGAATGTGCTGCATAATTGTGCCCCTCTCCTGGCACTGTGGCAGTGAATTATCCTAAACTGGGTAGCTTACAATTCACAGTTTCAGAGCAGTTTGACCAAAGTCCTTTCTCCATCACTGTGATAAAAACACCTAGCAGAAGAAGCGAGCGAAGAAAGGAAAGGTTCACTTTAGCTTACAATACAAAGGATACAGTTCATCCTGGTTGGAGGACACAGCAGCTGTGGCTGCAAGGACGAAGGTTTGCCACACTGCGAAAGCAGAGCATGTGTGCTAGAACTTAGGGAGTAGCCCTCAGGAGCCACTCCACAAGGCCCACTTCCTCTAGCTAGGTCTCACCTCCTGAAAGAGGTGAAGCTGCTCCAAACAGTGCCACCAGCGGGGGACCAAACATTCAGACACAGGAACCTAGAGGGGCTAGTTCATTTAAATTGTAATGTAGAGTCGAACTTCATTTGCCTCCTTCAGTCTCTGAGAGCAGAAATCCATGGCACGGCATGTCTTGTAGACCCATCTCTTCAACTTCTGACTCCATCTTCCTGTATCTCCCTGTGTTGGTGTCTCTAGATCCAAACTTCGCTCTTTTACAACCGCCAATTACACAGGACTTTGATGTCTCTGTTTCTCTGTGACGTCATCTTCACTAGATCATGTCTTCAAAGATCTTGTCTGAAATTAAGGCTATACCCACAGCTTCTGAACGAGCTTGAATCTGTGTGTGTGTGTGTGTGTGTGTGTGTGTGTGTGTGTGTGTGTGTGAGAGAGAGAGAGAGAGAGATTGTGTGTCTGTGTGTGTTTGTGTACATGTGTCATGTGTGTGTGTGTATGGGGGGAGGGTGCTGTTCAACCCCAGGCAATTCATGACTTGATACTAAATATATTTTATTGTTCTGCCCATCATGATATATTTGACCAGTTTTCAAGCCCGCTTACTCCCTTTCTATCCATAGTGGTCCTGCAGGTATTATCAGTCCGTCGCTTCCTACAGGAGAAGTTGTCAATCTGTCCCACCTACTTATGCCTGCTTTGCTAGGCTTTGGAACATCTCTTCCCAGTTGTCCGATGTTCTCTCTTCACTGCCACTCAAAAAAAAAAAAATCCGTGTCTGGGGAGCCCATCCTTGGCATTTCTTTTTATTTTCCATATTTTCACTGAACCGAGCTTCTGGCCACAGTGGCTTCCTCTGGTTTATCTTGTAGACAAGACACAAAAACCTACTGTATTCTTGCTATGAACGCAGCCACTGTCTAACAAAGAACAGCAAAGCTGAGACAATTCTCCACTGTTCTCTTTCCTCCTGTGATTTTAGAGTCATAATTATTTATTTTGCATTTTAATAGTACTTGCCTTTGTGTGGTGCTATCAAGGAGTCATGGATGTTAAAGGAAACCCCTATCTACCAACAGACAGCCTCAGCCCCGCCGCTGACAGGTAAGGCACAGGACTCACAGGTCAGCTGCAATTTTACACAAACAACAGATCATTTTGCAGTGTAACTATATTGTACACGGTATTTACGACACAGTAATACTAAAAATATTTATTGTTTATCTGCGGTTCAGAATAATCTGCGTGTCACATAGTGTCATTTGCTAAGTATGGTAATCATGAATACTGGTCATTTGCTGCTTAAAGGTACAAAGGAGTTCACAAACTCCTCAAAACAGTCTCTCCCCTCTCCCCCTGCCGATCCCTCTGAGGAATTGTTCTCTAGGGCCAGTGGGAGCAGAAAACGCTGAAGCATGTATCTATTATCCTTCTGGATCGGGCGCTTTCTCCAGGCATTCTGATACTTGTCTGAGGCTCTCAACATTCAGTCGCCATTTGGCTTTAAACAAGCCATTTCATCTGTCCATCTGCACTTTGGTATATCCATCTGTAAACAGGAATAAAGCAGGTTCTCGTGCGGAGTAAATTACATATAAAAGCTTAGTACTTTGCATCCAGCCATCACCGAATACAGTCCCATGGCTTACAATTATCACTGGCCACTGTGCCTGACTGCCCAGGTCAGGGGTGCATTCTGCCAGGACATCACATTGTCAAAGGAATCAAATGCAGACTTTTCTCCACACTCTGCAGGTAAAATCCTGCCATTATACCTTATCAAGGCGAAACCTGAAAGAACATGTTTAATGTGTGATTTAGATATAGGTCCCACCCACATTCCACAAATACTATTTTAAGCCAAAGTCTATGCTGACCTCTGATTAGAAATCTACCACTGAGAAAGATAATCAATGACCTGACCCTTTCCAGCCCAGTGCAAACAGGTATGCTTTATACGGGTCATGGGTGTAGCCTAGGGAAAAACAGGTGGGACCAGAGCCCCGTTCCACAGTCATAGATGTGTGTGTGTGTGTGTGTGTGTGTGTGTGTGTGTGTGTGTGTGTATAATTTTATATTTGCAACATAATATGGAAGATGTTGAGAAAAACTATTCAAGCCTTCAGGGGAAGCTCATGGCTTTGCTGCCTTGATTTTAAAATCCACCTTTGAGGAGGATGAAAAGGTCTAACATTGATCATAAGAGATGAGGTCTTTATTAGTGTCTTTATTAAGGTCCCTCTTTCAGATACAGCTCTTGAGCTGTGTGAACAAAATCAGGTGAGAGCAAACCTTGCTCAATGACTATGAGCCAGGTGCTTCTCACCCCTACTGACGCAAGATCGAGGTTAGAGGAAGAATGGCGCCGAGAGGCCAGGGTCATCTGAGCTCTGTCCTTCAGAGAGAGACTTGCTTTTCTGCCATGCACAGTGCTTCCCGTTTCAGTGATAGAGGTAAGACCCAGGTGGGCCAGCACTGGAAGTGTGTGGGCAATGTGGGTGGTGGGTATTTACTGTCTTCCAGGCTTTAATCTCCCGAACAACAGGCAATGATCAGACATGCCAATGCAATGCTGTTGGTTGAGGGAGGAAAGCATAGGTTTCAGGCTTGAACAATTCTTTGGATAAAACCCAGCGTGAAACCTGGTTCTCCAATTTGGAGAGAGTCACCTAAATTCTTTGCACCTCGTTTCGCTCACATGTGAAGTAGACATAATAGCACCTTCCTTGCTGGAATGTTGGAGGGATTTATGGAGTTAGTGCATGAAAGAGAAAGTCAATATCACCCTCTCTGGGAGAGGGACTGGAGAGACGGTTCCCTGCTCCTTCACGGAGACTGGGTTTCCCTGGCCCGCTGTCTCTGGAGACCCTTTATTCCCGGACTGGATTCCATCTTTCATGAGTTGTGCTTTTGAACACTGTTGGACACGCGCGCGCGCAAACAAACACACACACACACACACACACTACACACTTCTTTCTAAGTATCACACGCTCCTTTGATGACACCCCACCATGTCAGCCATTCAGTTACCATCCCTTAAAATCTCCTTCCAATAATCGCACGTTTTAAACCACAATTTATTCCACTTTTTTCTTCACTCTCATGATATTTCGCTGACCATCTGATTCTGTTGGGCTTGGGGGGTCAGATCTTAAAGACACGGTGGTTCCTGCGCAGGCATTCCTGCTTCTGCAGGAAGGGGAGAAGTTGCGGCGGTACGAGAACTCCTGGCTCCTCACCTGGAATGTCCTTCCTCGTTTCCACATAAACGAGACCACACACACAGCATTCCCCAGTGATCTGTGTTGATCATTTTCCTTCTCTGCATTCCCAAAGCACTAGAAATGCTCTGTCTTGGGTGATAACTCTTAAACAATAATAAAAACAACCACCCATCATCTGGTGTAAGCCTCACATATCCACTGTCTCTTCTTAAGTTACACCAGTGTGCTTTCATCTAATTATCTCTTGAAAGATACAGGCTTGACTTCTTATTGGTGTCTGTGTTCCAGAGGGTGGGACCACATGGAATAAAAAGTTTTTGAAGAAAGGACTAAATGGATGAATCTCCAGAGATAATCTGTCCGAAGTGGTGAGAAGCACTTAAGAAGCAAGGACAGTGATGTCAAGAATCTTCACAGTCTTTAAAAAAAAAAAAAAAAAAACAGTGGTCTGATATACTTTTTTCTTAATGTTGTTCCCTTGTTCCACACATATTTAAACTCCATAGACTCTGTTGAGGCTTGGTGCCTTGAGAGCGGAGATAAGAAGAAACATCCTCCCCTTAAGAAGGCCTCAGCTAGGAAGCATGTGGTCAGGAACCTGTTGGGAAAGCAGCCTCCTGTGAATGACGGAGATGAGAGATGCATCTAAACTAGCCGGGGCAGTTTCCTGGTCCTAGCAGACTCCAAGCGTTGGTGAGTCATTCCAGTGGATGCCAGCGAAGTTCCAAGTATGAGAAGAGGCTCTCTCTCCTTCCTCTACAGCTGCCCTTGGGGTAATCTAGTCAAGGATGGCTGTATCCTAAGCTACAGAGGGAAAGGGAGCTCAATGGCTAATTGTTTCCTTGTATATAAAACAGGAATGAGCTCAACCCTTCTGCCAGCTTCACATGAGAAGTCAAGTGCAAAGGGCTTCTGTGACCTTCATGATACCACAGATGTTGCAGTGTTAGCCAGCAGCCTGTTATACCACAACACACCTTCAACTTGAAGACAACACCGGCTAGAAAGGGTTTACTTGCTTCAGAAGCAGCTTTTGAGGAAGAAAGGGTAAAGAACATGTGCTAACTGGGCAATAGATGGCAAGAAGCATGCTGACCATAGGTACCGCAAGTTGCCTTGGAAATATTTCCTAGGATGGATGAAATATGAGCAAAGCAATGCGATGCCTCGAATCTTAATGTCTTTAGAATCTAAACCCAAACCCAAGTTCTTACGAGTCAAAGACTCTGGAGTATTTCAATCTGCCAAAGAGTGTCCTGTACCCCAAAAGAAAAGAAGGAGCCTCAAGTCCACACACGTGTGCCCATATCTGGGAACCCGAGAGAGAAGGAGCTTTGAGTCCACACATGTGCATTTCTTATTTGGGAACCAGAGAGCAAATCACTCTTCTCAGGGAAAATGTTCATTGTCTGAACAGAACCGTGTTCTTTTCAAATTAAAGCTGTGAGTGGGAGGGCTTGTGTTCTGGAATAGTCTTTCTTCCCCTCGCCTTCACCCCATGTTCTTTGGCTACACGCTATTATGTTATATTCAGGACTGTCAAACCTTCTGGAGCCATAGGCACTCCGCACACAACCAATCTCAATATGCATTATCAAAATTAGATCTTTTCTCTGCAGAATGACAATTACGTATTGTATGGTTACATGCTTATGAGTCTGTGACACCGTATTGTTAGACTCGGGGTACTGACTTTTAACAATATGTTACCTTATTATATTTGGTGTCGCATTATGCCTGGATTGCAGCAGCGTTTGTCCCGTGGCCCCACTCACGTGGCAATTAGTTTCTCAGTAAGTGGCATGCAGTGTTGGCGGGGGGAGAGTGGGTGAAAGGTAACCTGCAAACGGGTTTCTTTTACAATTGCCACTTAACTACCCCGCTTTTCCACAAAAGAACTTCAACCTCCCCGGAAAACCCAAGTTGTGTGCTCATCAATAAAATTGTCTCTCAAATGAACGGTGACTCCAGTTGGGAGCTCAAACATTCCAAAGTCTTGGATACCACTCCATGGTCACAGCCAGCGGGGAGAGAGAGAGAAAGAACATAAGAAATCCCCGTATTCATTTCTATAAACACACGCCCAGTGCAGTTTAAACTCATAAACATGCTAAAAAGAGAGAAAGGTAGCCTGTTACTTTGTCATATATGTTTATAGGCCTTTCTGAATGGTTTCGGGTTTGACATAGTAACTGCCTGTTACTAGAAATAAACTGTAAGTCAATTCCGTGCTGCCGTAATTCACTGCTCAGGGTTGTTCAGAAAGATTTAGTGATGCCCGTGATGGACAGGAAGCCTCTTGATGCTTGCCTTTCCACTGCGTGTTTTTGTCACGCCTCCGGCTTTCCGACCTCAAGAGACCCGGAAGGAAGAGGCTCTCCAAAGGTGCCACTGTTCCCACCCTGTCAGGAAAAGGCCTGTCCTTGCCAGAAAGCAAATGAGACATTCTCTCCTTGTCTCTTTGGGTCTGTCTGCCTCCCTTATTTTATTCCTAGGGGTTGACAATTCTTGCTCCTATGGAGTGACCTGTTTCCGAGAGAATAAATTACACCAAGGTCACACGTAGCACCCAGCAAGAATTAGGTGCCTGAAAAGTAGCAATACCTCATCTCCTTGGCTGGCATTTTCTTTTGGCTCAAGGCTTTGGCTGCATCTCCACCATGTCACGCACCCAGATGGCAAGTGAGAAATCCATTCAGCCATCTGGCTGTTTCTGTCTACACAGAGCCATGCATCTGGAGCCATCTGGGAGAAGAACTGGATTTTGTCATTTGCTGCCTGGTATTTGGTGTGGTGGAGATGCAGTCCTGTAGAGGACCGAGGAGCCTAATAGCCCCCCCCCCCACCCCGTGTGAGAGGCTAAAAGGAAGAGTCTAGGATAATGAGGCCTAGTGTGCCATTCTGGAGAACAAATGGAAACTTGGTGGACTGCGCTATAATGAAAACAGTAGGAACTAATAAGGGAAAGACCATTGTTTATTAAACAAAGCAAACTCCGAGCGCTGGACCCAGGGATTATTTGTCAGTTTAGTTCATCACAGACAGTTAAGAAAATATTCTCCAGGGCATATTTTTACAATTCTTCCCTGGAGTTGGGCATTTATCTAAAAGACATCTCCAGTAGACTCCTGTGCTAGAGAATCTGGCCAAGCTTTTAAAAGTATGACTTCTAAACCCTAGTTAGTGTCTCCTGCTAGATACTCTCTCTATTTCCCAGAGTTTGTCATAGAATAAGTCACGAAAAAAAATTTATCAGCCCCTTCCCAAGGGTGATGTTCAATGGGAGCATCACTGCCTTCAGCAACGTTAAGACCTTAGCATTGAGACATGGAGGTGTCGGTAGGAAGGGAAAAGGAATTGTGGCAAATGGGAATAGGAATTGTACAAATGAGGGTTTCCTTGATATTGCAATTAAATATCTTGGAATTCTGGGGCCCTTCCCTCTTCCCAGATCATTGCTGAAACTTGTCTCTGGCGGGGCCTGGCACCTTCCCTTGGTGTTGGCCTCTTTGGACACAAACTTGAGTTTTCATAGCATGCACAATGAAGTATGATATTAAAGTGGTTAAATAGGAATAGCTCACATCTAAACAACAACAACAAAATGATCCTGATCCAAAGCTTTGACCCGGGGGAGGGGGAGAAACAGGGAAGGGGATAAACCGACAGATCAACACAACATAACACCCCAGGGCTTGAGCCCAGAGCACTCTTGAGTCTAACCTTGATCCAGGAAAGGATGGAGGGCGCTAGGACCCTGAGAAGAGGAAAGTGAGGTCACTACAGGTAGGCTCACAAGAAAAGAAGTCCTGCGGCTCCCAACCACACATTTAAATGCTGTGCTCACATTTTATGAATCAGACTCTTAGTTTTAATTGCTTCTTTTACTATAGGCCAATTAAGGATGGGTCTGGAGGGCAGGGATCATTCCCACAGCCTCTGAGTTTGAGAGGTGGGGCTAGTTTAGCCTAAGGCACCCATTCACACTTCTATTAAAAAAAAAAAAAAGACTGAGCACACCATTAAACACCTCGGGTGGGAAAGCTTACTTTATAAGACTGAAAGCAAATACTGAAGACTAAAAGTTTCCCTTTGGCCCCGTCTCCTGCTTCCAAATAAATCAACTACAGCATTGCCCCTTGTCTGAATCCTGCAAAGCTAAATACCAGTAGCTACAGCAGCGCCAGCGTTTCTTCTTGAGAAACTGCCAGTAAATTGGAGGATCCTGAGAGCACCCTTCTGTTTATCTATAATTGATCCCTGCATCTTCATCCCATACTAGAACTAAAAACTGAGAGTTATAGAAATACATCCACATCCATATGGATATATTACGTGGACATTCGGTTCACATCTTGGTGTGAGTCCAGTTTTCCCAGAACACGTCCAGAACTGAATATCCCTGGAGAACATATTTAAGAAACAGAGAGATGGAAAGCAAGGTTTTAAGCTATCCATTATATCTGACATCCTTTGACATACGTTATGAACTATTTCCCCCTGCTTTGTTTTCTCATAACAAAACAAAAATCCCCGGAATGTATACAAATACTACATTCTGTCAAGCATTTCTGAAGCATTTTAAAATCAGCTCTGAACCTGAGCATCACATGGAGCAGGACAGTCATCCGCACCCCACATTTCAGTGACAAACGCGTCTAAATGTTAATTTTGAGGAGCCAGTGGGGGGTGGCGAAAGGGTCAAGCTGAGGAGCACATGCACTGAGCAACAGCAAATAGCATTTCTCCCTTACAGGTCACTGGTTCAAATCCCACTCCAGTCAGCAGGACCCCAAAGCCGTGACCACTTAGTTGCTCAGGGATCTGGTGAATTGAGTTGCTATGGAAAGTCTAGTTACCATCCCAGCTGGACATCTAATCAGAGCCAACAGATTGTTTGTAACTCACCCCTGGTCCCCCAGCTTCCTTCCCTTCCCCCATCTTGTCATGACAATGTAGATTTAACCCAGATAACCCAAGAGACTGTATCTAGAGCGGAAACCCTGCCCTCCTATTCACAGAAATATAAGCTATCTAAATATTAAAACACATATAGAGAGAGACAAACACACAACATGGATGTCCAGTCGCTGTCCATAGTCTCATACGTTCTGCTGTGAAATCACTACCTTTTGTCCACACCAGATCTGCTGCGATTTGTTTTTCTCAAGTGTACATATCATACTACTTTCTGAATAAGCTGTCAATTTTATCATAGAAAAAAACACTTTTCTAACTTAGGCTACAATGAAGCATCCTCATTTTCCTAATGAAGGAAGGAGGCATCCAGATAAAAGTAAAACAATTTATTAGATTTTTTTTCCCTCCTGCTCCACTGAAATAAAATAGTAAACCAGCTTGGCAGCTTCCACAAGGACCCAGCATGTGCTCATTAACTCTTTGCCAGGTACAAAGGTGTCCTAACAGCTCTGTTTTAATTCCATGATCTGGCCCATAATCCAGTGCTAAACAATAATTAGTATTGACTTGTTAAACAGTGGTTGAAGGCTTCTTTTAAGCACCTCAAATGTGCTTTAAGTTGCGCAGACAGAGAATCAAAGGGTTGGGGAGGCATAGCCAGGAAAAGAGGGAGAGGCATGGAGACATTTGAGGGTTTTTAACTGTGAGGAACGAATTGTCCTCACGCCTGGTCACTTTGCATGCATTCATGCATTATTTCCAGACCCACACAGGCTCTTTACTTCACCCCATGCCTGCTCATTGTTGGAGGAAGCCTTACCGTCCTTAATAGCTTGCCCCTACCCCACAATCCTTTTTACCTCGTCAGACTGACCAAATGCAGGACAATTTTCTCCCCCTTATAATGTGGCTTAAGTTCTTTCACGCTAATGGCTCTTTTCATCCTATGCAGCAAGTTTCATTTAAAATCAGCAAGGAATAAAGCCCCCTGACACTGGGCTTTCCGTGGTGTCGTTTATTGTCCAATTATGTATTTGGATAAACAAAAGAGGACACTGGCCACAGTTGCTGAAGAAGTGCTGAATGTACCCATCTGGCCAGAGGACACAGGAGGCTGCGACCCCAGGAGGGAAGTGTGCAGAGGGTGAGCAAGCCTTGCTTTCTTCCTGTAACTGCGTGTGTACTTGCCTCTGGTCCCCCACTGCCAGAAGACAGGAAAGCACAAGATATGGGAGGGGCCAAAAGAAAGGCTTAAGAAATTTCTGATTATCCCATTCCCTCTCCACGTTGGTGGAGTCAGGTGTTCAGGATCCAGACACTGGGCTTCTGTTCAGACAGCCGAGTCACAGTAATACGGGGTGTAGGAATAGATCCCCCTTCTGGGCGGGTGAGAACGTGCCAGTTTTACAGTCCCAAACCAAGTCACATACAGGCTACTGAAGTGTCTTCCCCTCATCCCTCCTTCCTTCTTGTCCTCCATCCAGTCAGGGTTAATACTTCTGAACATGCTTTAGCCAAATAAGATATGGTCCTGTCGTTTAGATAGCCCTGCCTCCCACCAGAGAGAACGAACCATGAATCCAGAATTCAAGTAGCAATTAAAGTATAATTAATTAATAAGGGCAGGGGATAGGAGAGGCAGCACTGTAGGCAGGGTGGACCTGGTTGGCTCGCTCTTCCAGAGTTGAGTTTGTGCTAGGATTTGAAGTGAAGGGAAAGTTGCTATTTATTTATTTATTTATTTATTTTCTTAAAGAGAAAGAACAAGTCACATTTGTGGATTGCAAGGAGTGTGGCATTCTTTGCGGAGGTGGTCGCTAAGGAAGAAGAGCAGGCTGGGAAATGTGGAAATAATTGTTTCCCTTAGCATGTAATCCCTTTCATAGCGCTTCGGCAAGCTGCAGTGGAAATGGCCAAGGAACAGGTATGTGTAGACAAGTGGGACTCAGGTCAAAAACTAGATGAAAGCGTAGCTCTGGATGTCATCAGAAGAACTGCGGGGTCACCAGGACCTCCCCACTAGAAACGACAAGCATTACACTTGGGGTCCTTTATTTACAGAACAGAAAAAGTGCTCGTTTATTAAGACCCATTCTATATAGAAGGCCCCTCTTCTACTGTCAGACTGTAAAAACCATGCATGCACGTTTGTGGACCACAGACAGAAAGTGAAAGGGAAAAGGATGGGCTCTTAGTGCTTCTCCAGTACCTCTACCCCTTCGTTTTGTCAAGGAGGAAACTGATAGTGAGAGATAAAGGTTGCACCATAGTTTTTAAATCCATTACCATCTAAAGACATCCATGTTCATGTGAAATGCTTCTGTTAGCTAGCTACATGAGAGACCCGAAGCCTAGACTGAGACGGAAAGACATTGGAGTAACACCTCCTTCTGATCATGGGATCCATTCACCCATTTAGGAATTAGCTAGGTTACAAAGGAAGGGATAGTCCAAAAGTCCAGACACCCCCTATTCTATGGGGAGCAAGTGTAATGGATTATTAAAAATTGCTGCGGATCCCCAGCGGCGGTGGCAGGCAGCAGAAACGCTGCAGGTCCCCAAATGGTGACAGGCAGTGCAGCGGACCATGTGGTGGCAGGCAGGGCCAGCAGATCCGAGAGCAGCCAGTCCCAGGCAGGGATGGTGCAGGAGACCACGCGGCAGGTCTCCAAAGGTCCCCAGTGGCGAGCCACTTGATGGTGGCGGGTGAGAGACAGACGGATAGGCACATCATGCAGAGGGAGGTTGCATATTTATTAGTGGTTATGGAAGGAAAGGGAGAAAGGGAGAAGAACAGAGAGGCAGAGAGAGGGAGGGAGGGGGGACGGAGGAAGGGAGAGAGGAAGGGAGGGAAGAAGGGAGTGAGAGAGGAGAGATTGAACCTGCCTCTCCGAGAGGAATCCGGAAAAGTGAGAGACTAGGAAGACCTGCCTGCCTCAGCGGATGGGGGAGAGAGTGGGTGTGGCTTATCTCTTAAAGAGACAGAACAATCATTACAGCAAGGACTTACAAATGGGCATAAAGAGAACAGAAATACGGAGCAAAATCACAGAAGTATGGTGAAAAGAGAAAGTGAAGAGGAGAATGCACTGAAAACATTTCTTTAACGTCAGTGTGGTGGTACCTGAAAAAACCCCAGACAAGGCTAGATCAATGTAACACGTGAAATCCAAAGGACTCTGTACTCTGCTTATTGTCAAGTTGGGAGCATAGAGGGGCCCTAGCCCCTCATATCTATCCCAGCCCCCAGTCTGGACTCCAAATCCCAGCAGGACAGGTTCTGACCCCTCCCTGGGGGTGAGGTCAGGACCACTCCCCAGGGTATTTAAATGATCTCCCAAATGATGAACACGTGGTCCCTTTTCCTTCCTCCCAGGGGTCACGTTTGGGGGGCTTCCTGGTTTCCCCCTCGGGGCCACCCGAGAGCGCAGAACTCCCATTAAACCTAGGTATTTCTTAATTCGGCTTGTTTTGATTTGGCTTGATTGGGAATTTTTGCATCAGCAGGGAGCTCGCATTAGGAAATATTCCTAACACTTATCGCCAGCTCTAACTTCCAAGATGGATGGACTGTTGCATTTCTCACCTACTCAGAGGCCTAGGAATAGAATTCCTTCAACTCATGAATTTCTACAAGTTGAGTAGAGATGCCGAGTATGGTAAAGACCTAGACTATGACCTCAAACACATCTGAGATGAGTGGTATGGACTTGGATAAGCTGTGTGGTATGAACTTGGATACGTTGTGTGGTATGAACTTGGATACGTTGTGCAGTATGAACTTGGATAAGTTATCTTGTATGAATTCGGATAAGTTGTATGGTATGAACTTGGATAAGTTGTGTTGTATGAACTTGGATAAGCTGTGTGGCTCCAGGCATTTTTCAGAACCTTTATAAACACCCGTGTTAAATGACGAACCCTATCAATCTCACTTGGTTCTTAAGAAGATAAATGAAATAATGGATTGTGTCTGGCTCAAAATAGATTACCAGTTTAGACAAATTCCCTTCTCAAAGGCATTTCTTAACAGGGTATTCAACTCATTTATACATAGACAAATACATAATTAATATTTTTCAATAAATTATTTGTAAACTGAACAGAAAGAGCCAGCAATGGATCCATATACCAGAACTTTTGTGTAGAATGGTTGTAATATTTATGGCATAGGTAGCGGACTCTACTGATGCCATTAGGAATTATGAAGAAAGTCAACCAGGGACCTGGGACAAAAACAGGTGAATTAAACACGCACGTGCGCGCACACAGACACACAGACACACACACACACACACAAACAACCTAGTCGCCCTGAAGAAAAATGTTTAAAGATTAAAGATCCAGACCAACCTTCTCTTCTATGGGTGCAGTTTGTGTAGCTGCCATTAGCTCTCCGAATCAGCCAGGTCACTGTGCATGTAAGCGGCTAATAGCTCCAGCTGTGGGATGGTGCAGGTCTAGAGAGTCACACACCTTGATTCCCACATGTTTCACTGTTACTTGGGGTGTATAGGAAGAAAAGGATAAAACACAATATCAGTACCAGAAGTAGAGCATGGGTTAATTAAGGCACATGTATTCCTAAAAGAGAGAATCTAAGAAGTGCCATCCTCCTTGGGTCTCAGCTATAGTAGAGTCTGACAATTGTCTTCCAATGGTTTTTAGATTAAACTGATTCCGAGACTTTTTTTTTAAGGTGGAGAACATGAATGGCAATAGTGTAGAGAATTTCCTCAGTCACTGGAGCTCAGGAAACTGAGCTTTAGAAAGAGGTACTCCATACCTTAAAGAGAACAGAGACGGCCTGGACGGTTTTGAGGACAGACAGGGGCAGTGAAATGACAGAAACAAAGGCGAGTGACCAGGAGCAGGTACAGTCAATCTGGCGGCAGACATTCGGTCAGCCTGAGGAGCAGCGCTAACCATGAAGCTGCCACCAATATTCTGAACTCCGGTCCTCTGGCCCCGGCGAGAAGCGTCTTCCCTAGAGAATGCTGAGTGGTTTGCCCCAACAGCTCTTCCTCCTGAGGACATATGGACTACCTCTGTACTACACATGTGTGAGACCTTGTTTTTGCAGAGCCAAGTTCTGTGATATGTGGGGGAAGATAATGGGTCAGAATCCCAATTGTAGGCATTTGTGGAGCGGCCAATTACTAGTGACACTGGCAATAAGTTGCCCTTGCCCTTCTGCCTGGTGTTCTAGTAAAATGAAATTCTAACCCACACCCCAAAATGTTCTAAGATTCAAGTGACCTGAGAAGTCTCTCTAGCTGGACAATTGGGGACAAAAAGTCCATCCGACCCAGCTGAGTGAAATTAAAATGCCAAGGCCATCTGCGTATACCACATTTAACTTTCTACAGATACTTACTTAGCCGACTGTACTGGAGTGCTGAACAGACTTCACCCGATACTATTTTCCCACAGTAAGCAATGAAGAGAGTTGACTTCAGAGTCAAAACTGGGAAGCAAAAAGGATTTCTTTGGAGCTAACTAAGGAGGGTAAACCTTAGTGGGCTCACGGCAAGGAGGACTGAATACTTTAGTAAGTCAGTCTCTCAAAGTTTCAGTTTTCTTATCCACGAAATGGGAGTGAAATCCAAAACTGTACCACCAAGGTAGGTTAATCTGAGCAAAGTATCTCAATGTGCCAGGCCAATCATAAGAATAAACAAAGGGCAACACAAGTGAAAATATTTTGCCTGCTTTCCTGTTTCTCATATATGTTCAATGAATTTCAGATTTTTGATTTATTGGCTCAAGGCCAATTACTAGTGGGCCAGAAAATTTCCAAAAATATTTTCAGACTTTAGGACAAAATTCTAGGGACAAAACTTTTTGAATTGCTCGTGTCACTTGAAGGACAACTGTGGGGCAAAGCCTGCCAGTGACTCTCCCGGGAGGATCACAGCCCTGTAGTCTCTACAATTCCAGTAGTCTTGTGGTCCCATCTTCCTTCTCTTTGACCCCTTTCGGTGCACTCTTCCCTAAAGAAACCCCACTCATCAAAATCCCTCTCCTGTAGGTCTCCCCAATTTAGGATCCAGATTGCTAGTCCCCTAAATTCCAATGGAACTCATTCTCAACCTGTTGTTAATGACTGATAAATAGCTATCCCCTTTCGCAGGGTCATTTGCATTTCAAACAGGGACTGCTGGAGAGTCCCTGCTCTGAGGAAATAACAGGGGATGAGGGCCATGCCCAACAGAAACACCAGCCATATCATCCTGAAAGCTATCTTCTGCCCAAACCATACCGAATGAGAGATTGCCAAATGTGGCTATTCATCAGCCTCTCCAAGGATGAAAGCTCCGGTTCCCCAGGGATGTCATGACTAGGAAGATGTAGAGAGGAGAAAACAGAGAACCCAGGTTTCAGTTGCTGCTGGGTAGCACCTCACTCTGCCCCGCGCAGGCCTAGTTGGGCTCAAAGCGCAAGCTGTTGGAGAAGGTGGACCCTCCTCGTTCCTCCTTCCCACAAGCCATCACTGTGCCCTGGGGCTTTCTTGTTCCGATTTAAGTGTTCTCAGCTGGGGTTATAATCTGCCCTATACCAGGAGTGGAAACATTCGTAGGAATCATTTCCCAAGAAACTCCAAACGCATTTCCAGTAAACTGCACCTCAACCCACACCGCTGCCTGCGTCGTTCAGCGGTGGCACACCCACTGTCCTAGCTACTTTTCAGTTGCTGGGTCAAAACACCATGACTGAAAGAACTTACAAAAGAAAGCTTTCGTTTGGGGCTCATGGTTCCAGAGGCTGAATCCATGATCACCATGGCAGGGAACATGGCAGCCAGCAAGGCACTAAATAAGCATCTGGGCCACCACATCTCAGTCCACAAACACAAAGGGGGAGGAGGGGACCCAAGAGGATGAACTCTGGAACCCTCACAGCCCACTTCCAGTGACACACCTCCTCCAAGGCCACGCTCCCACTCTCCCTTCCCAGTCAGGATCAAGTACTCCAATACATGGGCCGATGGAGGCCATTCTCTTTCAAACCACCACACCCACTGAGTTCTTTCGAGCTTTCTACTGTCCTAGGGAAAAGCTAACCCAACCTGGGGTAAGTTCTCTACTGAATAAGTGTGGAGGATACCACGTGTCCTTTGAGAGGGCGGGACATCCATGTGGCGTTGTCTGTCGGACAGGCTCTACACAGGGTTAGAAAAAAAAGGGTTCTAACGTTCCACGCTGAAGTTCCATACTTTGGGGAAAGTATCGTGTGTTTCCAGGAGGCTAGGGCTGTTTTCCGACTCCTTAAGTCTGCTGTCAAATGTAAACAAAAGTTTTTACATTTTGCCCAGGAGCTCAGGGGCAGTGGTCCCTAAATCTACAAAGTCAGAAGAAAAATATAATTAATACCAATTCCTCTCTGGCCTGATAGCTGAAAGAATACCAAAGAGAAAGCAAATGAAGTTAGTGAGGGACACGGAGGCGGCGGCAGGAGTTTCCCCTTTCTCTCCTGGACTGTCAAGTGTGTGTCGCTTGAATGCGATCTCATTGAGTAAACAAGAGTTTTCTTTTTGAGGGTCTTCGTTTTCATTTTTCATAATCCGGTTTATTTGAGCCTTTTATTTTTCTGATAATAAAGGGCCAGGGAGCATGAGGTCCAGACATGTCCCTCCAAAATTCAAGTGAGAACAGAAAAGGCCGAGGACCCGGCAGGGCAGCCCAGCACACCCAAGGCCTGTCCCGCTGCCGCTGCCTCTCCTTACAACCCACTTTCCTCGGCTGCTTCTCTCCTTTCCTAGTCTCTTCTCCTCCCCTACTCTTTTTCAAAGCCTTCCCTTCGGAGCAGGAAGCAGAAAACCCATCAAGGACTGAGTACTGGGTTTTGTTTCCTACTGGGAAGGTGGCCTGCGTGAACACACTTTTTGGGGTCTCTTTGGAAAGAATGAAAATTCCATTCATTTGACAAATAATAGAACAACCCTCCATGATGAAGGCGTGATCCTGTCACTGTCGTCTGCCAACCCACCATCAGTAAACTTCTCAGAGCTTTGCTATCCCGCGCAGGCACACTGCAGTAGAGACCCTTTCCGGAGCAACTCCAAGGGCTCCCTGTCTGCTGACAAGGAACCTTGGAGAAGGACGGGCGGCAAAGACCCCTGCACCTGCCTAGTCCTCCTCGTGTGGTCCATGACACTTCTGAATCATTGGCATCTTTGTTGCAGCCTTTTGTCAATGCCATTTAAATGAATTTAGAATAATAATTTTATTAAAATGTTTTAGATGCCATATCTCCAATCCATAAAATTTATTGTACTTTTATGCAGAATTATACTGGAGTTGAAACATATAAATCAATTTATAAGGTCTAATGACACACAAACGCTTAAAAACTAAAGGCGATGTAGTAAATTCAAATTACCATTACAAATGTAAGCTTTGTAGTCAGTGTGTGACCTGCTAAGGATTATATTTAACTCCCCTGAGAGTGGTTTATCATAAAACTTTATACTTTTATTACAGTGAATTATTAAGTCCTCCATGACATGAGTCATTCCTCGCACTGACTATGGCTTTTTTAATGACACTATAATAGACATCTTGCTAATGGCAGGAGGGTTGCTACTCTGCGGCAAGAGGAGGGGTGGGGGGGAGGAGGGGAAGGAAAGACAATACAGGACCCGTGAACGCAGGAGCAGATTTCCCGAAGGACTGGCATTAACAATTGTATGCAGAAGACTTGTAGCAGAAGCATCAAAAGGCACACCTCTGCCTGTTCTGTCCCTGGTAAACAATAGCTTTTACTGCCTGAAAGAAATTCCATTTCAAAGTCACCGGTGGGGAAGAGGGAACGGTCTCAATTGTCTTGAGCAATTGTAGTTTTCCATTAAAACTTTAAAATCCTTTCCCTCCTGCGGTGCCAGAGGTGGAGTCCTTTTTATGCCAACAAACTCTTTTTAATAACAGGTCATTGCCATCCCATGAGGTAGAATGACCCGCTGCTCAGCAACATGGCTTTCCTTAACAGGAAACTCTGGGACCTCCCATCACACCGACCATCACAGTAAAGTCTCCAGCTTGACCAGACAATTCTCTGAATGGTCTTCAAGACCCTGCAGGCTTCTGGAAGACAATCTGCCAACTAGTTGCTCCCAGGCTCAAATCTATCAGACGCTTGTGTCTAACAACCGTTCACACACTGGGCCATTTCTATAGAACCAGGATGGCAGAATTTAAGAATCCCAAGCCCCTGACTCAAGAGAATGGCTAGTTCCAATAAAAGATACTTTGTCTGTAAGTGGGTGGTAAGATGAGACAGAGGCGTTGACCAAGAGAGGGGGAAGTGTACGTCTGGCCTAGCTGTGCGCATCCCTAAGCAAGAATGACCTCTTTGTACAATTTCCTCACGTGGTCTGTGATTGCCCCTGAGCTGTTCTCTGTTAGTCATGTCTCTGCACCTCTTCCCTGTGGTCATTTGATCATTTTTGAGGTTATGATGCAAGAGCTGTAGGTCTCCACTTCTCGACTTGCCAGCGGCTTGCCAGGGGCTCTCGGGCACTCATTACTAACATAGTTTTGTCCTGGCTGTCAAGGTTAGAACTACAGAGGAAACACATATCTCCGCTACCTACTTCATTCTGGTCTCTAAAACACTAAAGTTGTGAAGACAGGCTTGTCAGTGCAAAGATCTGGTTATTTAGTCTGGGCAATTCAGTTGCTTGCCAGCACGACCAACAAGGTGACCAGCTCAGAGAAATCTTATTGGCTGCTTTGTATTTATAATCACAGACAAACTTTATATAAAACCAATTACTTCTCAGGATTTGGCTGAGACATTGTGTAAAATTGACAAAGCTCCTCTTTGTATTCTTCTTTTTTCTCCTTCTCTCTCTTCCCATCTCTCCATCTCTTTCCTCCATGCACACACACATGCTTAGTGTAAATTTGAAAAGTTTTACTAAGGAGTTCAACAAAATTTAACAAGCTTAAATAGACTTTACCTTAATTACCTCAAATTTTTTAACCATAAATATTTTCCATCCCAAATTCTGTTGTTTCCCTACTTCTCACCAAGCCTGCCCACTCTATTACTTTCTTAGATATTTTTCCACAAGTACAAGGTCTCTGGATTCAATCTAACTTAGAATTTGTGGGTTGCCTGTTTCATGCCAGGCCATTGTGCTAAAGGTCCGAGAGTTGAGTATCACAAACACAGTACCATGTTCCCTAAAGACCTAGCCTAGATCTGGGAGAAAGAGTCAACAAACTCTAGTCCAATACAGTCTGCCACTTGTTTGAATCAACAAAGTTTCATTGGGACACAATCACACTCATTCATCAATGACTCATTCACACTAATTCACAATGGCAGAGCCACGTGGTCGCAAATAAATTGTATAGCCAACAAAATCTAAAATACGTAAATCTGGTCCATTAGGAATAAATTGCTAGTCTTTCATCTGATCAATGTACATCCGTACATAGAGGTGTTTGCTACCGAACCTGATTGCCCAAGTTCTGTTCTTAGGACCCACATGGTACAAACAGAGGACCAATTCTTGAGAGCTGACCCCTGACTTATACACATACACACATACAAAATAAGTAAGTATAATTTATAAAAATACCACTGGTATTCAGATTGTGTTGTATTAACCAATTTCTAACTCTAACACACACACACACACACACACACACACAAAACAGATCTCCTGCATGTTTGTGACCCAGAACCTGGATCCCAAACCACTCACAGACAATCACACTTCGTAGACACGTGGACGAAAAGAATCACGAGCGTTAGCCCAATCGTCCACTGTCCAAGACAGCTCCTGTGTAACACAATTGTGATGAACTCTTCCAGGAGACGGTCTCTGGTGCTCTCAGATCTTTAAAATTCTTTTTATTACGAGTGTGTGTGGATATATGCCATGAGTGTCAGTGCCGTGGATGCCAGGCTCCTAGAGCTGGGATTGCAGGCAACTGTGAGCTGCAGGGACGGGTGCTGAGAGTCAGGCGCAGGTCCTCCGCGAGCAGCACAGGCTTAACCACTGGCCTCCCCCCAGCCCTGCCCCCTCTTCCTATGTCTTTTTCCTCAGTGACACGAGTTGTTCTTAACACACATTGCCACCAGGAGTTCAGCATCCACAAATTCAATTTCTTTATTGGGAAAACATTTGTACATCTATTTCTTCTCACTTGATGCATGACTTACTTGGACTGAATATTATTATGCAGTAGCCAGAAAAGGAAGGTGACCTCATCTACTAGTAGAGGGGACCTGTTTAATTCAACACAGAACACACACACACACACATACACACACCACAAATCCAGCAGCCATACCTAATTTGAGAGACTCACAAGTGCCTATCAAAATATCTGGAGATGGGCCTCTCTGATCAGCTGTAGGACGGAACAGGGGACCCACTCTGGAAGCTTTCCATCAGCCTTGATTTCCCTTGGGGATCAGGCACACTGTGCAGTCGGTAGAAAAGAGAAGAGCAGCTACTTAAACATGCAAAGGTTCTGATAACAACCCCAGTAAACTAGCCCTAGACAGAACAAACTCAGAGTGCATCCTAGCCTACGAGATGCTCAGAGACCTGGGAAAGAAAAACTCAAAGCTACGCAATTTACATGGCCCAACTTAACTTTCTCTAAAGAAATACTTATCAGTTATTTACTATGGGTTCAGAACTGGCTAGGTATTGAGTAAAGGATAGGTCAAAGAATTTGTAGTCTAAACACAGGCACACACGCACACACACACACACACACACACAGAGTGGAGAGAGGAGAAAGAAGGGGGAGAGGAAGACAGAGAGGGAGAGAGAGTACAGTGCATGCGTGTGTATATTCACCCAAGAAACACTTTAATAATATTACAGGAGCCCAAATTCTAGAGCTGCTGGGAAGTAAGGCAGCGGGGCGGGGTGGGGGGCTTCAAAGTTGCTGGTCAGCATATGTAAGAGAAGGACCTAGGAATTTGCAGACAATAACTGAGTTTGAGAAAAGGAGAGATTTTTCTCACCAAGGGCAGATCCCCTGAGGGAAATTCAGGGACAGAGAATCGCTGGAACCAAAGCATGATTTGGCTTTCTTCCTTAGCTTCAGTATCTTCTCAAATACAGTCTCTGGGAAGCACCGGGGAGCATTGGGTGATCTGAAGAACACTCTAGAAATGTTCTTCAAAGTCATAAAGCACTTTTCTGTTAATTATCTCCTAGTGACCTCTCAACAGCCCTACAAATTAAAAGTTATTAATTGTCACCATTTCAAAGAATAGGCTGCTCTGCCTGGCTTTCCAAGAGGTTAAGCAGGGAGACACACACTGTGTGTGTGTGTGTGTGTGTGTGTGTGTGTGTGTGTGTGTGTGTGTGTGCACGTGTGTAAGCACACACAGAGTGGGAGGAGAGGCAGTAATAAAGTTAGCAAATAGTCGAGCTGGAATCTTAATCCAGTTTTTCAAGGTCCTTTCACTGAGAGCCTGTGGGGAGAAGGGGGAGAGAGAGAGATGCTTTCGTCTCATAAAAAGCCCACTAGCCTGAACTGGGGTCCTAAATGGGCTTCCTTAGCCCTCAGGCCCCACCTCTAAATGACAATACCATCTAATCATTAGAAGACAAAGACAAAGCCCAGTGTCTCCAGTGCTCCCTGTGATAAATTAGGGCTCCTCTCCTTTCTACACACACCCAAGGACTGCAAGATGTTAAGGGAAATAAATGAAAAATCCAAATATTGCCCCAAGGCAGACTTTAGCTTGTTTTGCACAATCAATTCATATTTCAATTCCTTGGCCTCTTGCTAAATCTTAGAAGGAAGAAAAGAGGGAGAACGAGAAACTGAACACTGCGGCTGGAAAGGTAGAGGCCGCCTTTTGGTGTTCAAGCTGGGTCGTGCTAGATACAAAGGACAGAAACAGGTCCACATGAATGGGTCTTTCCAGGAGCTTGAAGCAGGGACTTCCTGCTTTTAGCTCATGAATCTCTTGCTGAAAAAAAACCTACCTTGTTTTCCAGATTAGAAATGGGTTACATTTTAAGGTCAACCAGAGCAGCATGTAGGGAAAACAGGCGAGGGGAAAACACCCTCTGTCCCTACCTGGCTTGCCCCCAAGCATGAGACCAGGACCAGAGTTTGTTGCATGGTGTGACTTTGTGGTATGCCTTGGCCCCTGAAAACCCTCACACAGCACAGCTCACGAGTACACTCCACAACTCTTTGCCCCGTTTCACAGCCTGTGACAGGGTCCTAAATGCTCGTGAGACTCTTCATTGGAATCCAGGGTGATGAAGAGTCTGCCTCCTGGCAAAGTCCAGCGTCTCTCAGCATCAGACTGCAGACAGCAAGACAGAGGCTTTCAGTGAGCCAGGGGTGACTCCACAGGGGTGACTCCACAGGGCGTCTAATTGGAGCTCTGTGAAACCCACCACTGTCAAGGGGCAGCGGAAAGGGTACCTCCTTCAGGGGCCAGCTTCCCTTCCTCATCATTCTGCCTCTCCCATCAACTGCGCATGCTGGCAGCATCAGCCGCGCACTCAGGGACAGAGCTACGCGAGGTTAAGAGCAAACATTTGGCCTGTGTTTATTTTCGTTGGGATCCCATTCCCGAGATCAGGAAAGTCAAGGCCCTGGCCTTACTGCCTGTGTGTATCACACAATACACTTTACCATTTTCAGTGGCTAAAAAGAACCAAGAGGAAAATGAATATGAGATGTAATTCAAATGTCAGTTTCCCCACTTTTCAACGGAACAGAGACCTATTGGTTGTTTGATTGACTGCTGTGTGGGTTCACTTTCACAGCTCAGAGCTGGGGAGCTGTGATAGAGACTAGAGCCTAAATCTGCTCTGGGCCTGTTTGGTGATAAAAACTTAAAAATGTGTGAGGTATAAGAGAAATAAAAGAGAGACATGACAAAGAGGGAGAGGGGGGAAAAAGGGGGAGGAACAGAGAGAGGCATAGAAAATAGCACAAAGAAAAGTAGCGCATGGTGAGGTTCGTGGAAGGGCGGTGAGGCAGTCATGGGAGGAACCGCAGACAGGCTGCAGCCGAGATGCTGCATGGTACCTCCTGCCAACCAGAGGCTCTCCTGGGAGCAGAGACATCACGTGTGGCTATCCAAGAAGGAATGTGAGGAGGCCTGTTGTGGGGCCGGCAGGAGCTAAATGGTCAGTCAACACTCCAGACGGAGAGTCCAGGAGGACCGGGTTTCCCAGGTCCGAACAGTCGTCCAGATTCGAGCTTGTAATCATCATTCTTTTCGCCCTCCTTTTTCCTTCCAGGTTCCCAGTTAAACCCATCACAAATGGAAAGCCAGAGTTTCTTGGGGTGCTCCTACTTCCTTCAGTCCCTGGGCTATGCGCACCTCATCTCAGCCCAGATCGCAGGACCACCTGCTCTCAAGTTCGACACTTAGACCCACCAGATGGCGAGATCACCTGTGCACGCGGTCTGCTCCCTCCATTTCAGCCCTCCCAGCCATTCCCACACAGCACTTAAGAAACTGCCTTTGGTAAGGTGACAATGACAAGCTGACCCGCCACGGAGACCACAGCACCTGTCCTTCTCTTGGTCCTCACTTACTGTACTACTTGCTTTCGGCTCACTGGGGCCAAGTACCAGAACAAAACACCTCCAGAGAGGAAGGATGTGTTTGGCATCCTGGTTTAGGGAGATTTTGCCCCTTGGCTTAGGGAGGCGTGGCTAAACAGCTCTGCCAGGGACAACAGAGACTGTGGTGGAGCTTTCCACACCATGGTAGACCAGGAGACAGAGTGAGGCCAGGACCAGCAGCTGGGCTAAGGCTACCAACAACCTCCCTCCGGGGACCCACTGCTGCCAACCACATAGCGTATGCAAAGGTTACACACCCTCCCAAACAGCAACACCAGAGAGAATCTACATTTCAAAGCATAAGCGTGGAGGCATTTCAGATCCCAACCATAACACCTATTTGTCTTCTTTTCTGACATAGTGACTATCTCTTCATAGAACTACCATTTGGAAATAACCAGTGTTGGGTGTTTGGGGTCTCTGTCGTACATTTGCTTTCTAATCCTTTTATTTCTGCCATTATCTTTACTCTTCTTGTTTCCCTGGGTTCGATACGGCCCCACCCTTCCAGTTTCTAAAACTACAGGCTCAGTTTGTTCATTTTCAGTTTTTCTGTTTCCTAAGCATGAAAGTCTGTAAACTTAGTTAGAGAGCTCTACCACAGAACTTGGGACCGTAAGTTATTACGATGCGATCCTAAAGACCTTGGGCTTTCTCTGAGATACACGATTTACTGGAGTATGTATGTAGTCGGCCTCTCACATGTGTGAGTCCTGCATGTGCAAGCTCAGCCCACATAGATTAAAAAGTTTGAGCAATGAAATTGTGTCTGTAGTAAACATGAACCGAATCTCCATCATTCCCTAAACGTCTCACAACTGTATACAGTGCTTACATTGTAGAAGGCAACATTTGAAGCATACTGAAAAATGTACGGAGGCTGTGTCAAAATACTGTACCATCTCATGCATCCGCTTGGGAATCTCTAGACTTTCTTATCTACAGAGGTCCTGGAACCAAACCCTCATAGACCCTGGGGACAATCCTATTTCTTAATGGTTTCTTTCAGGTAGCCTACGTTACTGCTTTGTAGCAAACTTGCCTTGTGTTCAGAGAATGTGCTCTGAGGTAAATGACACCTGAAACTGCCTGAGACTTGTCATTGCTCGCTAGATGGTGACATGCTTCACGTACCCTTGAAAGAACATGTGTTCTAAACTGGTGGACTGTTCTCCTATGCTCACTGAGCCAAACTGCTATGCCTTGCTCTCGTCCTCTACAATCTTACCAAGGTCCTTCCCTCTCCCATCACTTACTAAAATATAATCCCAGAATTCCAAATTCTAAATTAGACTTGTCTGGAAGGTTCTGGCTGTTTGTGGAATAAATTTTGCAAAACATGCTACAGTGTAAAATGACGACCACAACCTCTAACAATTGGATATTTTGTCATGTGATGAATCATTTTTCTTAGTAACACTCTTTTCTGAAGTTAATCCAGTAATCTCAAACTTTATTAGAATTTGTTTAGACACCTTTCAATTCAAGTTTTATGAATCTTTATGATTGGTGCTATCGTTTGTCTGTTTTCGGCATTTATAGTCTAGATCCCAGGCTTGTCTCAAACTCATAGTCCTCTTGCCTCAGTCTCCCCAGTGCTAGGATAACACTTGTCTACTACCCTGTCCTTAGCCGCTAAGCAATCTTTAAAACAATCTAGCATACTTTAAAAATTCTAATATGATGTCTTTGTTTTCTCACCAGAAATTAATTTTCATTTATAGTGATTAGTTATATTTAGGTTTGTGCCTATCATCTTACCACATTTTATATTGGATTGCTGCTTTCTTTTTTCAAATAACTTATTTATTTTTATTTTAGATGCACTGGTTATTTTGCCTGTATGTGTGTCTTGGTGAGGGTCTCAGATGCCCTGGCACAGGAGTTACAGACAGTTGTGAGCTGCCATGTGGGCGCTGAGAATTGAACCTAGTTCCTCTGGAAGAGCAGCCTGCGCTCTTAAGCTGAGGCAACTTTCCAGCCCCCATTGCCCTGCTGCTTTAAAAATTCAGTTTTGATCCTTTAATCCCAGCAGTCAGGAGGCAGAGGCAGGCAGATCTGTTTTGTGAGTTCGAGGCCAACCTGGTCTACAACAGCTAGTTCCAGGACAGCTAGAACTATTACACAGAGAAATCCTGTCTCAAAAACAAAACAAAACAAAACAAAATTCATTTCTGTGTATATGTGTGGTGTGTGTGTGTGGTATATATGCCAGGCATTGGTGCAGGGTCACAGGACAAGTCTGTAGAGTTAGTAATCTCCATCCATTTTAATGGGGCTCTGAGTCACCAGGCTTGCGCATCAAGCACCTTTATGCCCTGAACCACCTCCCCAGCTCTATGTGGCTATTTCTGTTTCTCTTTTCAAATTACCCTCTACTCCTTTCTTAAGATTAAGAGCCCCCCGCACCCCCCCACACTCACATTCCATTTTCTCTTTCAGTAGATAGTAAATTACCAAAATTCAAAGTGGATTTGTGTTGCTATCCTCTTCCCAATAATCCCATGAACTTAGAACGTTTAAGCTCGGACCCCTCATCCACTCTTAATTACTGTATGTAATTCTTCCCAGGATCTCAGACTGTCCATGTGATCGCTTCCCTTTACCTGCCCTTTGGATTGTCTCAAATTAAGGTGATTGTTATTTAATTTATCTGGAGCTGTTCTCTAGAGATTTCCTATGTAAATTGAGGGTTTCTTTGCAGAGTGTAGAATATATTATTTTGCCATATTCTACTGCTAAGGTTGGAAAGTCTAAATATCATATTCTGCAGATAATATATAGTGTTCTCTGGCCGCTTTTAAGATCCTTTCATTGTCTTTGATGCTTTATAGCTATTCTGTCCAATATTTATTCTGCTCAATTTATGTTGAACTACTGAGGATTTATGCTAAGTAACTGGTAAGAATTCTCAATTATTCATCTACTACACTATTTTCCATTCTTCCTGTAACAACTGTCGATATCTTTGATTAGACATATTTTAGGCCTTTTTCTCCTACTCCACATGTTTCCCTAACAGTATCTTGGTCTCTGTGGCTATTATCTCCTTTTCACTTCCTTGCTAGTACTGCTGAAGTCTCTTGTAGCTCCCATAACTAGACGGAACCCCCGACTGGCTCTGTCAGTGAGCCACCCTTAGGTAGCATATTTTTCTGTTTGGCAAATTCAATCTGATCATTTTGTTTCATTCGTCTTGGTCACTCTTTGGGTTGTCTTGTCCCTTTCTCATATTTGAAAGTTTCTCTTTTAGTCTTCAACAGATTGGGCATGGTCTACGGCTATTATCTGGCCTCTGGTTCCTTTAAAGATAAAGTCTGGATTTTACTGACTCTGATTTCTGTTCTTGAAGAGCACCATGCTCTTAAAATGCCATTGATAGGACCACTCACATTCACTTAATTTCTCTCAGAATCCTGAAGGACTGATTGCGTAGAGACCGTGGTGCCCTTAGACCCAAGGCACAGAATTCGCAGTGTGAAGTATAATGGCTGTAGGATTTTGATCTGTAACCGCGAAGCTGGCAGATTCCCTTGTTTTCCCGTCTGGCCGCTTGCACAGGGCAAACATTGGTCTACCTGTGTTTAAGTCATCATGTGGGGCTTCAGAGGGAGGAGGTGGACCAAAGCTCATGCCCGAAGTAACCTAAAGGCCACAAAAATAAATGAAGAGGGCAGAAAAGTAAACCAAGCTCACAGTGAAGGTGAGCAGGTAGCACTGTGATGTGGTGAGAAACTGCTCGCTTCGATAGGACTCAAAGGGGAACAACGTAATGTGGTAGAAAAGAAACAAGCCAGTCAGTCCAAAATGTAACTGTAATTCTTTTCTGCTAGAACTGGGAAGAGGGAAATCCACACATACATTTGAAAGAAAGGAACATACTCAAAATGCACTTGTCCTAATAATCTAATCTGTTTTTTTTTCCTAATTGCCGTATGCGCCATGTCTCCATAACACATGAATGTGTGCTTGGCATGCTGAAATCACAACATACCTTCCCCAAAGTCATCTTGGGGAGAGTCTGCTCCAACAGACGAGGTGGCAAAGACATTGTTACATGGCTGCTTGTGCTGAAATTTTATTTTCACAACTAAAACAAGAACGGGAAAATTGGCTTTTGAGCTGATGTCTATCTTACACAATTAAAGCAAAATTAAGAGTCAACACTGTATGACAGAATCTTGGGGAATCTAGTAGCTCCTCGTTCCAGAGTGAGAAGCATGAAATGGTTTCAGGATGCATTAGGGAGAAGGTTGTCAGCTTGCAAAGCAGCTTGGGAGCTCAGGGGAGCACCCTTGACACTTTCAGAAGGAAGCCAAGCACAGTAGATCCACTTCGTTGTCTCCCTCAGACGACATCAGCACACTGGCGGCAGAAGAGAAAGTGCCACCAGCCTCTATCATCAACACAGCACAGGACATAAACCACATTTCTGGTGCCACCCTAGATGCCAAACGTGTATTTCTAAAAAGCTAGAAAGAATTGTTCCGGTTGACCAGTGGAATAAAACCTAGCATTGAGAAAGATTGCCAATTCAGATTACGAAAAAACAAACAAACAAACAAAACAAAACAAAACAAAACAACAACAACAAAAACAAGACAGAAAGTGCAGCCAGAAAGTGCAGAGTCCTCATGGCTCTTGGGGTGGATAGAACACTGGGCCCCCAAGATGTCCACATCTAAATCCCCAGGATCTGTGAATATGTTACATTGCATGTGGCAACTGGGAGTTAATTAAGGTTATTAATCAGCTGACTTTGAAATAAGGCAATTATCCTGAATTACCCAGGTGGTTCCAATGCAATCATGGTGGTCCTTAAAGGAGATGGGGAACCAGACACACGGCGGCATGAGGACTCAACTCCAAAGTCGCTGGTTTCTAAATACGAGGAAAGAAAAGCTAGCCGAGGAAAACTGGCAGCCTCCAGGGCTGGAAATGGCAAGGAAACCAGTTCCGTTGAGGGTCTCCAGAGTGAAGGCGCCCTGACCACACCCTGATCAGGGCTCCTGGCCAATGGCACTGAAGAAAAGCTGGTTCCTGTGAAGCTGCTAACGGTGGTGGTTTGTGGCAGTGGCAACAGAAGCTGAGTGCCTTCTCTCCCACACAGCCCATCCCTCCCTCGAAGATAATGCCTTTCTAACACTGGGAATTAGTTGTTCTTCCTTTGGGGGCTTTTACTAAAGGAAATTATGCCTTTTGTGTCTGGATTCCTTGATTTTTGGCAGTCTGGGGTAGCTGTGTGTAATACACACACTTATTGTTACCTATGCCACTACTTAAAGACATACCTGGGGCTCTTCCAAGCGGTGTTGTGAGTATAATTCCACATGCCCTTCAGTGCAGAGTCTATTATCATAAACTTAGGAGCTGAGCAGCTACAATAGGGTAGCCACAACTTAAGTGAGTCTTGCCTGAGTGTTTTCCAGAACATTCTTTTGTTTTGTTTTTTGAGATAGGCTTTTGCTGTAGTTTTGGAGCCTGTCCTGCAACTAGCTCTTATAGACCAGGCTGGCCTCAAACTCACAGAGATCCGCCTGCCTCTGCCTCCCGAGTGCTGGGGTTAAAGGCGTGCGCCACCACCGTCCTGCTAGAACATTCTTGTAAGCTGACAGTTGCTCCACATCAGCTCTATTTGCTATTATTACCTTGTTTTATTTGTTGCTGCTGTTTTACCATTTTGATATTGACTTGGTTATTTTTTTATTGCTATGAGAAAATGCCATGACTGAGACAAATTATTTAAAAATGAAAAATAAAACCTTTCATTAGGTTTATAATTTCAAAGTGTTAGAGTCTATGATAGCAGAACAAAAGCATGGTGGCAGGAACACTCACATCTTTATTTACAAGGAGGGGGTAGAGAGAGCACATTGGAAATGGTGCAAGTCTTTTGAAACTTCAAAACCCTTCCCCAGTGACATACTTTTGCCATCACGATCATGTCTAATCCTTCCCAAATAGTTCCACCAACTGTGGACCAAGTATTTGAATACATGGGGCTCTGGAAACTGTTCTCACTCAAATCACCAGAAAAATGTGTGGAGTGACAGCTCCTTGTACTTTAAATTAGCATTTCTCTGATTGCTAATGAGGTCAGACACCTTTTTACGGGTTAATGGTCATTTGTATTTCATTAGGAAGGGCCTACCAAATTACATGCCTGTTTTCCATCAGTCTATTAGTCTAAAGATATATTCGGTCTATATATCCTTGCATATCGGTGTATGGGCACTCTTAATGGAGCTTTACGGTGACATTTTGTTGGCTCTGAAAATTGAAACATCACTCACTCGGTGGCTTGCGTTTTAATCTTTCTAGTATCAAAAGTTACACATAAATTCTTAATTTTAATGAAGCTCAGTTTTCTCCTAAAATTGAATGCTTTCCAGATAACATTTCCCACCTCTAGGTAATAAAGAAGTTCTCCTAAATTATCTTCCAGAGTTATTAATATTTCGACACGAGTCACCATCACTAGATTTTTTTCAAGGGAGATGTATGGTGGGAATCAGACTTCACTAGGAGGTTAGAGAATCAACACTGTTCTGTAATTGAACAAAAGACTGAATGTCTTCCTGTGCCTGAGCTCTGCCGTTGGCCCAAATCAAGCATCCTTAAATGTGTATCCTGTCCCACATGCCAGCACCACACTGTCTTGCCAACCATTGCTTCACACGTGACTTGTTACATCACGCAATCCATTCCTCACCTGGTTCTGCGATGAGATGATTTTAGCTATATACGTATTTTTCCATTTAAGTTTGCATTTCCGCATAAATATTAGATAAGCTTTCCCATACCTATAGGATAAATCTGCTGGGGCTTTCTATAGATTTCATCGGCTCTGTAGATAAATATAAGGAGAACGAACGTCTTAAAAATGTCTACTCAAGAGGCAGGTGGCTTTCTGAGTTCAAGGCCAGCCTGGTCTACAGAGTGAGTTCCAGGACAGCTAGGACTGCTACATGGAGAAACCCTGACTTGACCCATCAGCCCCTAAAATTCCTACTCAAGAAGTTATCAGTAATATTTAAAATGTTTCTGATAAATATCGAGCAAAAACTTCCTTAGCTCTAATAAAAGTGCTTCATATTTCAATACTATTGTGCTACCTTTTCATTATTTCATTTTATAGTTTAAGAACATGAAAGTACCATTCCGTGCTTCAATAGTGTGGCAGTCTTTCCAAATTTGTTTCTACGTTCTAATAATGCGGGCACATATTTAACGATGATTCTGTTAACAAAATCAGGCTGCCTATGAAAGTAAGATTATTACATCTTTGGACTGTGAGCTTATTTATCTGTTTATTATGCTAGAGAGAACTCTGGTAAAATTCTGGAGGAAGTAAACCTAGTCAGTCTCCCTGCCTCATCTTAAGAATGTACAAAACATTACATATTTAAACATGGGTGTACAAAAACCCTGCTTTTCACAGACTATATTAAGAATTTGTTAATTATCAATCATATTTCTGATTTTTTTATGCGTTAAATGTGAATGCGGGTTGAATTTTATCAAAGCCATTCACTGCAAATATTTTTCTCTACTATGGCAACTTCACTAATGAATACGGTAGTCGTATTTCCATTTTGAGGGAAAATATTGAGCAAAAGGCTGGATGCAAACTTATGTGCTGCAGGTGCTGCGGGTGAGATCATCCTGCAATAAAGAAAATCAAGACTTAGAGGGAATACATTGGCAGAGGAGGTGAAGGTTAGGTCATACATCAGCAGAGGAGAGGAAGTTGAGTCGCACGGTCCTAACACAATGCAAAAGAAAGCAGAAAAGGAACACAGACTGGATGACACTCGCAGAAAAAGATTCTATGAGGCACATTTAATCCAACGATAACAGCAAGCACAGCTAATACAAACGGCCTAATACGGTGACCGAAACACAGAAGCCAGAGCAAAACTTAGGACTCACTGAAAGACACTCACTTTAACTACAGAAGTGCAAACTGACTAAAAAGGAGAAAGGCTAAAATATATATTAACACTTTTTCCAAAAAAAAAATAGTTACATTAAAACTGCTTTTAAAAATTTCAGAGATGATTTATAAAAGTCATTTCAAAATTATAAGTGAACTCATTCAATATGAGGAAAGACTTATCTTTAGTATTTATGCATCTAATAATAGAACATTAACAATGTCAAAGCAAAATCTGATAGAAAAAATAAGAAATAAACAACTTGAAATAGGTTATAAAAATGTTTTTAATAATTGCTAGAATAAATAGGACAGAAACTCTGTAGGGCAGAGAAGAGAGCGATACCACCAGACAATACGGCCTAGCAGACATTTGCACAAAATCCTCCCGACAACAGAAAAACTGCTAAAAATACACAGAATATCACTCCACAAGTTAGGGGCAGAAGGAAACTGGTTCCCCATAAGAAAACTGTGTAAGGAAAAAAAAACCACCAAAAAAAAAATCACACTTCATGGTAAAAGAACGGAAGCCTCTCCTTTAAGGTCAATATCTAGAAAGAATGGTCATTTCATATCTAACTAATGTCACAGGTCACCAGTCAATTTATCAAGAAAAGCAAGAACAAATGGCTTCTAAACTTAAAATAAAGTAAATTTTTTTGTTTTCCATATAGTATGATCCCATATATAAACTTGAAAGATTCTACCAGTGTGTGTGTGGCATGGGTTAGAACCAGCCAACACACTCAGTAATTAGCAATAACCTATCATTCACTTCATATCTGTATATGAGCAAAAGGGTTGAGAACAGGACCTCAAAGTCAATGTTTTTACCTCAGTGCCCATTGCGGCAATATGTGCAGTAGCCAAGAGGTAGAAGTTGCCCAAACAACCACGGATGGATTAATGGTCTCAATTACATAAAAGTTCAAACACTTTATCAGATCATAGAGGCCTGAAAACCCTGTGAAAATCTTGTTAGTACAGATTACCATTTGTTTGGCCTTTTTCTTGTACGTTTTTATTTTTTCAGAACTCATTCATTTTCTTGAAATTTCTACATTTTGTGCTCTATAACTTTCTTAATCTCCTTTTTTAAAATCGTGACAGTATCGGCACTGCACCGTCTTGCTCATCCCTAGTTGGTTCTCTGTAACCAGGCTGCTGTGAGCCGTCAGATGTGTGGCATACCTATAGTCTCTCAAAGAGAGCACTTCTGGCTGTTCTCAACTTCTTCACGGACTGCTCACGGTGTGTTCATAAAGTTCCACCTTTCTGCTTACTGTTTTCTCTCCTCGCCACTGTAAGCAACCAGATAAAGCTTTTGAACATTTTTAAAAGTTTTTATTCATGCACTGTGTTTCTTTCTAATCACATCTTGGGTAGCAAATCTAAAACCTTGCTGTACGATAATTTTCCATTGCACTACAAATATTTTTAATAACCATTGCTATTTTTGACGCAGTCGTTATTAAGAAGAATATTAGTTAGTTCCAAGCAGTTGGCAGCCCAGTCTTTTCAAGTGGCTTGTCATCGATTAGTAGGTTTCTTTTACTCTATATAACCTATTCTGTAAGATTTAAATCATTTGAAAATTTATTTTTACTTACCTTGCAAGCCACTGCACTGGCCAGTTGGACATATGCTGCCTGTGGATGTAAAAGTAAGTTATTGGAGTTGGGTGTTGGTGGTGGTTGCCCGGTAGTGGAGGCGGAGTTACACACAGAAAACGATGACACACATATTTTAGCATAATAAAAAGTACATTACTGGACATAGTTTTCTTCATGTATTCCTTAGGCCGATTGATTATCCTTGCTATTCATCATTCTTATTAACTCCTTATTAACTTTGGATCTGCATTTTCTATTCATTACATAGAAGCTTTTCTATTTCAACTACGCGTTCTCTACTTCTCCTTCGATTGTCGTGGTGGTGTGAGATGTCTCCCACAGTCTTGGGAATTTGAGTACTTGGTCCCTAGTTTGGATGGTTTTAGCAGGTGTGGCCTTGATGAAGGAAGTATATCACATCGGAGGCGACTTCAAAGTTCAAAAGCCACATGCCATTCCCCATTTTCTCTTTAGGTCTCCTGCCTGCCGATCCAGATGCGAGCTCTCAGCTTGCTCTTCAGCCATCATGGCCTGTAAGCTAAAACAAACTTTCTTCTATAGATTACTTCGGTTATGGTGTTACTGCACAGCCATAGAAAGGTAACCGATACAGTTGAATTTGAACTGGCTGATGTACATTCAGGGCTGTTACCAGGTGGCTATGAATTTGAACCTGCAATATCTTTGCAGTAAACTGGCCTTCTAAATTGGCCTTCATGTCATTATATCTATTTTCACCTCTAATAATACTTTTGCTTTGAAATTTTCTTTAACATTAATTTGGCTATATTTGCATTCTTCTGGTTGATGTATTCCTATATTTTTAAAGCATTTTATGTTTTGGCAAGGTATTAGAGTTGGAATCCAGAGCCGTGAGTATGCTGGGAAAGGTTCAATTGTCAGCCCCCTGCATGATAAGATCATCTATTGGCGTTGAATCTAGACAGAGACACATGGTTCGATCTGCCACTAACCTGACCTTAGAACTCACATGACTAGTTCACGTAATCTGTGTCTGTTTACTACAGTAGCTGGTGTGCTTGGATTTAAAGTTATCATCTCTTTACTTTTCCTATCTGACAATGTTCTATTTTCTATATTCCTTTTCTATCAATTCCTATTTTCTGATTGGTTAAATATATGTACTTATTCCATTCCCATTACCTTCCTATGCATTCTTTTAATGAAAATGCTTGTGTTTTATTTAAGGCTACCCATAAACAAAAATACACATTCATGACTGATACCGCTGTCAAAGTTTAATCATTTTTCCCAAAGGATTCAGGGACCTCACAACACTTTAATTCCATCATTTCCCCCAATTTATCTGCCATTGTTCTAGTGCATTTTAATTACACATGCAGATGCTTCTCAATTTATGATGGGGCTATGCTCTAATAAATCCATTGTAAGGTGAAAATATTGTTAAGTTAAAACGCACTTAATACAATAAATCTTCAGAACATGAAAGCTTAGCAACATGGCAAACTGAGAACATGGCTGTGTTCTCTCTGGTCACGTGGTTGACACATAGCAACTGCAGTTCCCTGATGCTGCCCAGTATTACGCAGAGCATCTCACCTTAGATCTCTACTCTTGGAACACTTCAGAACTGGAAGCACAATTTCTACTACACATTGCTTTTGTATTTTTGTGAAGTTGGAAACCCTTAAGCAAAGCCATCATCAGAGACTGTCGGTACTCACTCTTCCCAAATGGCGCTATTAGTTCTATCATTCAGGTTCATTTCTATTTATGCCCATTGCTACACTTTTTACTTCTCCCATATTCTCAACCTCCAGTAAGAAATTATTACCGAACATTTCTCCTGCTTTTCTCCACTGTAGATCTAGAGTGATACATTCTGGTTTTGCCTATCTGAAAATAAAATATATTCACTATGCCTTCACAGGATAACTTCAACAGACACAGGATTCTACATTGCTGTTATTTGAGTTCATGTATGTCTGGCTTTTACGGACATGTTGGAAAGTTGGTGGCTGTTTTGGTTTTCAGCAGAGTCATATCACATGCGACTCACTCTCCTTCATGCTCGGAGTTCACTCTGTCTCCTGTGTGGCTTGCTACAGTCTGAAGGAGCATCAGCTCCTTTTAGAATGCTGTTTTTACCCAGTCTTCCCTCCCTCATCTACCCTGATTTTCTTTGTATTCATGGGTCGGATTTTCTCTCTATTCCTTCTACATCATCTTTAATTTATTACTTCCTATCACACATAAGCTTAATTTGAATATTTTATTCTAAGCTATACTGAAGTTATTCCTTATTCAGCAGTATCTATTTATTACCTATTTTTGAGCACTTAATCACTATTATAGTCTTCAATCCTAGAAGTATTTACTTATTAAAGTATTTGATGTATCCTCCCAAATTCACAATCATCCCTTTTTTTTATTCTTGGCAATAAAAAATATACGATCACTTCAAAATTAATGTCTGATAATTCCATTACATTGATAGCTTCTGGTATGTTTATAAAGTATATTATTTCTCTTAATTTGTATCATATTACTTTATATGTTTTATGTCTGGATATCTTTATTTGTTGCATAACAGTGTGTTTGAAAAACATTGCAGTAGCTTCAAGACTGGGGTACAAAATTGTCCTCTTGAAAAGATTTGCATTTGCCTATAAGGGATGGATAAGAGCCTTAGCTCCACACATCCCCTTATTGCAATAAAACCTCAGTATGATTTGGATCTGGGCTCTAGTCCCTGCACATTGGTACAAAATCAGTTTTATCTTGATCCAACTTCAAGCTTGGGGTTCTATTCTTTCTTTCTCTTTGGCAGTCCATAAACTCATTCTCTCCTTCAGCCCTGTGAGACTGTCAAGAGTCACAGCCAGCATTCAACCTGGCCTCTGCACAGTACCTTCCAGGGTTCCTGTGGGTTCCACTAGGTAAGCATCTCAGGGCTGGGTTTATCTGTCTCAGCTTCTCCAAGTCTTAATCCTATTGACTTGCACTTCCACCTTCTTCCTGTCCCGACTTTGAGTAGGTCCTTGTTGTAGCTTTTCCCCTACTTGTTCTCAGTGTGAAGCTTGCTCAACTTACTCAGCCTTCCTTACAGAAAACAAAACTCTCACAAAGAAATGTTTTAAATCAATAATATAAAGTAGGCTTTCCTCATCTCACCCAAGCAGTGCCATGAATTAAGTATTTCTATCCTCTCTGGCACCTGCTTTTTTGATTTCAACAAATAAGAACCCAAACACAAGAGAAAAGATGGTAGAGTTTAAAAATATGAAATGAGAGTCTTGATTCTGGAGGGGTTCCCAGGCCCAAGGAGAAGTCCCCAGATTGTTCCCTGGGCAGCAGAGAAGAGCGTGCCTGAACTGGCCTTGGCCCATAACCATACTGATGAATATTTTGTATATCACCATAGAACCTTCATCTGGCGATGGATGGAGATAGAGACAGAGACACATATTGGAACACTGGACTTAACTCCCTAGGTCCAAATGAGAAGCAGAAGGAGGGAGAACGTGAGCAAGAAAGGCAGGACTAGAGGGAACCCTCATCTGACGATGGATGGCGATAGAGACGGAGACCCACATTGGAGCACTGGACTGAGCCCCCAAGGTCCAAATGAGGAGCAGAAGGAGAGAGAACATGAAAAAGGAAATCAGGACCATGTTGGGGGCGTTCACCCTCTGATACAAGGGGACTGATCGAATGAGAGCTCACCAAGTCCAGCTGGACTGGGACTGAAAGAGCATGTGATCAATCTGGAGTCTCTAAATGTGACTGACATGGGGGCTGACTGAGAAGCCGTTGACAATAGCCCTGGGTCTTGTTTTGTCTGCATGTACTGCCTTTCTGGGATCCTAGTCTGTTTGGATGCTCACCTTCCTAGACCTGGAGGGAGGGGGGAGGAACTTGAACTTCCCACAGGGCAGGAAACCCTGACTGCTCTTAGGACTGGAGAGGGAGGAGGAGAGGGAGGAGGAGAGGGAGTGGGGGGGAGGAGGAGAGGGAGTGGGGGGAATGGGAGGGTATGGAGAGGAGGGGGAGGAAGTGGAAATTTTTATAAACAAATAAATTAATTAATTAAAAAAATAAAAAAAATAAAAATATGAGATGACCTTACCCCTGTCACCTCAAAATCAAAAGAGGAAAACCTGTGGGAATACCCATCCGGCAGAACCCAACAGACCTGGCTTTTGCAGTGGCTTGCCTTGTTTCTGAGACACGGTGTTGATGAGGGTCCTGGCTGTCCTTGAACTTGTGATGTCCTGCTTCAACCTCCCACATGCTGAGATTTCAGGCACACACCACCACAGCCAGCTGACAAGGGGATGTTTACTAACAGATTTTAGATGTTCGGAGTGAGGAAGGACTGAATGCAGGTAGTGGGTATGGGTCATGAATGAGGACATGAAGATCATCTTGTTCTAATTCTGCCATGGTTTTTTTTTTTTTTTTACTATTTTTGGTGGTGGATAAGTGCATATTAATGCATTCAAGAATTATCTCTAAGCTTCAGGTGGTTATTCTAACTGTAGAGAAGTTATTGAGATGTATAGACTGTGGGTCTGGCTAATTTGGGTGTGATGTTTATTTTCTTTGCAATTTATAAAGTAATTTTTTAAATTCTCTTCTCGGTCTCTCCTCTTGATTAAATGCAGTCTTCTTCTCTGATCACACAGTCCTGTGGGCTATCTAACGGGTCCTTTCACAAGCATAACAGAATCAGCTGCATATCTGAGAATTTTCCTTCTCAGAGGAAGCCGAATCTTAATATAAAATTACTTTAGAGGTGAGTTATGGAGGGTCCTCATCTAGTGAGTTAAGATCTTCTGAATGTCCCAGTCCCTTTGCTTAAATAAGGCTGCATCTATTCTAAAATGTTTCTGCCTAAATTCAGCCTTTTGACTACCTATTATATGCCAGACACTGAGACAGAAATATAGCATAGACCAAAATAGACCAAGTCCCTCTTCTCGTGGAGTATAAGATTTAGGAGAGGGAACAGGTTTCAGCCTCAAACTATCCCGCGCCTGTATGGGAGGAAGTAGACTCTGAGATGCCCCATTTGCCTATCTTTTTGTACAATTACTCTCCTGTAACCAACTTCAGGCACTGGGTATGGAATTAGGAACAATGTGTGCAACGTCTTTCATAGGACAAGTAGGTGACTAGAATGGGTCACAATTGGGATGTCTGCGTTCCCTCTCATCCTGTTTACTGTCGGCTGCTGGATTCCTCAGTTTCCTGCCACTGGGGATAACTGGCGAAGCTTGCACTGAGAAGGGAAGATGCACTAGAAAATGCTTGGGGGCTGCCAGCCTCCTCTCCCCTTCAACGTTTGCATCAAGACAACCACGGTACCAAAGGAGAGTCTGGGTGGTGAGGAGCCTGGCAGCTTTGCTCAGCTATTCTCAGCCACTGACACAGCTTTTTTCTCTAAAATTCGTGATGTATTTCCATATTAAACTTTTAAAAAAAAACATGAGGGGGGAGGGAGTGGTACAAGTGGAGAGGGGGAGAAGAGAACTGAGAATGATTGCACGTTGAAATAAATGCGCTACTTGAGGAAATTATAAGTGCCTAAAAACAGGCGTCTGTAATGAAAGTGCCCTCCGAAGCAGAACTAGAAGGCCACTGTTCCAATGCCGGAACACAGTAAAGCGTCCTCTGAAACCTGAGGAGTTAGATTTAATAAGATGGGTGGTATACGAAATAAATGCTGGCTGATTATTAAAGATCTTTTTTATTGAGGATTTACAACTATGTCATCAAATAGCTGAGCAGTCTCCAGGTGTAATAAGACCCATATGAGAAACTTAATTTAAAGTAGCGCAAAGAACCCCAAACACTATTACAAACAGACCATGAAAACTTGGGAGAGAGATAAGTGAAGAGGCGCAAACATCCCATCAAATTATTGTCAATAGTGGGGGTAGAGGCAGTGAGGGAGGACGAGATATCATTTCCATACGAGTCAACTAAACAGCCATTCAAAGGCGCCGTAGCATGGCAGAACTGAGCCCGGCGGTGTAGGTGCGCCCTCCTCTAGGAGCTGGGTATACCACCCTTCTTTCCTTTGGAAAGAAAATTAACTTTTTAATGTGAACTCTCTGGTAAAGGCATCTTTGAATTTGCTAGAAAATGGCTTTGAAAAGTAAAGAGAGCTGAGCAAACAGTCCCTGTGAGTCTCCCGCTAGACCTGGAATGTCGCTGAGGGAGTCCTGGGAGGGATGGGGAGAGGGAAGGACTAGGGAGAGACACAAAGGGAAGTGAGGAGGAGAGGGTGGGGAGAATGAGTTCTTTGGTGAGCGGACAGAGGTGGGGACTTCCCTCACACTTGCTGTACGATGTGGAACGTTTTGCTTCAAATGTTTAAGCTCCTTCGGGGTCCCTCATAGGTGGTTAGGAAACCAGGCTACAAGCCCTTTAAGCTGCCTGTGAGTTCTACAGCTCTCCTCTCTATTCTCAGGTCTGGTCCTAGGGTGCAGACCATATGAAAAACCCTCTAGAGTAATAAGACACCACTGGTGTCAAAGAATAAGATTGGGGGGGGGGGCTCTAGTCCTTGATGACCCTCTGAAGCCGTTGACTATTCCCTCGGCCTTCCTGCTTGTCAAGTGTGAGAGAACGGTTACTCTGTCACACAGATGACATGGCTGACCTCACATCTGGCAAGGTTGCTTTCCTGTGTTTCCCGTGTGGGGCTGGCTGGAGGTAAGGACCAGACCTGAGCAGCTCAGTACCAGGCTGGCAGGTTAACTGGGCAGACTTGCCACATGGGCTTGGTGCCTTATGCGCATAATGAGAGTGAGTGGACAGGACAGTGTTCCAAGATAAGGAGAGCCAGAAGTGTGACTGGGCAGGGCTAAGGGGACAGCGTCATGATCCACTGCCACAACAGGCAGAGAAGTCACGCCAGAGGGCAAGCAAAAAGGGACATAAAATTCCACTACTGACAAATGTCAGCATTTGGACTCCGGATTTCAGGTACTTCATCCTTAGTCACAAGTGACACCAAATTTGTCCCTAAAAGAACTACCCTTCCCATCCTTAGTACTTGAGGCTGTAGGTTAAGACGTCTGGCTGCCACTCCCAAATGTGATCTCCTCCAGGACCTGCTGGCAGCAGCCCCTCCCAATTGTCACTGAGAAGCCTTTTATTTTCCTCAAAAAAAAAAAATCTATGGGGAGGGTTAAAGAGAGTGTTATTAAAATATGAAAAGTAGTTCCTCAATTCCAGGAGAAAAATACTCATCTCAACTAGGATGAAAAGGGGAGCGAAAGAATACCAGAGGAAAAATGAGAGAGAAGCAGAATGTACGCTCCTACCTCTCCATCTCTACTGATTTCACCAGCCAAGACCCCAGCAGTTCTATACTATAGAGGGACATCCGTCAATGCTAATCAATACATGTGGTGTTAGTCATGGATGATAAATTTGAAAGGGATTATAACTGTACACAGTGATCAATAGAGACTTGCTGCAGGAGACAGAGAGGAAAAAACAACCTTAAAATGTTACACGGTTAATAAAGTAAGGGGGAGAGTCAGCCTTAAACAAAACTCCAAGAAAGCCGCAGAGCTCCTAGTTCCTTCCCATAGGTTGGTGCGAGAGGGGGCAACGTTCCTCCCCGATACCGTCTCAGAGGCAATCACTTCTAAAAGGGGGCATTATTAATTCACAGTACATTTTGTGATCCTTTTGGTTGGAAGGCACATTCTCCATTATCATTTGGTTGAAGATTTGTTCCTGGATCTGAGCTGGCATCACTCAAAGCCCCCAGAGTATAGCTTGCCCTTTCCCTACACCGCCCCCCTTTCCTCCCATCTCTTCTCCCCTCCACAGCTTTCACCACCTCAGGCACATGACTGAGCAGTGCACTCACAAGCGTGACATTCCTCTCTGCAAACAAATATATCCTGAATCCAAGCAAAGGGGAGGAAAAAAAAATGCAGGGAGCCTCTGCTGCTCACCCACAGATGAATGGGACTATCCGTCTTGTCACCAGGGGTCGGAGTGAAAGGTTACTTCGAGTCTATACCTTGGCTTCTCTGCTGACGTTAGCAGGCAACTTCCTTGAAAATAAAGCAAAATAAAGAGAAAAAAAAAGAAAGAAAAAGAAATCCGACCCTATCAGGCACTTAGCCGGTCCCTCCAGAACCCATCTGAGATCGTGTCTTCTCACCACCTTTGAAGCCACAGCTCCAGGCCTGACATAGACATTTTTTTTTCTGCTGACCTTTTGGTGTCCTTTCTGCCAGAGTGTGTAAACCATAAGCTGATATATGAAGGCAATTTTTAGTGGTGCCACTTGTATCTGAGTGATTGCACACACTTTACGTTTCTGGCCTGCCACCCTTCCACCTTTCGAAGATCTCTCTATTTTCTTTTAAGGGAACTGCAACAAAGGTGAAAGCAAGTTTAACTGCTTCAAGACTTTGATGGCCGGAGCACCTGTTCGGGGAACTCCTGACTGGCTGGTGCTCACTTGCAAAGCTGAGGTTCCTTTGCTGCTCTAAGGATCCTCATGGCAAGAGGGATGTGGAGAGAGGTCATGCTGACATTCTACCCATCCCCATATGCCCTTGCCCTCAGTTACAGCCAGGAAGGATAGGTAGCAAAGTCACAGCCTTACTCAAGACTCCAAGAACACGGCGTTATTTTCTCCATAAATTCGTAGAGCTGGGGCCCCGGAGACTTCTTTGGGCAGAGTTCAGAGATGTTTGGGTGAGACTAGACGGCTGGCAGGGCCATGTAGAGCATCCATGCTCTGCCACGCCATGATTGTCTCATCTCTCTCAGAAGCCAAGGCTGTCTTAGTGTGTGCAGCTGTCACTGCAGTCCTTCTGGGCTCTGGGATATTCTGGGACTCTGCAGGAACACTCTAAGGGGTATACCAAGAGACAGCATTCACTCTCATTCCAAGCTCGGAAGAAAAGCCCCTGAAGCATTCTTACACAGCGTGGCAGAAAACCATTCCTTCAGTTGCCAATGTCAAAGAATCATTAGATGGTTTAAAGTCCCAGGAGACCCATCAAGAATATCCTGGCTAACTCAAGTAAGACTCAAGGTCATCCCCAACTACCTAGTCACATTGTTCCAATGCGCCTCAGCAACCAATGAAGATGACTCGAGAGATTTTTACTAGACTCTTCATGAGTCATACCCAAGTCAAGTGTATCTTAGCCATATATGGGGAAACAAAAGAATTTACTAATATTCTAAGATGGACAAAATGATTTCAACACATTTGTTCAACTCGTTCCCTTTGATGATGTTATCATGCTTGGGTGATTAGGAAAGTAAGCCAATACAGTGAACCTCTAGCAACTGTCCAATCGGAAAACTTTCCTGTGTCCCAGATTGCCAGATTGTGAAGAACCAAGATAATGACAGGTTATTAGAGTGACACACACACCTTGCTGTAAGATTCTTGGAGAATGGTTCTCAAACTTCGGATAGAAATTTGGGAGGTGTTTTGTGAATAGAGAAGTCATCTATCATAGGTGTGACAAATAAGCAAAGAATGAGAAAGTAGAACTCGGCAATTGACCAGAGTAGGACAGGCGAAAACCAGTCCAGAAAAAAATGGACAGCTGACAACCGTCACATGCCAGACCTGGTGGGAATGCAGAGCAACTCTAGAGAGTTTATAGACAGCCCCTGCCCATCTTTTCATTGGGATCCCAGTTGGAGTCTCCAGTGAGGACAAAGTGACCAAACTCTATTTGTCCCTGGTCAAGAGTACAGAGCTAGCAGGGCCAAGGAAGTCCCCAGAGAAGGAGCCCCGGGAGCTAGGACTTCTCTCTGCTGTTCTTCATAACTAATATCTTTACTGACTGAGGAGTCTGAGCCCAGGGGTTAGTAATGACATGGACTGCAGCATTTTAATCTGCCAGCCCCGAGTACTCAAGGCCAGGGTAAGTAAGCACTCCAACCTAGACACCACTGCCTTCCCAAAGTGACGAAATTTTAGAGGCACTCTAGGGAGCAGCCTAGAGGACAGCCGCGATCACAGCTCTCAGGTGTGAACTTTGAGCACAATTACAGTGTGAGTAATCTTAGTTTTCTGGAGGCTGAGGCAGGAGACTGACAAGTTCGAGGACAGTCTCATTCTGTCTGGAAAAAAAAGAACAACAAAGAAATGAATAAAATCAAAGAGAGTAGAATAAAAGGGTTAAGTGTTAAGATGCTGCCACCAGTTCCACCAAACGCTGCTCTGGTTCTGTGTTCCACAAAGAGAGGGCAGTAGATTGCCTTGAGTTGTATGGTAATGGCAACACCAAGGGCAATTCGTAGTCTCCCGGCCAATGTGAGCAAATCAGTGCTCAAACCTCCTCCATTACAGAAACAGGATTTCTGGCAGAGTTACAGGAACATCATGACTGGAGAAGAAAAAAAAGTGGGTGGAAAGATACTTGCAGACATATTGGAACACAAGTTCTCCATGACAAACAGAAAACTCATGTGTCAGCTCTTCTCCCCAGGGTCAGTAGGACACCTGGCAAGAAGTAGATGCCTATCTTTAGAAGAAAGGGGTGTCAGAAATTAGCTGTACAGGAAAACTTGTACTTAGGTAGGTAGGGTGTGTCCCTTACACTTGGCCGGAGAGTGTCTCTCTATGATGTTCAACTGAAGAGCCCTGAACTAGACCCATGGCTGTCACACTAGCCTGTTCCTTTCAGAAGCCCCTTCACAATCATGAGGGGTTTATAATCCAACTCACCTCTTCTTCCCATGTCTTCCTGTCTTCAGACTACCAAGTCTTATTTCTCCTTCTTCATTTGTCAGATCTTATTCTCTTATAGAAGCAGTAGCTTTCCTCTGGAGAAAAAGAAAAGTTTCTCCTGGAAGAAGACCATTTGAAAATCATTAAAATAAGTAAGCTCCAAGGCAAGCTCACATCGCCATTCCAGATTTTTGCTGGCTGGTTAGTTAGTTGGCTGGTTGGCTGGTGGTATACCAAATAGAAGGGAGAGTGAGCTTCTCGAAGGATAATCTCCTCCACTGCACCTTCACATCCAGAGATGACAAAACCACACACCATCCCCCTTGTTTATACGATCTCCCAGCTACCAACTCCAACCCCTAGTGTAGTCACAGACTACTGGTTCTTGGCTACCCAGACCCGAGCCTCATTTGTTCCTGGCTGCCCAGACCCCCAGACGTGAAATAATCATACAGACTATATTAATCTGTGCATCACCATGAGGTTGTGGCATACCAGCAAGATTCCAATGTCTGTCTACTCCGGCAGCTACATGGTGTTTCTTTTACTCCACCTACTCTCCCTTCCTCTATCTGCTTGGAATTCCCACTTTGCCCTATTCTGCATTGCAAAAGGTCCAGTGCAGCCTCTTTATTAACCAATAGCATTCACAGCATATAGAGGGGAACCCCACATCACCACCTTCCTCCTATTTTCTGTCTAAATAGATCCTGTTGGTGAAATCTGCTCATTCATTTCCTGGCTGCCCAGACCCAAAATAATTACACAAAAACTATATCAATTAAAACACTGTTTGGTCAATCACTTAAACATATTGCTAACTAGTTCTTATAATCTTAAATTAACCCATTTCCATTATTTTATGTTTTACCACGAGGCTCATGGTTTACCCGCAAAGTTCTGATTGACGGCTCACATCTTTCTCCTGCTGCAGCTACATGGTGTTTCCCTGACTCTGCCTACTCTCGCTTCCTCTGTCCACTTGGAATTCTCACCTTGCCCTATTCTGTGCTGCAATAGGCCTGAAGCAACTTCTTTATTAACCAATGATATTCACAGCATTCAGAGGGGACTCCCACATCACCCCTGGCTTTACTCTACTTTCAGCAGAGCCTGGAGTGAGGCATAGGAAGGACACCGAGATAAACTAGATACTTCTGTCTCCACACTGTTCCTATCCATGGCCCCAACCTTTCCGGTGTTTAAGGTTTCACTCCCGGAGCAGCCAGGAGCTCAGAGAAACTCTTGATTGATGCTGTCAGCGAGATGAAGTGCTCTAGTGTCAGGAACTGTCTTTTCTTCATTAAGTTGGAAAACATGCCCAGGGGCTACTCTGTGATCTGCTCATCAATAAGCTGAAATCTACTGGTAAGCTCAAATTCATGCCAAGCCTTAGCAGAGAAAGGACAGGTACCTTGTCAGTTTCCTTCCCCAAACAAGAGTCCCCAGACATTGCTGCTGTCATTCACTGTATCCTGAAATCTGTGGGGTGAGGGGAAGGAAGGACATAGGAGCATTGGGATAAGACTCTTTTGGGTGGCACGACACCAGGAGCACAGGGTTTAGAGTGGAAGTAGGAGCCCAGTGAAGGGGACACTGAACTTCTGCCAACATTCACTCTCTCCAGGACCCTCAGGGAGCTACTCGGGAATGGCTATGCTTACAGAACTCCAAGTACATCACCAATGACTCCCCACACAGCCTCCAGGGACTTTAGAGGAAAAAGGACGATGGAGTTGGACTTACCAGGAATTCTAAATGTCCTTGCAGATGAGCTAATAGCCAAAACAGACATTGCTGCTAAGTTATCATTCAATAGAAGGAAGGAAAGAAGTACCAGAGAGCAGAGGCATGGAAAGTAAACAACTACACAAGAAACGTAAGCCCATTCACCTGCCTTAAAAAATAAAATTCAAGAATTTTACCCTGTGCCATAGGGAAAAGAGACCAAAAATATGTTTTTTCTTTCAAAGAGCAAACACCACAACTGCCATTAAGCAAACAGGCATTAGCTTGAGAGCTCTGACCTGCAGATTTCAACAATTAGCATTGAAAGTGATTGTTCACCAATCCACTTTTATTCCCTTAACATAGAATGGTGTAATGTCAATATTGGCAGACAGTTCTGAAAAATCCAGCAGTGAAGCAGTAATGTGATCTATGCTAGACACCTGGGCCACAGAACAAAGACAGGGGTTAGGAGGCCTTGTTCATGTTGGCTCATGGTGGCCTTTCAGTTTTCTTTGCTTTTTCCTTTCTCAGTTCCAGGCTGTGCTCTTTGACAAGTAATGTTACCTATCACTGAACTTGAGAAATGGCCTCTGCAGCCTCACCTGGTAGCTCACAGAGATGCTCCGAAGATGGTCTGAAGCAGGCTTCCCCTTCATATCTACTGTGCTTTTGCATGAGCAACTTGGACTAGTACCTGTGCAAGAAACTCTGCTTTGTTTGGGGAGCATCCTTTTATCCCTCTCATTGTGATGGTCAAGAGTCATTAAGAGGGCATCTTCGTTCATTCTTCAGCTAGCACTCACTGGTGACCCATGGTGACCCATGGGCTCTGCACCTGCTATAGAGTCAGGCACTGGCAGCAGACACTTTTAATCCCATCACTAGAGAGGAATATAAGGTGGGATGAGATAACTGATTCCATTTCAGTCTGAAGATTTCATAAAGGTAAGAGCTCTCTGATAACTTGGCTGCTTTGCTTTTCTGATCTTCAGGTTGAACCCCAATATCTGTCTCTGGGTTTTTATTATTCATGTCTATGTTTGGCGCCAAATATTTGGGGTAAAAATTTACACACAAAAAATCCATTTGTCTTTGAATTTTTAGCCACCAGCACAAGCCAGAGCTGCATGTAGAGCTCCTACCAGAGCTGCATGTGGCGGTCCTGCCAGAGTTGCATGTAGACCTCCCACCAGAGCTGCATGCAGACCTCCCACCAGAGCTGCACGTAGAGCTCCCACCAGAGCTGCATGTAGAGATACCACCAGAGTTGCATGTAGGGCTCCCACCAGAACTGCATGCAGAGCTCCCAACAGAGCTGCATGTAGAGCTCCCACCAGAGCTGCACATAGAGCTCCCACCATAGCTACATGTGGTGCTCCCACCATAGCTACATGTGGTGCTCCCACCAGAGCTGATGTTGTCCTCTTACTGGAGATACATGAGGCTGCAACCTCACCTGGCTAGACTTTCATTTCCTAAGTCTCTGAGTGACTTTGGGATTTTCCTTTTGTAGCCTCTCTGAAACATTTTCTAACTGCCACCCAAACTCCAGAAGCACCTGGGTCCCAAATGCCACAGGACTCACTTTCCCTAGACTGACTGGTTTTGCCTTCAGGCAGCACCCACCACCACACATGCATTCTTCAGACAGCTCTCTCTCTCTCTCTCTCTCTCTCTCTCTCTCTCTCTCTCTCTCTTTATCATTCTCTCGTGCTCCCCACTGTGGGTGGCAGGCTTCTCCTGAACCACCCACTTCTTGGGCTGCTGCCAAACTAGGTAGCTGCCTTGAAATCCAGTCAGGCTTTTACTGTTCTACACAGTCACATTAAGCCTCACATCTTCATCAACACTGTCTGTAGATTTGGCAAGACAATTGAGAATTCTTAAAGGGAGGAATTAGTTAACGGATAATTTTTCCGACATTAAAAAAACTGGGAAAAACCATTACAATGGAGGGATTTGAGTCTCTGTATGATAATATGCTAGATAGTTTGAAAATGGAACAATTAAATGAAAGGATATCTAATTTAGATGGGGTTTATGTAACATCAATTGTAAACATTATCAGCTTCATCATTTTTGTCTTATCACTAAAAAAGTTGGTTAATCTGGGTACTAAGATACAGGCCTTAGAAAAACCTAATAAAACAGATCACAGAGATATTCAAATCCAGAGAGAGGAATTTAATAGAGAACCAATTTCAATGATTTATTATAAGAGTAGAGAGGAACAGTCTACAGTTTTCAGTCAACCAACCTTAATATATCCAGTAACATGACAGGAATTGCCAAATGGGAGAGGCTGTGTTACAGCTAAGTGGATTCCTGTGCCAATGTTAGATTTAAGGAGATTCGAGGAAGCAATAATCTCATATGACATGTATTCACCATTTGTGAAATAATGTTAAACTTGAGATCAATTTGTAATAGAATTATACCTAATGACTAGATAGAATTGGTTAAAAGTGTTTTAGAGCCTGGTACACAATTACAATGGAGTACCTAGTTCAGAGAAGAGGTTAAGATTATTTGAACAGTGGAGTAAAGCTTGAGGTAGGGAAATCTTCCCAGATTAAATTCTTGGAGAAGGAGATTAGGCTACTATAGAAAAGCAAGATATATATGATGGCCACACCCTGGATTTATGCTGTGCAGCAGCTTTGAATGCTTGGAACAGAATTGGAGAAATAGGAAAGAAAATTGAGTTATTTACTAAAAAGATACAAGGCTCAATGGAAGCCTTTATGGATTTCTTTAAAAGATCGAATTCAGCAGTAAAAAGAATGATACTAAATTTAGAAGCTAGACAAATAATAATTTAATCCCTGTTTTTAAAAAAAATGTCAATTATCTATGCAAAAGATAATTAGACCATTAAAGACAAGGTCAGCACCTTCAGAAGAATAGATCTTGAGATTCAGTTAATAGTGAATCTCATGAACATGATGATACATAGATAGAAGAGGTGATTTCCAAAGGTTTGAAGAATAACCAAAATCTCAAATTTATAATTGTGGTAAACAAGATGATTTTAAAAGGGATTGCAGACAGGGCATTCCTAGAAACAATGTTTTTTCTAAGAGTTATCCATTTAGAACATCCCTTCCTTCTGAACCATGGAAAAGGTGTGGCAAAGACAAATATTGGACTAACAAATATATCAATGAAAAATATTCAAGGTAATCATTTGTCATTGGGAAACTCCATGAGGGATTCCTGGAAGGCCCCTATGCCAAATTCAGTTCAGTCGCTTCCTGCCATCATAGAGGAAACTCTTTCCTAAAGCAATTAAAGAACCTAAGGCCTATTGTTAAAAAAATACATCTCTGAATAATAAAACAGCTATAGAAGAGAGAACAAAAAATTCAGAAAAAACTATAAAGCAAATATTTCTGTAAATGAGCAAAGACCAAAATTAAAAATATGAATAAGTTACACTGTCATTTCAGGTCTAGTAGACATAGGTGTGACTGTAACAATAATTTCATCAGAATCTTGGCATCCAAATTGGCCTCTTCAGGATGTAAATGTTACATATTTAGGAATTGGAACTTTATCTTAGGTAAAGCAGAGCACAAGATAGGTTGGATGTATAAGACCAGAAGGATATAGGGGAATATTGAAACCATATGTGATTTCAGCATTGAATTTGTGGGAACATGATTTGTCACAGCAATGGAATACTCAGATTAACATTCTCCAATCTTAGAAACAAATCATAAAAATTAACATATGTGTCTGGGGAAAATATTACAAGATATTATAAAGAACAGTCACTGACCATTCAGGTTGTACAGAACCGGTCACAACAGTTGCTGATACTTCAAAGACACCAGCAGCCCTACTTCTAACATGGTTGATAGACAAACCTGTATGAGTAAGCAATGGCCTTTAACAACAGAGAAACTGTAGAAACAGTCAGTACAGGAGCAACTAGATATTCAACATATTAAACAATCAACCAGTCATTAGAATTTTCCTGTATTTGTTGTTAAAAAAGACATCTATAAAATGGAGAATGGTAACACATGTAAGAGCTGGTTAGTAAGGTGATTCAGCCAATGGAACTTCTACAGTCTGGGATTCCTTTGCCTTCTTTATTACCTAAAGGATGGTCACTTATAGTTATTGATTTAAAGGTTGTTTCTTCACTATATCTTTACAAGAAAAGGACAGAGAAAACTTTGCCTTCACAGTGCCTACTTATAATAGTTCTCAGTCTGCTAAGAGATATCAATGGAAAGTTCTCCCACAGAGAATGTTAAATAGCCTCACTCTGTACCAATATTTTATAAGTCAGCCATTGCAAATGATACATAAGCAGTTTCCTGAATCTATATTTTACCATTACATGGGTGACATTTTGCTATCTGCTTCAAAAGTAGATGCTTTAGAAAAAAATGTTTGAAGAATTAAAGAAAATTTTGTCTTGTTGGAAATTACAATCTGCTCCTGAAAAAAGATTTCAAAGAGAAGTTTTTTTTAATTATTTAGGTTATAAATTTAGTTTTCAAAAAATTAGACCCCAAAAGGTGTAAATTATGAGAGATCGATTGCAGGCTCATAATGACTTCCAAAGTTTAATATGAGACAGTTTCCATCTATGGCACACTATTAAGATAGATAATGATGACCGCACTAATTTAAACAAATCCTTAGATGGTGACGAGGATTTAGATAATCTCAGGTAATTATCATCTGAAGCCGAAAGAGAATTGGCTGTGATTGAAAACAAATTACAGAAGGCACATGTGGATTGTGTGGATCCAAATCTTAACTGTATCCTGATTATATTACCCTTTAAGCATTCCCCTAAAGTAATTTTAATGCAGAGGGAAGATATTATCTTATTATGGATATTTTGCCTCATAAAGTAAAAAATAAAAAAAATATGTGGGAAAGGTCTCTGAGTTAATTCTGAAAGGAAAATTGATATTTAGTCAATTAGCAAAAATAAATCCAGCAGAAATTATAGTATCTTTTAATAATGATGAAATTGACAAAATATAGGCAGAAAGTGAATCCTAGCAAAGAGCTTGTAGTAATTTTTTTGGGAGAGATTAACTACAACTATCTGAAAAGCAAGAAAATTCAACCTATAAAGAGAACAAACTGGATACTTCCTTGCATTGTATAGGCCATACCAATAACTGGAGCCCCTACATTTTATAGTGATGTAAATAAATCAGGAAAGTCAGGTTACAAATCAGAAAATTTAAGTAAAGTGGATCAAAGCTCTTATAATTCTTTCCAAAAGTTAGAATTATATGATATTCTTATGGTATTAAGGGATTTTAAAGAACCTCTCAACATACTTACCAATTTGCAGTATGCAGAAACAGTTGTTTTAAATATTGAAACCTCCGAATTTATACTAGATGATATACAATTGACTTCATTATTCAATTACAAGATACAATCAGGAGTAAAGATTATCCCATATACATAACACATCCAATTCCATACTGGTTTGAGAGGTCCTCAAGCACAGGTCATACAGAAATCAATCAATTATTGATTGGAAATATTCGGAAAGCTTTAGAATTTCATAAAAAGTCATATCAATGGCAAAGATTTAAAAAAGACTTTCCCATCATGTGACAACAAGCCAAGGAAATCATAAGAAAATGTCCACCACACTATTGATACCTATTCAGCTATTCAATGGGCAACTTCTTTGAGTTTGGAAAAGGCTGACTCTATAATCACACATTTGCTAAATGTTATGACCATCATGGGTATGCTTGTACAAATAAAGAAAGACAATGCTCCAACATATATCTCTAAGAAAATGACAGCTTTTTGCTTATTATAATATAAAGCATATTACAGGTATACCACACAATCCTACAGGCCAGGCAGTTATAGAAAGATCAAATTTAAATCTAAAGGATATGTTAAATAAACAGAAACAGATGAAAAGACATCCAGGAATTGATTGCACAATGCTTTATTAACTTTGAATTTTCTAAATGCTAATGAGAAAGGAACAACATCTGTGAGAGACATTGGAGAGCAAAAAAAAAAAACTATGGAATTAAATCAAACAATATACTTTAAAGATGTACTGACCTCAGAATGGAAACCAGGACATGTGTCATGTTGGGGAAGAGGTTTTGCTTTAGTTCCCATAGGAGAAGAAAAGCTATGGATACCATCAAAACTAAGAAAGATTAAATTTGAGTAAGAGACACCTTTTAAATTAGAAGAGATGATAGTTCATCAAACACATTGCCATTTAATCTAAGCTAACTTATAAAACTAACAAATGTTTTTCATTTGATTAGATATAACTTGCCAAAAGAGAATATCCCCCAAAATTAGGGTTGGGGATGGGTTTTGTTCTTTTTTTTTAAGAGAATAAAGGTATACAGTTAAGGAATTCCCAAAGTCCACTGGACAAAAGAGACATCAGAAGAAAAAGGACAAATCATTAAGAAAAAAAATGTCTCAAGAAAAAGAGTAATTTGGCCTATTGTCATATCACATTTCCAACAAGATAAAATTTCATAGATCGTCCCAAATGTTTGTTTCTGCTATTGTCTAAAGATTTATAATGCAAATGGTCTTTTTGTAGTCCCAGTTCAATTAAAGATTAAAGATGACTTTGGAGTTGGAGTGTTGCTCTCTCCTTGACTAAACCCAAGCATGCTTATTAAAGTAAAATTCAAAATCTCTATCTCATGTCAGAAGAGTCACCTGATATGGGACAGAAGAAAAACAAAAATTTAAGAACTATTTTGTTATCATTAATCTCATAATCCTTTGGTTTTATGTGAACCCTTTTACATCTTTTCCTAATGTATAAGATTTATACATTATATATATAACTTTTTGTAATGATATTAATGGTCATATAGAGTAATAACTGATTCTAGACAAATATTTCATCTACCTTCCTGTGCATGATTTCAGGTTTGAGTCTCTATCAGCTTTCTGCAGTGAACCACAAGCTTGCCCAACAACAACCTTTAAAGTCTCTGAAAGGAGGATAGGGCCCCACAATGATGATTCTTCCAGGACTATGATAACACTACTGAGCTGAAAAATATCACCTAAAATTCAGCTTTAACTACAAACTGCAAAACAATTTTGTACTGGTTAGCTCAGAAGATTCAGCCTAATAGATTACTCGAGCCAGGACTTGAGACTTTCCCATTACAAAGAGACTGGACAAGAAATGATATAGCTACCTCTCCCAGAATTTGACAATTGACCAAAATTTTTCCTTTTCAGATCCCCTAAAGATGCCATCATCCTCAAACAGTAGAAAATAGACCTAAGAATACAATGCACATAATCCAGAAGGAAGAGTGGGTGGTTTTTGGTTATTCCGTGGGTTATGGATATTTGTCATTGTTCAGGAGTATTGGTTCCCAGTTGTTATTGGTTATGGCCAGGAAGAAAGTTGGACAAAGGGTATTAGATTCAGAGTTCTTGGCTTGAAATGAAAAAGGGAGCTATAGATATGATAATATAACAGCATAGATTATTGAATATACTCTGAAAAGAAAAAGGGAGGATATAGATATGATAAGATAAAAGGTAAATTATTGAATCTACCTTAAGAAAGCAACTACTAGCCTTATAGTTTTACATTGTATTGAATTTTTGTATATCGCATACAAATTTTGTATATTGGTACAAATTTGAGTTTAATTTTGGTAGAACATACAGTACATACATCTCTACTCTTGTTCAAAGTATTGTTAATGAGTATATACAATTCATTAAACAATGTGATGCAAATTTCTAGTCTTTAAAAATTATTGACAATTGTTTAAGATAATAAGGTAATATAGGTTAGTAATTAATCACCTATTATAATCAAACTTGTAGTCACATTAGGTATGTTTTTAAGGTCAAACAAAGATATACTGTAGATAGAAAGTTCATCTTCAAACACTTCAGAGATCTACAGAATATGTCATTTAAGATGTTCTAATAATGTAGGTTCTCTTTTATGACAATGAGGCTTGTCTGCTCCTGGTAGCACTAATCTACTTCAAAGAAGATAATGGGCATTAAAGAAACTCCACATAAAGTTTATTTTCTTTGAGGCAAAGTAAACCACTGGGCAAGAAAATGTTCTTGCCTTGACTGCTGACAGTATGCTGTCCTAATTGGACAAGCAGGACATAAAAGAACGTGATTGCCAAACATTGTCAAGACAAGGAGGGACAGTCCTTTAGAATATCCTGCTTCACAGGAAAGTCTGTCAGATATGTTAGATCTGTATGCCAAATATGGGTGCCCAACTGTTATAGAGAAACTTTGGGTGACTGTCCAGGCAGCCAGCTGTTTCTGTCATTTCTCACATTTCTTGGAAATCATTTGCTTGAACATCCCGTTTACTCAGTTACTATTATTTTCTGATTGGGTTTCTGAGAGAGTTGAAAATTAGATAGTTATAGTTTTCCTTGTTTACCAGATGCAGAAGGCAATTTATGATAGAAGGTAAATATAATGGAAAGTAGTAGGTACAAGATTTTGAATTCACCAAGATAGGATAGATATGGAATATTTTCGCTGAATTTGCCAAATATAAATGGACTAGACATTCTGATATACTTATTGCCTGTATATATTATATATAGTTATTGTACTTATTGTATATAGTTTTTCTTATATCAGTTATAACTTTATATTCCTCTCTAGTATATTTTAATAAGTAAAGCTTGCCTGAAGACCAGAATGTAAAACAGCCACACTAAGAAGATATACAGGCCAGGCAGTGGTGGCACACACCTTTAATCCCAGCAGCCACACTAGTTAGTCATAGAGGCCAGGTGGTGGTGGTGCACGCCTTTAATCCCAGCACTAGAGAGGAATACAAAGTGGGATGAGACAGAAACTCATTTTCTTTCAGTCTGAAGATTTCATAGAGGTAAGAGCTCTCTTGGCTTGGCTGCTTTGCTTTTCTGATCTTCAGATTGAACCCCAATATCTGTCTCTGGGTTTTTATTATTCATGCTGCAGTTTCTCTTTATCTTCATTTTTGCTTTGGGACTTTTTACCTTTTTTCATTCTGCAGGTCCTACTCCTTGCTTTCTCTGTTTCTAGTTGGCTGGCAACTGACTGGCTGGCTGGCCCCATGTACATCCCTTTCTTTTTCTGTACTTCTCTCTCTCTCTTCTCTTAAGCTTGCATTCCTCTTACTACTTATTCTTTCTGTCTGACAGTCCCTCTCTATCTTTTTACTGCCTAGCTACTGGCCATTCAAATTTTTATTAGACCAACCAGACACCTTAGGCAGGCAAAGCAATACATCTTTACATCATCAAGCAATTGCAACATAACAAATGCAATACATCTTTGCCTAGTTAAAGTAATATTCCACAACAACAGCTCTGATTCCAGACACCATACCCCACCACTATGGCAGACAGCAGAATATGGCTGAGGCAAAAAATGAAAAATAGGAAAAATGGTGAGTACTGGGCAGGGACCCCAGAATGCAGACTAAGCATTATTCAAAAGCTGTGGTAGACTTAGGTGGGAATAACAGATAATTAGGTTAGTAAAGATGACTCCTTAGCTATGGCAAAGAATTATGACAGGTAAAAGAATAAGAAAAAACAGACATCTTTTAACATTAAATCCAAAGGAAGAATTCCTGTTTTTTTTAAGTAAACTCCAACACACACACACACACACACACACACACACGCACGCACGCACGCACACAAATAAATAAATAAATGTAAAAAATAAAAACATTTTTAAATTATACAAAATGCTGCAAATTTTGATTCTAGACAAGATGCAATGAGAGGAATAGGATTTACTCCTCTGAAAACAACTAAAAACCAAACAACATATATGAAGCTAAAAATGTTTGTTGAGCAGTTGTTAACTGGCAACAAAGGCCAGAGTTCCCTGGTAATGTGGGAGGTGATGTCTGCTGTGAATATATTTTATTGTCATTGGTTAATAAAGAATCTGCTTTTGGCCAATGGCTTAACAGAATAAAGTCAGACTGAAAGAGATATATAGAGAGAGTATAGCAGGAAGAAGCCATATAGCTGCTGCCAGGGACAGATGACTCCTTTAGAGCCCGCCAAAATTTTGTCAGTAGGCCACGGCCTCATGGTGATACACAGATTAGTGGAGACGGGTTAATTTAAGATATAAGAGCTAGCTAGTAATATGCTTAAGTAATTGGCCAAGCAGTGATTTAATTAATATAGTTTCTGAGTGATCATTTCTGGTCTGGTCTGGGAAATAAATGAACAGCCTCCAAATACACCCTGGGAAACAAAAACCTGATCCTTGTGGCACTTCATGTTCATTTTCATTAATGTGACAAAGTATCTGAAAATACTTAAACGAGGAAAAGTTCTAAAGTCTGTTTGTGATTGTAGGTTTTAATTCAAGGTCTCCTGGCCCAGTGGATTTGGGCCCATGGGGAGGCCCACTGTGGTAGCAGGCAGTATGGTGATCATGTTACAGCACCTGAGATAGGCAAAAGAGGGGAAGGAATGCGGATCCCAATATTTGCTTAAAGTGCACCTTCTTCCCAAGACCTTCTACGAAGCTCTACTTGCCATTGCCACCACAGAGGGGAAACTAAGCCTTTGACACATGAAGCTTTGAGCATGATTCAGATTCAAATTCACAGTATTTCCCTCAATTTATCACTTGCAGAAGGATCCAGATCACTGTGCAAGGAAAGGGACCCATATTGAGCACAGTGTTCTTCCAGATTAAATATGTGAAGCTGGTTTTCTTGACAATAGTGAAGGCATCCAGAGAAGATACCGGAGGAGGAGAGACTGCAGAGACACAGAACCCTGTGGAGGGCTGAGGAAGGTCGAAGTCAGGCTGAGCACTGTGAGTTGAGGGGAGTAGGGAAGTAAGCAAGGCCAGTGTGGAAAACAGAGAGAAGAAATAGGGCCACTCTGCCAGCCAGGACAAGAATGGTGACTGTACAAGGTAAGGTTCTGCTGGAACATTAAACTGTTCGGATCTGGCCTGAAAAAGCAGATCCATGATCTTCCAAATAATTTTACAATGTCTCAGAAGAAAGTTCAAAATATCTATACAAACACTAAACTAGGTAACACCTAACAAGATTACATTCATAATCTCTGTTATCTGATAAAACTGAGACCTCCAAAGAAGTAAAAAAAAGTTTTTATACTTAAAAGAAAAATCAAGAAATTCAAACTGGTCTATGGTAGAACTAGCAGACAAGAATATTGAAAGGAATTAGAAAGATATTTGTTGCATTCAAGAAGGCACAAGATTGTTCACTTACTTCAGGAGCAACGCATATATTAAAATTAAAATGTTATAAAAGATTTGCACGATTCCTGCTTAAAGTTGACACAAAAACTTGTGAAGCATTACATATTTTTAGAGATGTGTGGAAATCTAAGTTGCAACACCTGAAAGACTGATTGACATTTTATTATTTTTTTCAAAGTTTATTAAATTATGAAAGTTTCCATTTCTGCCCCTCCTCCCAACACCGTCCCACTCCCCCCTCCCCCTCCTCCTCCCTCTCCATCCCTAAGAGCAGTCAGGGCTTCCAGCCCTGTGGGAAGTTCAAGTTCCTCCCCCCTCCCTCCAGGTCCAGGAAGGTGAGTATCCAAACAGACTGGATCCCAAAAATCCAGTATATGCAGAGGAAACAAGTCCCAGTGTCATTGTCAATGGCTTTTCAGAAAGGCTCCGGGCCAGCTACATTCAGAGAATCCGGCCACATTCAGAAAATCTGGTTGGATCACATGCTCGTTCAGTCCCAGTCCAACTGGCCTTGGTGAACTCTCATTAGATCAGTCCCCTTGTATCAGTGGGTGATCGCACCCCTTGCGGTCCTGAATTTTTTTTCATGTTCTTCCTCCTTCTGCTCCTCATTTGGACCATGGGGGGCTCAGTCCGGTGCTCCAATGTGGGTTTCCGTCTGTATCGCCATCCATCGTCGGATGAAGGATCTATGGTGATAAGCAAAATCTTCATCAGTATGGTTATAGGCCAAGGCCGGTTTAGGCACCCTCTCCTCTGTCCAGAGAACAATCTGGGGATCTCTCCTTGGACCTGGGATCCCATTTATAATCAAGTCTCTTGTCAACCCTAAAATGACTCCCTTAGTTGAGATATATTCTTCCCTGATCCCATATCCATCCTTCCTCCCTCCCCCCATCTCAGTCCCCCGAGTTTTCCCCATTCCTCCCCTACTCCCTTCTCTCTAACCCTCTCCCTTTCCAACAACCCTCCCACGCCCCCCCCATGCACCCGAGGTTACCTGGGACTCTTGTCTATTTCCAATCTCCAGGAGGATAAGTACATGATTTTCTTCAGGTTCACCTTCTTATTTAGCTTCTCTAGGATCTCGAATAATAGGCTCAAAGACCTTTAATTATGGTTAGAATCCACTTATGAGTGAATACATGCCATATTCCTCTTTTTGGGTCTGGCTTACCTCACTCAGTAAAGCGTTTTCTATGTCCATCCATTTGCATGCAAAATTCAAGATGTCATTGTTTTTTACCGCTGAGTAAAACTCCAATGTGTATATGTTCCACACCTTCTTTAACCATTCTTCTATTGAGGGGCACCTAGGCTGTTTCCAGGTTCTGGCTATTACAAATAGTGCTGCTATGAACATAGTTGAACAAATGCTTTTGTAGTAAGCTAGGGAATCTCTAGGGTATATTCCCAAGAGTGGAATTGCTGGATCTTGAGGGAGGTTGACTCCCAGTTTCCTGAGAAACCGCCACACTGATTTCCACAGTGGCTGCACAAGTTTGCATTCCCACCAACAATGGATGAGAGTTCCCCTCTCTCCACATCCTCTCCAGCATAGGCTATCATTGGTGTTTTTGACTTTATTTTAGACTGTGGGGAAATCAATTTGAAAAGAACAGCCTACCTTGTCCTTAGTAAAGCATATAGAACTCTTGACATGGGCTTTGAACCCAAAATAAGGAGTATTGTGAATCAATAAAATCTTATAGGCAAACCGTGACAAAGATGGTAGACATATGTCATGATGTAGAAAAGAGTGAACTTATTCATCTAATGAAAGAGATCATGCATGAGGAGAATAAAACAATTGTTTTTTGTTGAAACTAGAAGAAAATGTGATGAATTTACTAGAAAAATGAGAGTAGATGGGTGACATGCCCTGTCACCCATGGTGACAGGAGTCAACAGGAGTATGACCGGGTTCTAAATTAAGTCAAGCATGAATAAGTTATTCTGGTCACTATTGATGGGGTCTCCAGAGGGATAGATGTGGAAGATATGAAATTTGTCATCGATCATGACTTTCGTAACCTCTCAGAGGATTATTTTCATCGAATTGGAAGAACTGCTCGTAGCACCAAAACAGACACAGAATACCCTTTCTTTACACCTAATAATATAAAGCAAGTGAGTGACCTTATCTCTGTGCTTGGGGAAGTTAATCAAGCAATTAATCCCTAGCTGCTTCAGTTGGGCGAAGACAGAGGCTCAGGTATTCCAGGGATAGAAGAGGCACCAGGATGATCATCATGACAGATACTCTGAGGGCAAAATAGTGAATTTAATACCTTTAGAGACAGGGAAATTATGACAGAAGCTACTCCAGTCTGCTTAAGGGAGATTTGGGGGCTAATGCTCAATGGTGTTTACAGTGCTGCAAATTACACCAATGGGAGTTTTGGATGTGATTTTGTATGTGCTGGTATACAGACCAGTTTTAGGACAGAGAAATCCATCAGAGATTTATCAGAACAGTTATAATAACACTCAGTAATATGCAAGTAACATTACAAATATGCAAAATCATATGCACCAATAGACAAATGCAGATTCTGCTTCTGCAGCTACTATGCCTGTGACCAGCTATCCAAAGCCAATAATGTATTCTCAATAAGATTTTAGAAGAAAGCATATGCACATACCTGTTTCTCATAGTTGTTCTTTATGTTATGTCATCAGAGAAGATAGTTATTTAAGAAAGGTGGGAAATGAGGAAAAGATGGCAGGGCGGCAGTAATTATGGTGCACTTCTTTCTTAAACTGGATATTTCTCTAAATCCCTGAAACAATTTTTAGGGTTTTCTTTTTATCCTAGAAAATACAAGCAGTATTTTCACAAAAATAACTGTATAGTGATTTCAAATACAATAAATGAAGGCTGTGCATGGCCTTCTAGAAAAAGAGATTTGAAGAATAAAAAAGGCGATAAAAGGATATTTGGTCATGCCAATTAAAAACTGAAAGATGACAATCAAGACCAGAACTGAAGCTACAACCCCATTCTGCCCCCAAACTTACCTATCCTCCTGCAACCTCGGTGGTACCCTGAAACACAGTTTACTGCAATACAGAGAGGACCAAGAGATAAGTGACCAGCTATCCTGCTGGACTCTTCACTCTCTAGGCACTCCATGGTGGGGCAGAATCCTGAGCTTCTCCCCCCACCTACCTCAGCTTATCTAGCCAGTCAGCAGGAGTGTTTCTTGCAGAGAGAACCAAGAGAGAGGACCAAGAAAAAAAACTCTAAAACACAAGCTGTGACTACTACAGTGGACCGAGAGAGCAAACCAGGAGAGCAGACCAAGAGAGTAGACTAAGAGAGACCTCAGTGTGTCCCTGGGGCACAGATATTGACAGTACAGAGCAGACCAAGAACAATTCCCAAAGACTCAGACAGCCATTGCAAGGATTAGATCATGATACAGAGACACTGCCGGCACCAATTGACAGAGGAGATGGGTAGGCACTAATGCAAAAATTCATCCAACAACCTATAAAGCAACATGGTAACACTAGAACCCAGTGGTCACACAACAGGAAGACTTGATCATCCTAACCCAGAAGAAAGAGAAGAAACAATTTTAAATGTAAATTTATGAAGATGATGGAGAACTTATACAGGAAATGAAAAACTCCCTTAAAGAATGAAGGAAAAGATGAACAAAAAAATTGGAAGAAATTTATAAATTCCTCAAAGTAACCCAAGAAATCTAAGAAAAAAAAAACCAATCAAACAGGTGAAGCAAATAGTTCAAGACGTGGAGACTAATATAGAGGCAATAAAGAAAACAAAAACCAAGGGAAATCTGGATATGGAAAATCTGGGTAAATGAAAAGGAACTACAGAAGCAGTATAATCAACAGAATACAAGAGATGGAAGAGAGAATCTCAGGTATTGAAGATACTATAAAGGAAACCAACTCATTGGTCAAAAAAAAAACATTAAATCCAACAAATTCTTAATACAAAACATCCAGTAAATCCAGGACACCAGGAAAAGACCAAACCTAAGACTAATAAGGATAATAAGAAAAAAAGAACTCCAACTCAAAGGCACAGAAAATATATTCAACAAAATCATAGAAGAAAAATTTCCCAACCTAAAGGAAGATATCCCTATGAAGGTACAAAAAGCTTATAGAACACCAAATAGACTGGATCAAAAAAATAATTCCCTTGCCATAAAAACACAAAGCCTACAGAATAAAGAAAGAATATTAAGAGCTGCAAAGGAAAAATGTCAAGTATCATATGAAGGGAGATGCATCAGAATTATACCTGACTTCTCAATGGAACATATCTAAACATAATAAAAGCAATATACATCAAGATGACTGCCAACATCAAATTAAATGGAGAGAAACTCAAGGCAATTCCACTAAAATCGGGAACAAGACAAGGCTTTCCACTTTCTCCATATCTCTCCAGCATAGTTCTTGAAGTTCTGGCTATAGCAATAAGACAACAAAAGGAGATCAAGGGTACTCAGTTTGGAAAGGAAAAAGTCAAACTTTCATAATTTTCAGATGATATGATAGTATATATAAGTGACCCCAAACACTCTACCAGGGAACTCCTATAGCTGATAAATATCTTCAGTAATGTGACAGGATACAAGATCAAATCAAAAAAGTCAGTAGTCCTCCTATATGCAAATGATAAAGAAACTGAGAAAAAAATCATAGAAACATGACTTTTTACAATAGCCATAAATAACATAAAATATTTTGTAGTAACACTAACCAAAGAAGTGAAAGACCTATTCAACAAGAACTTTAAATATTTGCAGAAAGAAATTGAAGAAGATACTAGAAAATAGAAAGATCTCCCGTGTTCTTGAATAGGTAGGATCAACATAAAAAAAATGGCAAGCCTACCAAAAGAAATCTAAAGATTCGAAGCAATTCCCATCAAATTCCCAACACAATTTTCCACAGACCCTGAAAGAACAATAATAAACTTCATATGGAAAAACAAAACAAGACAAAAAAAAACCCAGGATAGCCAAAACAATCCTGTACAATAAAGAAACTTTCAGAGGCCATCACTATACCTGACATTAATCTCTATTATAGAACTACAGTAATGAAAACACCTTGGTACTTTGGTACTTGGTAAAACAGAGATTTGGTACTTGGAAAAACAAAACAAGACAAAAAAAACCCAGGATAGCCAAAACAATCCTGTACAATAAAGAAACTTTCAGAGGCCATCACTATACCTGACATTAATCTCTATTATAGAACTACAGTAATGAAAACACCTTGGTACTTGGTACTTGGTAAAACAGAGATGTTGACCAATGAAATTGAATCAAAGACCCGGATAGTAATTCACACACCTATGACCACCTGATTTTTGACAAAGAAACTAAAATTATACAATGGGAAAAAAAACCTTCAACAATGGTTCTGGCATAACTGGATGTCAACATCTAGAAGAAAAAAAATAGAACCATATCTATCTCCATGCACAAAACTCAAGTCCAAATGGATTAGTGACCTCAGTATGAATCTGACCACACTGAAAGTGATAGAAGAGAAAATGAGAAGTAGCCTTCAATGCATAGGCACAGGAGATCAAATCCTAAATATAACCCCAGTAGCACAGACACTGAGAGCAACAATAAATAAATGGGACCTCCTGAAATTGAGAAGCTTCTATAAAGCAATGGACACAGTCAATAAGACAAAGGGGCAGCCTACTGAATGAGAAAAGTTCTTCACCAACCCCACATCAAACAGAGGACTGATCTCCAAAATATATAAAGAACTCAAGAAATTAGACATTAAAATTCAAAATAACCCAATTTAAAAATGTGGTGCAGAACTAGACAGAGAATTCTCAATAAAAGAATTTCAAATGACCAATGACCGAAAGACAGTTAAGGAAATGTTAAACTTTCTTAGCAATCAAGGAAATGCAAATCAAAACAGCTCTGAGATATCATCTTATACCAGTCAGAATGTCTAAGTTCAAAAACACCAATGACAGCTTATGCTGGAGAGAATGTGGAGTAAGGGGAACACTCATCCTTTGCTGGTGGGAATGCAAATTTTGTACAACCACTTTGGAAATCAGTATGGTGGATTTCTCAGAATATTAGGAATCAATCTACTTCAGGACCTAACAATACCCAAAAGATGCTCAATCATACTACAAGTACATCAGTTCAACTACGTTCATAGCAGCAGTATTTATAATAGCCAGAACCTGTAAACAACCTAGATGCCCCTCAACTGAAGAATGAATAATGAAAATATGGCACATTTACACATTAGAGTACTACTCAGTGGTAAAAACAATGACATCTTGAATTTTACATGCAAATGGATGGAACTAGAAAACACCATCCTGAGTGAGGTAACACAGACCCCAAAAGATGAATGTGGTATGTACTCACTTATTAGTGGATACTAGCTATAAACAAAGGATATTGAGCCTATAGTTCATGATCCTAGAGAAGCTAAGAAACAAGGTGAACCCTAAGAAAAACATACATAAATCCACCTGGAAAGTTAAAATAAATAAAATTGCCTGACAAAACTGGGAACACAGAGGTGTGGGAAGAAGGGAGGGTGGAAGGGGAAGAGGGGGAGAGAAGAGGAGGATCAAGGATAACTTGAGGGAACTGGATAGTCAAGATGGAAGAAGTACAAAGATGAGAGCAAGAAAAGAGATATCTTGATTGAGGGAGTCATTATGGAACTAATAAGGAACTTGGCTCTAAAGAAATTCCTAGGAAACCACAAGAATGACCCCAGCTAAGACCCTAAGCAGTAGAGGAGAAGGTGCATGAACTGGCCTTGCCATGTAACCAAACTGATGAATATCTTAAATATCGCCATAGAACCTTCATCTAGCAACAGATGGAAGCAGAGTCAGAGACTTGCATCAGAGCACTGGACTGAGCTCTCAAAGTCCAGTTGAAGAGTGGGAGGAGGGAGAATATGAGCAAAGAGATCAAGACCATCATGGGTGCACCCACTGAAACAGTCTACCTGAGCTAGTGGGAGCTCACCAACTCCAGCCAGACTGGGAAGGAACAAGGACAGGACCAAACTAGTCCTTCTTGAATATGGTTGATAATTGCATGGCTGGGGTAGACTGAGGGGCCACTGGTAGTGGCACCAGGATTTATCTCTTTTGCTTGTACTAGCTTTTTGGGAATCTATTCTCTTTGGATGGATACCTTGCTCAGTCTAGATATAGTAGGGAGGGCCTTGGAACTTCCCCACAGCAATCTACCTTACCCTCTCTGAGGAGTAGATAGTGAGGGGGGGATTGGAGGAGTAAGTGGAGGTAATGTGGGAGTCCCCTCTGTGTACTGTGATTACCATTAATGAATAAAGAAACTGTCTTGGCCTGTTGATAGGGCAGAACTTAGGTAGGGGGGAGGACTGAAATGAATGCTGGGAGAAAGTAGGGCAGAGTCAGAGAGGGACACCATAGAGCCGCCAGAGTCAGACATGCCGAATCTTTGCCAGTAAGCCACTGCCACGTGACTATATACAGATTAATAGAAATGGGTTAAATTAATGTAAGAGTTAGCCAATAAGAAGTTAGAGCTAATGGGCCAAGCAGTGTTTTAATTAATACAGTTTCTGTGTGATTATCTCAGTTCTGGGCAGCCCGGATGAACAGCGGTTCCTTCTAACATGGAGGGACTAGGAAGAGGGGAGGGAGTGGGAATTTTGATTGATATGTATAATAAAAAAGAGACAGTTTGTTTTATTTTTAAAAAAAAAAGAGAAAGAAAAAATCTTGAAAGGCAATTTTTATAAAGTGAACCAAGTCAAACTTCTAAAGATAAAAAACTGCATGGTCTGAAGTGAAGTTAAGTTAACTTAAGATCAGTTAAAGAGCGGTTTGGATACTGCTTAAGAAAAATAAGCAAATTGAAGAGAATCAACAGGATTTTCCAAATGGACAGGAAATCGGGAAACTACAAGCTGTGTGACAGTGACAAGAGGCTACTACTCATGTATTTGAGTCTCTGAAAGAGGTTAAGAAATGACATTGAAGAATATTCACCAAAATTTTTAAAATATTTTTGAAAATTATAAACTTCATACAGACAAACACACACCCTCACACACATACACCAGCAGTAAACTGTGACAATGCATATGATTACCAAATTTCCTTTAAAAATGATGATAGAGAAGAAAGACATATTCACACAGAGAAACAAAGATCTGAATGGAAGGATTTTTTACTTGGAAATAACACATTGGAGTAGCTTATCTATTGCTATTGAATACAGAAGTAGTAAGTTGTCAATATGAAAATAGCCATTAAAATAAGGGCAAAATGAGGATATCTTTAAATATAAGAAAGCTACAATATTCACAATTAAAAGACACCCATTAAGTGAAGTGCCAAATAATTCAAACAGAAGAAAAATCATAGAAGATGCAGATCTGAAGTACACAGAAATATGAAGAGTACTAGAGAAGAAAGCTAGATGGGTAGATATGCTTTATATTGTTTAAATTACTTAAAATGTGATTGGTTATTTAATGAAAAATTGAGTTTAAATCTATTGAGTTTTATAGTATACATGAAAGTATAATAGCAGAAAAGCCAAGAGAGGAGAAATGTCAGTCTGCTCTTACAAAGTACATAACTATGTGTATAAAGCGGTATAGCTCCTCCACACAGTAGATTTGATGAAGTACTGTGCTATGAAGTGGGCAGTGGGCATGGCTTCGTATTAACAAGAGGGGCAACTACGGGGAGAAAGCCCACTTAGCTTACAGAAACACAGGACTCATCAAGTACCATGGTAAGGTATGTGTAATGGTCAAGATGGCCCTTACCTAAGTAAATGGGTCTAGTTGACATGAACATGCTCAATCAAGGACCCTAATGCCCCAGGCCCATGGGAAAGCCAAGTCCTTTCTTCCCCAGGTAGGCTCCAGGGAAGAGCCAGGTCTTCTAGTCTATAGATATTTACAGTGAGTACAGAAAGAGTCAACCACAGCTTCCTCCTCCCAAATGACAACAGCCTGAGAATACTCGCCTAGAGAGACCCCTACCAAAATTGGCTAGCCTGCCTCCTCATTCATTTGACTGATATAATAAACCCACCTCCTCATTCATCTGTATATAATAAACATGCTGAGTTTCCGGGTTGCTGGTACACGTCCATGAAAGTGCGCAGCCCGCCCGACCCCACCCTTCCTGTGTGTGTGTCTGTGAGTTCTCTGTTACCCAATAAAATCAATCACAACGCCATGCTGATTGCAGCACAGCTACTACAATTTTAATACCACCTTCTTCTCTTGTCCGTTTCAGGAAAGACAGCTCACCAGGGTTTATTGGGGGTAGACTTCCCACAAAATGACATCATGGAATGACACCATTAAGCCAAGTATTATTCTAGCTTATATTTTCTTCTTTATCCAGAGTGTTACAATTTGTTGTTACACAAATTATAACTTGCAATCAATTGTATGTAGACTTCAGAGTTTTATTATATTTCTAATTACTCATTAGCCAGGCGGTGGTGGTGCATGCCTTTAATCCCAGCACTTGGGAGGCAGACGCAGGCAGATCTCTGTGAGTTCAAGGCCAGCATGGTCTATCAGAGTGAGTTCCAGGCTGGGCTCCAAAGCTACAGAGGAACCCTGTCTCGAAAAACAAGAAACAACAACAAAAAAGAAAGGTAAAAAGCAAAAAAGGACCAATCGTACATTGTCTAAGGAGATAAAATCTCATATGAAGGTCATGAGGGATCTTTACTGCTTACCTTCAACAGTCCAGAAATTCTGGTGTTGCTGTTTTTTCGATGCCAAGTCTCTGAGGGCAATGCTAGTATGTAGAGAGTAATAGGTTTAGACACAGCCAGAGGCTGCTGCGCTCCTCACCAGGCAACAGTGTGTGGGTTAGAGATTTAATTTAGATTCAGTCTCTGACCTCATCCTAAACCAGGTGTCTTCTGAAACAATGACCTTCTCTTGGAACTCCTACCAGGCTCTCCAGCAGCAGTGAATCAGGGTGGGGCCTCTACACATCTGACAGGAATTCCATGCTGTCTCCCATGGCCTGAGAAGGCCCGGAACAATGGCACTCTCTGTAGGAAGAAGTGCTTTCTTCTTCACGAACAGAAGTAACTAGAGCCCTGACTCGGGTTGTGTGTTGTGGGGCGAGTACCAGGTGTTCCTCTGTAGCTGAATGAAAGTGTCTACAGAAGCCAATTAGGTCAAGTTAGTTTATAATATTTAGATCCTACACATCTGCATTGATTTCTAATTGATCTCTGTGTTATTGAGAGATGTTTAGTTTCTCATTATAATCATATCCTTTTATAACTCTTTATAGTTCTATTAGCTTTTTGTTTCATGTATTTGGAAGTTCTGTTTTGCACATATTTGTGCATACATGTAAGTCTATCATATCCTACAGATTTATAGACTTCTTTATTATTATAAAACTATACTCTTTTTAAGGTTTATTTCTTTTATATGTACGTGCACGTGCATGCCTGTTTGTCTGTATGCACACCAGAGTTATGCAGGTACCAACAGAGGCCAGACGAGGGTGGTAGATGGTTGTAAGGTACCCAATGTCGGTGCTTGGAACTGAACCCGTGTCCTCTCTGTGGTCAGCAAATACTCCCCATTGCCTCACCATCTCTCTCCAGCTCCAAATGGTTCTCTTTATTCCCAGTAACACCATTTACTGAATGAACTACTTTGTTTGATATTAATATAGACTTTTTAGCTTCACAGTGTTAGCATAGGTCTCTTTCTTTCGATCTACTTCACTATAGTAGAACTGATTTGATTATTGATACTTAACAATGACTAATTATCATGACCACTGCTATGGCTTAGCTTAAGTCCAAAATCTTTCTATTTTTTCCTAGTAAAGACATGTCTGTTTTGTCTTCTTTTTTCTCTTTCCTGTTTACTTGGACCAATGAAATACTGTTTATGATTCTTTTCTATCTCTAATACTGTCCTCATTTCTTTCTGTTGTTATTTTAACGGTTGTTCACTCAGTTTATATGGCTGTTTTAACTGTTCAACTGATGAAATTAAAAAAAAAATTGTTCGTGCACTGTAAATACATACAGGTTTTGCTAGTTACCCCTGAAGTAAACTGTGAACTAAATTAAGTAGCTAAGCATGCTAGCACATGCACCTGGAGGGATAAAGCAACAGAATCACCAGCTCCAGACCAGCCTGCACCACATAGCAAGGCCCTCTTTGGAAAACAAGAAAGACAGAAAATCTTATTTTAAAAGAGAAGGAAAATGTTGGGGTGACAGTGGTTTATATTTGAGCTCTGGGATCCAGACATGGCATCTGCACTCTACTGACACTATCATCTTGTGTGGGCCACACAAAGACTAAAAACACTATTAAATTCCTCTTGGAAGATGAATCGCCCCCATGGAAAACAGAACAATCAGTGAGATGGAGATGCTGAGTGAGAAATTAATATGGAAGATGAGTCTCATAATATCATTTATGGAATCCCCACACAGCCCTGGGTGATTACTGTTATCCAAATTTACAGGTGCGTCAAAACAATTGAGAACGCCATGGAGCACGTCTTGTCAAATAACACCAGAAGTAAAACAGAAGAAACGGCACTAGGGGCCAAGTTTGCATGACCCAGACGCCTGGACTGGAATCCCTGATCTCTGCTGCCAGCCCCAGAGTCTGCCTGACGCTCGGTAGGAGCTCAGTTCATTTTTGTTGAGCAAGTGATTAAGGAGGCAGGATAAAGTAGAGATGTAAAGACATAGTTAGACTCAAATGACACCCATGCGCGGATGCTGAGGGTGTTCGGCCATAGAGGTGTGTGTCACCTCTTACAAAGGGCTCCCCCACATCCTGAAATGCAATTCTGGCTCTTCACACACTGTTTTAGGGAGACTCTGAGACCCCTCCCCTTCCCTTTCAGAAGGAAATTTTAGCATTTTTAAACTACTTGGGGACAATAGAGATGACGATGAGGACAATGATGACGAACAACTCGTTAATTCAAGATTGGGATGGGTTCCAGTAATGACAGTTTAGGTAAAGATCAACTTTCCAGAAGCTAGAAAGTTGCTTAAGTTAGAAACCAGCTAAGGGTGTCTGTAGCCATACCCTGGGCCTTGTTTACAACGGTTGAGAGGAGTAATTACACACGGAGTTAAGATCTGCTATGGGCCTGACTCCAGGCCTGCTTTGATGGGGAGGCAGAACCACTTAGGCAGAAAGAAGCCCCATTCTAAAGCCATTGGTAAAGTGAATTTTGGAAAGGTAATGTACTTGCCTGGGAAGCAAGAGCATCCACAAAGACATTACCCCATAGCTACCCTCCCTCTGTAACAGGAGGTCCAAGCAAGTCACAACTCCCTTCCCTTTTCAGCCAAAGGCAACGAAATCCAGTCTTGGGCTGGCAGAGTATTTCAGGTCTCTAAAATCAAGGTGTATACATAACCATGGTGGGACACCAGGGCTGGGGAGGCAGTACAATGAAATGGTGTTTACCCAGCATGCCTAACACTGAAAACAACAGCCAAAACCTAGGAGTATTCGTCAAGGAGGAGGAGCCAGAATGTTGGGGCTATCCTTTGTGAGCCCGCAGGTGCCAACTGTGGTCCTGCGTGACCTTCTGTTGCCCATGTAGACTTGTGTCTCGGGAGATGTAGCCTGTAATACGTGTTTGCAGAGACATTGAAGAATGCCAACACAGGATGCTCTTGCTGCATAAAGATGGCCCACCTCTCCAATCCTGTTTTCTCCTCTAGCCCTGATTACAGTTTGAAGAGCCCAAGTTACAGAAAGGTTACTACTCTTAATAAAGCAGGAATCTCTTGCACACATCTGAATAGTGCCTTACAGCTTCTACAGCACTTATATTTCCATTTTCTGCTGGACGAGGCCAAAGGGGTCTGACAGCCGAGCAAATAAGCCAAAGCAAGACAGAGCAACTGGAGAAAGAAGGAACAACCTTCTGCTCAAATATTGAGAGAAAGCAGAAAACTAGAAACATAAACCCACAGCCAAAGATGAGAGAAACAAGTGGACCGAGGGCCCACAAAGCAAAGCGCATACTAATTAGAGAAATCAATAGGAATCACAAGGAAACCGAAGGTGCGTTTCAAAATCTAAGCCAGACCAACTAGCTCTAAAATGACTTCTGAGCATCCATGAGTGCAGGACCTGTGGGACTCTGAGCTAAGTTGGTGGCACTAGTTACCTGCAGAGATCTGGTGAGCGTAGTCAATTCCTCTTATTTGGGTAGCAAGACGCTGCAAAAAGAAATCGTAAGCAGAGAGTTCATTCCTGCCGCTGCTTTTATAATTCTAAATTGAACGGTCTCTGGTTGATGCCACCAGTCCATCTCACATATCAGCAAGCTTCCTGAGGGTTGCAGGGGCAGGGCGGGGTTCCCTCCTGTGGTACACATGGCAGGGCCCATGTATCTCTGAGCTTTGTCCCAGTAAGGCCAGATGTAATTATACAGGGTGATTGCCATTGTACTGAGTATAAAACACTGCTTGTAGATCCAAGCTTCCTTGCTGTGATCAAGGGAGGAGAAGTCCTGATTGAAGAAGTTGGCCATCTTTGTGCACTGGCAATTCATCTATGAGTAAAGACTCAGAAAGTCACAAATTCACAAACATGTCCATGATAGCATGCTCTGTTCTCTGTAATTCAGCTCAAAAGTCAAACTTAATTAATTTATCCTGAGATAAAAGGACAGGGTAGCTTGGAAAGGAAGCAAAAATCAAGTTATTTGACTATCAGGAAGAAACTAGTTTAATTATTCAAACTGTATTCACTAGATATAAACAGGTTATCAAGACAGAATTGTTGGCTTCCTTCAGCACTGTCTCCATAAAGATGAGAAGCAGTGGGCACTCTACTATCAGCTCATGTAATTTAGTATTCTCAAGAACAATATGGCCTCTGCATCTAATTCTTCTTTTCTGAATGGTAGTGTTTGGACCCATGTTTATTTGTTCCAGCTCTTGATCTTTTGGGACTGGAGAGATAGCATGACAGGTCAGAGCAGAGCACTTGCTCTTTCAGAAAGTCCTAGATCAGTTCCAAGCTGCCTGCAAGTCCATCTTCATGGATTTGACACCCTTCTGGCTTCCAATGAGACCTGCGCATACATGGCACATATACAGACAACAAGAAAATACATGCACAAATTTAATCATGAATATGATTTTAAATAAAGACCTGGTTTCTTCATCTGTAAAATTCTCAGCTCGTTGAACTCTTTAAAAAAATCAAATGATCATTTAAAGCATATATCTTAGTGTCTGGCACATGTTAGAGACCTGGGAAATAGTTCTTTCTCTTTTTTCTTTCAAACTTTGTTCTGGGTCACAAAAGTCAGCATCAGTGGATAGCCCACAGAACAGGTGGCTAGAAATTAGAAACACAACAGAAGACAAAAGGCAAAGTGTGAAGTGTGCACATTATCTGTGTCCTGTGTGTGCATTTCCATCACCAGGGCTTACAAGATCGGTTCTTCGGGATCACACCTACCTCTGTTCTTCGGGATCACACCTAGCTCTGTCTTGCTTTTCTCATAGACTTTAGATTTCACATCATTAAGTGTCTTACTCCTCTCATAACTGCCTTGGGAAATCTAGGACACTTTACTTCTGGCAAGTATACCATTATTGAATGAGATTCACTTGCAAATTTGTATATATTTCATGTGTTTTGCTTTAGGAAATAACCTATACATACTAATAATTGTTTTGATAGCTGAAACTTATAGTATCATGAATATTCTTCAAGTTATTATAACAATTTTGGATGATTGGCACATGAACACTTTATACATTCCCTTGCACTGATATGTATACAGGTATGCCCTTCATATATATATTTACATATGACATATATCTTAATCTGGTTGCTCACAATAAGGATTCAGTGTAATGGCTTAACCTATAGTAGGACTATGCCATATCAATGCTTAAAATGGAAGGTTTCTACATCATTGCCCTATCTCCCAAGCAATATTTACAATCCCATGGATTTGGGAATATTTGCTTAGACAGTTCTTTTTGTAAATTTGCTGTACAAGTTAATTTGATATGTCAGTTCTATCTTGTCAAATATTGTGGGTATATTTATGATGGTATATCTGACTGAAATCAATAGTTGAGGCCATGGATTAAACAGAACCACTGTACTCTAGAAATGGACCCCACCAAATCAATTAAAGACCTAAGCAGAACAAAATGGCTGGAAAAATGTGAATGCTTCTTGCCTCAGTTGGACGTGGGTCTTTTCTTGCCTTTGGATTCAAATTGAAAAATTGGCTCTTCTTAGGTCTTGAGCCTACTGACTGTCAGAGTACCACTGATGCCATCCGTTCCTGCAGGGTCTCTAGCTTACCACCGTTATGACTAAGGGAAGCCAAGTTCATAATATGCAGAGAGATGATAGATAGATAGATAGATAGATAGATAGATAGATAGATAGATAGATAGATAGATAGATAGATAGGGCAAATTACGCTCCTGGTGAGCTTTATTAGGAGAGCTATATCATCATATCTGAAGTGGAAAAGCAAGCCTGCATGTCTGAGAAGCTTCATTAGGAGGGACCGCCATCATGGATAGAATGATGGGTCCCATAAGGGAGGTACTCTTTAGTTCCCAGAATATTAAGAAAGCATGGTGTCTTAATCAATATTCTATTCCCGTGAAGAGACACTATGACTATAACAACTCTTATAAAGGAAAGCATTTAATTGGGACTTGCTTACAGCCCAAAGGTTTGGTCCATCACCATCATGGCAGGAAATGTGACAGTATACAAGCAGACATGCTGCTGGAGAGGTAGCTGAGAGTTCTATATCTGGTTTGGCAGGCAGCAGGAAGAGAGAGACACTGGGCCTGGCTTGAGCAATTGAAATCCCAAAGCCCATCCTCAGAGACACACTTCCTTCAACAAGGCCACACCTACTCCAACAAACCACACCTCCTAATCCCTGTCTAGCAGTGCCACTCTCCAATAACCAAGCATTCAAATACATAAGCATATGGGGGCCATGGCTATTCAAACCATCACAATGCTGAATGTTGGCAGCATAATGTGGTCCTGGAGGGAGAGATGGAGGAATCAGACTGGTTCCACAAGACCAAAGCAATTTGTCCATCTTGTTCCTTTCCTTGGGGGTGATGAGATAAGTTGTTATATCTGTGACCTAGCTTGTGTGCCAGGATCCACGGAGAAAGGGACTAAATGAGAATAGAGTTATAGTTCAAGGTTGTTGGAACTGTGCATAAGGAAGCAGGGCTTGCTCAGAACTGCAAGCAGGGAGAATAGAACACATTTTTTTGTAAAAGCTGCAAGGACACAGAAGGTTGCTTATAGGGCCCTGGAGAGAGAGCCTGAGAATGGCCTAGTCTGACTTCTGATAGAGAGCAGTCAGAATATCTGTATCTAATAGCCACTAGTACATCTTAGTACCTTTCCGTCTCCCCAACCACTCACCCTACTTGGTTGGATGAATAGACAGATGTTGGATGGACAGGTAGGTAAACAATGAGTTACTTTTCTACTGCTGTGTTAATACATCCTGACCAAGGTAACTTATAAAAGTCAGAGTTTATTTGGGGCTTACAGTTCAGAGGGTTAGTTAGAGCCCATTACCATCATAACAGGGAGTATTGCAGCAGGCAGGCATGGTGCTGGAGCAGTGGTTGAGAGATCACATCTTGGTACTCTGGAACAAAGCAGAGAGACACATACTGTAAATGGCATGAATCTTTTGAAATCACCAAACCAGTCTCCCATGATATACCTCCTCCAACATGACCACAGTTCCTAATCTTTCCAAACAGTTTAACCAACTAGGGACCAAATATCCTAATATAAGACTGTGTAGACCATACTCATTTAAACTACGATAGATAGATAGATAGATAGATAGATAGATAGATAGATAGATAGATAGATAGAGATATAGAGATAGAGATAGATATATAGATAGATGATACATACATACATAGATGATAGATAGATAGAGGATAGATAGATGATATATAGATAATAGATAATGATACGTAGATTGCTAGATAATGATAGATAGTGATAGAGATAGAAAAATAGTGATAGAGAGAATGATAGATTGATTGATAGATAATGATAGATAGTGATAGATAGATAAATAATGATAGATTGATAGATAGATAATGATAGATACATAGATGATGGGTAGATAGATAGGTAGATAAACAGATAGAGATGGATGATAGATAGATAGATAAGTAGATAGAACATAATAATTGATGATAGAGGGAGAGATAATTAGATAGATAGATGATAGATAGATAGATAGATAGATAGATAGATAGATAGATAGATTGATAGATGATAGGTAGGTAGGTTGATAGATACATAATGATTAATGAGAGAGATAAAAATATATGTAGATGATAGGTAGATGGACACATACATAATGATTAATAAAAATATATGTAGATGATAGGTAGATGGACACATACATAATGATTAATGATAAAGAGATTGAGATAGATAGATAGATAGATAGATAGATAGATAGATAGATAATAGGTAGGTATGTAGGTAGATAGATGATTGATAGTTACATAGATACCTAGGAAGGAAGGAAGAAAAGAAGAAAGGAAGGAAGGGAGGAAGGGAGGGAGGGAGGGAGGGAGGGATGAAGGAAGGAAGGAAGACAGACACAGAGAAAGAGACAGAAAGAAAGAGAGAGAGAGAGAAAGAGAGCGAGAAAGAAAAAGAGAGATAGAGAGAAAGAAAGAAAGAAAGGAAGGAAGGAAGGAAGGAAGGAAGAAAGAAAGAAAGAAAGAAAGAAAGAAAGAAAGAAAGAAAGAAAGAATAGTAGAAGATCCTATTGGTTATGCTTCTCTGGAGTATTGTAACTAGACTTCATTTATACATCTACCTAGACCTGGTATTATATAGTAATGTCCTACAACTTGAGGTATCCCTTCTATAGGAAAGAGGGACACCCCAGAGACTCAGAAAAAAAATCCTACCCAAACCTAAGAAAGCTTACAAGATTCACAAACCTCTTTAAGGTCTTCCAAGAAGTAAACACTAAGGAGAAGAGGCCATCTGGCTCACTGCCAGAGCTGTCTGTAAGTCATTTGGGGAGCTCTGGAAATGTAGCATTCACAAATTGTCCCATGACATGGTATTTATCTGACAAAGCTGCTTTTGGGTCATCTATCCTCCTTTAAGGAACCCCTCTTTTATATTCTTATGAGCAATCTCAACAAAGTTACCGGTTTGGGTGGGGTTACAATCTCAATAAAGTTACTGGCTTGTTAAGATAGGATCAGGTGAGGTTACAAGTGAAGTCACTGGTTCTCTAAAATAGATTGGGTAGGATTATTTCTTTGGTTGACTGTTGGTGCCCTACCTTGGATGCATAGATGTTTGTTTATGTATCTCCAGGAAAAGTCACACAACACCTAGACAAAAGGGATCCTTGATGTAGGCCTTAGAGTTTATAGAATCCTACTTGTCATAAATAAGGTAAAAGGGCATTTATTGAAGAAAACATGGCAGTTGTGTGCTCAGAACTCATAACTGGTACAGAACAACCACCAGCCTACATACCACCCTCCGGTGTCTCTCAGGCTCTCAGGACTCCTCCACACTTGTCTCCCAATATAAAGCATGCCAAGCATCTGTGTTTGGATACCATGAACATTTGTGGGATATGCTGCTATTGACATTGGTACCGATGTTGCTGATTCTGGCACAGATACTGATGCTGCTGCTGTTGACATGGATGCTGATGCTGTTTTCCCATGTGGAGAAACAAAGCATCAGAACTGCTTAGTTGAAAAGGTAAACCTATGAGTTGTCATGTCAAGTCCTCTTCAGACAGCTGGAATTCAAACTGCTTTCATACCACTCTGGCTTACCAGAAGCACTGGGCATTCTTCGCATGCTTTTATTTGTGTCTCAATTCATAATTTCAAAGGCACTCACAAATAAATATGGCATTTACAGCGGTTGCCTGGGGTGACTGGGGAACACTTTGCAATACCGCAGTACCTTTACTCTTAAATTTATGTATGTATGTAAATCTAGGTGTACTGTTTCATGTTTATGAAGCATGGTAGAAAGCTTTGTCCTAGCAAGTAGGTGGGCTTTAGGTGCTAAAACTGGAACAATTTTAGTTTCTCAAAAACAAGAGTTAATTATATTTCACAAATTTAAAATGTCACCTTTATTTACATAACTTCAAGCAAAAATGTTGATATGGTTAATTGCAGTTTATAATTTGCTCTTTGCTATAATAGTCTGAACTATTTAGAAGAAAAAGAACTTTCAAAAGTATACATGAATATAGTTTTCATTCATATGCTATATTTATGAACCATCATTTTTCAGAAAACAAATTCATTAGCATTTTTATTGCAGCTTAATTTTCATTTCTTAGATCACTACTATCAACAGAAAAATATGTAAAATTTTGGTTGCCATAATCAATGATTTTTGTTGAAATTAAAGTAAATATAAAATGTATAGATACCTTCATCTTATTATTTGAACAGACATCGCTGATTGTCTTAGGGTTTTTTTATTACTGTGAAGAGACACCATGACCACAGAAACTCTTAGAAAGAAGACATTTCATCAAGGTGACTTGCTTATAGTTTCAGAGGTTCGGTTCATTACCATCATGTTGGGAAGCATGGTGGCATGTACAGACATGGTATTGGAGAGGTAGCTGAGAGTCCCACATCTTGCAGTCAACAGGACGTCTAATGAGATATTGGACAGTATCCTAAGCATAGGAAACCTCAAAGCCCATCTCCACAGTGATACACTTCCACTAACAAGGCCATACCCACTCCAACAAAGCCACACTTCCTAATAGTGCCACTCCTTTTGAGATTATGGGGTCCAATTACATTCAAAGTACCATGCCAGCCATAAAAATGACTCAGAATTTCTCGGTAACAGTTAAATTCTATCCTCTTTGATTTTATGCTACTTTTAGCTGTAGAAAAGGAACAGCTTTGCACATATATATTGGTTGATTTCACCATTGAAAAAGTCTAATTGGCAAGACAGGAAAACATATATTTTTATGTAAGAGTTCTGTAGATTAATCTTCTACCTTTGAATATTTGGATATGTATCATTTTTATATACTTGTCTTTGACCCTACAAGTACTGGGATAAGCCTACATTCAATTCTCAGAACTTCAGGATGGCAGGTAGGTAAAGTCTAAGGTAAGGCTGTGACTATGGACATGTGATCAGATGAGTGACACCTTCTCTGCTTTGACTTTTCAAGAAGAGAAGTCACATTAGTCATGTCTCTAATGGCTGGGGCTGATTGTTCACAAAGGCAACTGAAGAAAGAAGGGCTTGCTCTGGCTCATGGTCTGAGGAGCGCAGAGTCCACCATGACAGAGAAGTAAAGGCAGCAAGAGTGTGAGGCAACTGGTCCATTGCATCCACACTCGGGAAGCAAAGAGAGATGAATATCAATCGGCATTCATCAAGCTTTCTTCCTTTATCCTTCTATTTCAGTCTGAGAGCTGGATTAAAGGGACACTCCCACTCAAGGCGGATCTTCTGTAATCAGTGAAAGTTCTCTGGGAAGTCCCTTGAAGGCAGAGCTGTGTCTCCTAGGTGATTCCAAATCTAGTCCAGTTGACGATGAAAACGAATGGCCGCAGAGTAACTGAAGGAGGCAAACACACTAAAATTTCCGGAGCTCCTCTGGTACTTGAAATATTAGAGTGGGAAGGAGGGACATGCTAGATGGTAACCACACGTGGAGGTTGGCTGCTTCTGGAATCTTAAGACTATCTTGAGGATATGTGATCATGTCTTTAGTATATGTGATGGGATGCAGGAGCGAGCATTGTGAGCACTTGTCTGTTAACTAGCCTGGTAGCAGTGACTGAGACAGAACAGGAAACGGCATGATAAAACCTTCAGGTATTTGTCCCTCGGAATAGACTTTATTGATTCCCAGTGATGGATCCAGTCAAAGCATAAGACAATTTTGGTGTGGAGCATATACTACTAAGTATTCTGCTTGAGAAGGGCTCCAGATGAGGAACATGAATCGTCAGTATCTTGGTGCTCAGGAAATATAAACCAGGAAAGGAGTTGTCATAATGGATAAAAGAAATGAATTATGAATGCTACCTACTTCCTAGTTGATTGTTTGGCTAACCTATTTCCTTATTCCCAATCAGTCTATGTAACCTCTGGTAACCTAGACTTCTTGGTGATGTTTCCATTTTCCAGATAGTTTCTAGAAGGGAGAGCCAGAATCCCCAAGGTGAGCTAAGGGTATGAAAGATTAAACATATGGGTTTTGAGGACAGTGTTGGAGAAGAAACTGCTTATCTGGCCTCATTTTGAAGAAGAAGCAGGGCAGATGCCAATCTGCAGCTTCCATGCTGACGGCCAACCCACCACCACCAAAGAAGGACCTTAGTAAACAGGCAGCATAGTGTTTACCACAAATAGGCCCAATTCCCTAATTTTAGCGGGGAGAGATTCACCACTGCTGGAAAGACAGAGATAACACGGAGATTTGAGTTTCACCAACTGCCTCCATGACCTTGAGTGAGTCACCCGTGTCCCCATGCCTAAGCTGCTTTAGCAAAATGCTAAAAATGTTCTGTGAAAATCCCATCTGCCTTTCTGGGCTCCAGAAGGAAGCTGGGGAAAGCTGAGATCCTGTGCGGCTTCAGCAGTAAGGAAGAGCAGCACTCCACAAATGATGCCAGGCTGGAACCCCTCTCAGCTGCCCCTGCAAAAAAGGTGCTCATTGGGATAACAAAACACATCCTCACCTTGTCATGCCCATCCCCAGCGACCTGAACGGCAGCCATGTTCTTGACTCAGTGATGACCTCCATTTATCCTAGTGATTTGGAGGCTGGGGAGTGAGTAAGGAAACAGGGTATGAGCTCTGAGCCCAAGATCTCAGGAAGAGGTCCTTCCAGTTTTAGCCACGGTAGGAACCCCTTCTTCTCTAGAACACCCTGAGTCCCATGACAACAAAACCTCTGAGTCCTCAAGCCCCAAAACTTGCCATTCTCAGCAACTGTCCATTTAGTTTCAGCAGTAAACTTAGGATCTTGAAAAAAAGACTCTTTTACAGGGCCTCCAATTTTCCACTCTGTATAAGGTACAAAGCACCACCTGTTTCTTCCTGTCATTCACAGAAACAGTATGAGAATGAAGGAGATAACAGGAAACTCTCCTTATGTAACAGTGCTTTGTTTGGTCTGATGAATAGACACCCATGCTGCTTCACTAATACAGACAGATGAGTTTGGAAGACTCCATGGAAAGTTCAAAGCTGGTAATGGATTTTCAGTGGACTACTGAAATGACCCCTCAGCTTCCTCCCCTGACCAGGGATGGGCCTGCAGAAAAAGAAAATCCTGGGCTCTGCATTCCCGACCATCTTTCCCACATCTACTCTGTATGCACGCTCTGAAAATGTTCTAGGAAAATGGTCTAATTTAGACCCTATTCATGGATGACTACCATGAGATGAGCGCACTGCTATTTTGAGGTTGAGGACTTGAAGGAGTAACCAGTACTGAGACTTTCATCTTGGAAGGATGATGGTGGAGAGAGAGCATCTTGACTGAGGGGGACTTTACCACCCCCTCCGTCCTAAGACCACCCCTTTCTGAAATCATGCAGCCTGAAGAAGATAGCTACAAAGGCATGGCAGAACTGTGTACTTCCAAAGCATGGATAAACATCTTACTTTAAGTAATCTTTGGCATATTTGGGTAAAAAATATTGCTTCAATCTCAACAGTCCCCCAGAGGCTCATGTTCTGAGTGTTGTTTGCCAACTGGAGGGACCTGGAGCAGGTAGAAGCTAAGGGTAGAAGTAGGTCACTAGGGGTAGGCCTTTGAGTGCTATTTGGTGTAGGAGGTCCTTCTGTATTTGTGTTGCTTTCATTGGTTGATAAAGAAACTGCTTTGGGCCTGGTGATAGGGCAGAACTTAGGTAGGCAGGAAGACAGAACTAAATTCTGGGAGGAAGGAAGCAGAGTCAGTGAGAGCCACCATGAAGACACCAGGTCAGACATGCTAAATCTTACCCGTTAAGCCATGACCTTGTGGTGAACACAGATTAATAAAAATGGGTTAAATCAAAATGTGAGAGTTATCCAATAGGAGGCTAGAGCTAATGGCCAAGCAGTGTTTTAATTAATACAGTTTCTGTGTGATTATTTCAGGGGTAAGCTAGCCGGGCAGCTGGAACAAGGGGCCCTGCTCTCCTTGCAACAGTTATTTCTGGTCCCTGGTTCCTGCCTCACTCTCTGCTTCCCAGACCACCATGATGAGAGCAGCATCTGCTATAGGTCCTGTCACTCTGCTCTTACCTACTCCACCGCCATGGGATGAGTCCTCAACCGTGAACCAGAATAAAGGTGTCTTCCCACCAGTTGTTTCTGTGAGGTATTTTGGTCAAAGTTACACAGAAGCTAACCTAGTCTGTCAACACCATCATTTATTTGTATTTTACAGTAACAAAGCAGGGCTACTAGGTAAAGCAGTATGTAGTGAGACTTGGGTGTGAACACCGCCTGTCCCACCTCAGAGATGCACCCCACCATGCCTGACACCTCCTAGGAGAACAGGCACCTGCAAAACAAGTCCAGCCAACTGAGGCCCATTTAAGAATGTTTTTCTGAGCAAAAGTTTAGGACCACAAAGTTTTGGGGGGCTCTTAGCTGTGATACCTCCTTCCTGATTTGCTTCTACTATTTGGATTTATGAACCAAAGCCAGGAAAGCAAAGTTAGCTCCAAATACAGCTTGTTTCAATGATGACTCTAATAGTTCCATGTTGTTCCATGGGCCTGTCTTCATTGAGAGACCATCACAGGAGATGGAGGGGACAGGAAAGAGGGGAAAGAAAAATTGTACCAACTTAGAAACCACAAGGAGCAAGTAAATACTAAATGCCATTCTTCACCTGCAAAGGCTTTGGACAGTTCCATCTCTTGGCAAAGCAAGAACTAATGCAGAAATTTATTCCCTCTGGGAGTTTATTCTCAATAATGGCTCCAAAGTGCTCTGTGATGCCTTTAAACTTGGCAGTGTTCTCCTGGGTTAAGTCCCACGGCCGTCCGCTCTTGTGTGTGAAATGGAGATCAATTTTCATCTCATTTGGCAGACAAGGAAACCCAAGACTCAGAGTTGTAAAGCACTTTGCCTAAGGTAACACAGCTAGTAACTAGGAAAATGAAGATTAAACACAGATTTTTTTCTGACTGCCAGACCTAGATCATCTCTCATGCTTCTTAAAAGCCACATGGCTCCACACTCTACTCCAAGCTATTTATCCAATAGAAAGGAGAATATAAATTACGCACACAAAGACTTGTGTGCAAATAGAAGCTTTATTACTGTGTCCAAACTGGAAATGTTCCAAATTCCCATCCGGGAGGGAATACAGCTGGGTGGTAGCTCCTGTCTGCCACCCTTGCACGAGGAATGTGGACGCAAAAAGATACAGATTGGAGGATAGCCTGGACTTCATAATAAGACTCTCTCTCTCAAAAATAATAGCAAATAATAGATCATTGACTAAGTAAATTGTATTACATGCGATAATTAATATCCTTCAACAGAAAAAGGTAAGAATTATTAATGTGTCCGACGGCATGATGAACATTAGGATATTCTGGATGAAGGAGGTCAGGTATAAAAAAACACAAGCTGTATGAATCCACTTACATAAAGCTCTGGAAGAGGCAACTATATTTATGGTGACAGAAAGCAGATCGGCGTCTGCTTGCAGATGGAGGAACTGGAGCGAAAGATGACAGACGCAGGAACATCCTAGATAGTAGATAGATTCATTACCGTTATCACGGGGACAGTTTCCCAAGTGTGGGCTTTTAACAAAATTCATCAGTGTGCACACCTTTTCTAGACAGTTTATGTTGTGCCAAATATACACCAAAACTGCTGTTTCAGAATGCATATAGCTCCCTATAGTCATGGAGTTGTCCTCACCTCACCCAATCCCCAAAGGAGTTTCCCTCCTCAGCCCTTGGTCTTCAGTGAGTGATTCCTGACGGGACTGTAGAGAAGGACTTGATACTGAGCAATCGATGCCGTAATCACCGTCTTAGTCCCTTCCTCCTCTTCATGAATACAGATTTAGGGTGATGGCAGCTTCACTCTAGGCAATGGATTTTCTTTCCTCCTGCCTGGGGATCACTTAGCAAAACAAACAGAAGTGGTTATCATTATTCTTCCTATTAAATAAGCCTAGTAAACATTTGGACTAGCCTTCCCAATTTAAGACAGATGTTTCCATTGTAGAGGCTGAAAAACTGCAGACATGGACCATGGAGAAAGGAGAGAGAGAGAGAGAGAGAGAGAGAGAGAGAGAGAGAGAGAGAGAGAGAGAGAGAGAGAGAGAAGTGAGCTGGAAAGACTGAAGCCAAGGACAAACTCTCAACGCTTTCCTCAGAGTGAGTTGCCAGGCAGCAGGCCCACAGTGCTTCTCCTGGCCTAGGACAGTTGTTAAGAGTCCATCACACAGCATTCTGGGGATCAAGATGCCAAATGGACTTCGGAAATTACATGTGCCCCTCTTCTCTAAAGACAGAAAAGGGATTCCAGGATCAATTCCTTACAAGGGAACTGAACGTCATCTGAGATGCCCCACTGTGAAGTCACGGGGCCAACTGTACAACCCTTGGCTCAGTAAATAAAGGCACTTGTCACGCTGCCTGACAACCTGAGATCAATCCCTGGAATTCAAAAAGTGGAAGAGAGAACCAACTTCCACAAGTTGTGCCTGGCCTACATACACATGAACACACACACACACACACACACACACACACACACACACACACACACGGTGTCAGGGCACTTGAGTTGTTAAGAAGCAAGCAAAAAGTCAAGGCAGGAAGAAACTTTTCTGCCTCTTATTTGGATGAAGAGAAAAATTACTTTCAAGGTAGCAGGTTCCCTTGGAAAAGATACAGAGAATGCCCTGCCTGTGTGTACGGGAGATGTGGTGAGAGTCTCCTATTTGTCATCTTCTCTTATGGCTCGAGATCTGCCTAAGAAAACTCTGTCATTGATGACCTTCTGGAGAAAGTAGTTTATATTAATCAAAGTACTCCAGAGAGTAAGAAACAACAGGATACACACACATACACACACACACACACACACACACACACACACACACACACACGCACACCAACTTTCTATCATTGTAGCAAAAGACCTAATTCTGATTTTCCTCTTCACTTTCTGGCTGCTGTAAGATAAATAGGCTTCTTCTGCTACATGCTAGGTTACTACAGTCCCAGATTAAGAGGGTCAAGTGACTATGGACTGGAACCTCTAAAATGTGGAGCCAAAGATAAACCTTTACCCTTTATAAACATCTTAGAGGTATATTCTCCTGCCCTAGGCATCAACATGCCTGGCCCTCAGGCCTTTAGACTCTCAGTAGATTATACCACTGGTTTCTCTCATTCTACAGCTGGAATATGGCATGTTGTAGGACTTCTTGGCTTCCATAGACACATGAACCAATTCCTGTAATAAACCTCCTCCTCTATATACGTGTTGCTCGGGATTGATGTGTCCCTCGAAGGTCCATGGTTTTTAAAGCTTAGTTGCTAGTCTGTGCTACTACTGGGAGGGGTAAAATCTAATAGACGGAAGATAGGTCACTGGGACATCCTTGAAGTGGGTGTTCGGACCCTGGTCCATTCTGGTTTTTCTCTTCTGGCTGCTGTATGATAAATAGATTTTTTTTTCTACCACAAACCAATGCCCAGGGCAGGAGGATATAACTGTATCAGCTCAAAAAAAGAAAGTGAATTTAGCTTCCGTCCACCAACTGGATAATGCCAATGCTGGCTAGTTTTTGTCAACTTGACACAAGCTAGGGAAACTCATCAGAGAAAATGCTTCCATAAGATCAAGCTGGAGACAGGTCTGTAGGGCATTTTCTTAATTAGTGATTGATGTGGAAGGGCCAAATTCATTGTGGGTGGGGCCACCACTGGCTGGTGGGCCTGGGTTTTGTAAGAAAGCAGACTGAGCAAGTAATGGGGGGCCAGCCAGTAAGCAGCACCCTTCACAGCTCCTGCATCAGCTTCTGCCTCCGGGTCCCTGGTCTGTTTGAGTTCCTGTCCTGACTTCCTTCTACGCTGAACAGTGCTGTGTACATGTAAGCCAATCACCCCTTTCTTCCCCAGGTGGCTTTGGTCATGGTGTTTGGGCACAGTGGTAGTAATCCTAAGACAGTGACCATTCACATTCGTAAGGATGGTTTTTCTCTTACCGGGAACATTAACTCTGATATTGACTTCTATAAACAGCCTTGTAAACTCACTCAGCAATGAGATCTGACCACATATTTAAACTTTTTTTTCCTACCCAATTCAAATTGACACTTGAAATTAACCATCACTCAAACCCACAGAGATAAAGCTCTGAGAATGCAGGCATTCATAGCTTTGTAGTTGCCAGCGTCCCCACTCATAATAATCCATGGGGTATCTTGGAAAAATGAGATTAAATATGCTGGCGTTGCTTAGTAAGATGTACACACCCGCTAAATTAGAGTTTCATGGCACTGCCAAATAATCATCATGATATTGAACTCCCTAATGTAAATGCTTCTTAAAAAGTAATTTTAAAATTAAAATATAATTACATTACTTCTCTCTTACCCTTTCCTACCTCCATATCCTCCCACATCTCCTCTTTCCAACCCTTCCCATGTCCACTCTAATTTCTCCTCAAATTGATGGCCTTTTTGATTAGTATTACATTGTTATATATATTTATATGTTGTATTTTATTATAGTATGTATTATTTTTATATAAAGCATGATATTCAGAGGCCGCAAATTTTATATATATACATACATATACATATATATGCACACATATGCATAAGTATGTTAGTATAACCTGCTGAGTCTGTTTTCTGTTGCTTGTATATGTATGATTTCAGGACTGACCACTTTGGATTGGATAATCAATTATGGGGCTCATCCCTGGGAAAGACTAATTGTTCCTCTCTCTACTATCTTTAGTTGCCTATAGTTCTTTGCCCAGGAAGGACCCCTTGAGATTTCTCCCTTCTGTTTTATTTGTATATTGAAAGTTGTCATTGTTCAAGCTTTGTGTGAGCATCCTTATTATATACATTATATATATATATTATATACATACAATTATATGTATGTATATGTACATTATATATAACGATATGATACAATAATATACATATTGTATGCATATGTATCATGGGTATAGCTTCTCTGTCATTTCTAGGATAAATGATCTCACAACAGAGTTCCTGGTCCTTTGACTCTTATCATCTTAGCATCTTTCATCTTTCCTTGATGCTCTCTGAACCTTGAGTGCAGGAGTTGTATTGTAGATGTATCTGTTGGGTCTAGAATCCCCATATCCGTTGATTTCTGCAATATGACCCCTCATGGTTTTCTGTGATGGTCTCCCTTTGCTGTAAAGAGAAGATACTTTAGTTGGGGGTAAAATTACACTTACCCATGGTTATAAGGACATGTTTTAGGATGCCAGTCTAGCAAAGTGACAGTGGTAGGTTCTTTTATATCTGTGACCTTGCTAGCCCCATGTAGTCGACTGGGTCTCTCATACCAAGCATAGCTTCTCTTTTGTTGAATGGGCCATGCATCCAATTAGATGGCTGCTGGTACTGCCAACATCTGGGTGCCACTGCTGCATCCTTAGGGGCATCTTGCTGTGCTGGTCACTGTTGTGGGTCATAGGAGTCACAACTTGATAGGCCTATTGAGGGCTTCCTTACCTTGGCAGCTTACATAGTCATTTCTGATATTATCAGACTGAAACCACAAGGAGACTTTCAGGTATGATCTGGCTCAAATCTCCAAAGTGCTGTGTCCTGAGTGTGTGGTGTCTTCAACAAGAGGAACTATCTCCAACCTCTGAGAGGCGACTGTACCATGTCCTGAGTGTGTGTGTCTTCAGCAAGAGGTACTACCTCCAACCTCTGAGAGATGAATGTGCCATGTCCCACGTGTGTGATGTCTTCAGTAAGAGGGACTACCTCCAACCTCTGAGAGGCAGCCAAGGGCAACAACAATACCCTATATTGTTTTGAAATCATTTGGACTACCCTGACCAATAACGCAAACCATTTTTAATGACTGGTACCGGCGCTTGTGGGGAGCACTATCAAGCCAAGTAGCATAAATTCATATGTAAACTATGATTTTAGGTAAATACAGACTAGTATGATTCCTGGAGGCTTTATCAAACATTCTTGGTTTTGTTTTTCTTCTCTCATTCTCTCTAGTTTTGTACTGACTGACCTCCCTCTTTCTACTTCAGGTCTCACTCCACTTTCTAAATTTCCTACTTCATATCACCTGCATCCTACTCTTCCCCACTCTACCCATTCCCTGCACTTCTCTTTATCTTTGTTTCCTGGCTCCAGATCTTGAGGTGTGATGATATTCCTTGGAAAACGTCAGAAACAGAGACAAAAGAAAACCTGCAACTTTGCTTTCCTGGGTCTGTATTTCTTCACCCAACATAATCTTTCCTAGTTTTGTCAATTTACCTGCAAACTTCACGTTTCTTTAGAGATAAATAGTATTCCATGGTGTAATGGCTTACATTTTCACTATTCATTCAGCTGTTGAAGGACATTTAGATTGTTTCCATTTCCTAACTATTGTGACTAGAGCAGCAATGAAGGTGGCTGAGCAAGTATCTGTGGTGTAGGATGTCGAGTCCGTTAGGCATATGACCAGGAATTGATACATAGGATCATATGGTACATTTATTTTTAGTTTTTTGAGCATTCTCTAAACTGATTTCCAGAGTGACTGTACCAGTTTGCATTCCCACCAACAGTGAATATGGGTTCCCCTTTCCCCACATCCTTGCCTGCATTTTCTGTCAGTTTCTCTGTTGATCTCAGCCATTCTGACTAACATGAGGTAAAATCTCAAAATTGTTTTAGTTTGTGCTTCCAGAATTGTTAAGAGTAACGAACACTTTTTGAGGCATTTTCTAGACATTTTTACTTTTTCTAATAGGAACTCTCTTCAGATATGTGCTGGCTGATTTTTGTCAACTTGAAACAAACCGAGACGTACCTATGAAAGGGGAATCTTAATTGAGAAATATATCTCCATAAGATTGACTGTGGGCAATTATGTAGGGCATCTTCTTGATTGAAAATTGATCTGGAAGAGTCCCATCCACTGTGGACATTGCTGGGCAGGTGGTCCTCAAAATTATAAGAAAGCAGAGTGAGCAAGCCCTAAGGGGCAAGCCAGTAGGCAACATTCCTCTAGTTTCGAATGGATGTCTTTGATCACTTGGAGTGCATTTCTATGCATGTGCTAGATACTGCTCTGATTTCATTCCTCTACATATGTATATCCAGTTTTCCCAGCACCATTAGTTTATTTCCCAGTGAATTTTTTTTTGGGCTCTTGGTCAAATATCAAATGCCTTATAATTATATGTACTTACATTTCAGTGTTTTGCTTCATCCCCTTGGTCTACATATCTGTTTTTGTGCCAGTACCACGTTGTTTTTATTACTATTGCTTTGTAGTATATTTTGAAATCCAGGATGGCAATCCCCCAGTACCATTATTTATGTTTAGGATTGTTCTCACTACCAAGGATGTTTTAAGGTTCTAAATGAATTTTAGGATTTTTATTCCTATTTCTGTAAAGAATGTTCTGGGTATTTTTATTGGGATTGCATTGAATCTATAAATAGTTTTTGGTAGAATGGTCATTTTTACAAAATTATTTCTAATAATTTGTGACATGGTAAAGTCTTTCCATTTTCTAAGATCTTCACCTCTTTCTTCAGAGATTTGATGTTTCCTCCTTCACAAGGTTTATTCTAAGATATTTTATTGTTTCTGTTGTTGTTGTACATGGGAGTGTGTCATGATCTTAGACTCAGTGGGTTTGTTGTGGTACGTAGAAAGGCTACTAAGTTTTGTAAGTTGGTTTATATCTTGTCAATTTGTGAAAATTGCACATAACATCTAGACATTTACTGGAGGACTTTTTGAAATCTCTTGTGAAGAAGGACACTTAAAAGAAATCTCACACTAGCTCAGAATTGAGAATAATAGAGGGTTATTTATTTAGGGTAGAGACACAAATCAATATCCTCTGCTAGAATGGAGAACAGCAACTGAATCCCAACAGCTGGAAAGACACATGCTTTACATTGGCATATATAGTATAAGAGGTCATGCTCAAGTGCATAGGTAACTTAAAGGCTACTGGCAATAGGAGTTCCTACAGCTTCTCCCCCCTTTTTGTTAAATAAGAGAGTTCTAAGTCTAATACAAAATTATGTACAATAAAAACAAATATATCAAGCAAGAAACATATGATAAATGTTTCAATAATTATTCTATCCTAATGAGTTTAAGTCTTGTATGATAAATAGCTTGGCCAAATTATGAGAGGAAAGTAACTACAACTATCTAGTCTTCAACCCCATTGAAGATCAGAGAAGGGAGATAGTATTGCTTGAGTAAATCGGAAGTGCAATCAAGCAACTTCCAAAAATGTACAACAAATGACAGACACAACTGGCTACCTGGGCAACCCAAAGTCTCATTTGCAACATTGAAGCAACCAGCTTTGGCTAACTGATGGACATTTTCAGAGGCAGGAAATTTTTCAAAACCATCTTAGCCTGTCTTGGCAAGATTTGACAGTCTTTTTCCTTGTGTCCTGCTTAGCCATTTCTAGATACCATGTACAGTGTCAGTGGTTGAGACATGGGCAGTTCCTTGCCCAAAGCCAAATTATGCTAAGAAAGAAAACAAACTCTGAGTGGAGTGTCTTCAGTGCTCAACATTCTCTCGGGAATAAATCGGTGCTGCTAGCAGCAATTGTGTCTCACTTCAACAGAACCTTAGGTTAATTAAATGTCATATTCTACAGTTCTTTGAAGTTGTTGAAGATTACCTATCTATGCAGAATACAATCTCTATGTATCAAAGGAACCTGATTAGTCTAACTATTAGTATGACAAACATAGATGACTATTGAGCTATAATTCTTAATACCTATATAACTTAAAGACTAAGACTTCATATTAGAATATTATACAATAAACAACTGTGCAACAAATGAGGACAATGAACTCAAAATGTAAACAATGTATAAGTATCTTATCAAAGGTAGAAATGTACATTGTGATATGACAAATATATCCTAAAAGTGTATCACTATGCAAAATGTCTTAAGCAGAGGTAGAAGCATGCATGCATACAATATGACAGAATAACTTTGCCTAGATATACAAATATTGTAGACAAAAATAGGAACATATTCAATATAATTTAAGTTTGTATCAATATACAAGAATCTATACCAATGTAAATTGCCTATAAACAATAATAGCTCACAAGTATTCACTCTATTACTCACTATTATTATTAGTGTGAGTAAGATCACACTAAACTATTATCCCATCCAATTTCCCCCTTTTTTCAAAGAGATTCCTGATCCTATATAATTTTCTCCTAACCCTCAACCCTATGCAAATTATAATCAACCCCTAAATGATGTCCCTAACCCTGAGGACAAACTTTGTTGGGAGAGGGGACATTGTCTTCTAGAATTACTTCCAGCTGTCATGGGGGTAATGTTATTTCTATGGGATCCTGTGAAAGTAAAATGATGGTTAAGTTCCAAGATTACTGTCTGGTATGATTGCAAATAGTCTCTGAGTATTTGGTAGGGTTTTTCTGAGGTTCCTATTTGGAATTCTGGCCAGAACATTGTAAAAAAAAAAAAAAGTACACCATTTCAGCTAACCAAATTGGATCCTTCTTGAGCAGCTGGTACCCAAAACAGGTCTTATAATAGTACTATCAGCATCATGATGTCATATCAACCAGGTGGAATTGTTGTGGGGCCCCATCTTCTTCCTGGAAACTTCAAAAACTTCAAAGATTCCTGCAGGAAAGTTCATGGTTTATTGTGGAAAACTTAAACATTATTTATACATATATATTATATATATACATATATATATATATAAAATGTGTGTGTGTGTGTATTGTGTGTGTGTGTAGAGAGAGAGAGAGAGAGAGAGAGAGAAATAGGTATGAAGACAAATAAAATTTTTTCAAGATTCTTTTTCCTTTCTGTCCCATATTATGGCTCATGATATGAGACAGAAACTCTGAATGCTTGGATTTAGAGAAGGACAGAGCCAGTGTTCAACTCCAAAACCAAATGTGTATGTGTGTGTGTATGTGTGTGTATCAATTACATGACCTCACAAATTATATTCCTTTTTCTCCTTAGTGGATAGTTTTTTTTCCATCTGTCAGCATCCAAACATTCAGGGTCTCTTGAATTTTTGATGATGTGTATTTTCCTGTAAAGACAAGAGCAAAACCCTGCCCTAACCCTGTATGCTTTCCTTACCACCTGTATTGTTGTCACCATTGTGGATGAGCTGTTATTTCTCTTTTTCAAGTGGTTTCTCCTTTTCAAAACAAATCTTTATTAATTTTGATGGTTTCCCTAGTTTTTCTTCTCCTGTGGAAACAAGAGCAAAATTCCTTCCCCAACATAGCACATCTCCTGGTTTCCATTGTGAGGTCAACAAATCCTTGAAAATATACTGGCTGATTTAATTCAGAAGACTTTTCTATTATTCAATGTCTCTCTGCTGCTGTTGTCCCTTTCTCATTAGCATGAAGAAAATTCAACATGAATAAAGCATTATGTAATCTATTTCTGGGGGTATTTTCCACCCCTTTCTGTTTGTTTAACATATCCTTTATAATTTGATTTGATCTTTCTATAACTGCCTGACATTTAGGATTGTGTGGTAATATGCTTACTATTATAATATGGAAAATTATAATATATTATAATAGTATATAAAATTATAATATGCAAAACCTGTAATATGCTTAATATTATAATAAGAAAAACTGTTTCATTTTCTTAGAGATATATGTTGGACCATTGTCTGTCTTTATTTGTGCAGGTATACCCATGATGGCCATAACTTAATAAATGAGTGATTACTGAATCAGATTTTTTTCTCAGCTTAAAGCAGTTGCCCACTGAAAGCCTGAATAAGTGTCAATGGTGTAGTGTACATATTTTAATTTTCCAATTTCTGAAAAGTGGAATACATCCATCTGCCAGAATTCATTCCGTTGAATACCCTTTGGGTTAGTCCCTGCAGATAGCAGTGTTTGGTTATAGAAAGAACAAGTAGGAAATCTCTTTATGATCTTCTTAACTTGTTGCCATGTAACAGAAAACTATTTCTTTAAACGTTTGCTATTGACATGATGTTTTTATAAAATTATGAGGCCTGCAACATGCTTCCAATCAATAATTGATCAATTTCTGCATTACCTTGTGTTAGAGGATCTGGCAGACCTGTATAGGATTGGATGTGTGCTATGTATATAGGACAAAGCCTATTCCTGATTATGTTTTGCACCTGGATAAATAATGAAGTCAATTCTGTATCATCTGGAATAAATTCATTGGTTTCAATATGCAAGACAACTCTTTCTGCATATTGTGAAATAGTAACTATATTAAGAAGTTTTGTTAAAATCCCTTAACACCATGAGAATAGCATGTAATTCTGCCTTCTAGACAGAATTATAAGGGCTTTGTTCCACCTTACTTAATTCTTCTGATTTATAACATGCCTTTCCTGACTTATTTGCATCAGTATAAAATGTACAGGCTCCAGTTATTGGAGCATCACATACAGTTCAGGGAAGAATCCAAGAAGTTTTCTTTATAAAGTTAAGTCTATCAATTTGGGGATAACTGCTATTAATTTCTTCAAAAGATTAGCACAAGCTCTTTATCATGGTTAATTGTCTTCCCGTAACTTTTTATTTCATCAGTAGTAAAAGGCACTATAATCTCTGTTGGGTCTATACCTGCTAGTTGATGAAATCTCTATTTACCTTTTATAATTAATTCAGAGGCTTTTTCCACATAAGTTTTTAACTTTTATTTGGTTTATGTGATAAAAATATTCATTCAATTATAATATCATCCCTCTGCATTAAAATTCCTGTAGGAGAAATTCTGGAAGGCAATATGACTAGAATACAATTAAGATTTGGATTCACCCTATCCACATGTGCCTCCTGTAATTTCTCCTCAACAATTGTCAATTCCTTTTCTGCTTCAACTGTTAATTCTCTGGGACTATTCAAATCTTTATCACCATCTAAGGTTTTATTTAAATGAATTATTAGATAAGGCGTTATCCCAACAGCTGGTCATAGACTGGAAATGTCTCCTAACAATCTTTGAAAGTCATTAAGAGTCTGCAACCAGTCTTTCCTAATTTGTGCCTTTTGTGTTCTTATTTTCTGTAAACCTATTTTATAACCTAGGTAATTGACAGGATCTCCTCTCTGTATTTTTGCAGGATCAATTTTTAATCTCTATTTTGGCAAAACTTTCTTTACTTCTTCAAACATTCTTTCTAAAGTATCTGTGTTTGAATCAGATAACAAACTGTCATCCATGTAATGGTAAATTATAGACTTAGAAAATTGTTTTTGTATTATTTTCAATGACTGACTTACAAAGTATTAGCAAAGAGTGGGGCTATTGAGCATTCCCTGTGGGAGGATGGTCCATTAATATCTTCTAGTAGGCTGAGAATTATTGTAAGTAGGCACTGTGAAGACAAATTTTTCTCTCTCCTTTTCTTGTAAAGGTATAGTGAAGAAACAATCTTTCAAATCAATAACTACAAAACATCATCCTTTTGGTAATAGAGAAGGCAGAGGAATTCCAGATTGTAGAGGGGCCATAGGTTGAATTACCTTATTGATAGCTCTTAGATCTGTCACCATTCTCCATTTACCAGATTTCTTTTTAACAACAGATACAGGAGAATTCTGAAGGCTGGTTGATTCTTCAATATGGCGAGCATCTAGTTGTTCTTGTAACAATTGTTCTAAAACCTGCAGGTTTTCTTCAGTTAGAGGCCATTGCTTAACCCAGATTTGTTTCTCAGTTAACCATTTTAAAGGTAGGGCTGTTTGTACCTCTAAAGGTTTGCTAGTTGCTTTATGTTTTGGGGCAGCCTGAATGACTGGTGATCTTTGTGTATAGTACCTTATATCTTTCTCAGAATTAAGAGTGCCTAGGACTGCAGGAATGTTAATCTTGGTATTCCATTGCTGCAGCAGGTCATGACCCCATAAATTTACTGCAATATTATCCACATTTAACTTCAGCTTCCCTCTGTGACCCTCTGGCCCTATGCAGTCAACCCATCTCATGCTTTGTTTAACTTGAGATGCAGCTGGAGGCAACATGAATGGTCCTGAGCCGCTTTGGTTTCCTACCTTGGTACTGGTTAATTATTGAGAAATATACTTTTCTTGACAAATTAAAAGCAATTAAAACACAAAGCAAGAAGCCCAGAACTCATGGGCAGGGAGCACAAACCAGAAGCTGCACAAGTCGCCAAGTGGCAGGTAACCACACCAGCGAACAACACCAGGGAATGTGGCAGTGGGGGTGGAGGGCATGCATGTCTTTGGGAAATTTTCAAGTCGCCACACGCAGTTAGCACCACTGTGGCAGGGGTTCTACAATAACCTGCCTAGGTAGAAGCAAGCCAAGTAGGCAGAGTTGGAAGACTTTCTGGTCTGTGGACCGGTTAGGCCCTCAGGCCACCCAGTAGGTGTGGAGTCCAAATCCACGTTAATGCCAGATGAAGAAGGACGCTTAAAAGAAATCCCATACTAGCTCAGAAATGAGAATAATAGAGGGTTTTTTTTAGGGATGGACTCACAAATCAATATCCTCTGCTGGAAGAGAGAACAGCAACCAAACCCTGCAGCCGAAAAAGAGACCAGACATGCACTTTACATTGGCATAAATAGTATAAGAGACCACACCCAAGTGGTGGGTGACTTAAAGGTTACTGGTAGTAGGAATTCCTACAACACTCTTGTGTATAATGTCATATCATCTGCAAACTGAGATAACTTGACTTTTAAAAAAAAATTATTTGTATCCCTTTAATTTTCTTCTCTTGCCTTATTGCTCCAGCTAATGCTTCAAGCACTGCCTTAAAAATGAGTGGGAATAGTGGACACCTCTGTCTCATTCCTGGTTTTAATAGTATTGCTTTGAGTTTCTCTCTGCTTAAGTTAAGGTTGGCTGTGGGTTTGCTATATATAGCCTAGAATCTGTTCCTACACAGTCTTTTCAGTCTTTCTCTCTCTAGGACTTTTATCATGAAACATACTGGGTTTCATCAAAGGCTTTTTCTGCGTCTTTTGAGATAACCATTTGATGTTTGTCTTTAAGTCTACTTATATAATTTATTACCTTTATTGACTTAAGTATATTGAATAATCTCTCCAATTCTAAAATAAAGGCAATTTGTTCATGGTGGACCATCTTCTTGTTATGTACCTGTATTTGGTTTGCAATTTTATTGAAGTTTTTGCATCTATGTTCATCAGGAATAGTGTTCTGTGGTTTTGGATGTGTATTTACCTGGTTTTGGTATTAGCAAATTACTGGCTTTGTGAGAGGAATTTGGGAGGCTCATTCTGTTTCTTTCTTTTTAAAAAAATAATAATTTGTAAAGGTTTTGTTGTAGGTCTTTGTAAGATTTGGTAGAATTCTGCTGTGAATTTGTCTAGGCTTGGCCTTCTTTTTACTTTTATCTGGAAGGCTTTTTACTTATTACCTTTTCAATCTCTTAATTTGTAATAGATCTGTTGAAGTTGTTGACATATTCTTGGTTTAACTTTAGTATTTTGATTGAATCTAAAAAGCCATCCATCTTTTAGTTTTTTTCAACTTGATGGAATACAAGTTTTTAAAGTAATCACTTGGGGTGGAGGGATGACTCAGTTATTAAAAAGGCTAAGCACATAACCAAAAATATAAAATATTACCTTGCGATATTCTAATTTCTTTGGTGTGTGTTGTAATCTTTCCCTGTTCATTTCTGATTCTATTTATTCAGATTCTTTCTTTCCTTTTTTTCTTTCTTCCTTCCTTTTTTCCTTCCTTCCTTTCTTCCTTTTGGTTAGTTAAACCAAGGGTCTGTTGATCTTTTTTGTCTTTAAGAATAATCAGATATTAGATGCATTGATTCACTGTTTCTATTTCATTAATCTCTGATTTTATTATTTCTTGCCATCTACTGGATTTGGGTTTGGTTTGTTCATATTTTTCCAAATTCTTGAGTTATATCATTAAGTCATTTTAGTGTACTCGCTGATTCTTTTAATGTAGACTCTTGGGGCTATAAATTTTCCTCTTAGAACTGCCTTTTTAATGTGCTCCAGTGCTCTTGGTGTACTGTGTTGTCATTTTATTTAGTTCAATGTTTTTTTTATATCTTTCTTAATTTCTTCTTTGACCCATTCATTATTTAGTAATGACCTATTTAATCTCCATGAGATTTTGCAGTTACTAGAGGTTTGTGTGCTGTTAATTTTGCTTTATTGCATAATGGCCAGATAAGATACATGGAACTATTTCTGAATTTGTTAATGTTTGTTTTGTGTCCATTCCCCAGATGGGGTCAAAATAGAGAAATTTCCATAAGCTGCTAAGTACAATGCATACTATGTGTTGTTTGTGTGAAATATTCTGCAGGTATGTTAGGTTTATTTGATGTAAGATGTTGTTGAATTTTGAAGTTTCTCGTTTTATTTTCATCCAAAAATATCTATTTATTGGCAAAAGCGAGGTATTGAAATCATCTTCTAGTTTGGATTGGTATTAATATATGCCTTTAATTCCAGTTGTATCCTTTTCTATTTGTTTTTTGTTTGTTTGTTTGTTTGTTTGTTTTTCAAGACAGGTTTTCTCTCTGTCACCCTGGCTGTCCTGGAGCTCACTTTGTAGACCAGGCTGGCCTTGAACTCACAATCATCCTCCTGCCTCTGTGCTGGGATTAGAGGTGTGGTCACCACATTTAGCCATCGTTTGCTTTGTTGATACAGTTTGCTACTGCAGCAGAATTTGTGTACATCCTCTTGGGATTGTAGTGTTTTCTTGAGTGATTGTTCTCTTAACTAGAATGAAGGTCCTTCTTTGTCTCTTCTGGTTAGCTTCAGTTTGAAATCGATTCTGTCAGAGATTAGGGTGGCAACAGCTGTTTGCCTCCTGATCCAATTTGCTCTGGGCACAACTTTCCGCTCTCTCACTTTAACTTGTGCCTGTCTTTAAGTCTGAGATGAGTTTATTATAAGCAACATAAAAGTGGCTTGGGTTTTTTTTTTTGTATTTTGTTTGTTTGGGTCCCATTATATAGCTCTGACTGTCTTAGATTCACTATGTAGCCCAGGTTGACCTCTGCCTCCCAAATTCTGTGATTAAAGATATGCACTGCAGAGCTTAGCTTTGGATTTTGGATTTTGTTTCTTAATCTGTTCAGAAGGCTTATATCCTTTGACTGAAAAATTGGAGTCATTAATATTTAAAGTTATTATTTAAAGGTGTGTGTGTGTGTGTGTGTGTGTGTGTGTGTGTGTGTGTGTGTGTGTGTGTCTGCTGTTGATTATAGTCATTTGGTTTGGTTTGCTTTTGACTGTCCTTGTTTTGGTCATACTTTGTTTTTCATTAATTATGGTGTCATTTGTTAGTTTTCTAGAGCTCCCTGACTGTACTTACTCTATTCAGTTCAATATACTGCTTCCAGTGTTCTCCTTAGGGGTATGTTTTTAACTGCTTGCATTGTGCAAAGTCTTTTCTTTCCCTATGCACTATAGCTTTTCTGGGTCCAGTAGTCTAAGCTTCTAGCTTAGGTTTAGCTTCTAGCTAGGCTTCTAGCACGCAGAGTGAACTGTTCCAGGACCTCCTGGTTTTCATTGAGAAGTCAGTTGTTTTCTGGTGTGTTTTCCTCCACATGGAGTTACTCTTGTTTTCCTTGTGGCTTTTAATATTTTTGTGCTGTTTATTTAGTGATGTAGCTGTGATATGCCATGAGTGAGTTTCTGCTTTTGTCTATTAGGCATTATGTGCGCTCCTTCTATCTAGATGGGTATGTGTTTTTCTTAGTTTGAGGAAGTTTTCTTTTACAGTATTGTTCAAGATCTCGTCCGTGCCATTGAGCAGACATTCATCTATGCTTATAACTCAGATTTGGTCTTTTTATGTTATCTTACATCTCTTCACGTTACTTTCTTCTGCTTTTAAATCATTTTCATGTTCTTTCTTTAGTCTGCTCCCAGTACCTTATGTTTGAGTACCAGTATTCTGTCTTCTCCTTGATCCATCCAGATACTAAGACTTTCTCTTGAGTTTTCTAGTAGTGTTACTGAGTTTTTCAATTCGATCTTCACTTCAGCTTGACTCCTCTTTCATATTTCTTTCTCTTTTCTGAAATTGTATTTCAAATCCCAGATTGTCTTCATCATTCTCTTGAGTGGTATATTTATATTTTCGCAGACATTGCTGGTTTCCTTTTGAAGTTCAGCGAGGTATTGGACGCCTGCTCTAAGGCCCTTGCCCTTCCGTGGCATGTGGAAGGCAGGCAGGCAGGAGGCTATGTGTGCTGCTGCTGAGTCAGTCAGCACCTAGGGCCTTGTGGTTGATGTAATCCCAGTTTGCTCTCAGAACAGCCGAGTGAGCAACAGATCGTTATCCCAGTTTTATGGCAGAGTCTAACCTTCTCGCTGGGTGTTCCTGGTCTGGCATGCCCTGCTTTCTGCAACACTGTGCCAGCAGTAGGACTCTGGAATGTCACTAAGGAAGGCATTAGACCCAAAGATTTCCTTAAGAACCAGAAAATAGAGTTCCTACCCCTTCTGCCGGTATTTTCCACTTCAAACACCATGCCGTTTTTTTTTTAAGTTCTAAATACCTAATTTGCTTTCCACCACCCTCACTGTTGCTCAGGGCTTCCATCCCTCTAACGCTATTGACTAAAGGATGCTCCAAAATGCAAATGACTTAGCTGTGCTGCAACCCACACACAGCCCAGATGTCTGGGATGGCATAGAGACCCTGGGAAAGAGGGAAAGATGATGGCTGCACCTGTCCCTGAGTCATTTAGTGTAGGACACAGTGGGGCAGACGCAGCCTGTCAGGTCACGTCTGCCCAGGCTTTACAGTGGGTGTTTCAAAGGCGTGTGTCATGTTGTTTTCAACCAGGTGGGCCCAGATACCTTGGCTATATGCCTTATATGGGCCCCACCTCCAGTCCCGTGAGGATGCTTTGCCCATTAACAGAGAGTTCATATAGTCAAAGGCTTCCCGATCTCAATAACAACTGGGCCTGTGCCCAAGGACCTGGTGACTTGGTTCACAGGGCAAGTAGGGTAGGCGAGTTCCAATCCACTTAAAAACAAAGATATGAACTCCACTCTCTGGTTTTCCTAATGTAATGTTTTTGTTTGTTGTTTGTTTTTGTTGTTGTTGTTCTCAGTTTTGTTGTTGTTGTTTTGTAAACTAGGAAGCTATTCTGGCTAGAGCTTCAGTTCCCCTGAAAGCAGATGACAGGGGAAAGCAAACATACAGGTACTGTACTGAAGGCCAGTGTAGAAAGAGAGAGAAAAATGAGATAGAACACTGGGAAATACACTGGTTACTATTGTGGTGGATAGAATAGATCCCACTACGAACCTTTTGGACTTCCTGATGTGTAATACACAAAAAGTGTCCTTTGCAGAATAATAGAACTACCATTACATGTATCTGCTAACTCTTGTCTTGGGTACCTGTGTATACACGAGACCCTAGAGCTGCAACTTTTGGGCTGCCCTTCCTTTGGGCATGCAAGCCTCTGTACGGCAGAAAATGCCACAGGATATGGAATCAGGGAGGCCTTGTGACCTGAGACAGAAAATGGCCAGGGATCTGGGGTGTCCCCCACTGCATCTCCCTAGAGTGGGGCCACAGACATGACTGGTGTACAATGATATGGCCTAGTGCTAAGGGATTGATTATGAAAGCCCAACACTGGCTCTTGAAAACATACACACAAAACATCACCATTATTAATATGTTTAATTCAGAATTCATCCTACATTTTGTGAACTTGTCTCACCAGGTTGGCTAGACGAATACCTGTCCAGGTTGATCCAAATCAAAAGCTCCCCTGCTGTAGCACCATTCTAGTCAAAGTATGTATGAACAGAGAGGATCAGTAGGCACATGGCCCTAAAGGACTACCCAGAGAGTGTTAGACATAACACCTACCCCACTCTCCCTCTGTCTAGGAAAGGGTTCACATTGCATACTTTTTGTTGAACTGGGCAGAGACATTTACAAATTTCCCTTGGAGTTTCTTAGCACTCATAGTCTCAATTCTCCATTGTGACTCTAGTGATTGCATTAGCACACCCCAGCCAAACAGTGTAGAATTCTAGCCAAGCTGAAGCCTTCAGGATCCACAAGGAACTCATGGCTATTAAACACAAGGCAGCAGCTGGAGAGATGGCTCAATGCTTATGAGCCCTTGATGCTCTTAAGAGGACAGGAGTTTAGTTCCTAACACCTATGTCAAGCAGCTCACAACTGCCCGTAGCTCCAGCTCCAGGGGGCTCAAACACTTTTTTCTAGCCTCTACAGGCACCAATACACATGTGGTATGTGTACACATGTACACACACATTGATTAATTAATTAATTATTCAACCAATTGACTAAAATATTTTTCCAGTTTAACTTTTTATAGATGCTCTTCGTCTTTCCCATCATGCATTTTGATCCCACTCATCTCCCTGCCCTATCCTATTTGCCCTCTACCCTTGCAATCTCGCCCTTTCACATGATTAAACAAAATAAAATTTAAAAGAAAAATCTTGTCATGGCAGCTGTCAGTCCTGTCATGAGTCACGCAGTAAACCCTTCAGCCCATACATCTTTACTTGCAAGTGTTCATTGCAAAGATCGTTAGTCTGCTTCGAGGTCTCTGGTTTCTGCTGCACCATTGATAATGGAGCCTCACTGGCACTCCTCTCGGATATCCTGCTGTTGTCCTGTGTCATGGAGATCCTGAAGCTGTGGGTCTGCAGGACCAGCCCCTTCATGTGCTCCAGCAGATCCTAGATGGGATGGATGTTGAGATGGACCAACTCATAGCCCTGGTTCTGGGCCTGGGTGGTGGCATGGTTGGCCAGCTTTTCAGCTCTCCCTCGTCCTCAACACCAGGGTGAGCTCTCCTACACTGCCCTGGCTAGCTCACAGTATGCGGTAAGCAACAAGCTGTGGGGCCCTTTCTCCTGCTTTCATGTCCTCAAGGTACCTACACTACCAGGGCCAGGTGAGGGGTAAGGATCACTCTGCCGAGTGCTGCAGCTGGTGAGAGGTATGGCCAGTTCTCTCTCCCATGACCTCAGGGTCAGCTCTCTTATCTTTCACAGCCAAGGCCAGGGGTACAGGAAGTGGGGCATGTCTCTCTGATTCACACTACCATATGGCAGAGGAGAGGGAGGGCCAGATCTCTCATGCTCAGATTCTTGGGACCATCTCTCCTGACCCCCTCAATGGATGTTGATGCACTGTGTTGTCCTGGTGAGGTGCAGGGCCCACTCTCTTGAGTGCTACATCTGGTGAGGGGCGGAGTCTGCTCTCTCACCTGCCACAGGTGTCAAGGGGCAAGGAGGTAAGGCATCTTTCCCTTGCCCTTGTCACCTCATGACAGACGAGAGATTCAGGGCCATACTAAAATATTTTTTAAACTCTGCAAAGTGACCCAAAAGCTAGATCAGAAGCAATATCTTAGGGTCAGTGAGATTTTCCTAATCAAAAAGAACAGAACCCAGAACTAGCATCACACCCTGTCAGTAGAGACCCATCCAGCTGTGATGGGTGGTTGTGAACTCAGCCCTAACCTGGACATACTTGAGAAGAAGAAATCTCAGATGAGTGATTGTTGTCACCAGAGCGACCTGTGGAAAGTGTGAGGGACACTTTCAGGATTGCTAATTCATGCTGAATGCCCATCCCACTGTGGGTGGTGCCTTCCCTGACCAGGTGGGTCTGGGCTGCATAAGGTAGGTAGCGGAGGAAGCAAGCCGGTAAGCAGCATTGTTGCACTGTTTCTGCCTGAGTCTCTACCCTGACTCTCTTCAGTGATAGGCTGATGAAGACAGAACGAAACTAAACAAAGCAAAGCACTTTCCTCCCCAGGATGATTTGCTAAGTGTTTTATCAAAGCAAGGGAAAGCCATTTAGGACACTACCTTAGAGAAGACAGACACTGACAGTTATGAAATGACGTATTCAAGATCATTCCAATGATCCTAGTTCTGTTTCTGCCTGTGTTTGCTCATCAGATTGGGCATCTACTACATGATAGATGGGTAATTATAAGCCAGATGCATATAACACAGTGAGGATCTGAGTTCCCTTTTGTCAAGTTGCTTACATTTTAGATAGAAATTTGCAATAAAGCTAGGTAAGGAGATGGTGACTGTATGCAAAAGAGGCAGGGTTTCCAGGAAAAACATGTTTAGAAGGTACCACGTGATCAGGCTCAGAACTAGATAGAGTACCAGGCAATTGCTTGGGGGGGGGGGTGGATCTGGAGATGAGGGCACGCCAGTGTTGACGTCCTACAGGTAGAAAGGAGCGAAGACACTCACACAATAAGACAGGCTGGCGTGGAGTGGGCACATGGCACTGCCTGTGGGGTCAGTGGCAGGCAGAAGACACTCAGGACGAGAGGGCCCATGTCTGCTCAAGAAGGCAGACTGGCCTATGAGGTAACACATCTCATCCATTGCTTCTGTTGTCTCCGGGCAATGAGAAATGAGATCCTTTCTGCAAAGGAAAGAAGAAGACTGACTGTTGAGAGTCTGGGGGGGGCGGGAAAGGAGTTAGAGTTATTATCCTGAGCACAGGGCAAGTAAAGTCACAAAGAACAGGAGGTAACGATGGTGCCAAGATTTGTCTTCATCGGCGAAAGGCCACCACATTTGAGGGATTCGCTCAGCTACTGTTTGTTAGTTACTTGGGAGAGGACCTGGGACAAGCAGGTTACGGTGCTGACAGAAGTCAAAGAAGACGGAACGTATGTTCATGTCATCAATAGCCCATCTAAGACGGAAGAGGCATGAGCAATGAAAAAGCCATCAAGTCTCTGCGTCAAGAGTCCCACCAAGATAGATGCGTGTGACACTGGTTGCTAAGAGAACAGAATATCCTACCATAAGGATGGCCACAGGTGGATGTAAAATGCCATTTACACGACAGGCCCAGGAGCAGGGAACTAGAGCCAAGAATGAACAGGATCCTAACTTTATATAAGGATTAGAGTCCATTAGTAGCGTTCATGAGTATTCTCTGAAACCAAATATCTGTCCATTGGTTCTCCTTATTTTATAAATGAAGACATTGGGCCTCAAAAAGAAACTGTGTCTCTTGGAGCCCAAAGCCCAGAAGTGAGAAATGAGACGAAGCCCAAGCCTCCACCGTGTATTCTGAACCTGGTCCAGTTCTCAACCCGTAAATGGCAGTTTAACACCACAACACTGGCTCTGAGGTCAGCTTGTTTGGACATAAATCCCAGCCCCCTCCCCCTGCTCCACACACACATCTGACCAGTTAAGTGACCTTGAACAAATTATCTGCTCCCTGTGTGCCTCATATGTCTGTAAAAGCAGAATAATATAACACCTCTCTCAAAGGATGATGTGAGAATTAGCTACAATAAAGCTTGAATAAACCTTGCCTGCTACGTAATAAGCACCCGATAGTGTCACATGGGGCTTGGAAAGTGAACGGGTGCAGGATGCGCCTGCAAGCACCACTGTCTCCCCACTCCCAGATGCTCCCAGGAGAAAACTGGAAGCAATGCCGCCTGCCCCCTCCACCCTGGCTCTGCCTCTGAGAGGCCTCGCGGAAGAGTGGGGGCTTCACCAGGTAAGGCAGAGCAGCCCGGGACTCTGAGCTGCCCCATGCAAATGTGCCCAGAGGGCTGTGGTAAACACCGACAGCCGAGCTAGAACTTGGAAGGATACCAGTATAAGAGTATGTTCATGACCCAGTGGGGTGAGGAGGGACAGCATCCCAAACAGGTGATCCTGAATGGCCCTGGAATGATGGGAGGACAGGGGAATTTCAGGGCGGTCTTCTTCTCAATTCCCCTTTACTTCCAGGTGCTTCCGTATCGGACAGTCATGCTTCCTCACCCTCCAGCCTACTTTTCTTTGGGTGATTTCTGTACAGCAGAGACTTGTTTTCCATAAACATGGAACCCCCAAGAACCCATAAAAGGGATTTTATAAAATAAAAAGGGATTTCCCATTGAACTGCACCATAGGCGGCTACAGAGGCTCGTGCTGAATCTCACAGCTGCATTCTCACCCTTTCTGCTCTCCACCCCCAGCCTGGGTAAGGGAGAAAAGCACTGTGTGGAAACAATGTTGGCCTAGACTTCAACAAGAGCAAGAGGATTTTGAAGGATAGTGGACACTCTGAACTTAACTGCCCTTATTACGAGCAGCTATTGAAGAATTTTCAGGATAATGAGCTCTCTCATCTTCCATGTAATGAGCTTTGGGCGGATTGCTCAGACACTGTCCTTGTGGGGGAAATATGGATACCAATGACACCCATAATAAAAGCATTACAGTGTGAAGGGGGGGTGGCCATCTGTCATTCTGTCCACCACCCACGCTCTCAGGTGTCACCAAGGCCCCACCAGCTACCCTAGCCTAGTTTTGAGCATCCTCAGGTTGTTGAATTCTCAACATGATACCATGGAGGCCAAATTCAGCAGCAGCAGCCTCTCCTGGCTTTGGTAATCTCCAATCAGCAGTTTATTAAACTAATATGAGTGACAAATCTTTACAGTATACAAGAGCATCATCCCATAGCATGTTATGAAAACTTGAACATAATATTCAACCTCTTGGAGTCTCAATTTCTTCTCCTAGAAATGAAAAATTCAGTGGAATGACCCCTCATAGGACAGGCCCCTGTAAATTCACCACAATGGAAGGTTTAGGAAAGAGCTAATATCCTCCACCACTCCTAACAAACCCTTCTCACCCATCGGACACAAGCGGCTCACAGCCAGTCTTGGTGGACAACATTCTCAATTCTGTCAGCAATAAATTCATTATTTTTTTTATTTTTTATGACATACCTATTTCATAAGAGATCCTGTGAAAGACACAAATCAAATCAGCAGAAGACAGGAGACCAATTGGAGGAAAGGAATTTAGCCAAGTTATTACTGTGAGATATTCAACCAAAACCTGTAGAAAATGCATCAACAATCCAAGCCCACATTGTAGAGGCAAACATGACCATCATCTTCTTTCTCTGATACTTCCATATTCTATCCAATAGGCCAGACTTTAAGAGAAAACACTTACTGTCTTCAGGCACCAAATGGAAAAGCAAGCCTTCCAAGCTAGAATTTCCCAACTCTGCAGCAGGAATCTTTTGAGTTAGACCTGTCTTTGTTGTACGCTACCCTGTGCATTGTGAAATGCTCGGTGGTATCCCTGGTCCTCCCTCATTCTGCAAACAAGATCACCCAAAACATTGTCATATTCCCCGCCCCACAAAATGAGCCCAGTTGTTCTTTCACAATGCAGAAAAGGAGCAGAAGATTATATAATATAATATTATATATATGATAACCACTCCAGATTCACAAACAGGAGTGACCTGAAGCTATTGATAAGACATGCCTTTTGGAAAATCTTTTCCAATATACTGAGCAACCTTCAGTCTCCTGTTCCCTTGCAGCAAAAATCTTTGAACTGTCTTGTTAAATCTTGAACTCAGGGTGGGTACTGAGGCTGAAAAGTAACGTGTAGAGTCAGATATGAAAGGTTTTGTTTTTTTAAACAAGAAACTGATTTTGTCCTTGTGATTTCCAGAAGTCACCCATTCAGCCAGCACAGAGACTAGGAACAGTGTCAGTCAGGATGGCAAGGAAGGCATCAGTGACAGCCGAGTCATTTCAGGGGCTCATTATTCCTACCCACTAGGAGACACTTGACAGAGAAGAAATTATGAGACTAGAGTGTACTGAGCATGCTGGGAAACCACCTTACACACTTGTCCATTGAGACATGTTTCCACCAGGGGGATTACGTTGGAGTGGTTATTTAGAAAATGAGCAAATACAACAGCCAAGAAATGACTCCAAGACGAAGACACAGAAGTTTTCCTTCTATAAGACTTAACCACACCCTGGCCACCAGCCTTCAAAGTTATGGCCATCTCAAATGCATGTTACGCAGTCTTACAAAAGACGTTGTTGAGACCTCAGCGCATGCTCTTAAACGTGAATGCATCTCTCATTTCCTTTCCATCCGCTCCTCAACCTACAAGCACAATCACAGCCCCAATTAATCCCGTCCAGTTGTGACACAGATGTACACAAGCTTAGCCATGTTGTTCTTGCTCAAGAGAACTATAAAACAGTATCATACAGATACGGCTTTCCAGAACTATATCTCACTACCATTTTAAAGAAAGTTTAGCCCCCCTGTAATATTGATTTTTCTCCCATCATAGACCAGTGTATCCATTCACTTTGCTGATGGGCATTCAAATCGCTTCAAGTCTTTTTGTCATTATGAGAGCAGCAACTAGAAATAATCATGAACAGTTGCAGAAGTTGTCTAGAAGTAGGTTCCTTGGGCCAAAGGGTGGGCCCATATCAACTTGTAAAATAGAAGTAAATTATTCTCCCAAAAGGTCCTACCATTATCAGAGCATAGAAGATTACACTGGCCCAAATCCTTTCAAACTCTGACTCCCTTTGACTTCTTAAAAATTTCAATTTAGAATGGGAAGTCTTTCACTTACTTTTAATCCTTTCTCAAATTTCCTCTAAATTTCTGAACTGCCCCACTCTGTGAAAGGAAGGGTTCTGCCTAGTCGGCTCTTTAACATATCTTAAGTGAATTCAAGTGAACAAGGGTTACACAACACTTACCACATCTCAGTGCTATCCTTCCCTGTAGTGAGGGGCTGCGGGCAGGCCTGCTTTTCATCCTGCCCGGCTCCCGCACAGCTAGCTTAGCCCCAAAAATAAAAACACACAAGTTATATTCATTTAAACACTGCCTGGCCCATTATCTCTAGAGAGTTAGTTACTGACTAACTCTCATATCTTGATATTAACCCATTTCTAATAATCTCGTGGTAGCACCACGAGGTAGTGGCTTACCGGAAAAGATTCAGCATGTCTGACCTGGTGGCTGGCTCCATGGCATCTGCCTCATTGCCCTCTTCCCAGCATTCTGTTCTGTTTTCTCCGCCTACCTAATTTTCTGTCCTATCAGAGGGCCAAGGCAGTCTCTTTATTGACCAATGAAAACAACACAATAGACAGATAACCCTCCTCCATCACTTCCCGCTTCAAGAACTGGAACACATCTTCTTACCCCAAGAAGTAAAGAAACGCTGTCATGCAAATCAGACAAGTGGAGAATGGCACCAAATACCAACTAGAAGAAATCACCAAGACAAACCAAAGGACATGAATTATGATAAGGAAACAATAAATTTTAATCTACCAAGTTTTGACTGATGTTTTAGAAACTGACAATGTGGAAAAGTCTCAGGACAAAAGTATTCTATACATACAATTGTTAGGAGTATAAATTTGTATAGCTTACTCAGTTGTAACAGTCAACAGAATTATTCAAAGGTCTTTTTCTTAAAATTGGGACTGATGAGAAAGCTCAGTTGTAGTGCTTGCTTCACAAACATAAGACTTGAGTTCAGATTCCAGCACCCTATGGCCAGACACAACCTCATACCTGGGGTCCCTGAGACAAGCAACTCTGGTACTTGCTAGCCAGACAGTCTAGCCAAATCTGTGAGCTCCTGGTTCAGTGGGAGAGCCTAGCTCGAAAGATAAGACAAGAAGTTATTAGGAAAGATGCCAGATGTAGACTAGACCTCTGACCTCCACAGGCATACATGTGCATGCACAAACACATACACCCACATGCACAAGTACATGCACACACACACACACACACACACACACACACACACACATACTTCTTAATATTTATTGAACCATCTAGTCTGTTTCTAAGAATTAGAGATAATTAAGGAAGTAGAGAAAGATCTAAATATCACCTTATGTGATGACAGTCGTAGCTCAAAGACACTGAAATTTACCAAATATACGACATTGGGGGTTTGTTAAACTGTTTATTACAGTCACACTCGAACAATAGGTAGCATGTCAGAGTGCCTCTATAGACTCACAGTTACCTACCCGGAAATAGAACTAAACTATGTTAAGTGAAAACTTTAATTTGCAAAGACGTGTGACTCCAAGTTTTCAAAAAGAGAAAGTGTGCAAATGGTTTGCATCTGTCCGAAAAGCAGGACAACGTTTTAAAGAATCGGATGCCAGGCGACTATGGGAGGCTGAGAGCAGTGGAAATTGTCTTCCCCAAGAAAGAGCACAGCAATTGGTTACCAAGAACCAAATGACCAGCCCTGAAAATATACACACAGGTAACATTATGCAGACAGAGCCACATGTTTAGGAATATATATGTGTATATGCATATATGTATGTAAAAGCAATTACTGCGAAAGAAGCCATGAATTTGAAAGAGAGCAAGGAAGGGCATATGGGAGGGCTTAGAGGGCGGAAAGGGAAATGGGGAAACAGCCTAATTAAAAGTTTAAACATCTTTAAAATGAATCAGATGCTACAAATCACGATGTTTACTGGATTCTAGGGGAAATTGGAGATAATCTTTAGGAATTGCTGCTTCAAGAAGTAAAGCCTTGAGGGCAAAGAACGTGGCAAGGTTTGGTTTCCTAGAGAAGGCAGTAGTAGCGTGAGGGTCTTCCCCAAGCTGCCCAGCGTCAGCACCTGCCAGGCTGCAAGGCAATGTTTGTCTTTCAGGCAGCCTGTGGGCATCGGCAAGTCACATGCTCTCCAGCACCCATGCTCTCTGACGGTAGCAACAACCGGAACACGCAGACTAAGCTGGTGAACCTCCCTGACGAACACACGAGGCACCTGTTGGCTCAGTTATGCAACTACCCCTTCCCATGGGAGGATCAAAATGCTGGTGGTGGTCATTGGCCCTGATTCACTCAGGGTAAGGTTTACTAGAAGAGGCTTGGTATATATGTTCATTCTGAAACTTAGCTTGGTAAGCTTGCTGGGGTGGGGTGAGGGGCATTGCAGGGGATGGTTTTATGGATGGTCTCACACATTCCCCCGAAAGTAAAAGCAAATAGTCTCTAAGATTTATTTGAAAATGCAAAAGTATTGGAAGGTATGTTTCTTATTTACAAACCTCAATGAGATTATTTTTTTTTCCAAAAACAAACCATGGAGAGAGAGCCAGAGCCAGCCGGCCAGACACACATACACACACACACACATACACACACACACACACACACACACAGAGAGAGAGAGAGAGAGAGAGAGAGAGAGAGAGAGAGAGAGAGAGAGAGCCCTCTGCACACCGGTCAGTGTTTGATAGCCGACTTATTCAGTGAAGGAGTGTGGTGTGTGTCATTAGTCAGAAACCCACACCTTTCCACCACTCTCGGTGGCAGGGCTGCTCCATAACCCTGAGGAAGAAAATTCTCTGGTAGGAACAACTGTACCACCATGGAGGGTACAGAGAGGTCACTGATTTACCAGGGCAGGTTTTCTAGAAGATTCTGTTCTATAAAGAAGCATAAGCGCTTCCCCATCTCTGTGTGTGACATTGAAACTCACCATTGGAATCTCATGGCTGACACGAACACTGAAGGGGCTATAAACACAGCAGACCTGGACTGAAAGAGGGAGTTTATTGTTGTTACAGAAAGGGAAGCTCTGTCTGCATTAGAACTTGGTGAACAATAAATAAATTTCCAAGAGAGGTCTCCTAAGCTGATATGCATTCACGGTATTATCTTTGCTCTGACTGTATGTGTTGCTGGGTGAAAAAAATTCTAATTGCACTCCCATTCAAAAATCAACCGTGGGAATAAGGAATCACACTCATTTTATGCACAGTTGCCCGAAGGCCTTATCCTTAAAACAAATTACAGTACCTCCTATGTGGCACACACTCTGGAGCTAATTCTACCCCTACAGCAAAACTCCAAAATTAAACTTTAATCTGCGATCTAAACAATTTGGTGTTTGTGATCAATTGTGGTATTTTTATAAAATGCCAAGGTAATTGTTGAAGCAGAGGAGTTCGGGTTGTCTGATATAGCACACACTCCTAGAACTAAAAGAGGCTCATGGGGTAAAAGCCAGGGAAGATGGTGCCTTGCTTCTCTGCACCTACAGAGAAAGGAGCTGTGGTAGAGCCTGGGAGGAGAGGAGGAAAGAAAGGAAGAAAGGAAGGATGAAGATGATGTGGGGGAAGGAGAGAATTAAGAAAGGGGGAAGTGTAGGAAGGGAGCGAGGAGTTAAGAGTAGGGAAAGAGGCGCAGATAAGAAAGGAAGGATGGAAGGGAGGGAGGGAAAAATAGAGACAGAGAGGGCTAGAGAAAAGGAGGCTCCTGGCACGAATGCTATTTACTCGGCCCTGCCACAGACTCCAACAGGCTGCTACTCCACAAAAGCAATCACTTCGGCCCTACTAGCCATGTTAGAAATTAAATTTGGTCCCTTGAAATTCTACAAAGCTAGGGGAAGTGGGGGGCGGTAAAAACGAATTCCACATGACACCTTCAAAGACTAAGGGGTTGGGAGTGGTAAGTTCCAGAACAGGAGAATCCCACTCCAGAAATGGGCCCCTGCCGAAGAGAAGTTCAAAGAGCCTGCCACGGAAGGTCTGCTTCTTCCCCGAGTGGCCTTCGAGCCCCGGAGTCCTGTAGCAACCTGCTCAGACGCTCTGATAAGTCAGAGCGAATTCATGGGAGATTACCACACAGCTCCTGCCAAGCTGTGCGGCAGCGCGGTAATAGATACGCTCCAGCACTAAATCCTAAAAGGCCCCACTACATCTGTCAAGCATGCCCCGGAAAAGGCACCCTCAGTTCGGATGTTATCACTGCTCTGCCTGCATCAGAAGATTTAGTGTCCACCCTCGAGGTTGCTTTGGCTGCACGGTTTTCAGGGGCAAAACAACAAGGGAGAAGGATGAGAGGAGGGGGAAAAAAAGGCAAATTATTCTTGCTTAAAGCAGAAGAAATAAAGTGATGCGCTTGCAGACTGGCGCGGCTCCTCGCCCTGCATCCGGAAGGTCCCCAATCCCACATTAAGGAGGTACTGATGGTCTAAACTGATTAGCTAGGACGCTTAGAGTCCCTGGACTGTAACATCATGTCGGTGATCTTCCAGAGAGCGACTCTTTCCCAAGGAAAGCTAAACAACAAACCCAGCAGGGATCCATAGGCAAGAGATAGAAGATGCGAGCTTTTGATAATTAACTTTAAAACAGGTTTGAGAAAAAGCTGTTCTGATATAAAATGAACTTTTCAGAACATTTGCTCAGGAAAAGGGGGGAAAAGAAGGAGAATTACAGCCTCCTCAAACAATTGGGCTTCCCACTAACCATGTGTCCAGATGCAGCCCCTGTTGGTTCAAAATGTAGTTTAAGTGTGACTGTGGGCATTCTGTTCATTATGAGCAGAGAAGAGTGTTTACATTTAATTTTATTTTTAAAATAAAGAGGAAATTTTTACACACACATACCCACACGCACACAGAGTTTGCAACACAGGAACCCCAGGTACCTACTCACCAGGGTCTATAATGAATCTGCAGGAAACAGCAGAGGGTACCCTCTCCACCATTTTGATGTTCAAGAGACTCCTCACATTCATGAATCAGGACGAACACTCAGGTCGTAACTAAGGTGTCCCAGACAGCCTGAATGGGAGGGGTGCCTAGTGGCACACAGCTTGCAAAGCTTCCTGTTGGAGGTGAACAAATGAGCGGGATTGCTGTGTTGACCCGGAAGAGAATACTGGAGAGTTAGCTGGACCCATGATCATCCTGCCCATCTCAAGACTTCATGCAGGAGGTTTACCAGCTTTCCTAAGAACATCATTTACCGTCTTCTGGGGAAACATGTTTTAGTCTCTGAAAGACAACTTGGGACAAGAACCACGGACTGACCATGCAATTAAAACCGGCCAGGTTAACTGGTTATTCTCACTGGAGAATTGAAAGGAAGCTTGTTTTTAGGAAGCCCTCCCAAAGTTGACGGGACTAAACCAATTGCATGAATTGTCTCATTTCATCTTCTCAGAAGTCCTGACGAGCAGGAAATACGGCGAAAGCTGAGCCATATTCAGATGTGGCCATTTGAAGAGCCACATCCCTGTTCTGCCACCCAAGTCACCTGCCCACTTCTAGGCATACATTAACCCTTTCGTATGGTCTCAATAACTAGTGACTTGGATTGATAGATATTCATTTCCATCTTAGATATTTGGAGGATTTGCTAAAAAGTACATAGATTTTTTTAAAAGATTTTGGGCCCTATTTGTTCTGGTTCTGTTGGTTAAGAACTCAAACTACAACCATGACTAGAACTCCGCCATCTTCCCAGAAGTTCAAGGGGGCAGCACTCTCTGTCAGGTCCCTGGTAGTCCTTTGAAATGGATAAACTTGATTTTTTTTTACCTTGATTAGATTAAGAAGCACCTAGGAGACTGAACAGCCCATGTCTAGGAATGTCTCCACGGGCTTTTCCAGAGAAGGTGAGCCGAGAAGGGAAGGCCCACTCTTATTGTGGATGGTACCAACACACAGATGGAGCCCGACAATATTCTGGCTAGCACAGGAACCCTCCCCTTCTCCTTTGTTTTCTGGTTGCTATGATGCTCTACCACATCCTCCCTGCAATGATGGACTGAAATCTCTGAAACCAGGAACAAACTGAACCCTCCTTAGGTTGTTTCTGCCAGGCTTTGTGCCATAGCCACAGGTAAACCTGATTGGCCCACACCTCCTACCATTGTTCTGAAAGGCAGCAGGCACAGGCTTCAAGTCCACAGTAAGATCCCACTTTCTCTTGGTCCTCGCCCACTCCAGCCAGACATGGTCATAGCAAGGTAGATGTTCCAGGCGGCCTTGTCAAAGAGCACTGGTTTGGTGTGTTCATGATCAGAGTCCAATTAGCCTAAAGGGAAATTAAACAATTGGCTGGCAGCTTACCGATTAGCAATTATTTTCCCAGAAAGTTGATAGAAGCAGTGGTGACTGCTGAGCCCCAAATCCCCATGGCCTCTTAGTGGCTTTGTGTGGAAAGCTCCCCATCCCTCTGAGCTTCCTAGACCAGCTGCAGCTCCTTGGGCAAGTGTTTCTACTGGAAGCTTGTAGTTTCTAAACCCCCGAAAAGTGATTTCTCTCTAAATCAGGTTGAGTATGCCTTATGCTTGGAGTCAGTTACTATCACTCAACTCTTTCTTCAAACCCATTCTCTAAAAGAGATCACTGGGTGCCCTGGTCCAAGGGCAGAAGATGGATCTGTACCTGCATATCTGTGTCTTACCTGTGTGATCTCAGACTCTCGGGGCTGACAGGCACAGCATGTCAGAGCCCGGCTTCCCTCTCAGCTATGACTGTAAGGGACAGAAAATCGAACCCAGGCAACATACTGTGCTCGTCAGATGATGATTCTGGAATTCATAAATCTGCTGCGGATATCGTCTCTGCCACTTACCTACCACACAGACAATTCATCCATTCTGAATCTGTGTCTTCACGTATGGAAAGGGTAATGAAAATATATCTCAAGATTATAATGAAGACTCCGTTTTTTTAAAAAAAAATACACTGGAATTGTAGCATGAATTCTAATTGGTCTTAATAATAAAAACTCAGAGTTAGACATAGAGGTTAATGCTGAAGACCAGAGAAGCAGAGCGGCCAGCCACTAGAGTTCTTACCGCTACCAGTTCTCAGACTGAGGGGCGATCCTGTCTCTCCAAATCCTCGGACAGCGTCTCCAGACTGCCTACCTAGACTGCCTCCTCAGACTGATTGCAACTCCAACTGCTTGAGCTCCTGTCTCCTCCCAATTCATATTCCTCTCTCCATCCAGCCACATCGCTCCTGTCCCCACCTCCCTCCTGTCCCCACCTCCCTCCCTAGTGCTGGGATTAAAGGGGTGTGAGCTCAAGTGCTGGGGTCACCTTTTAGACTTGATCAATCTAGTGTAGCGCAGGGTGACCTTGAACTCAAAGAGATCCAGCGGTCTCCGCCACCCGAGTGCTAGGATTAAAGGTGTGTACCACCACTGCCTGGCCTCTATGACTACCTAGAATGATTAGCTCTGTGTTCTGATCTTCAGGAAAATTTTATTTGTTATATCATAAACAAAATATCACCACCACAGAAATCATGGTGCACACAATTTCTACAAGGGGTAGATTAATATCTTAGTGGATGCAGCTTGGTATGGTTACTTTTCTGGGCTAATATATCTACAAAGGCTTGTTGACATTGGTGCCTGACGTTCTGAGAAAAGGACTCAAAACTTTCTTGTTGCCGTGACAGAAACCACTCCCAAAAGCAGCTTAAGGAAGAAACTTTATCTCAGTTCGCTCTGATGAAGGGAGAGTCCTTTATGACGGGAGAGCCATGGCCTGCCAGCAGGAGCAGGGGAGTGGCTGGTCACATTGTCCTTCACACCCAGGAAGAAGAGAGAGGGAACAGGAAGTAGAGGTAGGCTGTCCATCATCAAAAGCCACCCCCCAGTGACTTCCTTCCCCCAGCAAGGCTCCAGCTTCTGCAGGTTCCATCACCTCCCCCAAAAGCACTACCAGCTGGGAACAAGTACCCCAAACCATAAGTCTACGTGAGGCATTTCTCATTCAAACCACCACAGCTAGCTACAGATTTTGTTTGTTTTTGTCAACAGGAGGATTATGAACAGATCTTTCAGAACTACTTCAAGGAGCTGAGCTCAAGTAAAATATCAGAT